>NW_028093774.1:21389213-22059159 GCF_014824575.4 Sturnira hondurensis
CAGACACTCAGAGTGGACGCTGCAAGTGAAAACAGGAAGCAGGCTGCTAGGCTTTCCATTCTACAGGAAAATGTCTCAAGATGCCTTGGAGAGTAAATTCGAGGTTCTGCCTCCACGAGCCAACCTGTGTTTCAAACTCTAAAATATTTCATTAGGGTGTATGGAAATGACAAAAGTGATCAGGGTTTCATGAGGCAATCATGTCTAATGACCAAATTTTGTTATGTCAGAATAAGACCATTCCTGCAAAGTGTGAAGAGGGATATACTCATTCATTCGCTCATTCATTCATCAGATAGGTATGAAGTGACAGGCACTATGACAGACAATGGGAAACCTAAAGCTGGAAACTCTACCCTTGAAGGGTTTATGATGGGGAGAGAGTTATAGACCAACTGTGGTGTGGTATTGCTTGAATGCCTCTCGAGCCACTCTGCTAGATGTTGGAAGCCTATTCCAGCTCCAACTCACTCTGCTCCCAAGGCATTCCAAGGCATGCGAAGGAGGGGCATACACCAGTCGTCACCAACAAAACTTGCCATCATCCCCTTTGCAAAGCATCTCTGCTCCTTTCCCACACTGCCGGTCACCTCGTCCCACCCCAAAGGCAGGACCTTAGCTTTTTCTTTCCTCCCCTCCACTTGCAGCCTGACCAATGGAAAAGAAGACTTATCTCGAGAGTCTCTCAAGATCACTTGAGTGACTGTCTCACTTCTAGGGAGCCTCCGTTCAGTGCGTCTGGTGCTGCTGAACTGTAGTGTGTCAGCAGGAAGCATGAGCCCCGAGAGGAAGCGTGGAGTCAAAGTAACGCGACCCTCATCTGCCAGATTATTTTTCACAGTGGCGGCACCTACCCTTAATTTTTTGACTACTTCTATGGTTGCAAGGCTTGGTGAATAAGAAGGCAGGATGCCCAACTAAATAGGAATTTAAGGTAAACAATGCATAATGTTTACTAAAAGTACATCTCATGGAAAAGTACATCTCATGAGCACCTACTGTCTCCTCGTTTCTCTTTTTGCAGCGTTAGTGGCTAGTGATGGAGGTCACAGGCCAGGCTGATGATTCCCCTAGAGGTTGTAAAATTATGATGTTCTAATTTTACCTCCCCTTCCCTTCATTTCTAAGCTGGAATATGTCTACAAGGAGAAGCTTTCCCTAATCAACTATTTGGTCTGTCTGGTCATTTTTCCTATAAGAAAAGCAAGATACATGCTTAATTCCCTCTTTTTATTTATGAATTTTCAGAATAATTGGTTCCCTAGCATCCCCCAGAGGTGACCAATGGGTTGTGTTCTGTCCCTTAAAAGTATCACTAGGAACTGAGGGTTTGGGGCATGTATATCTTTTGATCCATTGTTATTATTACTCCCTTAGCGACTCACATTGTCCCATCTTTGGCTAGCAGGGACCTCCTGCACTTGGCTTGAGTCCTTTTGATGCTGCTGCAGTATAGTCTTTGTTAGTCCCTTTGCCTTCTGGAGTAACAAGATGTTCCAGAGTCATCTCACACATTCCAGCCCAGACCTGAGCAAGACATTTCTCAGGAAACCCTTTAGTGGGAAATTATATTTAGAGACGAAACATTTCTGAATCCACTGTTTAAATTATGACAACCCCCTGGAGCAAACACGCATTCATATGCTCCCTGAGATACCCTTTCCCTGATCTAATGATGCAGGGCTGAGGGGCAACTGTAGGAGACTGTTAGCATAGCCCAGGACATAAGAAGGGCCTGAATCAGGACAGGGAAATAGAATTGACTGACCTTGAGATCTCCCAATTCCAGACCAGGCAGCCGATGCCAGGGTACATAATTTCTCAGGCTCCAAACCTACCTATCAAACACCTTTCTCCTTCCCACCCTCACCCCAAATGAACACATGTACCAAAGCATCACACCATTTCTAAAAGCATAGAAAGCAGGATGCACACTGGGGTTCTGAACAAATGTCCAACTGCCCCCAGGATGGCCTGATCTGGGTACAAAGCTGAGAAAGCACACAGGGCTTTCTTGTTTACCCCACTGGGTTTAAGTGAGTTTGAGAACGCTCCTCTCTGGCTACCCGAGGATTAGCCATGTGTCTCAGCAAGTGATTGAAAATCATTACTCGTCTCTTTCGGTTGAACCTCAAACGTTTGAAATGTACACAGCTTGGCAGACCAGCCAGGGCAGCTGAGCTTTAGGAGGACATGTCCCAGCCATCTGTTGCCCTGCTTCATACCAGCCTTCTGCCCTTCCTGCTGCTGGGGAGCGCTGGGCTTGACAGGCAAATGCGGGACAAAGACAACTGCGGGCTTGGCTTCAAACAGTTGCTCACACTGTGTCTTGGAGGTGGGGGGAAGGGAAGTTTCTGCATTGTTTTTAAGTGCTTTGCCTTGAGGTATGGAGGTTTTCCTTCGTCTTAGAAATCCGGAGAGTTTTAGGGACAGGGACATCCCTTGTGATTTCCCCTTCATCAGCGAGACTCAGACTGTACTCAGCTCCGCCGAGGTGATTTGGGCATGCAATGTGAAGATCAGAATTTCATTAAAAAATGTTTAACTACTTTAAAAACTGGCTCTTAAAAAGTGTATAGCTTGTAACTATGAATGCATTAAATAAACACGTTTAGCCCATCAAGTGGTTTAAATTGCATTGCCATGGGATGGCAGTCAGTTTTGCTATTCTTTTTTATTTATAGACTTTATTTTTTAAGAAAAAAAATTATTGTTTTTCTTTTATTGATTTTAGAGAGAGGGAAAGGAAGGGAGAAAGAGAGGGAGTGAAACATCCATCAGTTGCCTCCTGCGTGTGCCTGGACCAGGGACTGAACTGCAACCCAGGCCTGTGCCCTGACTGGAATCAAACCTGCGACTTTCTGGTCTACGGGATGACACCCAACAAACTGAGCCACACCAGCCAGGCCTAAGGAAAAACTTAAACTTACAAAGAAATTGAGCAGACAGTACAGAACTCCCATGTTATCCTCCCCCTCCCTACCACCCACTTTCTCCTGTTAACATCTTTCATTGATATGGTACATTTGTCACACTTGAGGGATCCATGTTGAGACATGATTATTAACCAAAGCCCGTAGTTTACTCAGACTGCTTTAGCTTTTACCTAATGGTCCTTTTTTCTGTTCCAGGATCCTACCCAGGACACCACGTTACCTTAAGGTGCCAGGCTGTGACAGTTGCCCAGACTGTCCTTGTTTGTGATGACCTGTGAGTGACGGTTGAGTACCTTTCTCTGCCCGCAGTCTCTCTTTTGGGGGGGTTATCTATTTTTCTCATGGGCAGACTGGAGTTGTGGGTTTGGGGGAGGATGATCACAGAGGTAGAGTGCCATTTTGATCACATCGTATCAGCGGCCTAGGCTACAATGTGGTTTATGACTGTGGATGTTAATCTTCATCACCTGCTGAAGCAGTGTTTGTCTGATTTCCCCACTGTGAAGTTTTCTCTTTAAAAAGATGTATGTAAGTGTGGACTCATAGATATTTATGCCTTGGGTTACAAGCTAATATAACCCATTTTGTTCCTCAAATTGATCCAGCTTGGGCCATTGGGAGCTTTCTGCTGACTCCTGTGCGTTTTGGGGATTTTTTTAAATCAACTCAATTTTGTGCGGACTTTGGCACGAGCTCCTCCTAACGTCTCTGAGACCCAGCTGGCACCGACAGTGGGTGTGCCCGCGAGATTCCGCGATGTGCCGGCCTGGGCATGTCTGCTGAGAAAGAGCAGAGCAACGAGGGGCCGAGTGCTTCCTGCACGGGGCTTCTTCTGGCTCCACAAACACCAGGCTCATCACAGGGAACCTGGAGTGACAACACTGTCTTGTTTGTTTAGCACTTGCAGTAAGTTTTAATTGTTTATTTCTCGACTTGATGTTGATGAGGAGGGTACAGAGCAGTTAGTTGTTGGGCATTTTGATCATAACTCATGCAACTCTGAAACAGAAGTGTCCACTACTTTTCTTTCTAGCTTTTGGATTGGTTTAACTAAAGACTATTCTAATCTCAAAAGACAAATTGTAAAAAGAAAGAAAAGAAAAGAAAGGCTGTTCATAGGAGTTAAGAACACAGATCCTGCCACAGGACTTCCTTCATTTAAATCCTCTGTCCCAGGCAAACTATTTCACCCCTCTGCACTCAGTTTTCTCACCTGTGAAAGGGGATGCAAATGGCAGACCCACCTCAAAGGTTTGTTAAGTGAGTTAATATACACAAAATGACCAGGACAGGGCCTGCCCTAGAGTGGGTGTTGCATAATGGCGTCTATTTATAACCACCTACTGTGGTATGAATGTTTGTATCCCCCCCAAATTAATATGTCAAAATCCTAATCTTCAAGGTGATGGCATTAGGAGGTGGGGCCTTTGGGGGGTGATTAGGTCACAAGGGCAGAGCACTGGTGATTGGAATGAGTGCCCTTATCCAAGAGGACCCACAGGCCTCCCCAGTTCCTCCTGTCCTGTGAAAAACGCAGACACAAACCTGTGACTGGCACAAACAACACTCCCTTTTCAAATGACCAAAACCTTCATTGCAAAACCACAAGCACGTCATTCTGTAACAGAATGATATCACACTCAAGCACACCATATGACATTTTAGGTGAAACGTTCAAATTAAAACTATAAATGATTGCGCCCATATTGTTACCCTACCAACCACACTCAAGCAGGCGCTACCTCTGCCGGACCCGGCGCAACGACGAGTCTGCGACTCCTGAGAGAACCCTCATCAGACCATGATCTTGCACTTCCAGCCTCCAGGACTGTGAGAGAGAAACTTCTATTGTGCATCAGCCACCCAGTCTGCGGTGTTTTGTTGCAGGAGTCTGAATGGGCTAAGGCACCGTTCATCGGTATGACCAGAATTTTCTCAGAGCTGTGTGACCAAGCGGAATATAAAAATAAGTTGAATGCTGACACTGACATAAGACAGTAAATCGGTCAGGGCTCTGATTTAAAAATGCAACAGGAACCAGCTGTGGAGGAGTTAAGCGTAAGAGGAATTTACAGAAAGGATATTGGGTAGCCCCCAGAATCTCTAGGAAGGCCAGAGAGCCAGGCTCAGGGCAGGAATGAGAACAAAGGATGCTGGGCAGCAGCCAGGAGTGTGGCCAGAAGTGGGGCACGGAAGCGGTCCAGAGAGCCCTGCCCTGGCCGCACAGCCCTGGGAAGCCTGTGCCACAGCCAGGGCTGGGCCCTGCATGACGACCCTGCTGCCGCCGACTCCCTTGAACCCCAACGTACCGACCGCAGCTGCTGCCATCTGCACCAGAAAAAGGTTCTTCTTCTTTTTTTAGATTTTATTTATTTATTTTTAGAGAGAGGGGGAAGGGAGGGAGAGAAACATCAGTGTGACAGAGAAACATCGATTGGTTGCCTCTTTCACATGCTCCAACCAGGGACTGAACCCACAACCCAGGCATGTGCCTGACCGGGAATCAAACTGGTGAATTTTGCTTGGCAGAATGATGCCCAACCAACTGAGTCATACCAGTCAGGGCAAAAAAAAGTTTCTTCGAGGAGTTCCCTTGGTGGTCCCTGGTTCAGAGTCCAGAATGGTGCACCTTATTGGCCGAGTCCAGATCGCATGTCCGAGCACCGCAGATGAAGGAGGCTGGGAAGCAGGTGTCTGGCATTTGCAGCCTCTCCAGTGAGAGGTGAGCAGTGGGCTCTAACGTCCACTGAGACTCATAGGGTGGGGTCTTCCACACACCTGGGGAGGGATTCTGAGGTTGGGCAGCCAAAACATGGCAAATGCTACCCGTCATGCCCACTTCGAATTTTGTTCCATCTTATCAGCATCGCTGATGGACTTTGTAATAAGTAAAAGACTGAAAAACACTGACCAGCCCTTGCTGTGGCGCCTCTTATACTTTTCAAGTCAGAGAGATAGGTGACTAATCTGCGTGAGTTCTAAGGAAGCTGAAAGCTCTACTGGCTAGATTTGGGTTGGAGTTTTCATGGAGGCTATGGCTCTGGGCCCTAAAGGGTGTTGCACCCCCAATTTTTGTAAATGACAGTAAATGCTTCTGAAATTCATAAAATGTAAATTCCTTTAAAAGACACAGAAGTGGTCATTTCCGGTGGTGCGGAACCGAGGGGCCAACGGCCTACAGAACAACATGCCAAAGTTTTACTGTGACCACTGAGATACGTACCTCACCCGTGACTCTCCGTCCGTGAGAAAGACGCACTGCAGGGACAGGAAACACAAAGAGAAGGTGAAAGACCACTATCAGAAATGGATGGAGGAGCAGGCTCAGAACAACCGTAGCATTTCAGCAAGGAAAGATACCTCCCACTCCGTTCTCTGCTCCTCCTCCTGTGGGGGCCATGATTCCTCCACCCCACAGTCTTCCGGGTCCTCCTCGCCCTGGCATGATGCCAGCACCCCATATGGGGGGCCCTCCCATAATGCCAGTGATGGGTCCTCCTCCTCTTGGGATGATGCCAGTGGGACCTGCTCCTGGAACGAGGCTACCTATGGGAGGGCACATGCCCATGATGCCTGGGGCCCCAGTGATGAGACCTCCTGCCCATCCCATGATGGCGCCCACTCGGCCAGGCATCACTCGCCCAGACAGATAAGGAGAGAGGGGAGCCTCTTTCTGCCACTTTTCTATTACTTGTTCTAGTTCACTGGGAGAGTGTGGTGCTGTGACTCTGGGTGTTTTCTAACAGTGCGACAAAGAAGACTCACTCCCTCTTCCTATGAAAGAGAGAATAGTTTTGGAGGGGAATAGTGGGACAAAAAAATTTTCATTTGTATTGTGAAATGTGAAAATAAAATTGTAAACTCTGTTAGCTAAAAAAAAAAAAAGACACAAAAGTGGCTGCAGTTTTTATCATTTTGCACCTTTTGGGTCCACAGTACCAAAATTACCACTGTCATCCTGTGGAGTCTTCGAAATGTTTGGCTTTGAGAAAGACATCTTCATATTCCAATGTTGGAAACCCTGAGCATTGTCTAAATGGAGAAATGGAGTTCCAGGAGGTGAAATGACTTATGCAAGGTCACACAGCTACTTTAGTGGAAGGCTCAATTCCCTCTTGTCCTGTTGCCAGCGGCTGGCCCAGGGGCGAGCAGGCCCAGGAGCTGGCCATCCAGCCCCACAGCCACAGTCTTCCCGAGGCAGGTCCTGACTGGAGACCCAAAGTTTTTAAACACTGGCCAGTGGCCCCTGCTGCCGCTTTGTTCATCCCCACCTTCTGGTATGGGAGATCCAGAGTGGCTTTCTCTCTGCCCTGGGATCCTCCCTGGAGAGAAGAAGAAAAAGAGCAAGCAGACAGTAGTCCCCACACTGGGGCTGGGCTTCAGCTGCTGGACTCTACTCTGCCTCCTCTCAGTGTGGCTAAGCTCCTGCCTTGACCTTTGACTTGCTCCAGATCCTGAGGACCAGATTCCTTGGTCCTGAATTCACACTTTGGCTCCCAGCCATGAGGTTAGATCAGATTCTACTGTCTGCTGAGTGTACTTTGCAATGGAACAGCCTGTCTCCTTGCCTGGCCAATCAGATTTGGGCCCAGACACCCCTAAGGAAGTTCCTGGAAGCAGTGCTCATGCCCTACGTACCCTGACATCCTCGGCACCCAACGTGGCCCGGCAAACCCTTGTTGAAGAGATGAATGACCTGCTCTGTTTGGGTGCTTCCCACACCTAGTCATGACGAACTAGAGCAAAGGGAAATGTTGAGAGGACAAACTATGTGAAAGATGTTTTCCTTCCACATCACCTGGGGGTATTTCTGTCTTGCATTGACACTAGTTATTTAGATTTCAAACCACAATGCCATACACAAGATTTAGGCTGTGGCCTGCCCAGGCCAGAGCAGGGAAAACTGGTTTTGAGAATGCAAAGAGAACTTCAGGCAAAGTCAGCTTAGCTAAACCAGGAAGCAAGACATCCATCCATTCATTCATCATTCATTCATTCATTCATTCATGTGTTCATTCATTCAATAAATATGTATTGAATACCATATGTGTCTGGTTTTATGCTAGGCACCCAGAGAGTCAATGGTGAAGGAGACACACTTCCTGCCCTGAAGATGTAGAGTGAGGAAGACAAAGTGGGGAACTGGTATTTTCAATAGATTGTGCTGAGATAATGCTAGCTAATATTTATTGAGTGCTCACTATATGCCAGACTCTGCACTCAGCCATCGACTATGCCTTGTTTCAGGTAATGCTCAAAGGAACCCTATTAGTAAGTATTACTATTATTTCCATCTTGCAGATGAGGAAATAGAGGTATAGAGAGGTTAAGTGACTTCCCCAAGATCACACAGCTAGGGTGAGTGGCGACCTAGAATTTAAATTCACACAGTTTGACTCTAGGGCCAACGCCTCCAGTTCCTCCGCGACAGCTCTGCCTTGTCACAATAGAGGGAAGCACAAGATACTACTGTAGCACATAAAAATACACCTAACATGAGAAGGCATAGAAGGCTTCCTTGAGGAGGTGACACATAAGCAGAGTCCAAAAGGAGAATTGGGAGGAAAAGGCATTTTGGATGGAGGGAATGACACGTGCAAAGACCAAAGGCAGGAGGCCAGGGTGCATTCAGTACTGTTTGGTTAACACCGACTGTTTGCCAAGGACAGCCAGAAGCATTTAGAGACTGTAACAGGTGTCATCAGAACTGGTTCACAGTGAATGGAGAGAAGACCAGAGAGAGAAGAGGCTAAAGCGTTCAGCAAGCACCTGTTCACAAAGGTCTTTAAAAGCCAGTCCAAGGGGTCATGACTTTGTCCAAAAAAAGGCAGAGGGGTGCTGAAGGATCAGCAGGAAAGTTTCATGATCAGATTGCACTTCAGAAAGCTCAGTTTTTATACTTTGGAGAAGGAATAGAGTGAACCAAGACCGAAGGCCATTATGACTGTCTAGTCAGGAGGGGACAGTGGCCTACAGGGGGAATTGGCAGTGGCACAAGAGAAAAGTAGCCCAGGTTTGATTATGTTGTTGTAGAGGAAGTCACCCTAAAATCAGAAGACTGGTGGAGACCAAGACGCCCTGGCGAGGCTCAGAGGGTCAGCACTGGTCCAATGCCAAGCAAAAGGCCAAAGTCTGATCAGGCAAGTGGATAGTAGAAGAAAAGTCCAGCAGAAGGGAGTGGTGACTCATCAACAGGAATAAGAGACCAACAAAAGGACTTCAGCCCCTGGAAGGCTGGATGATGAGAGAGAATTTTCCACCGGGCAAGTAGGGATGAGGAGTCAATGGGAAACCTGCACCAGGAACCAGGGTCCTCAAGGCTGTCCTGGACTGGCAGTGAGACTGAGGACGCTCATTTGCAAGTCAGAGATGCAGAGTTCCTTCTGTGTCCCCCTTTCCCTACCTATGGCCACATGGGTCCTATCAGGTCTGGCTTCAAGACTGGTAGGAGGAGGCAATGTCGTGAAGGGAAAAGAGCAGAGCTTCAACCTCAGACAGATTGAAGTTTGAACCTTATCTGGAGTCATTCGTCACTGCATTTTGCTGTGTATAGTGCACACTCCTCTTAACAAATTGAGGGAAGTATTATTATTATTTTTAAATCCTCACCTGAAGATATGTTTTTATTGATTTTTTTAGAGAGAGAGGAAGGGAGAGAGTGAGAGAAACATCAGGGTGAAAAACATGGATTGATTGCGTCCCAGAGGCACCCTGTACCCCAATTGGGATTGAACCTGTAACCTAAGTAAGTGCCTTGACTGGTGATTGAACAACCTGCAACCTTGTGGTGTACGGGACAACGCTCCAACCAACCGAGACAACCGCCCAGGTCAAGAGAGGGATTATTATTCACATTTTTGTGGACTAGGACACAAGGTAAGAAAGATAAAGAAATTTGTCCAAAATCACATTGCCAGCAAATGTGTTTTTCCCAGAAGTCCACTAGCATTTTCCTAAATTTTGGTGTGCATTCTCTATACAAGTTTCTGTATATCAGCTGACCACCTATACAACTCATTGCTTAATATTTTACTTAAATTAGTCCCCATTTTTACTTTAATTAATTTGCTTTTAAAAACAGCTTTATTGAGATCTTAATACACATATCATTCAATTCACCAGTATAAAGCACAGTATTTGATGATTTTTCAGTATAGTCATGGAGCTGTGTAGCCATTCCCGCAATAAATCCTAGAACACTTTTATAATACATTTATTTTTAAAAGAAACTGTATGGAAAACTTGTATTGTTTACCATAAATGGGAGTCAAAACAAAAATAAATAAAGCAATGACAATTAGGCAATGTTATTAAATGCTCTCTAGCCAGCACTTCCTGGGACTTTTCTGAGCTTGAGAATTTTCTCTTTGCCAAAATAGGAGATTAGCAGGTATTAAAGACACACTAACAGTAAACTGAGACCCTCCTTTTAGCATAATTGAAAAATAAAAAGAGAATTGAAAAGAAACTTACTTTTTTTCACTGTGTAATGGATTGCCACATTCTTCTTGAACTACCTAGAATCAGCTGGTATGTACATCCTGTACTTGGCTCCTTAAGGTAAGAAAAGTGGCATGTCTAGCGTCACATGGCTAGGCAGTGGCAGACTGGGTCTGGAATTCAGGCCTCTAAACTTCCAGTGCTATGTTCTTTGCACTATATTCCAGAGTTCTCTTTGCAATCATTACTGTAAGTGAGGTGTGATACTAATGTGTGTGACAGGCTGCCCTGTTAAAAATTCCTAAAGTGTGTATTTTATAGCTAGAAGGAACCTCAGAAATAATCTAATCCAACTCATGTCATCTTACATGTGAGAAAAACGATGGATTTGTTCACCTGACCATGTTTAGAATTGCCTGTCAGTCCGTTGACTAGAACATATAACCAACAATACAGTTAGAAACAGCCCAGAATTAAAATGATCCTCCTCTGGTCCTGGGCTTAAACCAAGCTTCCTGATATCTCAGTTCTGACCTAGCTTCAGTCTTGCTCTTTAATTTGATCCTTTGACCCAACCTCTGATGAGCATTTTCTTCTTGGCCCAAACTACCAGGGTGGCTTTAAGGATCACAGACATGAGGGAATTAGCTGGTGGGTGAGGAAGCATGTTACATGAGAAAAATATATGAGGTTGTTAAGAACTATGAATGTTCTGAGATTTTTACCCTCCTTGCAAACTAACAAGTTAGCCTGCCACCATTTTATGGTTACTGGCAGAACACTCACGACTTCTGGGTCAGAAACAGAGGACTTCTTGATTCACAGCAATAGTAGTGGCAAGAGTGTTGACATTTCCTAATGCTGGTTTTCTGAGCCCCAATTTCCAAAAACAATTCAGAGAGGGCCAGGTGACACCTGAACACACAGTGAGATACATCACAAGAGAGGAATCCAAAGCTTAGGAAACCAGATCTTAAATAACAGACAGCAAGCATGCCTGCACTTTGCTCTGAGAAAGACGCTGTCTTATAAAGATAGTCAGGAACAAAGGGCAGTCACACACTGCCCCCAAGGAATGCAGGTATGTGACAGACCCGTGGGGAACTGTCTCCCAACAACTGCAGAGCACATATATGGCAACTGAGCTCACTGTCCTCTGGCTACACCAGAGGGCAAGGGGTGGGGGAGTCGAAGCACAGGTTGACTAATCCTGTCCTTTGTATATTGTTTCTTATTGGTTTCAATTGTGAAAAATAGCATGTGCAAGCTTGCTGGTGGATTTTGGTACGTGTCTCACTTTTTGCTGCATGTAGCCCCGGTTCACTGCCTTAACAAGATTCAGATGATTAAAATTATTCCTGTTAGAAAACTCTAGAAGCTCCATAACTCCATAGGAAGGAGAAGAATATAGCCTTCCCACCCTTATCTGCTTCCTGGAGACAGTGCATGCTGGGAGAAGCCATGCTGGCCATACATCACAGTCTGGCCTGGGATGTACACCCATCTCATGCATCGTGTCCATCAATAGCTATAATAAATATGGCAAGGTTTGCCCGTCATCAATCAATAAGATTCCCAACTTGACCTACTCTCTCACTGAAACCAGGGCTAGATGGGTCACAAAGTCAGGCTTCATTTGTTGAATGGGCCCCATCTCTGAGGCAGCTAGTTTGTACCTGTAACAAAGGCCCACAATTCAGGCCTCTAGCTGTCAGGTTTCGAGGCTGCAAGGCTGTTACTTTTGTCCTTTTGCTAAAGCAAGGCTGGTACAGCTCAGGACAGGAGCTCACGGATATTGCCAGAACCATACCAGGATCTGGTTTATGGTCCACAGAGCAATTCTGTGGCATTCTACGTAGGTTCTCAGGCTCTTTGCCACCACATCTGATGGGAGTTAATCAGTGGACTGGAGTCAGGCAGTGACAGCCTGGCAGGTAAGTCAGTGACCACACCCTCCTACCAGGGGCAAAGGGCAAAAATTATGTCAGGAAACCAGGCAAAGCTCAACACTGCAGGGCAAAGGCCATTGGAGTGGAATAGCCTCAGAGAGTAATTCTGAAAGTGATGGGTGGCCACAGATTGGCTCCAGCTGGTGTGGTAGGCTGCTCTATGTATAAACATAACATAAATATAATTCAGAGCTAGCTGTCCAAAGTGGTCCTTCCATCTCATTACCTTCTGGAGAACTCAATTTGGAATTAGGAAGTAGAAGGAGATAAGTCAGGGGGCCCCAGGGTTTTTTTCTCTGTCCAAGCAATGCACAAACTACAGCTTTTATACATAGCTCCTTGGAGCTACTGTGAAGAATTTTAGTTCACAAAGGTTCCCAAAGAGCTATAGTTGCTTATGGACTCTAGTACTGCCTCAGCGTATGGTCCTGTGTTGTTATCCCGCAGAGTACCACACCCAGAAGAGGCAGGCCACCTTCTTCCCATAAGAAGTCATGAGACCTGAAGTCATTTCATGAATGTCTAGCAGTCTCTGGGCGCATGGACTCAGTGACACCTCCCACATTAATGCTACAACTGATGTGCCAGCACCAATATTTATTAGTGATTTTGAAAAAACTTCCTCCCCACTGTGCAACATGTCCAGCTTTTGAGCTGCCCACACCAGTAAATGCTCACCTGTCTCAAACAGGAAAAAGCAACCTGTGCAGGGCGATCGAACTCCAGCATTGCTGACCAGCCTGGATCCCAGGAACGCTGTGCAGATGGCCTTGACTTTTCCGTTCGTGTGTTTCTACTTCTCGTGAAAAGAAAGATTCATTTACAGACACTGGGTGGCTGGACAGCCTTACTGGGGAAGAGTGGTCGCTGACAGCACAGAACTTCTACAGCAGCTTTTAGCAGGCGGCTCTCCTTTACTTTCATCGACCTTTTCTGCCCTTGGTCTCCACTTAGTGGCCTGCCAGCATTAACAGTTACCAAGTCTGAGAATAAGCACCAAGAAATGGTTTGTGAATTGGGTGGAGTTCACTTCTAAACCAGGAGACTGTATGCAGACTGAACTTTTAAAAAATTATTTATTTATTTTTTAGAGAGGGGAGGGAGGGAGAAAGAGAAGGAGAGAAACATCAATGTGTGGTTGCATCTCACACACCCCCCTACCAGGGACCTGGCCTGCAACCCAGGCATGTTTTACTGGGAATCAAACCAGCAGCCCTTTGGTTTGCAGGCTGGTGCTCAATCCACTGAACCACTCCAGCCAGGGCTAGACTGAACCTTTAAGGTACTGTCCTAGAATTTCCAGCTGCCTGTCACTCTGGGAACCTTCCGGTGAGCTGGCAGCCTGGGACTTGGCCTGGCCCACTCGGTCAGACTCCCTGCTCAGGTGTAATCTGGAAACTGGGGCTTATGATACTCCATATAACACATGTATTTACTACATGATATTTGGAAAATGCCACTGCCTTAGTTTTCCGTGGCTCCTGTAACAAATTACCACAAAATTGGTAGCTTAAAACAACAGATTTTTATTTTATAGGCTAAAATCAAGGTGTTGGTAGAGCTTGGTTTCTTTCTGGAGTCTCCGTGACCCCTCCACAGAGACCAGCTTGGGAAGATGGTCACTGAGCACACCTTTACATTTGCTTACTTCCCACCATCCAGTGTCATTCAGGAGGGGACTGAGGTAAGCAGAGTAACAGTTCTCCCCAAAATGTCCATGTCTTAATCCCCAGAACCAGTGAATATATTAGGTTACATGACAAAGGGGAATTAAGGTTGAGATCGATTTAAGGTTGCTAATTAACTGATCTGAAAATACGGAGATTATCCTGGATTTTCAGGGTGAACCGATGTCATCACGAGGATCCTTAAAAGTGGAAGAGGGAGGCAGGAGAGGAATCAGTCAGAGAGAGCTGTGACTTTGGAAGAATGATGAGAGAGATGTAAGGCTTTGAAGACGAGGAAAGGGGTCACGAGCCAGGAAATGCGGGTGGCTTCTGGAAGCTGGAAAAGGCTAGGAAATGGATTTTCATGTTGCTAGGAGAGGTCTGATTCTCACACCCCCAAGTCTTCGGGAGTCTGCGTGTGTGGCTTCCCACTGGGCAGGCTTGCAGACCATTTCCCAGATGTCACTTTCCATCACTTTCACATCCACCTTTCTGGGCAAAGGCCTCCCTCAACTCTATGGTTTCCTGTGCTTTAGTAAAAAGATGAAACATTGGAACGGGAAGTTCTGTGATTTGGACAGCATGCTTGTAGAAGCAGTATTTGGGGGAGAAAAAGGGAAATTGTGGAGCCCTAACTGGTGCTTTTGAACCACCTTTAAAAAGGTCCTTGTTTTCCACAACAAGCTACAATGAAGCTAATGTTTCTGTTATGAAAGCCCTCCACTGCAGTTTCAAATGCCTGCCTTTTTTTTTTTTTTTTTTTGGTAAGCCACAGCAAAGACTAACCCCGTTTTCGCTCCAGCTTTACCAGATTAGGAATTCTTAAAGACTGCTGTTTAATTTCTTTCTTGCTATTTATCAAAAACCAAAAAGGTGGCTTATTGTTGCAGTTTTTAATAGGGGTGAGCAAATTTATTTTGAGCAACGATAACTTTCAGAATGACTGTTTCCTGAAGCTCCTCTTCGCAGTCCTGCACACTACCATCTAAGTCGCTTTTGGCCCGTGATGGAACACGGAATGCGTCAGGCCGCAGAGACGTCTTCTGTGTTGAGTGTAAAGGAAGAGGTGGAAATTGCAGGGGAGGATTAGAACAGAAACTATTTCGCAGCTCTAACTTGGTCTCTGAATAGCCCCCTGAAGTGTCGTAAATGGTAAGCGTTCTGCACACTTCACTAACACGAGTGGAAATGACGGACAAGCGTGCAGACCTTTTGAGGAAATGTGAGGAAGACACCCGTGTTTTTTAAGGACCTTTTTAGGCATTACTTGGTAAAACACACAGCACTTTGCTTTCTGGCATGACCTTCTAGCTTAACATCAAACTGAAAAACTTTCTCTTCTTCCTCCTCAACCGCTTTGTTTGGGAGTTCGGTGTGTTTCTCCCGGGACACCAGCTCTCTGGGGTCCCTGAATCCTAACACCACTTTCCACCCCCACCCAGCTCGAGAACAGGATCGACTGCACTTTTTCAGCGCGGCAAGGACCCGGCTGGAGCGAGCCTTCCCTACAAGGGTGCAGGCTTGGCTGACGGCCGCCTGCTTCTCCCTGCAGCCGAGGACTCAGAGCCGGGAAGACGGCGCTGGAGGCCCAGAGCGCGCGGGCGGGCGGTTGCAGGGCCCGGCGCGCCACCGCGCGTGCAGCTGGGTCACAGTCGCGGCCGCGCCGCCCGCTCCGCGAGGAAGTGACGACTGCGCTGTCCCAAGAGCAACAAAGTTTTGAGTCTGCGGGCCGCGCTCGCCAGCGCCCAGCGTCCCTCCGAGCAGCCCTGGGATCCAGGTGAGCCTCGGGGTCGGCGCGCCCTCCGCCGCCGGGTCGCTGCCGTGGAGCCCGTAAACCTTCCGGGCCGGGGCTGGGCTGCGCCGGCGGGGATGCGGTGGGGCCGGGTTGGGCCGGCCGCGCAGGGCGCCGGGGTGCGGCGGGCGCTGCAGGGAGGGAGCTGGGCGGCCAGGGCGGGGGCCGGGCTGCTTCTCTGTGGTCTCTGGCTGCTGGCGGGCGGCTGCAGGCGCCGCTGGCTGTTCGGGAGAGAAGGGGGTGCAGCGAAGGGGCTCTCAGAGGCCTGCGTCCGGGGCCAGTCCTCCACCCCAGGTCCCCCGCCTGCTGGGCGGGGCGCCGCAGCCCCCGATTCCCTGCCGGGTGCCTCCCGAGGAAGCATGCGGTTCCTCTTCGCAGCCCTCGGTGAGATCGCAGGTAGGAAGTTAAAAGAACTTTGCCCCCACTTTCCTTTGCTCTGCTCTCCGGAACAAGTTTGGGAAAACAACCTTCCGCATTTCCAAAAAGCAAAGCCAGAATCCTCCCTGAGCCCCCTTCAAAACAGATCCCCCCGCTTTTCCTCCCACACCACGTCCGGAACCCGACAGCAATCACTAAGGCCGAACACTTTGCAACTCAGCCGTAAAAACTGTCAGCACGCCCACATACATATGTGAGTGGTTTCTGTATAAAACTCCGAAACTCTCTTCCAGTGGACTCCGTGGCGTATTGCGCTTTTCTGTTTTCTGAAACTGCTGGGGCTGCAGGAATGTGCTGGGGAACTTTGATGGTGGTTCCCGCCGCTCTCGGAAGCCTCGTGGCGCAGGGTGTTTAAAAGAACAGCTGAGGAGTTTTTGACATCTCTGCAAAGTACCCCCGTGCGGGTTGGCGCCCGGGCTCCCTGGCTGGGAGGCTGCAGCTGTAGTAGCAGCGGCCTGGCAGCGGTGGGGACGCGTTGGTGTGTGCAGGAATGTGTCTCCGTGCGGTGGAGACTCCACACGGGATGTCTAGAGGTTGAATGATGCAGTTTCTAGCAGCAGCTTCCTGCCGGCCTGTAATTACAGCGCGATTGCACAGTCAGGCATTGTTGGCGTGCATGTTTATACACAGGCTATTGTGCAAGACCTCAGTGGCAGGGAACAAAACGCAGATTTGCATTGCAAATATCCAGGACAGATCTGGGCCTGAGTTACAGTCGCCAAGATCTTTTTGGCTTTTAACCTTAGCGAGGTAATTTATTTCCTTGCCTTTCCCTTCACTAAGGACAACTTGCTAACCGCTCCGGAAGTGAAGTGGACCCGGGAGGGCAGGATCCTCCATGCCACCACCTTAGGCAGCCTGAAAACTATCCCAGGAGCTGTACCCTTATTTGTGTCTGTAGAAAATGTGGAATGACGTCAGCAGGAAAAGGACATGGCTATCAGCCTCCCTAAACGGGAAAAGCAGTTTGAATTAGCAGAATTGCATGGTGGCTTGATTGGGGCCTGGTTACAAAGAGGACATGTCAGACGAGTGTGACTGAGCTGGCTGGTCAGCTAGACTTTGAGCCTTGAAGTGTCAGCTGTGAAAACTTGGTAGGTGGATCCTAATTCCTTTATTGTGTTCCGAGCAAAGGGAAAAGTGCTGGGGCTTTGAGACTGCTTCTGTGACAAGGTCTGGGATGGTGGTGTGGGGGGAGTCAGATGAGTGAGTCAGGCAGTTTCTTCCCAGAGGAGCTCCCGGACCCACCCCCTGATCAAGGTCTGCTGCACAGGCCCGGGGCTCCTCACAACCACGGAGCTCCCTGCCAGTGTGGAAAGAGGCAGCAGGTCCTCCTCGAGGGCCTCAGAGGCAGCCAACTGTAATAGAGGGATTTTAAACAGTCAAAAGCACATACAGGTTCATGCAGAGGCATTCACACCCCAAATCTCAACCGGATCTCCCCCTGCCCGAGGTGGAGGACTCTCACAGGGCAGCACCCAGCCCTGTGGAGGGCACAGTGTGACTTGGTGGCATCACCCACTGCAGTGCTTTAGCAGCCTCTGCTCAGAGTGGTGGGCAGCGATGGCCCTGGCAGCCTAGGGCTTCCTTCTGCCTGGCTTCTTCCCCAATCAAGTAACTGAGTTTCACCCAGAAGGAAAAGAAATGCTTTTTTTGCAGCCTTGTGCCAGCTAAGTGGCATGAACCCCGTGACCTTTTGTCAACCCAAAACATTAGGCACAATCCCTGGCAGGCACCTATATGCTTCCAGAGACTTGAGGGAAAACATGTGAAATGAGAACATTCCTGGAAATTCTGGGATGTACAGACACAGTTCCACGGGGAAGTGAGGTTTAGAGAGAAAACAGCACCACAGGAGTTGCACAACCGCCTATTCTGGGTACGTTGGGGGTTTTACTGAACTTGACAGTCAGTGTCCTGGTTAGCTGTCTCACCTGACCAGGGCTGCTTTAGCAAGGGACTGCTGGGGCCCAGCATTAGTCTTTTTTTTTTCTTAAATCCTCACCTGAGTATATGCTTATTGATTTTAGAGAGAAGGAGTGAGAGAGAGAAACATCAGACAGTGCTCCAACCAACTAAACCACCAGGCCAGGACTTGCTGCAATAGTCTTGAGGGACAGGATGTGGGAGCAGTTCCTTCTGACTCCAAAGGGAAAACAGCTTTGAGTTTGCAGTCCTTTGTGTTCATGTGGAATCACAGAGCCTAAAAGTACCCTAAGGCCCTCCAGGAGTAGGCGCAGGATGGCAAAGGAGAGGGACCCCTTGAGAAAGAAGGAAGGGCCTCCCTGGAGTCTCTGAGCCACGTGCAGCGGTCGCCTGCCCATATCTTCAGTTCAACCTGGCATGGTTTGTTTGTAGGAACTCAGGCCCTGCCCTTGGTTTGCTCAGCTTTGCCTCTGCATTCACAGAGCTTGCCGTGCAGTGGTTTCAGACCAGAAACGTAATCCTGACTTCCTCTCCCACCTTACGTAAATGCTGATTTATGGCCTGAAATTGCTGCCCACTTCGTGGCCCCTGAGCAGCCCTGTCTGCTGCCTTGCTGTGCACAATTAAGAACAATATTTAAAAAGCTCCGAATCAGACCTTGACAGATTTAAAAAATCCCTTTTTTGCTTTAAGGGGAAAAACTGTTGGAGGCAATTAGGGAGCTCAGCAACTCTGGCAAAAACCCCAAGGTGCCCCTCAGAGAGGCAGATGGAGAAATCCTCTGCAAGAGGGTGGTCTTAGAGAGGTGGTCTTTTGTGCTCTCCAGGCCCAATATTTATATTTCTGTTCATCTGCCACCTCCCAGCTGCCTCACTCCCAACACCACAATCTGGTGTTTTGACATCACAACTCACCTCCAAAAAAGGAGGCAGAACACTCCCAGCCAGAAGAGGGCATTCCAGAATCTGAAGAAAGTGCTGCTGTTTTCCAGACGCCTGGCAGTCCTGTCCTGCAAATTTGTTTCCTTCTTTAATATGGGCCTCCCTTCATTTCTGGTTCTTACTGAAGCATCTCTTTGTGAGACCCTTAAACCTTTTTTTCCTTCGTCTACATGACA
Organism: Sturnira hondurensis; assembly: GCF_014824575.4. Lineage (NCBI taxonomy): Eukaryota > Metazoa > Chordata > Mammalia > Chiroptera > Phyllostomidae > Sturnira > Sturnira hondurensis. The sequence continues at coordinate 21,408,479 of NW_028093774.1, forward strand.
CAGGGCAATGCTTTACGACTTTCTCAAGTGCCACTTGAAATACACACAGGGCTTTGAATCAGCCTGGCATAAAGGGCTCCTCTGTAATCTCACTTAAAATGCCTGTTTGCAAGAGCCACCTTCCTGCTCAGCAACCTTCAATGGCTCCCCACTGTCTGCACGGTAAGGATCAAACCTCTAGGCTGACAGTCAGGGCCCTCTACACAGGGGTCTGGCCTCTGCTGCTCTTCTGCCGGAACCTCTGCTCTGACCCAGTGACCCACTCTATGTGTTTGTCCAAACTGCTGGCGGCAGCACTCCTACCTCCCACGCCTTCTTGGAATCCTGGAACGAGGTCTCCTCTTTCGTCTCTTCCATGTAGCTCAGTCTTGCTCCCCCTGTTCAGTCCTCCTGTTCATGTTCCCCTTCTCAGGAATTCCCCTGTCACACCCTGTGGGCTTCACCTCCGGAGTCCAGGAACGTGCATCGGGCCTCCCATCTGAAGAAAACCTTGAAACTTGGTCCAAGGATTTTCAGCTTCTTCTTTGGGCCATGGCTCCAATCAGACCCCTTATTCAGCTTCTTCACTGTGCCTTTGAGTGAATTAGTATGATCATTTTTCAACTAAACTGGAAGGCCCTGTTTTATTTGTCTTTGTGCCCCAGAGCTTGGTGCTCCTCCACTCACAGCGAGTCCCAGTAAATGGTGAGGAGAGTGATACAAATGGCAATATTGTCTGCATGTGCATAGGCTGTCACAGCCAAGCCAAGCACCAGGGACTGGTGTTCCCAGTCTTTATTCTGAACATTTATTTACCCAGCCCTTCCTCCTTCTGCCTGTTAGTTTCTCTTTGCTGCCTCCTGGCTTTGCAACTCATGTTTCGCTCCATTTCCAGCTCCTCTCCCCTCTGGGTACTAGATAGTGGTCTGTCCAGCTTCTGCGTTGGCTCCTCCTTGTCCTGATTTTGACCTGGTTGACCTGGTGCCTGATGTCCAATGCCTGAGCACTGGCTCTCAGGGAAGAGCGTTCGTTGCCTGGATTGGCCTGGCCTCCCAAGGGAGCCAGACTGATAGAAAGAGACAGGGCCACCTCTCAGGCAAGACTTGTGGGGAAGACAAAGAGATACTTTCTGGTTGGCTGCAGGTTTGTTTTGCCCAAACAGGTATTGAACCTATAAAACTAGGCCAAACTATAAAACTGAGTCTTGAAGAGATGCTAAACCCTAACATGGGGCTTTACTAAGAGGATTCTGTTGTCTCCACCCAGGTTTTCTGCTGTTAATCTCAACTTTGCCATATAAGCTAAACTCATTCTTTTTCTGAGATATAATTTACATGCCATAAAATGTACCTTATAAGCCAGATTCTTTACATTTTTTGTTTTATTTAAAATAAAATCTGGCCCTGACTGGTGTAGCTCAGCAGGTTGAGGGTTGTCCTGAAAACTGAAAGCGTTGCTGGTTTGATTCTCAGTCAGGACACATGCCTGGGCTGTGGGCCAGGTCCCTGCCTGGGGGCCTGTGAGAGGCTCCCAACTCACACATAGATGTTTCTCTCCCTTTTTTCTCCCACCTTTCCTTCTCTTTAAAAATAAATAAAAATAAAATGTGATACCTGGCTGGTGTAGCTCAGTGGATTGAGCGTGGACCTGCGAACCAGAGGATCGAAGTTCAATTCCCAGTCAGTGCACGTGCCTGGGTTGCAGGCCAGTTCGCAGCAGGGGACGCACAAGAGGCAATCATACATTGATATTTCTCTCCCTCTCTCCTTCCCTTCCCCTCTAAAGATAAGTGAATAAAATCTTTTAAAAACTAAAATCTGATAGATTCTTTTCTCCCCAGTTTTCTATTTAAAAAGTCAAAGTATGTAGTTCAAAATTCAAATCAGGTAAGTTACACAATGTAAAGTAAATCTTAAAAGTAATTTCAGCATACACAAGAAAATTACCATACATGTGCACACACATATATAAATGCAGTAGAATTAGAAAAATAAATGTCTGTTTTATCCTTGAGGGAAGGAAGACCGTCTTAAGAAAGATGCGAAGCAGAAGCCATAAGAAAATATTCTTACATTTAATAACATAAAACTTTGAAAAATAAATTTCGCATCCTCTTGTGGTCCCATACATTCAGCCCTTCAGTGTCCCTGTCTTCGGCAGCTGCGGCCTGCCATTTGTTAGCTGTGTTTCCGGACGTAGCCTCTGCAGATGGAAGAAAATGTGAATAAATAAACAAACGCTGGCATATTACACACAGGGTTTTGATGTTTTGATTTCTGTGTTTTTCACTTAATATATCTTGGAGATTGTTTTATGTCAGTGCACATAAAGCCGCCTCATTTTTTCCAGTGGCTCAATTGTTGTCTACTCAATTGTTGTGAAGGTGCCATAATTCATTTTCTACTAAAGGACAGTGGGGTTTTTCCCAGTCTTTTGTTATCATACCCTTTTGTTGCAGTCAATATATTGGGTTCACTTCTAATTGAAAAATTTTGATGAACATATATAGGGGAAACTGGGGTTTACATGTAAAACTTTCTGAAAAGTTGTGCATAAACTGCATTTAATAAACAGTATTTTCTAGAACCTGCTGTTTCAGTAAATAATCAATTTTGAGAACTGGCTAGGACCTTTGGGACTGTTTTCACCCAGCCCCTATTTTATAGTAATTGCAGTGATAGCATCTCAGAGAACCCTGAAGTTAAGAATTTGGAGCCAGGCCCTGGCTGGTGTAGCACAATGGGTTGAACATGGGCTTGCGAACCAAAGGGTCACCGGTTCGATTCCTAGTCAGGGCACATGTCTGGGTTGCAGGTCAGATCCCCAGTAGGAGCAAATGAGAGGCAACCACACATTGATGTTTCTCTCCCTCTCCCTCTCTTTCTATTTCTCTTCCCCACCCTCTAAAAATAAGTAAAATCTTTAAAAGAAAAAAATAATTTGAAGCCGGGAAGGGCAGCAGTGGTAACTCTCTCATTTTGAACTAAGGCTCAGAGAGGATAAGTGACTTTTCTAAGGTCACACAGCTGTTGAATGGAGGAGTCAGAGCACAGACTCCACACTCCATTCCCTGTGGCCCTCCTGCATCGATCGATCACCTTAGCTGCCATAATCAGCAGTGTCCAGGTAACTATTTGTGAACCAAGGATTCCACGCCTTAGTTTCCTTAAGGCAGTACACAAAGATGAAAAAATAAGAAACTTACAAAAAGAATAAAAAGTAACAGTGGGCATAGGAGAGGTCTTTAAGAAGAAAGTGGGGTGATTTTTTTCTAATAGATATCTTACCATTGATTTTCATTGCTGTCAACCTCTGGAGTCCTTCAAACCAGCCTCGGTTGGTGAGTAAGGTCACTTGGTGTTTTCTAAGCTCAGAACATGGATTGGGCAACACTGAGGAAGTGGTGGAACCAACCCTTTCAGTTCCTGAGACCCTGGCTATCTCAGGAGGGACCCAAGGAAGGTCCAGGCACACAGACTCAGCATCCCCAGGTAACGCGGGGCCGACTGTCCTCACCAGGCATTCACAGAGCAGACACAGTGCTCTCAATGCTGCATGTGGCACAGTCAGGGGTGCAAAGTGGGGTCCTACCTGCCCCTTCCCCCCAGGACAGCGACAGTCCACCTTCTGCAATAGGTTGTACCCAAAGGGAAAAACGGACACAGGGTGGACCTGTCACCTAGGAGAGTGGAATTTGGTTGGGTTGCACATTTTAGGAGTCGGGTTCTAAAGTCAGCATGTAAGGTGAAAAATAAGACTATGATCAAGATTAACCTCGACAGTCCATTAGGAAGGCAGCAGGTAGGCGGCAGACATACTGGCTGTTGATGCTTAAATTCATCTTAGCCTGTTCCTCCAGTTCTGGGAGAATTTGCAGTTTTAAGGTTGAGCACCAGATGAAGTGGTTGGCTTGAATTTGGGAGCTATGGAGTATTCAACACATGTGTGTTTAAATGCTGCCGACTCATTAAGCCTGCTGAGATAGGCATCTCATGTCCCTGAGGCAGCAGGCAGCAGGTTCAGGGCTCCTAGCCCATTCTCACCCCTGAATAGACGGCAGGTTATAAGTTAGGAAACAGTGGGATGAGGTTAAGCAAGAAGGCTCTTAAACAGGTGAGCAGGAGATCCGTGGAGTGGGTTTTAAACCGTAGGTGTATCACCCAGGATTGCGGATGAAGGACTTAGACCTGGGTTGACCTGTCATTGATACGGGGCTGGGAAAGCGCAGTGCCCGTGTGCAGCGGAGTTGTACCTCTGCTCTAAGGCCCTACTCCTCTATGTCCGCTCTCCTTCTTCTCCTTTCTAGCCTTCCCTCCCCAGTCTCCCTGTTGCAGGCTTTTGTAAGAGGCCAGCAAGGAATCTTCTGTGTGAATCTGGGTCCACTTCTTCTGTGGCCTCCCAGCTGTACATGCTCTGGGACAACTTAGGAGCCAACAGCCACCCACCGTATTAGAGGTGGTAAAAGGCGCGGGATTCCCTCTGCCCTCTCCAAGCAGGCTGTTCTGAACTGTCCAGTTGGCATTTACGATCTGGCCTCCCCAGGTACAGAGAGAAAGCAAGCTGGCCGTAGCAGTAACAATGATAGTCCTGTCCATCGTGGTTCATGGGGTCCTTTCTCTCACATCCTCCACTCACTCATGCTACATGCACTTACTGAATCCCTACTGGGTGCTGAGTTCTGTGCTACGTACCAAGGAGACAAAGAGTAAAAAGATTCCACCTCCTCCTTCAAGGTGCTTGTGGTCTTGTGAGTGAGGCACACATGCCCGGAAGCCAAGAGCAGTTAGTGCCACAGTGTCACTGTGAACGTGTTCAGGGCTCTGCTGGGCTCAGAGGAGGGACTGGTCACTTCTGCCGGGCTGGAGGACTGAGGAATATTAGGAAAGGCCTACAGTGGCGCCGATGCCTTGCATGGTGCCTGTGCTTAGTGAGCGTTGTGGAATCAATGAATGAGCGGCTCTCTGGAAGGACTGATGTTTGAGCTGAATCCTGAGAAACGAGGAGGCGTCCACCAGGTGGCAAAGGGAGCAGGCGTCCTGGGCCCAGGGAGCAGCCAGGCAGGGCCTGGAGTGGAGTGTGACCCAACAGGGTCTGCTTTGGGCAGTGCGAGCAGGGGTGCTGCTGAGAGGGGCGCCGCTGAGAGGGTCGCGCAGGGGCCAGGTCACCGGCCAGCCCTCTGTGTCCGCTGAGAGGCTTGGAGCTCACGTCTCAGTGAGGAGTGGGGAGCCACACTGAGGACTGACAGTTCGTGTGTGCGCGCGCGCGACAGGGACTGAGAAGGAACTGACTGCCCGGGAGGAGGGAAGACGACCAGGAGAGCACGATGCCCAATGCCGCAGACGCTGGACGGACGGGGAGGGAGGTTTGCACTTTGTGAAAACAGAGACCGTAATTTTGTGTGTCTAGTACAACAGGTGTCACATGGAAAGCTCCCCATGAGTATTTATTAAACTGAGTTGCAACTGATCATTGAGGAATGTCAAGAAAGAGGACTGAAAAGAGGGGTTGACTTAGGATTTAGGAAGTTATTAGGGCTTTGCTGTGGGGCTTCTCGTTTGATTTAACCTCCCTGTGAAACAGGCAGTGCGGGTGTCACCTGTCACAGGGTTGAAGTGACATGTGCAAGTTCCAGAATCCAGGTTTCCTGAATTCTGAGCTGAATTCTACTTTTCCTGAGCTGGTGGAAAAACACGGGTGAGTCCAAGGGAGCAATGATAACTTTAACTTCTGATATTAATGCCCCAGATCGGGGCATCTGGTCAGAACCAGCGACAGAGTAGGTTGATATATGCAGCACTTAGGGCATTTGTCTGTATTTGTGATCATTATGTGTGGGCATTTAAATTAGACTCTTTTCATAGAGGAAAAGATCGAGGCGCGAGCACATGTGTTGCTCGGGCGCCCAAGGAGTCAGTGTGGAGGTTGAAGGGCATGGTGAGGAAGTCCGGGTCTTAGGTCTGCAAATAGCAGAAGCTGACTCCGGCCAAAAGAAGGAGAAAAGGAATGCATTGGAAGGATATCTGGTGGCTGATGGAATGTCCTGGAAGGCTGGAGAACAAGGCTCCAGAGATTGATGATGGGAAGTTAGGTAGCAGGAACCAAAGCCAAGGCGCTGCTGCCGCTGGCCTGCTGCTGCTGCTGCCCGCTGACCTGATGCTGCCCCGCCGCCCCCGGCCTGCCACCCCAGGGTGACTTCTGATCTCTCCCTGCATCCGGTTGTCAGCTTAGGTCACATGCCCATGCTGTCATTGTTGGAGGTCCCAGCTTCCCCCGTGGCAAGTGGAACTCTGCTTCTCACCCACCAGGACGCAGTGCCAGGTGCCTGAGACATAAGGACAGGTGCACATGCCAGATGGACAAGTGTCCACCAGGGAAGCTCGACCCCATTCTTGTCCTCAGACTGGGACAACTGGGCAGTTCTGGATATGGGAGGAGGAGATGGGGCACTGAAAATATCCACATCTTGATCTTAATCTTTTCTGGACATGTTTCTGAACTCTTTAGCTTCTAGATGCACTTCAGGGTTCTTATACGCTCTGGAGAACTGAGCATTTCGCGAGCAGCTGAACTTCTCCTCTGGAATCCGAGCGGTTCCAGTGGAAAAGAGAGGTCATCCCAGCATCTGGATCCTCCCTGCACGTTTGCTTTCACTTGGAAAACTTCGGCGCTGCCTTGTAAGGACAGCAGCCCAGGCTTGGCTCTCTCTGCCTAACAGGGAGTTACAGTTTGAATTCTGTTTCCCCTGTGGGGACTGGCAGGGCCACGAGGTATTTGGGCGGTGCTACCTTGCTCTTCAAATGGGAGGTCAGAGTTTTGGCTTCAGGCTTGGTTCTTGGAATGATGGGGGTCGCCGGTGCCCAAGCTGGCCGAGGCTTCAGGACTGGGCACCCTGCCAGTTCTAGCCAAGGTGTTCCACCCGGTACCCTGCCTGAGAGAGCAAGCTAGAGGAACGAGGGCTTCGTCACATCCCTGCCCAGTTCCTCATTCATATAAGAGGGCGTCAGCTACGTGAGCCCCACTCACTTCTTGGCCTCAGATGCTTTGGTTACAGCGCTATGAAGCAAGGTCACGATGGCTGAAATCTTGGTAGTTCAGTTCCAGTAATCTCAGACAGAGGAATTCATTTGCTTTAAAAAGAAAAAGAAAAAACTGCAGGTTTGAACTTACTGAACCACTAGTGATCCCCCGGTGCCTGGAAGCGGGAAGCTGCTGCCTCCGCAGAGCTGGGCGTGTCGTGGGCCGGGCTCTTGCAGCCCGACTGGAGGTGATTCCTGAGGCTGTGGCTTGTTCACCAGTGTGGAGTCAAGTTGGCCCCTTGGAAGGACAGAGTAGGGGTGTTCCCAGCCAGGGTTGGCCCTGGCACAGTTTACACTGACTTGCCCATTTTTGTCTGGATGAAAGGAAATCACACTAAAAGCAGCATGGAAGCAGAAAAGAAATATTGAAAGACCTGACTTCTGTTACTAAAACACAGCTGTGATCATGTCATTCCTCTTAAACACCTTCAAGAGCAGCCCGGGTTCTGCAGGAGAGACCTCCTGTTCCTCAGGCGGCTCCTGCAGGAGCCCCAGCGCCCCTTTCCACCTTTCCTCCTGCCACTCCCCCTTCCCTAGCATCCGCGTACATCCTCTCTGCTCCTCAGTGAGCTGCCTTCACTCCTGTCTGCCTTGTGTATTGTTGTTTGCTCTGCCTGGAATGCCACCCTGCCCTTTTCCTACTGGCAGGCACCCGAGGGACTGGCCAGAGAGTCACCTGCTTCCTGCTGCCTTCCTGAGCCTCCACCTTAGCATCTCTGTGGTTGAACTTTGCCACTGTAGGACCCTGGCATCAGCTGCAGGAGTGCCTGGCTCCTCACTGGCCTGGACCTGTGCTGGGCATGTAGTAGGTGTTCCATGGGCAGCCTGAGGGGACGTGAGGGAGCAGTGGGCAGGACCAGGACCCGGCCTGGGTCAGATGGACGAGTACGGTAGGGGAGCTGATCGTCTGCGTGATGGCCTCCCTTAGCACTTGCTGGTGGAGCCACTGCCAAGGAGACTCTGGGGAGGGTGGAGAGGGGGTTCAGGGACAGAAATTCTGGCACCTGGGTGCCCTACACTCTGAGGACTCTTGAGGAGGCATCTGTGATAGGAGTTGCTTTAAAGGTAGCAGAGACTTCCCTCCCCATGGACCTCAACCCTTAAAAAGGAATGTGTCGGTTGCCCTTAGGGGACCCCTTGGTGTTCATGGTTGGTGCTGTGTGCTGGCTTTGCACAGAGAAGGAACTAGGGAAATCAAGTCGGCAGACCACGAGAGGAGAGACTGGGGTTCTTTAAAATGAAAGCCCTGCCCTGGCTGGTGTGGCTCCAGGGACTGAGTGCCATCCTGTGAATCGAAAGGTCACCCGTTCGATTCTGGTCGAGGCACATGCCTGGGTTTCCGGCCAGGTCCCCAGCTGGGGGCGTGTGAGGGGCAATCGGGGCACATTTCTCTCACACACTGATGTTTCTCTCTATTTCTTTCTCCCTCCCACCCCACTCTCTAAAAAAATATAAATAAATAAAATCTTTAAAGGGTGTGCTTCCACAAAGCCATTTCAAGAACAACAAAATACAGACTTTTAAAACAAAAGCCCTGTTTGGTCTGCTGATAGGGACAGACTGTGGCTCTTGTTGTGGAGGGGGGAGGAACAGGTCCTCCTGACGGTGGTCACAGAGTGGGGGGGTGGGGGTTTTGATTTGTCTATTTTTATAGAAGCTTGGACTGCATGTGGTCCTTTCCTGCTTGAAAATTCCACAAGCCTGTGAAGGGGGCCTGGCAGGCGGTGTGTTTATGGTGCGTTTATGGTGCGTTGTGGGAATAGTTAGTTACCTGGGGTCTGTGTGCCACTTAGAGAGTGCCGTGGGACAGCGTCTTTCCCACCAGGCTGCTGAGGAGGACTTTCTTAAAGTGGAGCCGCCCTTAGGGCTGAGCCCACAACGTGCATGGGCCAGCTTGACACAGTGGTAAGTACATAGCTTATGTCATTTGCAAAGTATGTTTCCAGACCCTGGAAGCACATAGTATTTCTAAAATCGCCTTTAGAAATTTGAAGCATGTCTTTGTTCTTGGTCCATGGAAGATCAGCTCAGGGAAGCTGGGGGCGGGGGGGGGGTAGGGCAGTGGCAGGGGGGGGGGCAATGTGGATTTGATGTCCAGGGAGGTGTTGGCTTGTTTTCAGAGGGACGTAATGTGGGATTTACCTTTGTTTCTGCCTCCATTGGGCCTGCTTCCCCCTCCTACCTATCTCAGCCCTCTGCCTCCCTACCTACATCTCTCTATCGGTCTTTCTCACCCTCCATAGCAAATCAGCGGAGCTACCTCCAATGTCTCTTAATTATAAGGTGTGCACTCTAGCTGCCCAGCCCCCTGGGAAGTGGGGAACGTGGATTTTAAGAGCCAGCCTTGACAGATAGGCTTGGGAGGTGTAGTCAGGAAAACGACTTTGGAAAAGAAACAGTCCAGGTCATTCACCCCAAACAATATACTTTTTAAATGTAGAACTTGAAGCTATACAAATGTTAATTTCCTTCTACCTATTAGTATTATTCTTGGGAATTTATTGCAAGGGAATATTCTAAAGGGGAAAAGAATATAGGCATAAAGATATTTATAGCAACATTGTTTAAAATAGCAAAGAGCTGTACATAGCCTAAATGTTCCAAGTGGCTTATGATTCATGATATCAAGACTCAGACGTGAATATTGTGCCACTGTTAAAGTAATATGAAGATGATACTAATTCATGGGGAAACGGTGAAGAATTTGGGTGGCAGAGTGGCTTCTGTTTCAGCGGGCAAAATTGTAGTTCACTTGATGAATGCGTTGGCCAGAGTAGAAATTGGCACAAGGTGAATACTGGATTTAGGTGAAGCGGTTATGAATGGAGTATCTGTATGTTTGAAATTGCTTTAGTAGTATATATAGTATATATACTTTAAAAAAAGACCTTAAAATATCAAAGACTTTGGATCTGGGTAGGAAGGAGGCCGGGGAGGAACTCCAAGCCTCTCATCTGTTACCTCAAAGACAGAACTGCTGTGTCTTAGCCATCTGCTCTGCAGGGGCTGGAGAATTCAGATTGGCTAACGTGGGTCTTTTAGTAACTGGAGATCTGACTTCACAAGCCAGCTAGCTAACTGTGTAACTGCCAGGCTCCCAGTGTGGACTCTGCCTGGTACAGGAGACTCCCAAGTGGCTTCAGAGCCCCAGATGATTTTTCCTACCTGGGTTTCCAGGGAACCAGGGCAGTGTGTACCCTGAGGCTCAGCTCTGAGTAGCCCACTCACTTTGAGGCTGCTTGGCCCTGCAGGCCACTGCCACAGGGGAAGGCCAGGGATTCTTTTTCCTGCTGTTTAACAGGCAGCAGGAAGGATGTGCCTTGCAAACTGACCTCTTGCATCCCTGCCTAGCCCAGATGGCGCCCTAGTGAATTACTGTCTGGGTGTTTCCAGTGTGGCACATATTTATTATGGTATTGAAACTTAGAGTTGCCCTATAGTATTAGTCTCGGTAAGCCCCCTACATGTATCCAGTCTACCTCTGGCTGACCTCCCATCTTACCGTGAGCTCTGCTGGGACTTGCAGCTGCAGCTATGGCCTTGCGGCTGAGCGGCTGATCTGCTTCTGACCACCTTCTTGCATCTGAGCCTTGGGACACCCAAAGAACAGGCTTTTTACGCACCACTCCCCCTTGGGTGTGCCTCTGTGTGTGTAGCATTTGCTTCTCACTGGTGAACTTTCTTGACGTGTGCAGGGTCTGTTTGGAAGGCCCACGTCATCCCTCCCTGTGACCAGCACCAGTCAGGGCAGGAGATGCTCCGAAGTGCTGTTTGGAGTCCCAAGGGCTGGAGAGCTCTGGGTAGGCCTGTCGGGGGCAGGTTGGAGCTTGCAGAGCTGAAACCGCTGCAGCAGAGTGCATGTGGAGAGATGGCCAGGTCCTGCTGGTGCCTTGGTTATCTCGAGCATATCTCTGCGAAGGCCGAATTCCAGAGCTGTCAGAGATTTGGAGATTGTTTTTGTTGTTGTTCCCAGATCGGACTGAAATAGGGCCTTGGGGCTGGAGGTTTGCCAGGATTAGAGAGAAATTGGAAAGCGCGTGGGATCAGGGCTCGCCTGGATACTCACGAGGGGTACCCAGACCAGTTCCACATTTTCCAAGACATGCATGCTTGAGTGTGTGTCTGGAGGCTGGGGTGGGGATATTCACATGCTTCCCTAGAAGCTCGTGTTCATTCCTAGCCACCCTCATCCCATCCCCGCCCTCTGCCGTGATCTCAGGCCTACTTCAACGAGATCACCGCTGGTGAATCTAAGTAACAAGCTGTCTTCCTGAGCCCAGGACCCAGCAATAACTGTTCTTCTCAGTTCCCTAATTTAGAGACCACGTGCTTGCCCCAGGGTTGTCAGCAGCTCAATTTCTTGAAGCTTGAAACACATTTCCATAGAAACAATGCTATAAATGGTGGTTGTGTTCCTAGGCTAGCCCACAAAGAGCCCTGGTGTCACCCCCAAAGCTGCTGAAATGAGGTATTAGTAAAATTGAGAGCACACATACAGCAGTAAGAGTTGGCACCCAGGACGTTGAAGGTCAGGTGGTGTGGGTTTCTGTGTGTAGCTTTGTTTCTCTGGTGAGAGGTACCTCTCAGAGCTCTTCTGATAAGGGAAGCTCTGGGGCCCTCCTCCTGCCCACAGTCATAACCCCTCCTGTCCCGATTTACTTTCCTTCTTCCTTTCTCATCAGGTCTGGAGCCTGGGCCTCCCTGTCTGTCCCCTAGGACCTGGGCTGGGGTATATTTACCCCAGATGAGGAAATCCTATTCAATGGCCCTTACATCATCCGTATCATCATTGTTGTGATTTAAACCACCTTTTCCAACTTAACAGAATACACATTACACCTTGCAACTTATATGGTTCAGATTCTCTTCTGATACGTGTGTGAAGTTCTAACATAGTTGCTAAGTTTACGTATGTGGCAGCGTTGTGCAGTTTTTGTCAGTGAACGCTTCATCATATGGTTTCATCAGTGTCTCCATGTGCGACTCCCTCTATATGTCATTCTGTTATCATACCATGCCACCATCTGAATGCATTCCAGCCGGTGACTGAGCCTCTTTTGTGAAAAGTCCTTTGTGGTGGTATTTTAGATTATTTTCATGTGATCTGATCCCCTGACCATAATTACCTGGTCAGTTGTTAAACTCTTGTAACACAGTGCCGAACCGCATTCTAGAAAGACCTGAGCGAGAAAGACTTGAGCTGTTTGCAGCAGCGCGGTGTACGTGCAGCTGAGTGCTGATGGCCCCGCTGGCAGCAGCTTGCTCGCTTGATTTATTTTTACTTATTTTCACACCAGCTCTGGCCACAGTGGATCCTTAAGGGTGTTCTAATTTGCATTTCTTAAATCGCTGCTGATTCTGTCCGTTTTCCCTCTAGACGATTTACTGTGTGTGTTTCCTCCTGTGTCACACCACGCTCCTCTCCTGTCCCTGAGGTGCCTCCCCACGTCCACCTGTGTCCTTGAGCCTCGTTTCTGGTGGGAAACACACAGTCCTGCTTCCTCACTGCTCCCTCCCACGGAGGGCCCTGGCCACCTCCACACCTGCCTGGTTCCCTACCATGCGGCCACTTGGCCATCAGCCCTCTGCCTGCTGGGCCCAATGCTGTTGGGGGGTGGGGGGTGGGGGCACCGCAAGGAGTGTGAGGGGCAGACACTGGGGGCTCTGTGACAGAGGCCAGAGAGGAAGTAGATTCAAGGCAGGGGCTTGTCTGAGTGGTTCCAAAGTAGGTTCTTAATGTGACCTCCTTGGAGAGATTCTGGGAGAAGCCACAGACCTTTAGGGCTGGAGAGGGCACTGGAGTTTATCAGGTCTGAGGGGCACCCACTCAAAAGGCTTATAGGGACCAGGGGAATCTAGGGGACGGAGGCTGGCTGTGGGTATGAAAAGAGCGCAGGTGAGATGATCAACAACAGTGACCTGTGGGCCCAGGAGGGGTGGGATCTGGGGAAATTGGGTTGTGTGAGTCCTGCCACGGTGCGCTCTGACAGGAGCGCAGGCAGTGCCGTGATGCTGTTCCTGCAGCGCTGATACTCCGCCCTGCCCCCAGGAAGGGGGCTCCGTGTGGCCAGTGTTCCAGTGTTTCTTTCATGACAAACCAGAAACCCTGGTTTTCTTTTAACTTAAATCTCCTGGTTTTAAAAAATGTTGACCATAAATTTCAGGCAGTTAAAATAAAAACATGTTATATGAATCAAATAAAATATATCCGGAAGGGTGAGAATGGCCTGTGAACCTCCAGTCCGTGACGCCTCCCCATTTGACTTCCTTCTTGAGAGAACGCAAGCCCAGAGAGTGTCTTCATCGGGCAGGGAGGTGGACGGAGGGAGTCCAGCTGTCGAATTCCAGCTGTATGACCTTGGAAGAGGTGTGGAACCTTTTCGAACCTTAGCCTCCTTAACTCTAAAATGGATATAATGGCTTCCTCTCAGGGCACTGGGTGGATCCAGTGGGCTGGCAGCATGTTGGGCATTTAGTAGATGCTCAATAAATTTGTCGATAGGTCCCACATGGGCTCATCCAGACAATGAGATGTAGAACCAGGCTTAGGACTTGACTCCTTTGACTCCCAGTCNGGAAGAGGTGTGGAACCTTTTCGAACCTTAGCCTCCTTAACTCTAAAATGGATATAATGGCTTCCTCTCAGGGCACTGGGTGGATCCAGTGGGCTGGCAGCATGTCGGGCATTTAGTAGATGCTCAATAAATTTGTCGATAGGTCCCACATGGGCTCATCCAGACAATGAGATGTAGAACCAGGCTTAGGACTTGACTCCTTTGACTCCCAGTCCGGGGCTTGTTCCTTATCACATTGGCCTGCTTTCATGGGAGTTCCCAGCGGTGTCTGGACACAGGCAACCTTCTGATCCTGGGAAATTGCAGGTCATTTTATGAGCGCTCTATTGTGCAACAGTACTGAGCTCAAGTAATGGGGGCTCTCAGCTCTTTGGACCTTGACCTGCAGGCCCTAGAACCCGGGAGATCAAGCTTCAATGTAGCAATAGTAGGAGGAGGAGGAGCAGCAGCAGTAAAAATGCCATATACCATTGACCCTGAGAAGCCTGTGATTATAAGATGCACCATTATTTTATGTGCAGCTGTGAACAAGACAATGCTGCTAATGAGGCCACGACAAGCTCTCAGTTGTAAGATGCATCCTGATTTGAGAGATGTTACAATGGGGGGAAAGGTGCATTTTAGAATGGAAGAAATAGAATAGTAATAAAAGTAGTAATAATAATCTGTTAAAGTGTATTGCTCACGTCCAGTTTTCATGTACATTATTTTCTCCATGCACTGGTCAGCAAGTACTTGCTGAGTACCTACCGTGTGCAGGCGCCGGGGCTACAGAGTAAGATCTAGGCTGTGCCCTTCAGAGGCCCTGATCCTAGTCGGGAGATGGCACCTTATATACTCCAGTGCCCTGCGTTTGCTTGGAGGCATCAAGCAAGGCTTCCTGGAAGAGCTGCCATTCAACTCAAGTCTGGTGGGAGATCAGGGTATGAGTTTGACCTGTGGATGAAGGTGCAGGGAGGAGGAGCATGCATGGGAATGCAGGCGTCTTGGGGAACTTCAGGCTGTTTGGCTGGGGCGGGGGGGCGGGGGGCGCTGAGGCTAGAAAGAGGGGCAGAGTGGGATCATGCTGGAAGTGCGAATACCTAACTTGCTGGCTGCTGCTATCAGCTTTTTTTGGTAGTTTTTAGAAGCTACTGAAGAGAGATGTGATCCCTCTGACGGCAGTGTGGATGGTAAGTGTGCAAGACTAGAAGCAGGGAGAGCAGTTAGGAGATGAGACAAAATGACAGCCAACACTTACAAAAGGCCAAATGTGTGCCAGATACTGTGTTACGCTCTTATCATCCCTATTTTGCAGATGATCAAACCAAGTGGTTAAGTGCTTTGGTCATCAAGCTAGTGTGAGCCAAGATTTGGACTTGGGTCTCAGCCTGTGCTTTAAACCTATGCACTCCTGTGAATATGAATTTTGGGTTCTAGTTTATGACGTACTACTATTTGTTTTCATTTAAAAACAATGCTCTCAAGTATGTCCCATTGGATCTCAGGGGCCCTGTTCTGCCAGCCCACTGCCACAGGTAGGGAAGTGGAGCTCCGGAGAGCAGCTAGTGGAGAAGTCTGTCTGGGTCGGTTCTGCGGTGGGAGGTGGGCATGGAACTGTGCTGCAATAAAACGAGGCCCTTGGGAAGCTGGCAGCTCTGGCTCTGTGAAGAAAGGGTGTTTCTGTCCTCGTGGCCCTGCCTGGCAGCCACACCTGTTTTGTCCTTTTCCCTATGCCCAGCCAGACGTTTCTCCCAGAGTGACAGCAGCAACTGGGGACGTCTGCAGAAGCTTCCTCTTAGGCCTGACAAAGGCACTCAGAACCTGGCCCAAGCCTGCAAGAGAAGTAGGTGTCGGGGGTGTAGGTGGGAGGGCGGAGAGATGCGGACAGCTGTGGGCTGGTGTGGCAAGCCTGGCCTTGCCCCAGAACAGGTGAAGTGAATGTGAACTGAGCAGGAAGGGGGAGGGTCTCCTGGGTTTGCAAGGGTGAAAGACAGTGCAGGGACTTCTCAGCGTACAATGGCTTGACTTGATGGTTGCACCCATTAAGTTTTGAGCTCCTCCTTACTCAGAAGGGACATGGCAAAAAGAGAAGGCACAGCTATCAGAGGAGCGTCGCTGTTTGGGGCAGGTAGGCAGCGCTGTGGAAAAGTTTGGTGGAAAGATCACAAAATGCAGGGATTTTAAGAGAAACCTTGGAAGGACACCAGGAAGGGACACTGAGTCAATCCTGGAGAGTCCCTCTGGGAAGACCCCAGCAGAGGGTCACCCTGTGGGCTGATAGGGTGGACCCTGGTTCTTTACAGAGGAAAAAGAAAAATCTTGCTTGGATGAGGTTCTTGAAAGGGAGAAGAAGCTGGTTTTGGGAGAAGGGGATTTAGAAAGAAAAATCACTGTAACCTTTTACATGACCAAAGCATGATACAGTCATAGGGTAGTGTTTCGTCCTGTGATTCTCTCACGTCCCTAGAAGGTGGGCATTCTTTCATTGTTCTTGTTAACAAATACTTTACAGTATATCTGGTATGGGCTCAGAGGAGGTATCAACTTCCGAAGATCACACAGCTCATTCGCTTTAGTTAGGCGGGACCCAAAGGCCGTCATTGTGGGCTTGTGATTTCCTCAAGTGTTTGCACCCCTAGTTCCCCACACCTCTGTAAAGGTGGATCATTCACTTAAATACCCCACGTGCACTGGCCTCGATGGAAAGGTCCATCGAGGGAAGGGACCATGGAAAAAGGACAGGAAGGCAGGGGAAGAAGGAAACCCCTCTTTTAAATAGTGAGTGATAGCATCAGAAAGTTAATGGAAGTGGGTAGGTGGTGAGGAGCTGGCTTCTTTGGAAGCTTTTATCCCCCTCTTTTGGGGGATACAATTTACATACCACAAAATTCACTATTAGAAGTTTCTCAATGGTCTCAGGCTGTCTCAGAAGCGGAAGCTGGTGCTGGCCACTCGGGTAGGGCACATCACTCTGAGCGGAGTCCAGAGAGCTGATGCAGGCCCAGGAAGCCTCTCTAGCGTCATATTCTGCCCTCACTGGGGCCCAGAGTTTGGAATTCTCTCTCTCCCTGCAGTGTTTCTCAGCAGACATGCTCTCTGTGAACTGGGACTCTGTATTCCTCCCTTTTCTGCAGTTTATGAAGGTCGATGGTGAAGGAAGGCTCATTCCTTGGGTAAGACATCTCTCTCTCTCCTTCCCCAAAGGCACCCTTCTCAGTTGCCCCAGAAGCCTGCAGGAAGGGCTGAAGCTTCTAAAACCAAAACTTTCACTTCACATTGTCAGTGATTCTGCACTGTCATATCTGCAGCAAAACTGACCTCCAGGGCTTTCCTGGAACAGCCACAGCCTTCTTTAAACATCTTGGTCTGCCTGCCTTTGAGAGGTAGGCTTCCCCTGCCAGGCAGGGGCTACCTGGGACAGTCTTGAGCCATCCTCCCCAGCACACACCCACAAGCCCCTCTCTTCCCTCTCTTCCCTTCTGAGGGGGCCTGAATTTGGGAGTTTAGTTGGGGTGGGGGTGAAGGGATAAGCTGCTCCAATATGAGCAGAGCTCCTCCAGGTTGCTGACTTCTGCTCTCAGGCATCCTGCCACCCACCTCTACTCCCTGCAATGCTCCCTGGGTCAGGCACAACAGCTCAGCGTGGGACAGGGAGGAAGTCCTGGCGGGACTAGGCTGGGGAGTGCCCTTTGGAGTCACTCCCAACTTGTTCCCTGGAGGCTGGGCCCCGGCTGCATGGTGGCAGGCTCTTCTAGGAATGTGCTCCCCAGCTGGGTTTCCTGGTTGCTTGGGAACATCCCTGGGCTGGTCTGCATTGGCTCTCAGGGGCTTGCTCAGGGGGCTAGACTCAAGGTCAGCTTTAGGAGCTAGGCTCTAGAGGAAGGTCACAATAGCCACAGGAGTGCAGAGGAACCTGGCAGCAGTAGGCACCAGAGAACAAGTGGCTTTGCTTTTGCTCCCTTCCCTTGGATGATGAAGTGTCAGTGAGAAGGAAGAAATGTGACAAGTGGAGAACATAAAAAAGGTTTTACATTGAGCCTCTCTCTGCTTGAGAGTCTAGCCGTACTTGGGGCTAGACTCTGCCTTTCTTTAGGGTCGATGGGAATAAGGGCAGAGAGGTGACAACCGATTGGTTTGCCCCGAGAGCTTCTGTAGTCACGTAACCTCTCTGCACCCCAGAGCTCATGTCCACAACACGGGAGGACCGAAGCTCTCGCACACGCGGGGCTGTGAAGCAGTGTGAGGCATGTGCTTTGGGAATGTCAGGAACGATACCGACATACAGATGCTGCATCTGAGAACCTCTTTCTGGAGGTGATACCCCAGCTCTTCCATTCACTCTTTATAACCACAGAAGCACAGGTTTTAAACTGGAAGGCATTTCAAGAGGTCATCTACTCCAGTCCCCTGGCATCACTGTATTTTGCAGATACGACTGTTTTGTTGTTACTTTGGCATATCGGTCATAGCAGGGTACAGATGAGCCCATTTCCTCCTGGGTGGGGTGTGAGGTCAATGCATGCAGGTGCTCAGACCAGCAAAGGGTGGAGGAGGACAGACAGGAAGGTCGTGACCCTTAGGAGCAAGTGTGGGTCTTTCAAGGGAGGGATCCAGGCCCTTGTCCTGCAGGCTCAGGGGGGCCCTGAGAATCCCATTCTGCTGCCCCTCCCCTTCTCCCTAAGAAAGCAAGGGATGCACCTGCTTGTCAGGACCAGCCAGGGAGAGGGGGGTAGTGGTTGCCAGAACATAGTTTCTTTTTCAGGGCCTCCCTCCACCACACTTCAAAGGTAGATCTCCGCCTGACTCATTTCCTTGGAAAAAACAAACAAAAACAGAAATGGAAGGAACCAGGAAAAACAGGACTCCGGCCCCTGGACTTTCTCTTGGTTCTGGAACATCACTGAATGGGGGAGGTCAGCAAGAACCTCCTGAGTAGCAGAAATGTTCCCCATCTTCCCAGCAGCCAGGCAGGGAGGGGCCGGGGGCACAGTGGGGAAGGTAGGAGAAATATGCAGTGAAAAGCTGCCCCAACTCTGGCCTCAGCTGCTAGAATTAAACTCAGAAGCTTTTCACCGCCTAAGTAATTGAGACGTGGGTCATTTATAAGAGCCAGGGCCAGTTTCTCAACAACCTTTACACCACTAGGATGCTGATGAGCCAGAAGTGAAACCTGGGAAGACTGTTAATAAAGTGCCTTGGAGAGAACTGCGCATGATTGACCATATCCCAAACCAGAGAATAATGCTTTGTGGAAGAAAGCGACTTGTGTCCTCCCCAACATCACACACACACACTTTCCTGGCAGGCCCAATGGGTTTCCAAACATTTCGTCACCGTCTCCTCCTGACCTTGGTGTGAAAGGAACGAGCCGCGTGGCCTGTTCCAGCAAAGCCAGCGTGGGGCGCCGGCCTGGGCTGAGGGAGGGTGGCGACGGACTCCACAGTAGAGGTGAGGTCTGCTGGAAATCCCCAGCCACGGCCAGCCGCCGGAGGTTTAAAGACGCCTTCGCCGGCCTTATTTGGTCGCAGGAAGTGGGCGGCGCCGGGCCTGCGAGTGGGGAGGCCGACCCGAGACAGTCGTGCTGATGAAGTGGTAGAGCTGGTTCCTGCTCGCCGCCGTGCCGCGCGCGCCGGCCGGCCACTGGGGCTCCGCGCTCCCAGCCGCGAGTTGTGCAATCCTTTGTAGCACCTCAGAGAGTCCTCCTCCTGCGCTGTTGCCTCTCGCCCTCGCTCTTTTTTTTTTTCAAGCTGTGAGCTCAACCGATGAGTCAGAGCAGTGCAATCCTGACACTGCATCGCAGTACTGGGGGTGACACGGAGGGAGGGAGAGCGATCGCGAGGCGGACACCACGGGCGCGGGGTGTGCTGAAGCTCCTGCGCCGTCTGAGAGAAGTGACAGCCCGCGTGTCCCTCCTGGGCCCCGCCAGCAAACTTCCCAGCCTCCAGAGGCGCCGGCTGGTGGAAGCCCTGCGAACGCCGTGGGGAGGCGGCGGCGCCTGTTTGTTTTTAAAATCGAGGAGTGCGTGCACGCGGCTGGAGTCTGAGAGGAGACCAAAGGCGGCCCGTGGCGGAAAAGGGACAGCCGATGCCAGAGCTTGGGCAGGAGCGGGTAAGTGGGGCTGTCGGGTCGGCGGCCGAGGCCTGCAAGAGCCGAGGCGCAGCCCGCCCTGGCGCGGCGGCCGAGGGACCCCGGGCTGCGTGCAAGCCGTGGCGGCAGGGCGCGCGGACTGCAGCTCTGCAGGCGCGGCCCTGAGCTGGGGCGTGGGGCTGTGGGGGGCGCGGCGCGTGAACTTCTGTGGCCTGGGCGGCTGAGAGAGTGTGTGTTTGTGTGCGTGGGTGTGGACCTGCGTTGGCCGCTCCGCCGCCCGCCCCTCCGTGACCCGCACCCCCCACCGTCGCAGCTGCGTGTGCAGCGCCAACCCGCCGGCGTGTTTGTGCAGCTACGCAGCTCTCGAGCGGCCCCCGCCCACCCGGGCGCGGCCCCGGCCCGGGCAGGAAAACCCTCCCCATCCGCGGGGCCAGTGGCGGTGGCTGCTTATGAACACCACTGCTCCTCCTCCGCCTGAGCGAAACGTGGTGTCCGCAGGGATCCGCTTGCGTGACGGAACCCAGACCTGCCAGGCGAGGGGAGGGGCTCGCGAATGCAGGAACTTGCGTGCACAGGAAAGTGGACACAGAAACTGCCTGAGCTGGGAGTTTGGGGCAGAGGTGCAGGGCTGGCAGGAAACAGGTAGAGGCCTAAGCTGGAGTGTTTAGGCGGGCTGGCTGGCCCCGCGCACCCCGGCGCTGCGGGCGCGCCTGAGACCTGTCATCTCTCTCCACCCCCGCTTGCCCGAGTGCTGCTGCCTGCCGAGCTCTTGCCGCGCTTCACCCTCTGCCCGGTTTGGTAGTGCCTGTCCAGAACACGGGAGCCTGGATTTTTTCTGTCCCCTACATATGGCTGACTTGGTGGAGGGATTCATCCCATCTTCCTACTCACACATACAGAAAGAAGCGTGTGCACCAGATAGCCCCTCTGCTGGCCCTTACCTAGGCCTCTGGATAAGGGCCTAGTGCCGTCGTGGCGCTTTCAAACCTCAGCCCCAAGGAAGACAGACCTTGAGGAGTTACCTGGCACTCAGGGGAGGGAGGCCACAGGTATTCCAGCCCAACCTCCCGAGTGAGCTGTTGGAAGGATGAAAGGGGAAGTCACTCGCCCCATTTAAAACTTTGTTGGTCACAACTCCGTTGACTACTTCCTGCTTCCACCATCCCACGTCGGACCTGTGTGCCAGGCTGTGGAGCCGCGCTCGGGAGCCGGCGGGATAAAGGGACAGCAGCAGGCCCTGGGTGACTATGGAGGCCGCCGTGGCACGTGTGTGCAGGGGATCCCTGTTGGCAGTTGTGGTTGGGGGAGGGGAGGCCTGACTTGCTCCAGCAGGGGGAGCCTGGTCTGGTAGCAGCCTGCAGGTCTGGCTGCTCCTTGTCCCTGCAGCTTCAGGATTGATTGAAGGCCTGGTGAAAGTGGAAGAACTGTAGCTCTGAGGAGAAGCCTCTCTCTTCCTTTAGGCCTGGATGAGGGGAGGAAACCACCTGTCTTGCTCCAGAATCTCCCAGGGATGGTGTGGCACGTGCCCCTTTAGAATCAGAAATGCACCCTTTCCACAGGCTATTACGTGGCTTCAGGGAAAAGTAGAAAAGCCTTTCCAGGTTGAGAATTCAAGGGTCCTCATTTTTTCTTCTGCTCTGGACTCTGAATAACAGGGGTGTAAACATTCAATTACTGTGATAAGCCATCTCCTAGAATGGCCCTGGCCCAGAGTCCACTCCAACTGCATAGGCCTCTGGCTGGTTACTCTAGTCTGAGGAGTCCCAGAGGACCAGGTGGTGAAGAACCTGGAGGGTGCCCTCCCACTCCCCCACCCGTGAAGCTTGCTCTGGGACTGCCTGCCCACTTCAGGTGTGGGCTCTCCAAGCCCTAGGCTGAGCCCTCACTCCCTGCGGCTCTGTCAGCCCCTCGCCCCAGCCTAGGAAAGAATGCCCTGGAGTGCCGGTGGAGATGAGAGTTCACCTTTTAAATGAGGGACTTAAAATGGCTGGAGTTAATTAACCAATGGACCCCAGTAAAGTCAATAAAAAAGAAAAAAATAAAGTTAAAATAAAAAATAAAGATAGCTTGAGTGTTTAGCTCTGCGAGCTACGGCTTTTAATAAATGGAGGGGCGGGGAGACAAAATACACTTACAGACTCCGCTGAGGGCCTCCTGTGGCTACAGAACCCCGGGAAGTTCTGCCCAGTGAGCCAAGGCCTGTGGGCCCCCGGTGAGAGAAGAGAAGGGTGGAGGGGGCCGGCACATGGGCTTAGGGTCCTGGAAGAGGAATGGGCTCAGTCTAGGACTCTCTGGCCTTGGTGACCCCCTGTCTTCTTTAGTTGGGTCTCCCAGAAGGAAACCTCACTCATGGTAGAGTAGGGATGGCTGTAAGTAGGGGGGAGTGTCTCCTTTATACTTGTGTGGTCCTGTTTCAATGCCACCCACTTCTTTGGAGAAGCCCTAGTCTTCTTCTCGACACTTATTTCCACTTTATGTCGTCGTCTGTGTACATCCAAAAACATCCACTCAGAGCTGGAGTCTCGACATCTCCTTCCTAGAGCCGCGTTGAGGATGTTACGAATTAGCACACGTAAAGTGCTGAAGGCACATTTCAGCCTTGTCGTAGCCCCTGCTCTCGTGTAAGCTCTGTATTGTACCTGCAGTGCCTGCATCTTGTAGCTGTTCTGTGTGTGGTAGTTGGGCAGAGAAATGAAAGATCTCCAGAAAAACGTGGACTTGGCCTGTGGTGGGCCCAGGGAGTCCTGCTGCTGGGACGCACTGCACCAGTGACTCCCAGGCACCCAGTTTCCTGGCACTGCCCCGTGACTGGCCTTCTGGTGAGTCATCCTGACCCCAGTGGGACCTCAGGGTCCAAGACTGTAGAGCCTCCTGCCTGGGAATCTGCTAACCTGGGCATTTCCTTCAGCCAGGCCAGTTGGCACCCTTCCTGTGTGTGTGTGCACACATCAGTGTGGGAGGAGCCTGGAAGCTCCTTTCTTCCCTGACTCACCAAAGTCTGCAGGAAGTGCAGCCAGTGGTCTCGTTCTGCCGGAGGGGTTGCCTCAGCACCGAGGTGCTCTGATGAAGTGGGGCTAGACTCAGCAAACTCTGTGTGCTGGGCTGGGCATCTGTGAAGTGTCCTGAAATTCCCTGTTCTTCCTTAAGGGATCTGCACTTGCCTTCAAAGTAACACCCAGGATACTGTGAGACTGTGAGCTCATTTTATGAATCAGAAGCATTACAGCATAACTTCGGGGTTAGAAACTGCTATTCGGAATCCAGATCACCCTCCCTCCTCCTCCAACATACACACAGGTTGCTCTCACAGTCACACACTTGGGAACGATAATAGCAAAACTTGTCCACACCCACTTCCACCCCCACACTCAGAACGTCATTCCCGGACGGTGTGTGGACAGCACCTGGGCAGAGGCTGCAGGAAACCTGGCTGGGGCACGAGAGCAAGGCCTGGGTGGACCTGTGCTCATCCTCCAGCCTCTCTCCCTACTTGCTGGGTGGATTTGGGCATTGCTTAATTTCCTGAACCTCAGTCTCCTCATCTGTAAGATGAGGATGATAATGATACTTCATAGGCTTGCTGTAAAGGTTAAAAAAGATCATGCATGCAAAGCGACTGGCCCCATAGTATCTACTCAATAGGTAATGGCTAGCATTTCGCCAGTTCCCAGAAGTTCGACTGTCCACCGTCTGCTCCTCCCAGGGAGGAGGAGGGAATGAAGGGCGTCCCACTTGTGGTAGGAAAGCAAATGAAGTGTGTTTTCTAACTTCCTGGGCCCTGGTCACAACTGTGTGATCCACTCTCGGCTAAACCAGCTCAGACCCTGGTGCCTGTGCATCTTTACAAGCTATTCTGTCGCTGCTCAGCTTCCCAGAGATCAGACCCTGCTATCTGGAACCTCCCCACCCAGGCCTCAGGCTGAACGGCTCACGTGGGTGAGAGGAAGGCTGCTTTCTCGGCCAGGGAAAAAGTCCCCTTGCCTTTGCTTCACCTAAAGCAGGGGTGTCTGGCCTTTGGGCGTCTCTGGGCCACACTGGAAGAAGAGTTGTCTTGGGCCACACATTAAATCCGCAAACACTAACGAACACCGATGAGCAAAAAAAAGGTTTGTGCATAATTTTCATGTTATCTGCCACCAGAGATAAGCAAAAAATTCTTCACATAACCCTAATTATGCAGCAGCCCTTTTGATAATCTTTTAAAATTGTCGAGCAGGTCCCAAGTGTGTGATCACTAATGTAGAAAACATACATATCTAGGTAGTAAAACTTAGTATAAAACTTCGTAATAAAACTAAGTAATGTTGTAGTAAACTTACGATTTTGTGTTGGGCCACATTCATAGCCATCCTGGGCTGCATGCGGCCGGTGGGCTGTGGGTTGGACAGCCCTGACTAAAGCCTTGCAGTGTAACCTCATTGGAGAGACGTTTGGGTGGAGCCCGGGGTGGGAATTGTCCCTCCAAAGAGCACTTTGGCTTTTTGACCAATTGAAATAGCTTGTGGTGTGTGTGTGTCCGGGGGAGGGGGGTGTTGTTCACCAGGATATTATATAAAAAGAAAGTTGCCACATGTTAGAAAAGAGCTGGGGTTTTGCTGGGGTGGGGGTGGGGGTCTGGCTGAGGGACCTGATTCCTGGCTGTTGTTCAGGAGGGCCTGTGGGGAGGAGGGGGCCGGGGGCCTGAGGCTGCCAGTGCTTCTTGTGCTTCCTCTTCCTGGAACATAGCCTGGTACTGTGAGGGGCCAGGGAAGGTGCTCCCTGTTCCCTCTGCATTTTTCTGCAGCCGCAGGGAGCTCTCAGTGTGCGTTTAGTTATTTTTTCCAGGCCGTGCTTCTTTCTCCAGGAGTCTCAGGAAGCCAGGAAAGGGAGCAGCCTGGGCAAGGTTTGTCCCAGCCAGAGCTTAGAGAGAGAGAGGTGCACCCAGCTTGCAGCCAGAAGGGGGTTACTTCTGAGGCTGCCCACCTTCTCTGGGGAAATAGGGTTTGGAGAGGAAGGAAAATGATGAGAATTTTGATTCTCAGCTTTTTCCAGCAGTTGGGCAGACAGAGGCTCCAGTCTAAACTGCTGTTGCCAGAATTTGCCCGCTCGTTGGAGGGGAAGGGCTCATTGCTCAGAAAGGAACTCAGAAAAGCCCTGGCTGGGTGGTTCAGTTGGTTATAGCATCACTTGATACACTGAGGTTCTGGATTTGGTCCCAGGGCAGGGCACACGCAAGAATCAACCAATGAGTGCATGAATAAATGGAACAACAAATTGGTGTTTCTCGATGTGTCTCTTCCCCTTACTCTCTCTCTCACTCTAAAATCAACAAATTAAAAAAAAATTTTAAATGGACAGCTGTTCATTAAAAAAAATGTAAAGGAATACTTATGTGGTAACTCCCAGTGCTGAGAATGCTTGTAGGCTGGTCTTTCTCCCCTTCCTCCTCTTCTTTCCTTGTCCCTCCTCCTCCTCCCAGCTTTCTGGCCACCCTTGCATGTACGTAGCTGCAGCTCACATCCCCTTCCCCACCTGACCTTGCTCTGGCTGATCTCCCCTGCTGGCCCTTGGCCATGGCCCTGGGCTCCCCAGCTTCCAGAAGTCACTCCAGGCTAGAAAACCCTTTGGGACGTCTAGTCCAACTGTTTCATTTTCAAATGGGGAAGCTGAGAGGCAGTGAGTTCCCTGAGGTTCTCATAGGCTGTCACTTTCACCGAAGGAGAGCAGAAAGAAGAGCTACTCTGTGGCCTGCCCCAGGTCCCCGCCCCTCCCAGCTCCAAAGTTGGGAGGGCCACTTCAGTGCAGGAAGAGCCCAGAGGAATACTGTCTGGGTTCCTGGGTGTGGCTCAGTCCTCAGCTGGCTCCACAGTTATTTATTTGTCTGTGTGTGTGTGTGTGTGTGTGTGTGTGTGTGTGTGAGTTTTGCGGTTGGGAGACTGGATCTGAGTGAAAGCAGAAGTGCCCACGCTACGTCAGCTATGCAGTGCACAGATTGGCCTTGCAGGATGGTTGGGGGGTGCGGGGCACAGAGGCCCCTCTGCCCGGGGCCTGTTGGTGCCCTTTCGTGTCCCTGCAGCCCTGCTTGCACACTTGAGTGTAAACAGCCTTTCCACGTTGCTAGCAGCTGCCTTTCCCTGCTGGCTTTGGGCAGAAGGGTGCCAAAAATAACCAGGCGGGTACTTCCACTTGTGGGACATTCACTGGCCTCAGGGCAGGCTTGCTCACTCCCTGGGGGCGGGGGGTGCTCCCCAGCCCCTGTTCCTCAGCTCCTGTTCAGACTTCCTGTGGCCACCCCCTCCCCAGCCTCCCTCAGGGGCTATCACTTTCCTTTGTGTTGTTCTTCTCAGAGTGAGCCCAGGAGGCTGGGGAGCCCATTATGGACCTACAAGTTCTGCCAGGTATTATCTGGGGACTCTTGTCCCACCATGTCCCTGCAGGCCCTGCTGGTATAGCTGAGTCCAGGGGGGGCATGTGCCAGGTGTGCCCCTTCTGGGTCCCTAGGCCAGTTGCCCTACGTGTCCACAGAGCCTGATGCTGTTGCTGGGATGCCTAGTCTCCTTGTCCTGCTCCCGGCTGGCCCTGCTCTCAGCCAACTGTGGGACTGAAGTCAGACCGTCCAGTCTCTCCCACCCACCAGATGTTCAAAACTGACATGGTGCAGCAGGGAGAGGAAGTCACATTTACTGGGTCCCTACCTGTGCCGGGTACTTCATGTATGCACATTAACCTCACTTAATTCCACAGTAACTATGGGATGAGAATACGAGGCCCATTTCCCAATGGGGAAGGAAACAGAGGCCCACAGAGAGGCTAATGATTGGAGAAGCTGAGACATAGTGTCGGGCCCTGAAGCCCTGTTTCTTTACCACGCAGCTCCCATACTTCTCTGGGCCATTTTCCCCTGCACACAGAGAACAATGCTTTGCCCCTTGGAATGAAGAGCCGGTGGCAGGAATTCAGGAACCATTAGACTGGCTGGTGGTGGAGATACTTGGAGCTGGGAAGGCAAGACCCTTCAAAGCTGTCATCTCCAGACATTTCACAGGCAGCCAGAAGCCCAGCCAGAGCCCTGCCTGAGCACAGGCCCCACTGTGAAGGGCAGCAGGCTGTGGGGGGTCAGCTGTGTGTGTGTGTGTGTGTGTGTGTGTGTGTACATGCGCGCACACGCACGTGTGTGCGGAGGGGTTGCTGGAGAGTCACTCATGCTCCGCAGGCATGGAAAGCCTTAGTTTAGGCCTCTCAGATACCTTCCAAGCAGTTCTTCCCCCCAGACATCCTGGCCTCTGTAGTCTCGAGATCATCTCTGGGACCGTGGGCTGGGGGCAGGTGGGTTACTGGGTCTTCCTTGCTGGCTGATGGGTCTGACCCCGGGGGCCCATCATGCCAGCTGGCTTGGCCCAGGTCCCAGGGAGTCTGGTTAGTGTGTACTTGGGACTTGGGCTGGATGTTCTGCCAGTGCCCAGTGCCAACAGCCTCTGGGTGTATTTCAGGAACAATAAAGAATAAATCAACACAGGAGAAAAGGCCTTGCAGCAGCTGCTCAGAGACTGGAGAAACGAAAGGAATGTTGGAGCATTTGGCACAGGCCCTGGATCTTGACCGGAGCCTGAGAACGGGCGTGACTCTGCCTGGATGTCTGGGCAAGTGAGGCAGGTGGCCCCTGTGGCCCCTCTGCAGCCCCTCAGGGGGCCCCGGCAGCCACGCTGCGGCCCAGCCCCCACCTCTGCTGGCTGCAAGTTTTCTTGCTTCTTGGTCACTAGCAGGTACTAGGAAGCCATATTGTCCCCATTTTGCTCCAAATCAGCAAGAACCCTCCACTCCACCTCCAGCCATCAGTAGGTCTTGGTCCCTCCTGGAGCTCATCAGGCAGGAGAACCTGAGCTGGTGAAAACACTGCATCTAGAACAGCCCCCTCCCCTGGTCCACCTCCCTTCCAAGAAGGAGATGAGACAAATGTCAGCACCCAAGTCGGAGGGGGCTGAGTGTGAGGACATCCCCCGGGAGGAATCCCCAACCACATCTCTACCCCAGTGACTGCGTGCATGTACTTGGGCAAGTTACTGCCTCTCAGGGCTTCCGTTCCATCAACCATGAAATAGAATTTGGACCAATGACCTGTGGAGTAGGCAGGTACTGTCTGTCTCCTTTATTCAGGGTGTGAAATGACCAGCTTTTATTTAGGAATTTAAGTTCTTGAGTAGGTGCCCATTTGAAAGCCCTATGTGGAGAAGGGGGTTGCTGTGGCGAGGGCTGATGCTCAGTGCCCTGGGGGAGAGTCACTGACACTAGTGGGAACCCAAGCGTGGAGCTGGCTTGCTCCAGGCTTCAAGGTGCTAGGGGAAGGGACAGGAGTCTGGGCCCCACTGGGATTTGGAGCATCCGGCAAGAAGGGGAGAGTCCGCTTTATTTTTAAAGCTGTTGGCCAACCCTGGGGGTGGGGTTGGAAAGTGTTGGAGGGGTGTGGCTTCCTCTCGAGCAGATGCGGAGCCTTCCACAGGTCGTCGACCCACTGGTGGTGTTCGCCGGTAGCCTCTTCATCTGCAAAGCCACTCTCCTCCCAGGCCTCTCTTACCCACCTTGCCTGACCCAGCCACACTTCCAGACCATCATGGAGGTTATCGGGCCAGCCAAAGCTGCCCTTCAGGGAGAAGATGTGAGCAGCCCAGAGACGCTGACCTCCATCCCGCACAGCCTGGTGTGGTCCCTGAAGTAAGAGGCTGAGCCTGAAGCCCCGCAGGAAGTTTGTAGAAAGAGTTCTGGGTTCTAGTCCTGGCCTCGCCTCTATAGTCCTGTGACTTCAGGCAACTGATTTGACCGCGCAGATATTCAGGTCCCTCACTGAGAAAGGCGAGAGTAGTGATACCTGCCTTTCACTGAGGATTGACCAGGATCACGTGTGTGGCATCCCTGAAGAGATGTTAGAGGTGGTGAGGATGGTGAAGTAGAAAGTCCTATTTTGTGGTGTTGGGATTTCACCTTGGCTCCAAGCCCTGCCCAGTGTCTTGCCAAAGAGGGGGCCTGTCTAAAGGGAGACATGAAGCAATGTTATTAGAGCCCATCTTTCCGGGCCCTGCTTGCTCCTGGCTGATGTATGTGTTCGCAGGCCAGTTCCTTTCCTTCTCTGGGCTGCTTCGTGGGATGAGGAACTGGACTAAGTGAACACTGACATGGCTTGGTGTTTGGAATCTGTGCAGCTTCGTCAGTCAGGCCCTGCTTCGCTGGCTGGCTCCGATTGGTGCTGCAGGCCCCCTCTCTGTGTGTGGTGTGGGGGCTCCTTTCCGGAGTGAGGTCCTGCTCACCCCGTGGCTCCCAAGTCTCCTCTGCAATCCCCTCCCCTCGGGACTCTGTGGGCTCTCCCACCTTCCAGGGGTTTTTACAGTCTCGAGGGGAGCCTGTTTCTGGCAGACTAGGAGTGGGATTATTTCTTGGGTGGAGGGGAGTGTTACATACTTGCTCTACTCGGAAATGCCCTCAGGAAAAACAGCGGCTCTGGGAGGGGACATGAGGAAGGGGGGGTCCCTAGCTGCCTTTGTGGGGTTCTCACGTGTCATGTTCCTTCTGAGGCCCTCAATGTGTATAGATGTGAAATTTTTCTGGAAGGATGATGGAAAAACCAGGGACTTTGAAGGCAGACGACATGGATTTGAATCTTGCTTCTGCCCCCTTAATGGCAGAGTCTCAGTTTCCCTCTGTAGAATGGGGACAGTAAGACACCTGGATGGGAAGTTTGTAAGCATGGATTAGGGTATGTCAAGTGCTCGCCATAGGGGAAGGGCTCTGTCGGTTAGCTCCCTTCTTTCGAGAAGGGTGTGACTTTTGGATATTCTGTAGACTGGCCTGGGGAGTGAAAATATTTGTCTGTGACCATTCTCCCAGGAAGAAGCGGGACAGCATAACACGCTGTTACAGCCCCAACGGCCTCCCCCCCTCCCCCCCGGCTGTTTTGGTCCTGGCCTCAAGCTGGGAGTCGGGTTCAGTGTGTGTGTAGCAGCGCGGGAGTGGGAGAGGGGCTGCCCAGGCGTTTGCAGAGGTCTGAGGTCTGCGGCTTCCTGGGCCATGCAGAAGTCGGGAGTACGTGGTCTCCGTCAGGAGGGAGTGGCCTCTCCGAGCTGTGAGAACTCGACAAGTTACTTTTAGCCTTCATTTCCTGTAAATTCCCCAAATCTCCTTCTGCTCTTGATTTCTAATTTTATTTTATTTTGATTGGAGAACACGTTTTGTACAATTTCAACCCTTTTAAATTTATTGAAACTTACTATATGGCATAAAACTTATGTTATATCCTAGAGACCATTTCATGTGCTCTGGAGAGTGTATTCTGCTGTTGGGTGGAATGTTCTATAGACATCTGTTAGGCCTAGTTGCTTCATAGTGTTCAAGGCTCTCTATTTCCTTGTTGATCTTCTGTTTCGCTCTTCTGTCCATTATCGAAAGTGCAGTGTTGAAGTATCCAACTATTACTGTTGAGTCGTCTATTTCTGCCTTTAATTGTGATCGTTTTTACTTCATGTATTTTGGGGGCTCTGTTGTTAGGTGCATGTATGTTTATAATTGTGATACCTTCTTGATGGATGGCCACTTTTATCATTATAAAATGTCCTTCCTTGTCTCTAATTCTTATTTTTATCTTGAAGTCTGTTCTCTGTAATATTTACATAGCCATTTCAGCTCCCTTTTGACTGTTGTTTGCATGGCGTATCTTTTTCCATCCTTTTACTTTCCACCTATTTGCGTTTTTAAATTTAAAGTGTGTGTAGCCCTGACTAGCGTGACTCAGTTCATTGGGCGTTGTCCTGCAAAGTGAAAGGTTGCCTGTTTGATTCCTGGTCAGGGCACGTGCCTGAGTTATGGGTTCGGTCCGCGGTCAGGGCAAGTACAAGAGGCAACTGATTGACGTTTTTCACGTTGATGTTTCTCTCCCTCCCTTCCCCTCTCTCGAAAAAATAAAATAAATAAAGTGAGTTCTCTTATAAATAGCATACAATTAGATCATGTTTCTTTAACCCATCTTCCCAACCCCTGCCTTTTAATTAGAGCGTTTAATGTATTTACATTTATTTATTTTATTTTATTTTTTAATATATTTACATTTAAAGTAACTATTGATAAGGTAGGATTTGTGAATGCCATCCTGCTATTCGATTCCTATCTGTCTGATGTCTTATTTTTGTTGCCCTGTTACCGTCCTGTTTATGTGAAGTAGATATTTTTGAGTAAACCCTTCCTGACCCATAAAACGAGATAAAGGAGAGTGAGGGTTAAATGAGGTGTTGCCTGCAGTGCACTCAGCACAGTGCCTCGCAAAGACAACGGTAAGTGCTCAGTGGGTGTGGGCATGCAGTTAGGCCTCAGGCACTGCAAGGGCCACAGTCAGTCCTAGGGCTAGCTTAGGGCAAAGTCCACCCAAGGCTCCGAGGGACCTGTCACGTCTCCTGGGCAGGGCACCGCAGTCCAGCAGGTGGCTGCTTTAGGGAGTGAGGAGTGGGGGTCCTTGGAAGCTGCTTTATGCCGGGCCCTGACCTGCTAGCCGTTCCCCTGACCTTGCACATGGGCAACACCTTGGCTGCTTATGAAGCATTTTGGACTTCCCACCTGGAACCATCCCCAGCCCTCACCAGACCTGTGAACCAATCCCTCCAGGTGGGCTTGAGGACCACTGCTGAACACTGTTGGGCAGCAGGGTGTGATGGAGAGAGACCCCGTTTGGAGTTGGCAGGTATGGATTCAATTCCTGACTCCTCACTCGTGACCTCAGGCTGTGACCTGGAACAGGTTGCTTCCAGAGCCAGCCTCTCCTTGTGCCCAGATGGGAGTAAATGGTTACCCAAGGAAGTGGTATTCACACACGTTGAGCAGGTGGGCAGTGCTGGTGGCTACTCTCTCACACGGCAGGTGCTCATTACAAAAGTGTTTCTTTGATTCCTGGGCAAGGACTGTGTCCCTCCTTCCCCACCCTGGGCTCCTCAGTTCCTCACACACAGGCACCAGTGAACAGTGGCTCCTGGACCAGACATCCAGTTACCTGTCAACCAGTCCGTTGCCCTCTCCATTGGGCCACACTTCCTCTGGGCCCTGCTTCTCTCAGCCTTGGTGCAAAAACAGAAAGGAATTGAAGAAGCATTATGTGATGGTGGTTAACCTTGAGTAAGAGCATGATGATTCAAAAAGAGTAAGAACAGCCTGTGCCGGAGGGCTGCCTGGAGGCGGTAGGCCTTGAAGAAAGGCAGATTGTCAGAGTGGGGGCAGGGGTTCCAGGAAGAGGGAGCAGGTCCAGGAAAGGCTCAAAATCAGGGAACTCTCCCTAGGGTGACCCATTGTGACCCCTAGCCCCTGCACAGGCCACCTTGCATTATAATCTGGGTGTGTCTGTGTCTCTCCTCCACTGTACTGGGAGCTCTGTGCAGGGGGGGGACTGTGTCTTGTCTTCTGTGTCTCCCTGGAACCTATAGCTCAGCAAATGTTTGTTGAGTGGATGAAGGGGAAATGAGCAAACCTGAAGGGCTGCAGAGTGTGTACGTGTGTGTGTGTGTTTGTTGGGTGTGGGAGGGAGTAGACAGGGCGAGGCCATGTAAAGGGAGGCCCACGCGAGTGACCTCCTCTGTGTCTTGGCCCAGGGCAGAGTCTGGTACTGGGCTGGAGAGCTCTGCCCTAGACCTGCTGGGGAGCTGGGCCTTTCCAGAAAGGGAGGGAGGAACTGAAGCAGCCTCTGGTGGGGTGAGCCCTGTAGGGCATAGAAAGGGTTGTGAGGAGACCAAGGGCCCCACCGTTTCCCGTGAGCCCCTCTCCAAAGGGTGAGGTCACCTAGGGACCTGGCTGCAGGGACAGTTGCTGCGTCTCTCTTAGAGGGAGCCTGGACCTACTGGCTTCCACCTCACTGCCCCTGGATTCCAGAGTTCTGTTGGGAGGGGTTTTTCTGGGCTGCCTGTGATCCTCTGTGGCCTTTGCCCAGGAGGGAGGGAAGCAATACCCCAGGGTGGGTGGAAGCTGAGCTGGAGGCTCCATCCTTTTCTGGCTCTGCCCAGGACGGTATGTTTTCTCTGCCTCAGCTTCCCCTCAATGAAATGGACCTGGCTATCTGGGCTTCACATGGACACCCTGGGGATGTTTGCAGGGCAGTTGGGGAGGAGACAGGAAAGGCAGCTGCCTGAGCAAAGCCCTGAGAACGCCTCTTCAGGCAGAGGATTTCCCTCTCACAGGTGTCCCTTTAAAAGCCCCTCCGTGTTGGCATTTTTGTAGTCAAAGCTCAGACTGCAGCCGGCTTGAACCCTGGCCAAGCCTTTTGAACCTGATCATTGTGACAGCCGAGACCTCTGGGACTTGGGACTCCTGGCCTGTCTGGCCTCTGCCCTTCAGAGCTGAAGTTCAGGCCGGAGAAGTCATAATCCCAGGGGTCTCTCTGAGCTGGGAGTGGGCAGGTCCCAGGGCCTCCTCTTTCATACCCTTGGGGGAGGTGACACTTTAGGAGCCAGGTCCTCCTCTTTGTTGCTGGCATCTCCTTCCTTACTGGTTTGCAGACCCCTTGAGGACAGGGTTTATGTATCCAGTGGCTTGGAGATATTGGGCCTTTCAGCCTGTGTGAACTCCAGTTGAGGAGGGTGTGCAGTGTTGCTGAGGCTGGCACTGTGTCCAGAGGGAAGGGTTATTGAGGGCCTGGGCAACTCCAGCTGGTCCATGATGGCAGTCCCAGCCCACTGGCCCAGGCTGGCTGTAGCCAAAGGTTCCAGAGTCTCTGAGAGAGAGCTTTTCAGAATGTGAGCCTGGCTTCCTAGCCAGACACCTTAGACACCTTAGTGTCTTGAGGCCTAGTGCAGCCATATCAGGGCACAAAGGAAGAGACCTGCAGGCTCATCATGTCCCTGTCTGGGGGCCAGCAGAGGTGGGAAGCCTCGGGAGATGAAAAGTGAGGCAAGGGCCATGGCAGGCTGGACACTTTCCAGTCGACCTGCATGTGGTGTGGGGCAGCAAATGACAGTCAAGGGGCAGGTGGCAGGGGCAGGTGGCTGTGGGCCAGCAGTTGGAGGAGAATTTGTTTTGGTGAGTTAATGAGGGCTTGGAGCCACTGATGGGGTGGGGGTGGGACCAGGGGTTAGGAGGTAGGGTCTTTTCACTTTATCTCAGCCTCGTGGGAACTCTGCTCAAGGAGAGAGACTGGAAATCAGGGCTGGGAAGGAGCCCAGGGTGGACCCACTGGCCATGAGTAGGGCCTCTGCCCAGGCATGGTTCTGACTCACCTTGGGTGCAGTCTTGAGTGAGCATCCCAAGAGACCCAAGCCAAGTGCCAAGTACAGCATTCTGCAGCTGGCCGTGAGCTGTGGACAAAGAAGTAGGCACCAGGAATATACTGTGCTGAGTGTGGTGATGGGCATTCAAGAGTTGCTAGGGGCTCATAGTGAAATTCCTGGCTCAACCTTGGGGTGAGGGAAGCTGTTCCATGGGGAGCAGTGTCTAAGACCTGAAGGATGAGGAGGACCTGGCCAGATGACAAAGGTGGGAAGGTGTCCTAGGCAGCAGTACCACCTGGTCAAAGACTTGGAAACAGAGAGGGAACAGCGCATTGGAGCAGGAGCAGCTCTGAGTGATGGCTGAAGCTGCCCTGGAGGGCATGGTGTCACCATCAGCACAAAGGCCTTTCCAGCACCTTCCCCCACGTGTCTGCAAAACACTGTGGGTTCAGCATTATTTCTTTTCTTGATCACATTGCTTTCTTCTGCAGAGAAAAAGTGCTTCTCACCGTAGATCCTCCTGAAAGCCTCTCAGGCTCCAGCCCCTGATGCCAGACTCAGGCCCAGCCCCCTGCCCAGGGGTATGCCTGGGTCTGGCCCGAAAGCTTGCCTGCTGTAGTCCCCGTGTCTGGAGGACAGGAGGAGTGAATGGAGCCTTGGCAGACAGTGGAACAGGTTGATAGAGTGGGTTGCAGTGCCGTCCCGGGTGATGGTTGATTTCCTTTTGCAGTGTTCCTGCCTCTATAGTCAGAGGCCCTGCAGTGGGTCGGTGGGGTGAGCTGCCTGCAAGATTCCTCATTACACCCTCTTCCCTGCGCCTTCGGGGAGGTGGCCAACAGGTCAGCAGCCTTCGGAAGACGCGGCTTCCTTCCTCTTCCTCACTGTGAGGAAGGCCAGGCTGACTTCCACAGAGGGGCCGAGGAGTGGGGCTGGGCAGAAGAAATGGGGGGAAGTGGCTCAGCCCTGGCCAGAGCTGCAGGCTGTGAAGTACAAGTGGGGTACGGGAGCTGGAAGGTCCGCCAGCAGCAAGCAGAACTGAGGCAGGGTGGGCTTGCAGGGGCTGGGGAGTGCAGGCCCGGAGGAGGGAGGGACCAGCAGGTGAACCTCAAACACACTGGCCCCCTCAGTGCTGAGGCCCCTCCCTTTCCCTCCCTTTGTGTAGGACTGAGGGTCTTAGCTGGCCTGGGGAGAATAGGAGAGATTTGCCTGAGAGAACAGGTGCAGGCAGGGGTGTGGGGCTTCCCAGGGCCAGTGAGAAGGGACATCTGTGTCCATAAAATCTTCGCCCTGAGATGTTGGGGAGGGTGCTGTGAGAGAAGGGTGTGCAGAGAGGAACCTGGTGTCTTAGTGGTATGTCTTGGGGATAAGAAATAAGAGCTTGGTCTTAGAGTCAGACACGCTTAGGTTCAAGTCTTGCCTCTGCAACACAATTAATGTGTGACCACTGGCAGGTTACTTAGTCCTTCTGAGCCTCATCTAGCTCACCTGTAAAATGGAGGTTAAAAGTAATGCTTTGGCTTCATGCTGCTTTATAAGGCTGTTGTGGGAATTAAACACATGTAAAGCACTTAGGACCTGCCTGGAACAAGTATATTATTATTATTATTATTATTATTATTAACAACTACTAGTAGTATTAGTGCCCTGCTGCCTTGGGGTGCTCCCTCCCCTCCTTCCTCCAGGGTTCCCAGGTATCTTCCACATTTCTCTCCAGCTCCCCAGGTAATGACCTTTCTTCTCTGAGAGTCCCAGCTCTGAGTGTCCGTGCTTAGCACTCTTAGCCAGCCACCCAGGAGGGGTGACACAGAGGCCTCTTCAGAAGCTTCTGAGGGAGTTCAGCCTCCCTAGAACTGGCCCCCTGGCTTCCTTATGAGATGCTGGCCCAGCTTTGGAAACCTACCCAGTGGCCCTCCTTGATGGGCAGGGTCAGTGGTGGGAGGCAGACCAGCTGAACCTCATCCTTCTGGGCCTGACCAAACAGCTGCAGGTGATCCAGCCTGGGGGTGGGGGGTGGACAGGAGCAGCCCTGCACTGGAGCCCCACTCACAGGCTCCATCCCCACCTCCCCCAGCCCAGTGTTCTGCCTGCCTTTCCGAGGCAACGGGTGGCCATCCTGTGCCTGGTATCTGGTGTCTGGGTCCCCTCCACCAGGTGCACACTCACACGTGCACCCACACTCACACGCACACCAGGTCCCATCTGCCACGTGGGTTTTCCCTTCCCCCAGACTCCAAGCCCAGGCTGTGGTTCACAAGGCAACGAGGCTGGGGTGGGGGGGGGAGGAGAGGCAGGAGTTGGGGTAAGCCTGTAAGTGTCTGAGGGGCTCCTGGCCCCCTGAAGACACATGGACCTCCAGCCTCCTCTGGGCACCATCTCCTCCCCTTCCTTTCCTCCTCCCCTCCCTTCCCCTCGCATGTTCTTCCTGCCTCTGTCTTGGCTTCTGCAGACAAGTACTCCTGGTTCTTCCACGCGGGCTGCTGAGGCAGAGCCCAGCTTCTGTAGCTGGGACAGCCCTGTTCCGCAGCTTCTCCATGGTACCCAGGATTATTTTCAGTCTAGGGGCTAGCCTTTGGGTGTCTGCTGGGAACTGGGTTAGCTGTCAGGGAATGAGAGTTTAAAGCAAGAGAAAGGGGTCTGTTCAAAAGGTGTTCTCTGTGGCCCTCTGCACTCTGCTCGTCCAAATCCTGACCCTTTGTGCTGGGGCCAGAGTGACTTGGGTGCCCTCCTCGCCTCCGTCCCTCCTCCGACTTCCATATGGGAAGACAAAGGGGGTGCAGTCAGGGAGAGTCACTCACTTCAGGGCTAGAGCTGAGGAAGGAAATGGAGGAGGAAGTTCCTCCCCTTCGGGGTGCCGGGTGAAAGTGAAAGGCAGACAGGGGGGCCTGGGGTGAGTCACGCAGCTCTGGGAGGGGCAGGGCTGGGGAGCCGAGGAAGCCTGCACCAGAGCGATAGCACCGGAGCCTACCCGGGGCCAGGGCATCTAGGGGTGTAGCCTGGGCCCTGGGGAGCCTGCAGGGAGCCGCCCAGACCCTGCCCTCCTCTGCTTTCTGCTGGTCTCCTGGGAACTCCCAGGCTGCTAACAGCGACCTGCAGCACAGACGGGCTGAGGTCGGCCTGGACTTGCAGATTTCCCCGGGGTTTCTTTAGCTTCCCCGCCTGTTCCCTCCCAGCCTGAGTGGCTCAGGACCAGAACATTAGCCCGGGGAAGAGGTGGGTCTTGCAGCTTCCACCCTCTCCAGCTTCTCAGGGAGGAAAATAGAACACTTTCTGAAGAAAGAAAGTCTTTGAAAATGCATGCAAATTATACATGTAAGTTATACTGGTCTCTATGCTCTGTAGCAGGATAAACAGAGAGACCTGGTTTTGGGGGGGTTTTTGTTTGTTGGTTTTTAATCAAGTTAGAAGACACAGAAGCACCGTCACACCGTGCTGGAGGGAAACATTTCAGACCGAAGTTTTAGCAGTCTACACCCCTTCAGTATCGAGTCTGTTGCTCGGGATGCCAGGTGCTCTTTCCCAGTGGAGCAGGGTGGGTAAGGACTGCCGACCAGCTACCAGGTGTCATCCTGCCTCCAGCCAGCCTGGGCTGCAGAACGGGTTCCTCTGCTAGTTTGGGGAAGACTCTGGCAGTCACAGTCCCATCCAGCAGGTCCTCCCAGGGGTGGGGCCAGGACGGCACACACCCTTCTGGGGCCTCACCTGCAAGCCTCCCTGCAAAGCACGAAAGCCTAGCTCTGGGCCCCAGACTCTGCAAGGTCCTGGTGGGCTCCTGACGCTGGGGCGGCACAGTTGGGAACGACCCCTGTTCTCTCCACCTTCGTGTCCGAGATGGAGTGTCAGACGAGGCATTGGCTGAATGCAGCTCCTTCTGGGTCTGGGCGGGAGGCTACTGCCTGAACAAATGGAGGGGACCAGGCCTGGCAGCCTGGTGGGCTGAGGCCTGGCTTAAGAGGGGAAGGGGACCCAACACGGTCTTTGTCGCCCCTTTGCCAGCTTGGCTGCAGGAGCCCTGGCTGGATCGCAGCCCCTGCTCCCCCTTGGCAAGCGCCTTTGTGTTTCACAAATTACATAACCAAACGCGCTGCGGGGCCTCGGAGGCCCCTCCTTCACACTGTGCTGAGTCTCTGGCATTGTGGGAGCTGTGGCTGACACTGTTACTATGCTTCATCTGCAGGCTCCGGGCCTCTGTGGAGCACCGTGAACTGGGACGAGTAGACAAGCTCAAGAGCGTCTCTGTGAAGAGGAAGGCGCGGCCAGCGGTTCTCTCTCCCTGTGCCTGACGGCAGCGTCCGGCATTTCTCTCTGCCCCGTTCAGCTCCCACTGGCTCCTGGACCAGGGCAAGGCTCCCAGCAGGACCTTCCCCCAGGGAATGGGCGACTGGTAAAGTAGGTCTCACTGCCGGGCCCCATTGGCCGCACCATGAACCTCCAGGCCCAGCCCAAGGGGCAGAACAAGCGGAAGCGTTGCCTCTTTGGGGACCAGGAAGCAGCTCCCAAGGAGCAGCTCCCGCCCCTGCAGGCCCCACAACAGCCCCCAGGCCCTCCACAGTCCACCAGAGTGAAGGAGGAGCCTTACTTCGGGCATGAGGGCCCGACGGGGGCCGCCCCTGCCTCCCAGCCTGTGGAACTCCCCAACAGCCTGGCCCTGCTGAACTCTGTGGTGTATGGGTCTGAGCGGACTCCAGCGGCCATGCTGCCCCAGCAGGTGGGCTCAAAGTGGC
Source organism: Sturnira hondurensis (assembly GCF_014824575.4). NCBI lineage: Eukaryota > Metazoa > Chordata > Mammalia > Chiroptera > Phyllostomidae > Sturnira > Sturnira hondurensis. Next base: position 21,447,100 of record NW_028093774.1, read on the forward strand.
CCAACTCAGTGATGGCTCCGGGGCGGGGCCCTGAGCACGGAGGGGGTGGGGGCGTCAGTGACAGTGGTTGGCAGCAGCAACCAGGCCAGCCTCCACCCCACCCAACGTGGAACTGCCACAGCCTGCCCTTCTACGGTGGACACAAAGGGAGCCCTCATCCTGGCATGGGGGTCTCTCCCTACTATAACCACCCCGAGGCCCTGAAGCGAGAGAAAGGAGGGGGGCTGCCGCTGGACCGCTATGAAAACGCCGTGCGGCCAATGATGCCACAGAAGGTACAGCTGGAGGTAGGGCGGCCCCAAGCACCCCTGAACTCATACCATGTGGCCAAAAAGCCCCCAAACCAAACGCTGCCCCTGCAACCCTTCCAGCTGGCGTTCGGCCACCAGGTGAACCGGCAGGTCTTCCGTCAGGGCCCACCGCCCCCGAATCCCGTGGCCGCCTTCCCGCCGCAGAAGCAGCCGCCGCAGCAACAGGGAGCTCTGCCCCAGATGCAGCTCTTTGAGAACTTTTATCCCATGCAGCAGCCGCCCTCCCAGCAGCCCCAGGACTTTGGCCTGCAGCCTGCCGGACCGCTGGGGCAGTCCCACCTGGCGCACCACGGCATGGTGCCCTACCCCTTCCCCCCGAACCCTGATATGAACCCAGAACTGCGCAAGGCCCTCCTGCAGGAGTCGGCCCCGCAGCCTGTGCTACCTCAGGCCCAGATCGCCTTCCCCCGCCGTTCCCGCCGCCTCTCCAAGGAGGGCGTCCTGCCTTCCACTGCCCTGGATGGGGCTGGCACCCAACCTGGGCAAGAGCCTGCCACCAACCTGTTCCTACATCACTGGCCCCCAAAGCAGCCACCACCTGGCCCCCTGAGACAGCCTCATCCTGAAGGTCTGAGATTCCCGCTGGAGCTGAGGGATTCTCAGTTGCTGTCTGATGGGGAGAGACTGGCACCCAATGGTCGGGAGCGGGAGGCTCCTGGCATGGGCTTCGAAGAGGGCATGCGGGCAGTGGGTGCAGGGGACTGTGAGCAGATGCAACGGGGTGGGGTGATCCAGAGCACAAGAAGGAGGCGCCGGGCGTCCCAGGAAGCCAACTTGCTGACCCTGGCCCAGAAGGCAGTGGAGCTGGCCTCGCAGCAGAGTACAAAGGTGAGAGGGCACGAGGTGGGGGCCTGGCTGGTCCGGGGCCTAGTGAACTGTGTGTGGGGAGGGCATGTGACTCCAGGTCCACAAAGGCACTTTGCTCACTTCATCGATGAAAACGAAAGAACCCACACATTTCACGAAGTTCTGAACTCCCTGCAGGCAGAGAGTCTCTACCTAGGTGTGTCCGTACCTGGGAGAAAGATGAGGTTTATACACATGCAGGGTTGCAAGCGGGAAGTGCAGTTACCCTCGTGGTTTGGCCTCTGCATTGGAGGCCTGAAGGACCGGGACTAGTGGGGGGCGAGGCGGTTTCCAGATCCAGTACGCTAAAGGACAAGACTGCGGTAGTCATTACACAGGTGATTATGCTTGTCAAAATGCATCAAACTGCAATTAAAAATGGGTGTACTTTTTGTGTCGATTATACTGCAATAAAGTTGATTTAAAAGAAAAGACAATAGCAATGGGGAAGAATAAGCGGAGTGTGAACACCTATATTGTACTTGGAGTTTCTTGCCCTTGATCACAAATAATTTAGCATTAAACCCTGTGAGAGGGATGCTGTCCTTTATCCTGTCTTATTGCTAAAGAAACTGAGCCCTGGATGGGATTCCCCAAGGTCTCAGAGCTAGCGTAGAAGCCTCATGTCCAACCCCAGAGCTAGTGTTTGCCCCTTCCTTCACTCGAGGTCTCACCCTCGATGCCTGTAGGGCCAGGCTGGTACGGAGGAGGCTGCAGGATTTGACCTCACCTCAGCCAGTTGCCAGTGGAGAGAGAGATACAAAGACTGCCCTTACTTTGCCACAAGTTCCTTCCTTAACTTTCTTTTACAGAAATACATTTTGAATATTTAGATGCTTTTTCACATGCCACTCACTGTGCAGGCCAAGAAGAACACACCTGGGGCTCTTGTGGCCACCTGGCCACCTGTTCCAGGCCAGGATGGGGGAGACTGGCGGAGGAGGATAAAGAGAATGTTTGGGAATGTGGTGGGAGACAAGGTGGTCAGGGAAAGGCCAGGCGATCCAAACCCAGTGGGAACCATGGTAGGCATTTGAATCTCTGAATCAAGTGGGACGAAGGGTCCTAGATCAGCAAATCACAACTTACCTTCTGAACCTCACCTCCACTCCCCCCACTTCCCTTCTCCAGGATGCCAATGGCTCTGAGGAGAAGCGGAAAAGTGTGCTGGCTTCAACCACCAAGTGTGGGGTGGAGTTTTCTGAGCCCACCTTAGCTGCCAAGCGCGCGCGAGAGGACAGCGGGATGGTACCCCTCATTATCCCAGTGTCTGTGCCTGTGCGGACTGTGGACCCAACTGAGGCAGCCCAAGCTGGAGGAGTTGACGAGGATGGGAAGGGTCTTGAACAGAACCCCGCTGAACACAAGCCATCGGTCATTGTCACCCGCAGGCGGTCCACCCGCATCCCCGGGACCGACACCCCAGCTCAGGTAGGAGAGGCCCCCCAGGCAGACACCTCCAGTACCTGGGTGCTCCTGGGACCTGCTGCCCTGTGGGGAAAGAACAAAATTTCCAAAATACACTGGACAAATGCACGGTGGGGGGTGAGACAGTTTTATACTGGAAATTGAGACTGTCCAGCAAAACCGAGCATGGGTGGATCTCTTTCATTTCAGGCCACCAAATTTTGATTGGGCCCCTAATGTGGGTCGGGCCCTGTATTGGGTGCTGAGAGGTAGAGATGTTTGCTTGTTCTGTGGAACAGACATGCACGTTGAGACTCCCACTGAGATTGAGATTTTTTTCCATGTCTCCTTTTAGTTCTGCCAGTAAATGTGTAACACATTTTGATGCGTTATTAGTTGCATATTTGTTTAGAATTGGATTAGACGCTTGATCACTATGAAATGTTTCTTTTTATCTTCAGTAATCGTTTTGCCTTTTAAAGGCTACTTTGTCGGTGTTTAGCTTTCTTTGGTTAGTGTTGGGGGATATGTATCTCTTCCATCCTTTTACTTTCTGCCCTTCTGTATCCTTGTACTTGAGATGTATCTTTCAAGGAGCATATAATTGGGGTTTGTTATTATCTGTACTAGTAACCTTTGTCTTTGAACTAGAGCATCGATACCATTTACATCTAATGTAATTACTGGTGTACTTGGGCTTGAATCTACTATCTACTCTTTGGCATTTATTCCATCCTGCCCTGTCTGCGCCCACACCCGCCCTTTTGTTCTTTTCCTTTGGAGTGAGTGGGTTTGCAATTTCATTTCCCTTCTTCATGAACTCATTAACAGTATATTTATTTATTGCTCTCCTAGTGATTACCCTAGCAGCCTTTGTTACCTGGATTTCTGTGAGAGAATTAGGCCCTGCAGAAAGACTGTTGAGTGGCTGTGCTCTCAGCTCTCTGGAGGACGGGGTTGTACACAGCTACTACTGTGGGGGAGACTGATAACTCACTACACACAGTGAACGGCTCGTGACATTCAGGCTAAATTCTCTGATGAGAAGGGCCACTAGAGATTAAAATGCGCCTCCTTAGCTTACTGCAATCTCAGTTAGTATTTCACCTCTTCCTAGACAACGCAAAGTTCTTACAACACATGTAACTCCATTTCCCCCAACCTCTAACTTGTAGACTTACTGACATGTGTTTTCATTCTATGTTTTAACACTGACAGGACATCATAACATTATTATTTCGATCAGTTATTCATTTTAGATTTGCTCTTTATTTCTTCTCAGACCGCCGGGCTGCCATCTCCCGGTCGCTGCCTGGAGAACACCCTCAGCACTCCCTGTAGTGTGAGCCCCTGGGTGATGAGCTGTGTTACTCTCGGCTCGTCTGCATGTGTTTATCTCATCTTCAATTTTAACAGATAATTGTGCTGGGTAGAGAATTCTGTGTTGGAAGTTTTTTTTTCTTTTGTCAAATTCGAAGATATCGTTCCATTGTCTTCAGACTTCCATTGTAGTTCGTGTTGAGAAATCACTAGAAGCCGTATTGTTGCCCCTTTGAATGTAAGGTATCTTTTAATCTTGTTGCTTTTAAGGTTTTTAATTTTTGTCATCAACTCTCAGTAGTTTGCCATTATACTAAGTGTGGTTTTCTTTGTAATTATCCTGTTTAGAGCTTGTGGTACTTCTTGAAATTTTCTTCTGCCCCATTTTCTCTTTCTGGGACTCTAGTCACACAATTGTTAGTGCTCCCCACCGTATCCCTGTGTCGTCTGTCAGGCACTTTTCTGAATTTTCCTTATTTTTAAGTCTGACCTATCTTTCAGGTCACTGGTTCTCCTCACCTGTGCACAACGTGGTGTTAAGCCCATTCATTGAGTTCGTATTTTTAGTTACTTTGATTTTCAGTCACCAAATTTCCATGTGGTTCAATTTTACAGTTTCTAGTTCTTTGACGAAATTCTCCACCTTACCTTTTAGTTTATTGCATAGTTTTCCCTTAAAGTTCATCGCTGATGACTTCGTTAATAGGATCCCCATATGAAACCACATCTTGGTTTCTTGTGTATCTGTTGGGGTTTTGTTCATGTCAGACATTGTATGTGAAGCATTATCGAAGCGATTAAAGACTCTGGGTGATGTTCTTCTCTTCCAGACGGAATTTATCTTTGCATCTCACAGGTAGCAAAGAGCACCAGGTATCCTGGATTACTTTAATTCCACCAGAGACTGGGTTATGGTAGAGATGAGGTGATCTGAAGTTGGGCGTTACTCTGTGTGAGGACCAGTCTGCAGCAGATTCGCTTTTATTCTGAGGATATCGCCCTTTGGAGCTTCAGTCTCCAGCCAGGGGGTTGACTAGGCTCTGCTTCCTTGACACGCTCTGGATTCCAAGATGTATTATGCTCGCTCCTTGAATTCATTCAACGCTCTCTTCATTTTCTCATGCCCTCCGTTGCCTCTCCCAGTCACGCACGACATCCACTCGAGGGAAAACACAACTCCAAATGCTGGTTCACTTCTTTGACGTTCCTCCTCTTCTGGATCGCAGCTCTTTAATTCTTTGCCAGCTTATTTGTTCTCTGATACCTTTGGAAATGTGGCTTTTTTGTTGAGTCCAGGTTTCTTCCAGCTGTTCTCAGCTGGAGTTGGCCTGCGCGCCTGTCCTGTGTAACAGTAAGGGGAACTCTGGGACACTCGTGAGCAGCACGGTGTCCACTCTCCAGGGTCATTCTCTGGTTGGGGACGTTTGTGGTGGAGGCTGGAGGCCTGGGAAGCTTGTGGGGAGTGGGCAGGAAGGAGCCTGAGCACCTATGCAGGTCAACACGCCCATTTCAAAGACGAGGAGGGAGATCCGGAAAAGGCAAGAACGTACCTAAGGTCATTTGGCCACGTAACAGCAGGCCCAGCCCTGGAATTCGGGTCTCCTGAATCCCTGTCCCTGAGTACTTTTCTCACACCAGGCTTTGCGGGGAGGTTTCTTTTTCGTCTTAGTTATTCAGTATTTTTCTTGGTAGTACAGACATTTTCAATCTTGCATGAAAGGGTGGAGAATGGTATGGTGAACCTCAACTTGTAGCCGTCAGGGTATAGCCAACCTCCTTTCATTTGTACCTCTACTTCCTCCTACCACTGGATTGGTTTTTTTGGAAGCAAATCCCAAACGTCACATTATTGCCTCTGTATGGACTTTGGTTTGCATCTGACGTACATCATACATAAGGTCTTCCCTACCTTTGTCCCTTTAAACATCATCACAGCTATCCGAGTTCAGGCTGGATTTCTTATCTAGCAAGTTCAGGGCCCTCTGGCTCTACTTCGCTTTTTTTCCTGTCCAATCATACTGTTCCTCCGAGGGAGGAAGAACGAGCAATATCATTTGGTCTGATTCTGCAGAAGGGCAGGGTGGGCACTCGTGACTGAAGGACACGGCCAAGGCCTCACCAGGAGTTGGGGCCCCCCACTGCAGGGCTTTGTGGGGCAGGAGCCTGGGAAGGGGAAAAGCCCATTGTCCCCAGGCCAGCCTCATGTGTTGGCCGACTGTGCACCCAGGGAGATGGTCGGGGTGTTGCCCACCCACGCTGGGCTCTGTTCCTCACGGCTCTGCCTTCTATTTTATGTGGCAACCTATGAGGCATACCAGGCAGGGAGCAGTGTAAGCCCGGAGGGCTGGCCTTGGACAGCGTGAGTGGGCTAGTCTCTGAGAGCAGGACTAATCCCTTGGGAACAAAAGTTCTTCGAGGTCAGGAATGTCCTGTTCCTTCTGTTGGACATGGGTTTCATGCCCAGCTCAGTTGTCACACAGTAGGGGCTTCCATCTAATGCAGAGCCTAGAGTTTAAGTAGTGATAGCAGCTAGAATTTATTGAGCAATGACTATGTATCAGGTGCTGTTCTCAGTGGTTTCCATGTATTAATTCATCTAGCCCTCATGGCTACCCCATTAGGTAGGCGCTCATTATCCCCATGTTAAAAATGATGACACACAGAGAGTTAACTAATTTAAGTGGTAAGTGAAGGAGGTGGATCCCATTTGGAGCAATCCAGCTCCAGAGCCAGTACCTCAGCTTCACAACTGTGGTCCTCTGCCCTTCAGCCTTCTCTACAGCAGGAACTAATCAGACATAGGAATGGTTCTTACATTTATAAAGGATTATTTTTTAAGATGGGGGGAGGGGAACTGGGGAAGAAGACTATATAACGGGGCCCCCACGTGGTCCGCAAAGCCTACATTTACTGTTTGGCCCTTGCCAGAAGCAGCTTGCTGACCCCTGCCCTGGAGGAGACAGTAGGAAGGGCTTTGGGACCCGCCCCCTGTCTCGGGCTGGCTTCAGTGGGTGTGGTGGGCAGGCTGAGTTCCCACGGTGCGACCAGCAGGCAGTGGTCCAGACTTCCATTTCTAAGGACATGGGGAGGCTGAGCCATCTTGGTTCTCTTTCCTTCTCCAGGCTGAAGACATGAATGTCAAGTTGGAGGGGGAACCTTCCGTGCGGAAACCAAAGCAGCGGCCGCGGCCTGAGCCCCTGATCATCCCCACCAAGGCGGGCACTTTTATCGCCCCTCCAGTCTACTCCAACATCACCCCATACCAGAGCCACCTGCGCTCTCCCGTGCGCCTGGCCGACCACCCCTCTGAGCGGAGCTTTGAGCTGCCCCCCTACACACCACCGCCCATCCTCAGCCCCGTGCGGGAAGGCTCCGGCCTCTATTTCAATGCCATCATGTCCACGAGCAGCATCCCAGCCCCTCCACCCATCACACCAAAGAGTGCCCATCGCACCCTGCTCCGGTCCAGTGAGTGACCCTGCTTCCCTGGCCATGGGGCAGGGAGTGTGGTGGGGAGGGCAGTGGGCAGGGATGAAAGTCATTTTGGGGGTGCTGCTATGCTGCGAGGAGAGGGGCTCTCCACTCTGTTTTGTCAGAGAGAGGGAGGTGGTCCTGGTTTGAGAACACATGGGGGTGGGGGAGGGATGTTAGCCTAACTGCTTGGATCGAAATCTCAGTTGCTCCATTCACTGTTACTCCCCCTGTGCAAGTCATTTAAACTCCCTGGGCCACAACTTCTTTAGTGTTTAGGTGAGAATATTAGTAATATTTGGTTGAGGATGAAATCGCCAGTATTTTTAGATCCACAAATAGCAGTTTCCTATGGTTCAGCCTAATAGCTGCCTCGCAAGGCTGTGTTTAGGTACAAATTCATGAACACATGTCAAGCACAGAACCCAGCACCTGAAGCATCCCGTTTGTCCGTAATATTATATGGCAGATCCTTTCTCCTAACTCATTTTGGCTGAGCAGACATTTTGGCTTGTGTGGGTGGTGAATTGCTGGAAAACGTTGCCTGTTCCACAAAAGGATCCATTTCCCCTGGAAAAAAATGAGATAGTGCTATCTCTTAGGATGATGGAGAGGTTTAAGAAGGAGTAGACACTGCCAGAGGCAGCTGGAAGGCAAGGTACTGCCAGGAGCAGATTAACCTCCCATCCTGACCTCACCTGTGGCTTAGCTCTTTGGTGCCCCCTGGTGTCTATGGGTGAGAAATAGTTCACCTGGGCTGGCTGGCTGCCCTGGCACTTCCACTCCAAGATTGGAGGGTTCTCTCCCTGCCTGGGTTGTGTGGGAAGAAGTCACTGTAGAGACCAGAATGGCAGTAAAGGTCTGTCTGTGTATGCATATTTATGGATACTTGAGTGTAAAGCCTTGAATCAGGTCCTGTGAGGGCTCCAGTAATGTATGGGGACACCATGGTTTGTTCTAAGGAGAATACAGGGTCAATAGGGAGTTGACCAGGAGGCCTAGGACGCAGAAAAGCAAAGGTCTTAGGCAGTCAGTGAGTGAAGCAGATGCTACGCGCTGAAGCCTGCAGAGGCTCTGCCAGCCTGGGGTAGAGGAGAAAGCATTTGGGAGAGGGTGGGGCTAGAACTGAGCTTAAACTGTGAAGGGGGTGGGAAGGACACCCTGGGCAGAGGAAATGAGTGGGGCCAAGGCTGAAGGTAGGTGTGTGCAGGGAAAGCGGGGGGACCAACTGTAAGCAGTCTGCTGGGACCCAGGGTCCAGGCCAGAGGCTGCTGGGAGGCGGAGATGGAAGGGGGCTGCTGAGGGTGCAGGTTTGGTCTCACGTGGCAGAGAAGAGTCAGCAAAGACTTTGTTTTGGATGAGGGAGTGTCTCGATCATTTTGCTCAGGAGAAACTGAGGCAGAAAACCCAGCAAGGAAGTGATAAGATCATTACGAAGCACCGGTCTCCTTCACCACCTCACTGGTGTGCTGGAAGTTTCAGCCTCTTCACCCGTGTAACCACAGTGTGAGGTTGGGGTTAGCTCTAGGTGGGAGCTCCTGGGGCTGGGCTTTGTGCGGGATTTCATTTGGTCCTCACCTTGACCTTAGGAGACAGGTGGGAATAGCCACTTTTAGCAGGTGTGAGCAGTGGAGGCCTCCACGTATTTGGTAAAGGCACAGTTGCCACCACTGCAGACTTCGAGCCAAGACTCAGGGTGCCTGATTGCCAAGGATGAACCTGTGTCAGTTCCCACTGTGGTTCTCGGGCATGTAGAACAGCCACCTGCGGTGAGGGAGAAAGGGCTTTGCTGAAGGAAGCAGGGTGCTGTGTACCAACCTGCCTTTTGTCCCATAGATAGTGCTGAAGTCACCCCACCTGTCCTCTCTGTGATGGGGGAAGCCACCCCAGTGAGCATTGAGCCGTAAGTGCATCCCTGCCTCTGGCCTGGGGTATGAGGGTGGCCGGGTGGTGTCCAGAGCATTCAGGTGGGCCCTGTGACAAGAGGAGCCCTCTGCAGGGCCTGCAGAGGGTTCAGCAGGCCTTCGCTGGCTTCTGCTGTCGGCCCTGGGCTTTACTCTCCTCCCCCTGCTTCTGTGTGTAAGTCCCAGGGAAAGGCAGGGACTGGCTTGATTTGCCTTTGCCTCTGAGAATTAGAAGGGTAGTCCAAGAGACCCCTTCCCTGCCTGTATACCTGGAGCTCCTTCTCCTTGTTCCAACATCTGGGCCTTGCCTTTCTGGTGGTACTAGGTGCCACTTGCCAGGCCCCTCTCACAGAAGCCAGCTGAGGCTTCTACTCACCTGATGCCTTGTCTGACTCAGGCTCTGCCAGCTGCCCTCGGCATCTTCTCCCATCCCCAGGGAAAAAACCAGACCCACCCCCCCCTCAAGGTGAGCCTCACTCCCTGCCCTTTCCACCCCGGCAGACGGATCAACGTAGGCTCCCGGTTCCAAGCGGAAATCCCCCCAATGAGGGATCGTGCCCTGGCAGCTGCGGACCCCCACAAGGCTGACTTGGTGTGGCAGCCTTGGGAGGACTTAGAGAGCAGCCATGAAAAGCAGAGGCAAGGTGAGAGGGGACCTGAGCTGGCAAGCAAAGATGGTGGCTGGGTAGGTAGGCAGGCTGGTCCTACCCACCCCCCAGCCCACCCAGCCCTGACAGTGATTTCCTCTTTCCCTCCCTGTGCTCCCTCTCCGCCTTGCTCCCATAATCCAGTGGATGACCTGCTGACAGCTGCCTGCTCCAGCATCTTCCCTGGAGCTGGCACCAACCAGGAGCTGGCCCTGCACTGTCTGCACGAGTCCAGGGGAGACATCCTGGTGAGACACTGCCCCCGGTGGAGGGAAGGCCCCTCAGGGACGCTGGGATGTCCCCACCTCTGCTGTCCAGGAGCCAGGCCTGGGGGCATGCTGATTTGAGACAGGCCGGGGGTTGTAGCCAAGTTGGGGGTTGTAGGGTCTCAGCCCCAGGGAACCCTAGTTCCATACTGTGCAGCACAGGGTCCTGCCATCCACTCCAGTCCCTGATTCTGGTCAGTGGGTCCCCACCCTCAGACAGAGCTGTCACTGAGGGCCTTCTTCATCTGTGGCTGCCTGAGGGGGCCCTCTAAGTTTTGCCCCTGAAACCCAGGCTAGAGCCCTGACCTTTTCTTCACTTCCCTTTTAGGAAACGCTGAATAAGCTGCTACTGAAGAAGCCCCTGAGGCCCCACAACCACCCACTGGCAACTTATCACTACACAGGTGGGCCTGGCTGGAAGTGGGCCTAGGGCCTGGAGCCTCTAGGGGTCTCCCATCCGTAGGGCCCAGTTAGTGCTGAGTCACAGCCCTGGGTGGGGCGGTGGGGGGTGGATAGGCCCAGAGCCAGAGTGAGGGAACTGACACCAAAGCTGGGATGACTCTCAAGGGGCCTTCTGTGCCCTGGAGAGGAAGAGAGAAAGGCGTGGGCAGTGGGGAGCCCATCCGGGCAAAGAAGCCCAGGACACAGCACCCTGCATGGGAACCCAGACAATGCCATCCAGACTGGCGCCGTGTGCCTGGAACTTAGACAGCCCTTGGGGTGCCATGTCCCGTTCTGGGCCCTATGCTTCCAGAGGGACATTGACCAAGTGACCATAATCATTACGGCCACTGTTGTCAACCCCTGTCGAGTGGTGCGTGTCACCTGCGCCAGGCAGAGCACCAGGCATTCCACTTGCATCGTCTCATTCAATCTGCATCACAACCGGGCGGCTTCTGCTATGAGTTCCCATTTCACAAGTGAGGAGAGTGAGGTTCGGAGGCCAAGTGTCGTGGCCAGTAAGTGGCAGGAGCAGGTTGTGGAGCCAGTTCTGAAAGCCTGCCAAGACCTCGGATGGGTGATCTCACACTTGTCAGCTGGTCAGAATCCCCCAACCCCCCCCCTCCTCACAGTCCCTCCCACCCACTACCCTGGCTCCCCGTTCGCCCCACAGGCTCGGACCAGTGGAAGATGGCCGAGAGGAAGCTGTTCAACAAGGGCATCGCCATCTACAAGAAGGACTTCTTCCTGGTGCAGAAGCTGGTGAGCTGGAGCTCTGTCTTGGGGGCCAGTGAGGGCAGGGGCTGCCTGCGGGGTCTGGGGCTCTCTCTGCGGGGGCAGGGGGGGGGCTGCAGTCGCTTACCAAGCCCTCTTAAAAAACACTTAGTCCAGTACACTAAGTGGCCTCAGAGACAACTTTGTGAACAAAAGAAGAAGGGAAAAAGATCAGGACTCTCCCACCTTGGTTCTCAGCTGTCTTCCCTCACCTTAAGGCAGTGTGGCCACACTCTGGGGTCTTAATCCAGGGGGAGGCCTGAGTGAGCATTGGACATAGTGGCAGCCAACGTGAAATAGTGACTTGCCTAAGAGAGAGCAAGAAGAGAAGGAAGGCTGAGGTGGAGATGAGCCTTTCCCCAGGGGGCTGGGTACTGGGAGGGCCGCAGTCAGTGCAGGGGGGGAGAGGTCACCCTAAGATGAGGCGAACTGAGAGCCAATGAGTGACTGTGTGATCAGCCTCGGTGGGGGCCTCTACCCCTACTTGTCAGAACCGGGGCCTCTCTCCAGTAACTCAGCGGACCCGGCAGAGGAGGCCCGAGCCTAGTTTTCCCAGATTTATCTTGTCCTCTCCCTGTGTTCTTCTGGGAGACTGAAGTGCTTTGCTAATCTGAGGGCTTGCATCTTCCCACTAGCCCTGTCTGGCAACATCTGAGCTGTGGGAGAGTGCGTTGTGTGGACTGGCTTCCAAGAATGTGCTCTTCCCTCCTGGGATTATAGATTGTGCCACGGATGGCTCTGGGGACTGGACAGAGTGCTGATGAATTCTCCTACAAGGGCAGGCATTTGCTGGGTTCCTGATTGGGCAATGTTTCTGGAAAGTACACGCCTGTGAAATGCACTGAGGTGCCCCTAATGCCTTCATGAAGAGAACAGACCATTAGTCAGCCAAACAGACGACCAGAGAGAATTGATAGTAAACGGGCAAGCAGGATCTAATGAATCAATCTGCGATTTGTCCATTCCTATGAGACGGAGCGTGTCTGTTTCTCCGCAGGCCCAGAGGACCCTCGCCGGCCCCTTGAGCTCTGTGGGCAGGACCTCAGTGCTGCTCAGCCGTGGGCTGAGCAGTCTGGGAGCCCTCGGGAGTGAGGAGAGTCTGAGAAAACAGCTCTGTGTTTTCTGTGTGGGGGAATGTAGTCCAGACATGAAATCGAGTGGCCACATAGATTTATGAAATGGGAGGGCTAGGATTGCAGAGCTTGGGAGACCCTTGAAGGTCATCCATTCTCATCCCACTCACTGTTTACATCCTAGGAGACTCGACTGAGGGAGGCCACACAGGTATTTGGTGGCAGAGTTAGGAACAAGACCTCCTGCTTCCTCTTCAGGTTTTCCAGTGCTTTCTTATTAGCCTCCCTTGATAATTTGACATTTCTCTGTCCGCACTGGTCAGCTGTGGTTCCCTGGAGGGGAATGAGATTGTCTGTCCGAACTGATGAAGGGCGTCTTAAGTCGAAAGGTCTGTCCTGGCTTTGAAGGTGGGGGGTGCCTGGATATTTTTCCCTTCAACTTTTTATTTTTAAAAGTTCGAAACTTACAGAAAAACTGAAAGAAGAGCATAGCGAACCCCATATGCCCCTCACTCAGATTTACCAGTTTTTAACATTTGCCATGTTTGCTTTCTTTCTGCCTCTATATAAACTTAAATATGCACCTGTTTCCTCCCCCTCTCTCTCTCCGTTTTAATTAGTAATTAAAAGTAATGCCCTGACTTACGTGGCTCAGTGGATTGGACATCGTCCTACAAACCAAAAGGTTTCTGGTTGGATTCCCAGTCAGGGCACAGGGCTGGGTTGCAGGCCAGGTCCCTGGTTGGGGTGCACAAGAGGCAGCTAACTGATTGATGTTTCTTTCACATTGATGTTTCTCTCCCTCTCTATTTCTCTCCCTTACCTCTCTCTAAAAATTCGTAAATAAAACCTTTTAAATAGTAAGCTGTAGACACCATGACACAACCCAAGTATCCTCTCAAAACAAGGATATCTATAAATTCATAGTGTCATTATCACCAAAGAAATTTAAACTGATACAGTAAGTCTCTCCAATCTGCAATCCATTGTTAAGTTTCCCCAGTGGCCTCATGTTGTCCTTTTTAGCTTTATTTTTTTTAAGATTTTATTTATTTTTAGACAGAGGGAAAGGGAGGGAGAGAGTTAGAGAAACATCAATGTGTGGTGTCTCACGTGGGCCCCCACTGGGGACCTGGCCTGCAACCCAGGCATGTGCCCTGACTGGGAGTCAAACTGGCCACCCTTTGGTTCGAAGCCCGCGCTCAATCCACTGAGCTACACTAGCCAGGGCCTTTTTAGCTTTTTGTAAAAAAATGTAGTGCTGAAGCTTTGGTCAATTGAATTGGTCAGTGGTTTGTGGAGAGCAGGTGTTGGAAAGTGGTTATATTCTGGGGATTTGTGGGTTTAGTGTTTGCTGTGTTCATGGGGAGATGGGAGAAAGGCTGGAGGATCCCCAGGCAGGTGAGCTGAACCTGGAAGTCTGACCTCAGTTTTGGCTTCAAACCAGATCCAGACCAAGACCGTGGCCCAGTGTGTGGAGTTCTACTACACCTACAAGAAGCAGGTGAAAATTGGCCGCAATGGGACGCTTACCTTCGGGGATGTGGATACAAGTGATGATAAGGCGTCCCAGGAAGAGGTTGAAGTGGATATTAAGGTGATTCCCTTCCCAGCCTCAGCTGCTGAGGGCTGGGCTGGGTCTGGGTTGGGCCAGGGCTGGGGGTCTGAGGCCACGCCCTCCAGGGGTCCCTGGAGGGTTGAGAGAGGAAAGCAATGTCCCTGACAGCTGTGGGAGTTGATGTCCTGGACGCTGGCCGTGGGCCTTTGGGCTCCCCTGTCTATTGGCCAGTGTCATGGTCGTGCCATCTCGTGCTGACACAGAACTTGGGGGAAGCCTCCCACAGCGTGTGCGCCCGCACCAGCTTGCTGTGTCCTTACAGCAGGCTTCCAACACTGTTTCCCGAGTGTTACTTCCGTCACCCTCGTGAGCCCTGCTATGTCTGCACCTGGCGTATGTCGCCACTACTATGTTTGTCATTTCCACGTACCACTTGCGCCGTTTCTTAAGTTTTTAAAGTCAACTCCTTTTTTACTCTAAAGAAAAGCTTTATATCACAGTCATAAATAGTAAGCCAGGATTGCTTGCCTCCAAAGGTACTAGTAAAAATATAATGTAGGAAAATCAAATGATGTTATTAAATGATGATAACGAGGTACTGTTGCCTGCCAAGACCCTGAAACTGAGGCCAGACCTCTCCTGAAGTCTGGAAGTCTAAGTATGTGCATCTAGTTGACAGACCTGGAGCAGTCACCGTCTGCTGCTGAGGTTCCAGCACAGGTGCAACAGAAAAGGGTCCTCGCGCTTTCTCACTGTCTGGTTGTGGCAGCCGAGATTGAATAGGGGAACACAAAAAAAAGTCTGAGCATAAAAAACACATTGACACCAACACGAGACTTTGTCCTTAACATAATCAGGATCGAAAGAGAATTGAAAAGAGATTGTTATTTAATTCTGTCTCCAAGATGACTTTAGGTCATTTGTGGGTCACCAGTCCACGCATGGTGCCTTGCTGCTGACAGGAAGTGGTTTGGTTCCCATTCTGCAGATGGGAAGGGAGCAGAGTCACAGAAAGCGTTACAGGATAGTTTAGAATGGAGCCCAAGCAGCTGCCTGGTTGGACCGCCTAGCCCGCGGGTGTGTCTCTCAACCACTTCCAGGGAGGCAGGTGGCCTGTGGGGAGGGCCTGGCATGCTCCCTCTGTGTCCCAGCTCTATTTCAAGTGCTCCATCTCATCCTGAAAGTTCCCAGGGTGCAAGGCTCTCTCTTCTTTGCCAGGCAGGCTAAGTGAGCACAGGAGGTCAGGACAGGACTGGCAGGGACCGGTGAGCCCCTGGCTGGGTCAGAATGGGTGCACTAAGGCTGCATGACTGAGCGTTAGGCTCACTGCCCTTGTTCTTGTGCCCCATAGACTTCCCAGAAGTTCCCCAGGGTGCCTGCTCCCAGAAGAGAGTCCCCAGGTGAAGAGAGGCTGGAGCCCAAGAGGGAAGTAAAGGAAACCAGGAAGGAGGGGGAGGAAGAGGTGCCAGAGACCCAGGAGAAAGGAGAGCAGGAAGAGGGGCGAGAGCGAAGCCGGCGGGCAGCGGCTGTCAAAGCCACCCAGACACTACAGGCCAATGAGTCGGTAAGTGTGACCTCCACTGGGGGAGCCCAGGGCCAGGAGAAGGGCTGGAACTGGGCCTGGGGGGGGGGCAGGGCAGAACAGGAACATGACTGATCATCATCATAATTGCAGGAAATGTACTCAGTGCCTTGTGCTCTTAACTCATTGAATCCTCATAACCCTGTGTGGTAGGTACTGCCATTATTCCCACTTCACAAATGAGGAAATTGAGACCTGAGATGAGACAGCTAGTAGGCAGTCTGACTGCAGAGTCTGCCATTAAACATTACACCCTACTGCTTTCGTTTTGGAGACTCGGGGAGAAAGGTTTGAAGGAAACCCTGGTGGTGTGTGGGATGCTGGGGAAGCATTCGTGAGTTGTAGCTCAGGCAGGGCTCCCCTGAGAGAGTGCTGTCCCCAACAAGTGTCTAAAACTGAGCTGAGATCATAGGAATAACAATAAGGCCCCTCACCCATGTTATCTGCAAAACGCTTTCCTGCCCCTGACCTTGTTGATTCCTCACAGTAACCCCATAACGTGTTAACTCCCACTTCGCAGATGGAGGAAACCGGGTTCCGGGGTCCTAAGTGACTTGCCTGAGGTCCCTCCCCAGATCCTCCTAGGGCAGCGCTCTGTCTACCACATCACAAGCCAAGGAGAAAGACATACGGGCCAGAGCTGCTCCTTGTCAGGGAGGGGCCCCCCAGGAGAGGGTAGGGGTGGGAAGGGTCTTTGGGGGGCCCACTCTGAGAGTGATATACACTGAATGCTGGCAGGAGAGCCCCCACACATGGTAGACACACAGCCGTTTGCTTTCTTTGGAGCCTTGGCTGTGCTCCTGCCGTAAGAGCCGTACTCTGCGTGCATGTGTGCTCCATGGAGTTCTGCTGCCCTTTGTCTGCTGGCTTCTCCGCAGGGTCGATCCAGTGCCCGTACTTAGGGCTCCTGACGGCCGCCTGGGGCTCTCCTGGCCCTGGGCACATGCCCTGAGCAGCACCACTCTCTCCAGGGCAGCACGAGGTGTCTTCTGCTGTCTGCCACCTGCCTGGCATTTCCTGTGGTGGCTCCTGTTGTCATGAACTAGATGCCTGCACCTCTGTCCCTTCCACTAGACTGCATGCTCTCCGGGGGCAGCATCTCCGATCTGTCACCTCTGTATCCCCAGCACTTAGGCATCACACGGACTTGCAACTCCTTTATGGAATAAATTCAGGAATGGACCAAGTGACTGCAAAGAAACACGTGTCACTGATTGAGACGCCAAATCCCCTGTCCAATGCACCGAGAAGTCCTGTGGCTGCTAGGGCTGTCCCTCAGAATTGCCGGTCCAGCCGCTCTGTGAAGATGGAGCTGGCCAAGGATGGGATGGATTGCTGGAAGGGCAGTGAGTGCCTTCTCCCCAGAAGGACTCAAGAGAATGCTGGGGGACCGTTTGGCAGGAGTGCTACTGCCTTGAGGAGTCCTCTGTCCCCTAAAATTCCAGAATTCGGGACCCTGTCCTCCTCAAATCTCTCAACTTCCTGTTTGATCCTCTCCAGGCCAATGATGTCCTCATCCTTCGAAGCCATGAGTCCAATGCCCCTGGATCTGCTGGAGGCCAGGCCTTGGAGAAGCCGAGGGAGGGACCAGGGAAGTCACGAAGGGCACTACCTTTTACAGAGAAGAAGAAAAAACCAGAGACATTTAATAAGACCCAGAATCAGGAGAACACTTTCCCTTGCAAAAAATGTGGCAGGTAAGATGTATCTCCGCAGGGACCTAGCAGGGTGGCGGTGGTTGGTGGCCACCCCCCCACCCCCCGGTAGAGGTTGGTTGGGAAGGTGGAGGTGGTCTGAGCTTTCGCCTGGTCTTCTGGGCTCAGAGGGTTTCTAGGGCAGTGATGTCACTGGGCAGCTTTTAGAAGAGGGATGGTGGCACTGAATCTAGAACCCATGCCACCCCCGGTTGGAGGGTGGGGGTACGCCACATGGCACTCTGCAAGAAGGAAGGGTTAGGGGCCCTCTCCGTGCCCCCACCTCCATCCCTGTCCCCACACACACCTGGTCTGGTGGACCCAGTGGGGTGAGGACACACCTCTTACTTGAGCCCCTCTTGCTTGGCTGCAGAGTGTTTTACAAGGTGAAGAGCCGCAGTGCCCATATGAAGAGCCATGCAGAGCAGGAGAAGAAGGCTGCTGCTCTGAGGCAGAGGGAGAAAGAGGCCGCAGCTGCTGCAGCCACGGCCGCTGCCTCCGCCCACCAGCCGGCCCTGCGGGAGGAAAGCACTGGCGAGAGGGGCTGACATGTGCAAGGCTCCTGCAGGAGACCTGGGACTGGCCGCTCTTCCTGGCAGGCGGGTGCTCCCTGCACCAGCCTTGTGGGAGAGCCTGCCAGCACCCTGGAACCTACAGAGGGAGAGAGGAGAGACCACATGGACTTTTTTCCGAAAAAACAAGACAATAAAATAAACAGCTCTTTTATTTATAAAGGCCCCAGGAGCAGTGTTAAGGGCTGCAGGATCCAGTTCTCTGTGCATTCAGTCTGTCGGAAGTTGTCCTGTTTTCCCAGACCTGTGAGCGACCCTGCTGGCTAGGGCTGCCCTCTGGGAGGGGCTCCAGCCGCCCCGCTGCCTCTCCCTGATGCTGCGCAGTCTCTTTCCTTCCTCTTTGTTCTCTCTGCTCCCCTTGGTCACCATGGAGAGCCAAGCACAAGCTCACCCTGTTGCAGCATTATCCCTCCTCTCCTGAGGAGCTCAAAGGCCCTGCCCTAGGCCCTGGGGAAAGGGACTGGGGTGGCCACCTCTGAGAGGGAGCTCAGCCTGCACCCGTGCTGGCCCTGCACAACAATGTCCAGGCCTAAGTGGCTCCAGTGACCCCGTCCTCCGAGAGGCTTCCTTCTCCCTGGGAGGGGAGCCACCAGAATGCCTAGAGGGAGAGATGGAGGACAGGTACCTACCTATCCCTGTACTACTTGTTAGCAGCTTGCTGGGGCTGTAAACTTTCCTCTTGTGTGTGGGGAAAGGCCAGTGTTCCTGTCCAAGCTCCCAGTCTAATGGAGGAAAGGGGACTGCTGAGGTTGGAAGCTGCAGGGCTAGGCGTGGGGGAAGTTCCCATTAGCCCTGGCTCTTCCTGCTTCCCACCCTTTTGCCAAATAACCTCTGGGCCCTGGAGCCTGCTAAGGGAGCCTAGCCTAGGCCCAGCCTGCCCCTCCTTGGCTCAAGTTCTCTGCCAACCTCTGTCCTGCCCTTGGCAGCTGCCACCCCACCCCACCCCACCCCACCTGGTCTAGGGCTGATGTCCACAGCCCAGCTCCCAGCCCTGCGTGCTGGAGATGTCTGGATCCTTCCCTGGGAGGGGGAGGTCTCCTACCCAGATCGGACAGGAGCCTTCATTCCTTGACTTGTGTCATTTGGGAGCTATTTATTTATTCTTAATATTTAATTTTTAACATCCTCTCAGGGACCAGGGGCCTCCTGCTTTCCAGAGGCCCAAGTGCATTTATCCCAAAACAAGGCACCTTCTTGGCATCTGCCCCAGTGCCCCCCACCCCATTCCCAAGATCCTGAGGTCCCTCACCTCATTGCTCTGGAAGCTCTTGCCAATAGGAGTGCTGGTAGTGCTGAAAGAGGGTGGAAGGTGTCACCAAAGCCACACAGAGACTGGCAGGAACAAGGGAGATCAAAGGCTGTTCTTGTTGCTACCTCTTCTCTGGCTGTACTTTCAAATTGCCCGAGGAGATTAGTTGGAAGCCAGAATTCTGGTTCTGTTTCTGGCTTGAAGAAGCCATATTTGGCATGGAATCACTGTAGCGAAAGGGCTAGAAGGTTCTGGAGGCTTCTTCACTTGCCAGTTCCACAGGAGGGCTGAGTTATTTTCTGATCTCGCAACTTCAGTTGTACAAAAGAAGTTCTAAATGACTGCAAGTATACAACAGGTCAACATGTTAGGAAGGAGCCAAAAAAGTATTCCTTCTGCTACTCTTTATGAGATAGCCTAAAGGCATCATGTTGGTAGCTAGGAGTGGGGAGGGAGTTTTGTTTCTAAACTATGCACTATCAGGTATTTTTCAGCATTCATTTATGTATTGATATGGTTCTGTAGGACTCCAGCTATGGGAGCAACAAAATTCTCCCCCCAGACTCCCAGACAGCTACCAGATTTCCAACTTCCCAGTTAATTTTCTCCATAAGCTTCTATAAGCTCAGTGTCCCAAGACTGCAAAAATCTGGTATACCTCCCAGAAACAGGAAGGTAGCAAATGTAGGCTCTCTTCTAAATCACTTGTGTAATATCAGTGCCTTTGCAGCTTTGCCCCAAAGTGCTACTTAGGTTTCCCGAGGTTTTTTTCTATTTAAATTGTATTTAGTTGCAGGCCCCTTTATGGACATGTTGTAGCAGAAACCTCCTTTAGAGCGATTCTCCTTTTCTAAGTTCATGGAGTCCAGACCAGGTGAATGTAGGTGGAGAAAATCAAGATGGTACCTCTATGTATTAATCCCACCAGACATGGTATTTTAGAAGGGTTTGTGCTCCAGGACAAATTTACGTCTAGAATGCAATGTGAAGGTTGAAATGTTTAGAGAGCAGATGCAGTTATGGCATGTGACCTGCCAATTAAGTGGGCACAACCATAGAAGCCAGCATAGGTATATCCTTTATGGTGCTTTCTCCCAGTGAACACATTAGGCTCATCTTTTGGTTTTCTTCGTTTCTTCTACCGAGAGCTCTTAGCTTTAAGAAGTTCAATGACAAACAACTCCAGCTTTGTAATGTCCTCCCCACACCATCTCACATAACGGTCTGCCAGCCTCCATCTGCACTCAGCGAGGGCATGAAACTAACCTAGTGCCTGTATTCCAGACCATTTCTGAGGTCTCTTACCCACCCAAGGAGACAGTGCTTCAGAACTGTCCTCCATGCCTTCAGCAGCCCCCCCTCAAAGCTAAGGTACACACTCGTCCCTTCACTACCCCACCTCCACCCCTGGCACCGAGGTCGTGTGCTGCTTATGTCTAAAGGGATCCCCTGTTTTAACTGCCTCAGTGACCTAACCTCTTTCTTCTCATGTGCCAGATGTTCAGATGAAGGAGGAATACAACACATACTCAAGCCCCAGCTGTTTAAATATGTTTTCACCGGGGCTCACTTTTCTTGGATGGTATTTATTACCAGACGGACAAGCCTAAATCCTTAGGTTTACAGGAAGTATGCCTATTTTTATAAAACAATTGTATGTCCTCCACAAGTTTTGCTGTGTTAATATTTGCCTCTAATAGTTTGCAGCTGTTTCGCCTTTTCCTCATTTGTCTCTCAGTTGAAGGCCTTGGAGGGAACAGCACAGGAACAGCCTTGGCAGTCTGTAATTATTGTACAAATATTTTAATAGCATATAAATAAGTATATTCCCTGTATTTTGAAAAAATGATCAGACACTGCCTTTTGTGTGTTTGCTGCCTGTGGCACCCCTTTTTTAAAAAGACTGTTACATATTGAAATAGTGTACATATATATATATAAATATTACCTCTTTCGCTGTACAGTTGTGATAGACCAGACTGGAGATTTTATTTTTTGTGTGCTTTTTATAAAAAAAAAATTAATACACTAAAGAAAATCTTGCTGATGTGATTGTAATGTACCTATGTAACTTATTTACTTTTGAATGTTCTGTATCTTAAAACCTTTTATTAAATAAGGTCTTAAAAATTCAGAGTTGAACGCTGTGTTCTTTTGGGGAGATTTTCACCATCTGGGATTGATGTAAATAGGCCTTGTTTTGCTCGCAGGAGATTACTCGCCATTTTTGAACCATAAACACTTTTTTACCAGCCCATTGTCAATGATGCCAGGACGGGAGAAATGAACACACTAGCATCTGTCTGCCTGGCTGTAAAGGTTACTGAATATTGCTGTTTTACAAAATTTTAGAAATCTCAATGGACTGCCTCACACAAAAACATGTGAATGGCACACTTCCAACATGCTCGTTTCTTTGGGATGAAATACGGAGGGTGCAGAATGCAGTCGGGTGGCATAGGGAAGCTGCATGGCTGAAGAGGGTGTTTTCAGGTTGAACCAGGGACAGGAGCCGACCTGTCTTCACGGCAGCATTTTTAACAGCATTGTCTTTTTTTAAAATTATATTTTATTAATTATGCTATTATAGTTCTGATTTTTCCCCCTTTGCCCCCCTCCACTTAGCAATTCCTCCACCATTGTTCATGTCCATGGATCATGCATGTAAGTTCTTTAGCTAATCCATGTCCTTCAACAGTATCATCTTAAAACCGCTGCAGAAATAGATTTTAAACACGGTGCTTTGAAAAAAAATCTGGAAAATATGAAAAAAAAGAAATGCGCCATCAGAGACACCAGTAAACCGGAGCCCTTAACTGGCACCATGGCAACTACTCCAACCCGCTGGCCGCAGGAGCGCACGAATCTCGCGTCGTCTGGCCCACCGTTGCCATGACTACACTGGCACGACCCGGCCGCAGGGGGCGGGGCGCGCCACTCTCGGGGCGGGCCTCCCTCTTCTGCCGCAGTAACTCCTCGGCTGGCTGCGGGTCTGGTGGTCTTGCAGCTGCAGTGCGCACCTCCGCCGCCTGCGTCTTCGGTCCTTGGCCTACCTCGCCCGCCCTTATAAGGTCCCCTGCACCCGCGAAGAAGCTGCTCGCGCTGCAGGACGGTCTATTCCCTGGAGGGACCACTCAGCCTTCGTCTGCTAAGCAGCCGCTCCTCTGTCACCCGAAAGCCCAGCTGCGTCCGCGGACGCCTGATCACTGCAGGAGTAGGGACTGCCCGGCGCCCCAGCCGCGGAGAGGAGGCGGCCACACCCCACGACCACACTCGGCGGTCTCTCCGGCTCGGCGGCTCCAAGCTTCTGCGCCACAAGGCAACAGTGCTTGTAGGTGAAGACCCCCAGCCACGGACCCCGACCTGAGACCCGAGATGGCCGTGGCCGCATGACTGACTGACAGAGCATCCCCGAGGCTTCGCTCTGAGAACGCGCCGCGAAAGGGCGACTTCGGGACTCTGGTGTCGTTTGTTAATTGTGGTTGCGTGCGGCTTGCCTCCGTCGGGTATATTTAGGGACAGTGTCTGCTGTTGTCCTAAGTCCTAGAGCTCTGGGAGCCAAGGTCTAACGCGCGTGTTTGTGCAATTGGGCCCTTGATAGTTGGGGAAATGGCGCTGACACTGTTGGAAGACTGGTGCAGGGGAATGGATGTAAACTCCCAGAGAGCCCTGCTGGTCTGGGGGATCCCAGTGAACTGTGATGAGGCTGAAATCGAAGAAACCCTCCAGGCTGCGATGCCCCAGGTGCCTTATCGAGTGCTTGGGAGAATGTTTTGGAGGAAAGAGAATGCGAAAGCAGCCCTGTTAGAGCTCACTGGCGCTGTGGATTACGCAACCATCCCCAGGGAGTTGCCGGGTAAAGGAGGGGTCTGGAAAGTGGTCTTTAAACCTCTGACTTCCGATGCTGAATTTTTAGAAAGGTTGCATCTCTTCCTAGCGAGAGAGGGGTGGACCGTGCAAGATGTGGCCCGTGTCCTTGGGTTTCAGAACCCCGCTCCGGCCCCAGGCCCAGATATACCAGCAGAGATGCTGAACTATATTTTGGATAATGTCATTCAGCCTCTAGTTGAATCCATATGGTACAAGAAGCTGACGCTGTTCTCGGGGAGGGACATCCCGGGGCCGGGGGAGGAGACCTTTGACCCCTGGCTGGAGCACACTAATGAGGTCATGGAGGAGTGGCAGGTGTCTGATGTAGAAAAGAGGCGGCGGTTGATGGAGAGTCTCAGAGGCCCTGCAGCTGACGTCATCCGCATCCTCAAGTCTAACAACCCTGCAATATCTACCGCGGAATGCCTGAAGGCGCTCGAGCAGGTGTTTGGCAGCATTGAGAGTTCTAGGGATGCGCAGGTCAGATTTCTGAACACTTACCAGAACCCTGGGGAAAAGTTGTCGGCTTATGTCATTCGTCTGGAACCTCTGCTGCAGAAGGTGGTGGAGAAGGGGGCCATTGATAAAGATAACGTGAACCAAGCCCGCCTGGAGCAGGTCATAGCAGGAGCCAACCACAGCGGGGCCATCCGAAGGCAGCTATGGCTGAACGGAGCTGCGGAACGGCCGGCTCCTAACCTCTTTCAGTTGCTGGTGCAGATCCGCGAGGAGGAGGCCAAGGAAGAGGAGGAGGAAGCTGAGGCCACCCTCCTGCAGTTAGGCTTGGAGGGGCACTTCTGAGTCCTGGGAAATGGAGATTTAGCGCAGACCTAGCTAACAGCTTCTTTCATTGCACCTGTGCTGTCTTGTTGGCGTGTCTCTTAGTCCTGTTTTCTTGGGAGCAGTCAGGCATGTGTATTGTAACCGTAAAATCGTGTAAGCAGCCACCCTAAACTGGTGTGAGTCCTGCTGGCCAAAATGCCAGGTAAAGGCTTGTACACAGGTGGTAAGTGCAAGCGGTCATGGCATCATCAGTTGTGAAAAACGTGAACTTGTGACACTTCTCATTGAGGTACTTAAGTGTGAAATTCCATGTTCAGACCTTTAGTTAAGAGCCTGGCTAACACAAGTGTTCAGTAAAAGTATGAACTTATTGCTAATAACGTGAATAGTTTTTTGTGTTTACTGTAAATTGTCCCTGTCTTATGTTAATGGAAAGATATGTGAACTAGCTATTCTTGGTGATTCAACTTCACAGTGCTAATTTCTTACTTTTCAACTGTACACATCTGGATGAGTTTAACTGGAAAGTATTGTGAGACTACAAAATGGGGCGTCAGAAAAATTCTACTATTACAGAGCTGTGTAAATTAGAAATTTTCACTGTACCAGATACAGATATAAATTGCATGGGGAGGTTAATATGAACCAGTTAAGTATCCATTCCCCCATTTCAAATCTATGTCATTGAATAGTGGTTCTCTTTATTCATGCTGTTCTAAGTGTTCTAAATTTGAAGTTGTCAAATACATGTATATCAAATACATGAATATTTTAAAATCTCATTTTTCTGACGTGTATAAAAATGTTCAGAGTAATTAAGATCTGTATCTTTTATCAGACTTCACCATATCACACAAAAAAACTTCAATTTAGAAAGCTTAAAGATTTAGCTTAAGCTTTATATCATACTCTTAAGTTTAAATTGTAGTACTTTTAATATTCATTTTGTGTATGTTTTCTGCAAGGCAAATGTTAAGAGATTAAATAAGTATAAGTAAATATAACTCACTGTAAAATGCTAGGAAACCCTGCAGTGGGGTCTAGGAGGTTACCCAGCAATCCCCTTTTAAGTTCCTTCCAGCTAAAATACTATTTTGCTGCAGGAATAACTATGTAAAAGTAATGTTTTGATTTTACAGCATCTATTTTATATCAAGAGGATGTAAAAAAATAGAAAGAAATATGGCTTAAAAACATGTTTATTTGGCTGCAGAGGTTCAGTGACTGACGATACCCATCTTTGGAGGTTGAAGTAAATCCAGAAGTGATTAAATGAACATTGTGTTCAGTGAGGGTTTTCCCCTAGTAACAGGGCTTTAAAATTATAGCCAACCTACTGTGACAATCATCAGGTAAGAAATGTAGTTACAAAGGCTAATAGTGGTATTAGGTTCTAACAGCTTTTCTTTTTTTAAAATTTAATTCTTGTTCAAGTACAGTTTTCCGTCTTACATCCCCAGCCCTGCCCCGCCCCGTGCTCCCCACCTCCCTCCCATTTCCACCCCCCACCCTTAGTTATTGTCCATGTGTCCTTTATACTTGTGCCTGTGTCTAACAGCTTTTCTACACATTCGTCTCACTTCCCATATGACATCTGTTCTTCCCTTACACTCTCAACACATCTCTACAGATTTGACCCCCACAAACGTCCTCATTTCCTCTCTTCCCGCTCGTTGCTTCCCCATTTATTCCCACCCCACATGCCCCCTACATATACACACACACACACACATACACACACACACAAGAGCTGTGGAATATGTTATCCAAAGACTGATTTCCAAGGACTAATTTCTTTGGAATTATACGAAGTTCACATACTTGTTCTAATTAGCTAAAACTGATGGTTATGTAACCCCAAAAAAGGTGCAGAGTGGGTTGTTTTTTTTTAGAAAATAACACCATTTATTACTATTTTAAAACAAGTCTCACAAAATAACATTCAGAAACTCAACTTTTCTAAATAATTTAACACATTAAGTTTAGTCATAAAGTCATGCTACAAAATTCCTGCATATAAAAGATTATTACCAAAGTTTTAATAGGTGTTAATAGATGTTAAATGTTCTTCAGAATGGAGTTGGTTCTCGAAGCCAAAGATTCTGGAATGACACTCAAGATGAGGACTGACACCACTGACACCACGGGAGCCAGAGCCGGCAGTACGCGTGTCCCTCCCAGCTCCCGACCCCCAGGCTTTCGGTGGGATTGATCTCTCTAGGCAGTAGCTCCTCCGAGGCAGGTACCCTGCTGACCACAGAAGCAAGTAACTTCCCACCCTCCTAGCATTCACCGCAACTTCATTTAGCCAACATCTAAATTAATGTTTAAAATCTAGATGTGGGGGAGATAACAAAGTTTCTGAGTAGGAGAGTTCTACTTGACACATCTCCCCAAGGAAGGCTGTCGAAGCGGTAGACGGGGAAGGCGACACCAAGTAGGGAAATAAGGAAATCCCGACTGATTACGCCGACAGACAACTGTTGCTCCGTGGGCTTAAGATTAGCAGCACAGGTTTGAATCTCTGATATCCACATGCGGGTGAGACATTTACCCATCTGCCTTTTGGAAGTGCTGTCAACCAACATCCAGTTCATAATTTTAAAGTGCAAATCTGTTGAAAAATAATTTACTCTCCCCCACTCCCTTACTAAATTTGCTAGATCATAATTTGGTTGGCTGGTTCCTCTCTAATCTCAATGCGGGAAGTTAACTAGAATCCAGTTATGACTTCTCCAAGTGTCGAGTGAAAATTTACCCTAGGTCAGAAAAAAGTAAGACTCAATCTGGTTTTTCCTTTTAGTTTTCTTCCTTTGCAGTCACTAGTTTATAAAAAGGCAAGAATAGAGATATAGATGTGAGATTTCTAAAGTTCAGTGATTTTTTAAAATACCCTTAATTTTTTTTATTGCACCTATTTTGTGGTTTTCAAAAAAAATAAATAAAACCACCTCGTGCTGGAGTGAAGATGAAGAAATATGGTCAAGTTAGCTGTGTCTGAGTACCAGGTCTGCTACACTAAAGATCGTTTTGTACTTAATTTACAGATACATTAAGCAGCCCAAATAAAGAAAATGTATGCCAAAGGAATTAAATTCTGGTAAGAGTCACTTTCAGTTTAGCAGTTTGCTTTCTCCCTTTGCCACAACTTACAATATACAGTCTTTGTGACGAAGGGACTTCAGTAAGAGAGATGCTAAGTACTTGTGATCGATGCTTGGCACTTCCCCCCAATTTTTTTAAGTTAATGATTCAATCCAACCTTCCTAGTGCTACCCTTTCCCCATTTACTCCTGAGAAAAACCCAGGTGGAAGATTCTAGGTCACAAAGATAACTACCTCAACTCTACTTACACATCACCAATTCTGAAAATAAGTCAACAGTTAAGATTCATTTCTTAACTCTTCCTTATCCTACTTGAAACGGGCACCAGAAGAAACATCTATTCAAGTCAAAATTTATCTTTCCAAACTGGAACCACATTTAAGGGACACCACCTCTATTGTGAACTGGATCCAGTAACCAGACGTTCTGATCACATCCAAAACTGGTGTCTACACCCGCTAACTTTCATACACGATTACCAAATTTTATACAATATTTCTTGTATTTAATGACTGCTACAGTCTGTGAAGTCCTGTGCATTACTGGACAATGAATGAACACTTAAAAAATGACAATTTTCTAAAATAAAAGTGTTAAATTTTAGAGACAAACCAAAATCTATCATACACTTGGATTCTGATGATAGTAAGAGAGAGGTAGGTTAATAATCATTGTTCTAAGATAAGCAAAATGCTAAGAAATAAAAGTTGAAATCCTGCTGGAAAAAAAAATAAGTTGAACCTTCCAGCCCTGAGTTTCTAGTGTGATGTGAGAATTATTAAAATGAGCATTACAAAAGAGGGAAACACCAGACCATTTCCTCTCATACATGATTATTAAATACATCACCTCTCATACAACTAGGGTGGCCCTGGCTACAGAGTAAAAATAGATGTACTGTGGACAAAAGGATTGTGGGTATAAAGTCCTGGTTCTTAACTGGGGTGAATTTGTTCCAATCCCTCTGCCCCGGGTGGCACATGGCAACGTATGAAGACATTTTTGGTTATCACAACTGGCAAGAAGCCTCTACTTGACCTCTAACAAGTAGAAGTCAGAGATGCTGCTAAACATCCTATAACACACAGGACAGCCCCCCACAACCTTATCGAACCCAAATGTTGATACTGCAACAGTGACTGATTTAAAGGAACAAATTCCTGTGAACACAGAACACAAAACCTTTCAAACCCGACCAGGTAATGCAGCCATAAGCCCAGACTTAGGGAACATAGAAAAGTTAAATTAGTTGATAGACTAAAATCAAGTTTCCTGTGGAAATATTATAATACTGAAGTGATAACAGAGCTCTACCATCATTACAAGGATAAAATTGAAATGAATGACCCACTAAAAAGGCATAACGCTTTAAACCAGGAGCACAGAGAGAATCCACACAAGTAGGCTAAAGCTCTAAGATGCATAAATCAAAGGCATTTATATCAGATAAATTTGCAGCAGTACAGGATGAGCTAAGGAATGATCTGAGAGAATATTCTGAACTTCTTAATATACCCCATCTTCCATGTTCTAATGGCATGGATTCTGGGTTTCATTCCATCCACAGGATGCATAGAAGTCATTCAAATATTTGTTGAGAACTGAATATGAGTTTGGTTGTGAAATGGACACAGAAAAGCACCTTACATTTCTTTCATAACATTTCTTTCATAACTACCAGTGATGAGAAGACATTAAGAAACAAGGAGAAGACTTCCGCCAAGATGGAGGCATAGGTGGAAACACTGTGCCTTCTCCCACAACCAAGTTTGACTACAACAAAGGTTTGGAGAACAAAGACACAGCCAAAGAACAGAAAATTGAATTATACGGAAGTCCGACAACCACTAACCGTTCAACCGGGACAGTAAGAGGGGCAGAGCCAGCAGCGGAGCAGGGTCGGGCAGGACAGATCTCCTGACCTAGGCGCGCAGGCAGCCCGGACCCAGTCAGGGTGCGGGGCAGACTGACCACGGTCCCACATTCGCGCACACTGAGACGGACCACGCAGGCCCCGGAGGGCGAGGGCTGATGGCGGTGGCACACTCGAGTGCAGTGGGACGAAATGCACAGGCCCCAGTGACGGTGGCAGCTGCCGCACCTGTGGGGGCCGCGGCGGGAGGCGGTAGACGGGACGCCATTGCTCCTCTCTGGCCCCGCCCCCACATACAGCGTCACAACCCGGTGACTGAGTTGCCCTGCTCTGGTGAACACCTAGGGCTCCGATCCTGCTACGTAACAGGCACGAACAGCCCAAAAGATGGCGCGAGAAGAACTCAAAGCCCCAGAGCCGATAACTCTAAGTGACCAAGAAATAGCCAGCCTCTCAGAAGCACAATTCAAGACACTATTTATCAGGATGCTCACAGAACTGGTAGATTATAGTCACAAATTAGAGGAACATATGAAGGCTAAACTAATTGAAATGAAGGGAGACGCACAGGAAACCAATAGGGATGGAAAGGAAACTGGGACTCAAATCAATGGAATGGACCAGAAGGAAGAACGAAACATCCAACCAGAAAGGAATGAAGAAATGAGAATTCAAAAAAATGAGGAGAGGCTTAGGAACTTCCAGGACATCTTTAAACGTTCCAACATCCGGATTATAGGGGTACCAGAAGGGGAAAAGAAACAGCCACGAGTGGAAAACTTATTTGAACAAATAATAAAGGAGAACTTCCCCAGTCTGGCAAAGGAAATAGACTTCCAGGAAATCCAGGAAGCTCAGAGAGTCCCAAAGAAGTTGGACCCAAGAAGGAACACACCAAGGCACATCATAATTACATTAGCCAAGACTAAAATGAAGGAGAGAATCCTAGAAGCAGCAAGAGATAAGGGGACAGTCACCTACAAAGGAGTACCCATCAGACTGTCAGCGGATTTCTCAAAAGAGACCTTACAGGCAAGAAGGGGCTGGAAAGAAGTATTCCAAGTCATGAAATCCAAAGACCTACAGCCAAGATTGCTTTATCCAGCAAAACTTTCATTTAGAATGGAAGGACAGATAAAGTGCTTCTCAGATAAGGTCAAGTTCAAGGAGTTCATCATCACCAAGCCCTTATTATATGAAATGCTAAAGGGACTTATATAAGAAAAAGAAGATGAAAAATATGAACAGTGAAAGGACAGCAAACACACAGTTATTAACAACCACACCTAAAACAAAAGCAAACCAAGAGGACAGCTAGATCGGGAGTGGAACCATAGAAATGAAGAACACATGGAGGGTTAGCAACAGGGGAGTGGGAGGAGGAGAAGGGGGGAGAAGGTACAGCAAATAGCATAGACAGTAGGTAGAAAATAGACAGGGGGGAGAGCAAGAATAGTAGGGGAAATACAGAATCTAAAGAACTTGAGACACGTGGTTATAAACTAAGGGGGGAGAATGGTGGGGGAAGGAGTGTGTGGGTGGAGGGGAATGAAGGGGGGGAATAGAACAACTGTAATGGTATAATCAATAAAATATATTTAAAATTTTTTTAAAAAGACAAGGAGAAAGAGAAAATTAGTTTCCATATTGCAGAATTTTTAAAAAACCTAAACACTGTAAGTCATTTTACAAAAAATTCAGTTTGAAGTCAGTCACCATTCCCTGTTATTTTTCACGTCCAGAGTAACTTTTAGGAAATGTACCCATATACAGCAATATGGCTTCACGCTTGCCTACTAGATTAAATTCATACAAGAAAACCATCTTCCCTCTTAGCTTCTGTGCCTTAAAATCACCGAGGGGCAGGCTCGCTGCCTCTGGTTCACGAAAGAAGTTCCCAGAGGCTTTGAATGGATAAGCCAATCAGAGGAAAGATTACTTCCTGTCACATTGTGAGGAGGAGCTAACAGGTAGCTAAAAAAGTGTTGGGTTAATTTTTCCTTTTCAGAATTGATTGTCGAAGCGGTGGTCCCTTTTGATCAGTGTGACTATGAAAAATCATCTAATTCCTATTTAAATGATAGCTGAAAACTTCTGAAACCCAGGACTACTTATGTACTCACTTTTTAAAAATGAATCCTCCCTCTTTGACTGATTTTACACAAGTAAATGAAAACATGAAGATCAAGTCCCCGGCTGAGGGTCTGCAGGCACAGTTTGGCAGAGGGCCTCTGACTTCCTGGCTACAGTCTATCAGTGATTGGGCCATGGACTCTGTGGCCTTCATCTGGTTACTGACCACTGTATCTTGCATTTTCCATAAAGAATTTTTTCCTTACATGATAAATTCTAAGGTCTGCATCCAACTTTTGCTCTGCAATTTTGAGTTTAATCAGCTACAATGCCTCACTGAGGATGCAGTCCTCAAAAATACTGCCATTTGCCTGGGATCCCATAATGAAACATCTCTTTTCCCTCTATAACCACTTACACAATTCATTTTAAGAGCTGTTTAACTTAGACATTCTCTAAAAATATATTTCAAAATACTAAATTTAATTTGTTGAAAGGTACCAAATTGAGGCTTTAACTTCTATACTCTTATAACAGTCACTTTTCTCAATACAACAGTTAACCAACCAAAGTTATTAGGGCAAATTTTGAGACATGTGAATGGCCAAGTCTTAGACGAGGAATTCAACTATAATTACTGCTTATATATACTTCCTAATATAACATCCAAAAAGCTATAAACCCCAAAGTGTGCCTCAGATCAGGTCCACACGAGTGACACGACCACAGTGTTGGTCAAAAGAATGATGGTGACAGTCACGTGAACCACGGACCTGCACTGCAGAGTGACTGACCGCTGTGCCCAGTGATGCGAGTGGCCACTATATCCGCACAACCTAAATTCCAGTTGACAATGTACACGTTTTTTTGAAAAGCAAGTAAGTAAACATAACATGGGCTATAAGGCCTCCGAGATAGGAATTTTTCTTTTTTTCGCTGCAGTTTTTTCACTGACTTGGAGTCTTGCTTCCACGGCTGCTGCCGAGTGTCTGCGAGGAGCTCTTCCGGTCACTGTGCTGCCTTCTGAACCGAAGGCACGACACATTTGTGCTTCTGAATCATAAGGAGATGGACCTTCAGGAAGGGCGGTCTACAGGGTCAAAAGTTAAGTATATATATTTAAATGCCTGACCTAAAAATAATTGAACAAAGAGCCCATTTGTTTCTTTGTTGTTAAAAATGATTGGTTGCTCTACAAAGATTTCAGCAGATGGAGACGGAATAAAAACTGAAAATTTGTACATTTAAAAAAGAGGACTACAATGTATAAAGTTAGTGTTACCATTTGGGGGGAGAAACAGTATATAGGTTAAGAAAAAAAATAGGAATTAGAGATTTGTTTTATCTTAAGAACATTCGCTCCACGGAGAATCTTTAAAATAGACAATTATACAACATTTAAATAAGTTAACACAAAGCAGAAAATGTGGTGTTAGTTTTCTTCTTCCTCATCCTGTTTAATTACTGGGGTACCTAGAACGAAAAAGAAATTATTTCTGGTCACTCTCAACAGATTGTTAAAATTCTAAGTAAAAATATTTTCTCATAACCTCAGAAGCTTGGGGATGCTGTGAAGTACCATAATAAAAATAATTTCATAAAATAATCTATTTCATTTCAAATTATCCAAAAAGCCCCTCGGAATTCTCAAACAGATTAATATAAGTACTAATGAGTATTTGGTTCCCCAAATGCAGAGTTGCAAATAAAAATGCCTAAAGGTGCCAGGCAAAAAAAATAAAGCCCTATATATACAAAAACTTTGTATGTTAAATACAAAGAAATACTCCTCATTTTCATAATAAAACATGCAATACGAGTATTGGCAGATAGCTGAATTTCTGTATTCCCACAACTGCTAAACACTGATAATAAACAGGTGGGTGGCGGGGAGAAGAACCAAAGCACATAAAACAAAACACATCTGCAAGCTCTCACCGGGCCAAGGGCCACCCATCTCTGAGCTCCAGCATGTAGGGCCTGCGCACAGTCTTACCTGTGCGCTCTTCAATCCAGCCACGCTGACCAACTCACGGTCTCCCGAGCTCATCTGGGAGACACTCTGACCCAAGACCCTTGCTTAACAAAGGTCCTCCATTTTGAAGTGCCCTCCCCAACTATCCTACAATCTAAACCCTACCCTTAATTAATAACTAACTCCAATGCTTCTCTCCCTGTGATCCTCCGTAAATGAACATTTCTGTTCTTTACAGCAGTGAGCAGAGTTTTACCTCCCTACAGTCCTTACAGCATCTGTTGGTGAGGGAAGGAGTGAATGTTTTATTAAAGTATAACAAACGAACAAAGTATAGCCAACAAAGTACAACAACATACATATAAAGTACACAAAAAGTATACCAAGTACACAAAAATTGTACAGATTGGCAAATGTACAGAGAGAACACACCTGATAACCAGAATCCAGATTAGGAAGAGAACATAATCAGAGCCCCAAAACCTCCTCAGCCCCCCTTCCAGTCAGTATTCCCCCACAAAAAGTATATTCCATCCTGATGTCTAACACCATAGGTCATTTCGTATGTTTTTGAAATCGATATTATTGGAATGATACAGCAAGCATTTTGTGTCTTGTTTCTTTTGCTCAACATTATTTTTGTATGACTCATCTATACTGAGTGAAGGTGTAGTTCATTCATTCTCATTGTCATTTAATATTCCATTGCATGAATGTCATTATTTATTTATCTACTCTCTTGGTGATGGGCATTTGGATTATTTCCAGTTTACAGCTATTGAAAGAGTGCTGTTATGAACATTCTCATACATGTCTTTTGTAAACAAACGTACCCTTTTCTTTGGGGTACACAGCTAACAGAAAAACTGCTGGGTGCTAAGGGACATGTATGTAGGTAGGGCTTTTGTAGATAATGTCAGTTTTCCAAAACGGTTATAACAGCAACCTTACCAGCTGGCAGGGTATGAGAGAGCCAGCCGCTACACACCCCACTAACATTTGGCACTGTCTTTTTGCATCTTAACTTCTTAAGATCCCGCAGTTTTGCTTATAAGCAACAGAAGAGTAGCAAAAAGAGGCAAGTTAGCAACCGTGGCCACCTCTGTTCTGGTCTATCCCACTGGTTTAGTACAGGCCAAGGTGGTTCTTTCAGGGGCTGTTCAGATTAGTCTGAGGGCAACAGTTGATTCAAAAGTCTACGTGGTTTAGTCTAGTCAGGGTCTACACGAGAGGCTCTGTTACATTCTTAAGGGAAGGGGCTCACCTCCTGTGTACAACCCTGAAGGAAGTAAAGACCAATGGTCTCAGGTGGTTTCCAGAGTCCAACCAAAGGTGAATATGAAAAGGCTGAATCCAAGACTCTACTGTCTCTACCCTCTTTTTTTAATTTTATTTTTAAATTGTGAAATATCCATTTGCAAAAACACAATATAAATAATTTGAAGAGTAACAAAAACCAATGATTGTATACTACCGTCCAGTTTAGGAGGAACTGGAACACTACCAGTAGAGCCTAGAAACCTGGTTGTCTCTTCCCGATTATTCCTGCACCTCCCACAAGAGGCACTATACCGTCTTTGTCACGTCGCCCTTACGTGTGTATCCACAGAGGGTTAAAAAAGAGAACGTTCTGCATGACCCAGTTTATATAAAACTCTAAAGAATACATACTAATCTATAGGGACAGAAAGCAGATCAGTGATTACCTTGAGAGGGATGGTGCTGATGAGCCGAGGGAGAGATTACAAAGAAGCACAAGGAAACTTTTAGGGGTAATGCATATGTTCATTAACTTCCCCCCAGCTTTACTGAGATATGATTGACATACTACACTGTATGAGTTTAAGGTGTAAACATGATGATTTGATATACATATGTTTTATAAAATAATTACCACAATAACATTAGTTAATGCATCCATCACCTCATGTAGTTATCTTAATTTTTTTAGTTCTTTCTTTTTTCTTTTAAGCTTGATTCCTCCACCCTCCCACTGTGTAACTAAAATTTATCTTTTAGTGTATGTGTGAGAACTTTTAAGATCTACCCTCTTAGCAACTTTCAAGTAGGTATACACTGTAGTATTGTTAACTGTAGTCACCGTCACATGTATCTTCATTATCTTAATTGTGGTGATGGTTTCAGTGGTATATACGTATGTCAAAACATATCAAATTATACTTTAAATATGTGTAGTTAGCTGTATGTCAATTATATATCAATCAGGCTGTTAAAAGTTTTTGATGTAGGAGAAGAGCTATTTAAGAGCCTTTTATTATTATTTTTTTTAAGATTTTATTTATTTATCCTTAGAGAGAAAGGGAAGGAGAGAAGGAGAGAAATATCAATGTNAAACATGATGATTTGATATACATATGTTTTATAAAATAATTACCACAATAACATTAGTTAATGCATCCATCACCTCATGTAGTTATCTTAATTTTTTTAGTTCTTTCTTTTTTCTTTTAAGCTTGATTCCTCCACCCTCCCACTGTGTAACTAAAATTTATCTTTTAGTGTATGTGTGAGAACTTTTAAGATCTACCCTCTTAGCAACTTTCAAGTAGGTATACACTGTAGTATTGTTAACTGTAGTCACCGTCACATGTATCTTCATTATCTTAATTGTGGTGATGGTTTCAGTGGTATATACATATGTCAAAACATATCAAATTATACTTTAAATATGTGTAGTTAGCTGTATGTCAATTATATATCAATCAGGCTGTTAAAAGTGTTTGATGTAGGAGAAGAGCTATTTAAGAGCCTTTTGTTT
This sequence comes from Sturnira hondurensis, assembly GCF_014824575.4. Classification (NCBI taxonomy): domain Eukaryota; kingdom Metazoa; phylum Chordata; class Mammalia; order Chiroptera; family Phyllostomidae; genus Sturnira; species Sturnira hondurensis. The sequence continues at coordinate 21,482,674 of NW_028093774.1, forward strand.
TATTTTATTTTTTTAAAGATTTTATTTATTTATCTTTAGAGAGAAAGGGAAGGAGAGAAGGAGAGAAATATCAATGTATGGTTGCCTCTCGTGAGTCCCCTGCTGGGAACTGGCTTGCAACCCAGGCATGTGCCCTGACTGGGAATCGAACCGCGATCGTGTGATTTACAGGCCTGCACTCAATCCATTGAGCTACACCAGCCAGGGCTATTTAAGAGCCTTTAGCCTTGGCCAGCTAGCTCAGTTGGTTAGAGCACCATCCCTATATGCCACAGTTGTGGGTCCAATCCCTGGTCAGGGCACATACAAGAATCAACCAATGAATGCAGAAATAAGTGAAACAACGAACCTCTCTCTCTCAAATCAATCAGTCAATAGTTTTTTTAACTTTTTTAAGAAATATTTTATTGATTATGCTATTACAGTTGTCCCATTCCCCCCCCTTGTTCCCCTCCACCCTGCACACCCCCTCCCACCCACATTCCCCCTCCTTTAGTTCATATCCATGGGTCATACACATAAGTTCTTTGGCTTCTACATTTCCTATACTATTCTTAACCTCCCCCTATTTTCTACCTACTGTCTATGCTACTTATTCTCTGTACCTTTTACCCCTCTCTACTCCTCCCACTCCCCTGTTGCTAACCCTCCATGTGATCTCCATTTCTGTGGTTTTGTTCCTATTCTAGTTGTTTACTTAGTTTGTTTTTGTTTTAGGTGTGGTGGTTAATAATTGTGAGTTTTCCGTCATTTTACTATACATGTTTTTTATCTTCTTTTCCTTAGATAAGTCCTTTAACATTTCATAAAATAAGGGCTTGGTGATGATGAACTCCTTGACCTTATCTGAGAAATGCTTTATCTGTCCTTTCATTCTAAATGAAAGCTTTGCTGGATAGAGCAATCTTGGATGTAGGTCCTTGCCTTTCATGACTTCAAATACTTCTTTCCAGCCCCTTCTTGCCTGTCAGGTCTCTTTTGAGAAACCAGCTGACAGTCTGATGGGAACTCCTTTGTAAGTGACTGTCCCCTTATCTCTTGCTGCTTCTAGGATTCTCTCCTTCATTTTAATCTTGGCTAATGTAATTATGATGTGCCTTGGTGTGTTCTTCCTTGAGTCCAACTTCTTTGGGACTCTCTGAACTTCCTGGATTTCCTGGAAGTCTATTTCCTTTGCCAGATTGGGGAAGTTCTCCTTTATTATTTGTTCAAATAACGTTTCCACTTGCTGTTCTTCCTCTTCCCCTTCTGGTACCCCTATAATTTGGATGTTGGAACGTTTCAAGATGTCCTGAAGGTTCCTAAGCCTCCCCTCAGTTTTTTTGAATTCTTGTTTCTTCATTCTTTTCTGGTTGGATGTTTCTTTCTTCCTTTTGGTCCACTCCACTGTTTTAGCCCCAGTTTTGTTTCCATCACTATTGGTTCTCTGTGCATTTTCCTTTGTTTCACGTAGTGTAGCCTTCATTTTTTCATCCAATTTGTGACCAAAATCAGCCAGTTCTGTAAGCATCCTGATCACCAGTGTTTTGAACTGTGCATGTGATAAGTTGGCTATCTCTTGGTCACTTAAAAGTATTGGCTCTGGGGCTTTGATTTGTTCTTCTGTTTGAGCCATAATGTTTTGGTCTGTTCATGCCTGTTATGTATGAGGGGCGGGGCCTTAGGGGCAACCCAGTTGCTGGGTTGTGGCCCTGTATGTGGGGGCGGGATCAGAAAGGGAACAATGGTGCTTGTTCCTCTCTCTCTTGGACTTCAGTCCCTCCTGCCACTTCCCACAAGCAAATTGGGCCTTTCTGCTGCTGGTTCCCAGGTAGGTGGGCTTGTGTACATTTAGGAGCCTGTGGGTCTCTCCAATGAACTGTCCTGTGAGGCTGGGAGTCTCTCCTGGCACCTTTCCAATCGATGCTTTTAGGCTTTATTTCCCGTCGCTGGGGCCCTGGGTTTTGCGGTCTGTCTTGCTGCCTGTTTTTGCCTAGTTTATCTGCGCGCAATTGTGTGACTGCAGTCATCCCCGTGCCGCCTACACTCTCAGGTGCAGCCACCACCTTTTCCTGCCAAGACCCCTCTCTGCCAGCTGGCCGCCGACTCTGCCCCTCTTACCAGTCTGGTTGAATGGTTGTTGGACTTCTGTACAGTTCCATTTCCTGTCTGTTCTGGTTGTGTTTTTGTTTCTAAATCTTTGTTGTCCTTAATTTTGGTTGTGCAAGGAGGCACAGTATTTCCACCTACACCTCCATCTTGGCCGAAGTTGCTGTTGTCCTTCTTTTGGTTGTGCAAGGAGACAGAGTGTGTCTATCTATGCCTCCATCTTGGCCAGAAGTCCTCAATAATTTTTTTTAAAGAGCCCTTTATGTCAATAATCCTCTACTGGATGACAGATAAACACATCTCTTTTTTTCCCTTTTTTAATCCTTATCCAAGGACATGGTTATTGGTTTTAGAGAGAAGGGAAGGGAGGAAGAAAGACAGGGACAGAAACATCGATTCACTGCCTTTCATAGGCCCCCCAACCAGGAACCAAACCTGCAACCCAGGCATGTACCCTGACCAGGAATTGAACCTGTGACCTTCTGGTTTGCAGGATGATGCCCTTCCAACTGACCTACAAGGGCAAGGGCCAGATGAGCACATCTCTTCCAGGGAGGCATATAAGAGTCATTTGTAAAACGTTTTCAAACTATATAGTTCTCCTTCACTCTCTCCTCAGGGATTCTGAAATATCCTCCGCAAGAATGCAGCACAACTTAAGAGCAACCGCCATAGTGCGCTGCGGTGGATAAAAGGGTTGAGTAAGGGAGAGATGAAGAGAGAAAGAATGGGAAGGATATATCAGCAGGGAAGCAGGGGTGACGAGGAGGGGATCAAAGGGCTCGGGAGTAAGGGCATCTCAACCGTGGTCAGCTAGGTCCTTTGGTTTTGGATTGGGAATATCGGTATGAGGATGGCGATGAAGACAATAAGGAAAATATGCATTTGGTACACGATGATGATGAAGCTGGAAATACTGTGCCTCCTCGCACAACCAAAATTAAGGACAACAAAGATTTAGAAACAAAAACACAACCGGAACAGACAGGAAATGGAACTGTACAGAAGTCCAACAACCATTCAACCAGACTGGTAAGAGGGGCAGAGTCGGCGGCCAGCTGGCAGAGAGGGGTCTCGGCAGGAAAAGGTGTGCTTGTTCCTGTACATATCCCCCTATTCCGTCAGGTAGGCTAGTCAGCTCTGAGCCTCATCACTTCAGGGGCAATGTGGAAGGCGGAAACAGACTGTCGGACTTACGGGCTTCTTTGCCTTGAAAAGCCTAAGATAACTGAGAACAAGATTTGTGAAAAGATGCAGAATAATGTAGAAAACAAAGAGAGGAATAGTGATTCTTCTTAGACTAGAAGGGTATTTTCCTGGGCTTGCAGAAAAAAGGGAAGTGTGTGGGTTCTAGAACAGTTGGAATCCTGGCCTGGTTTCCTGGTAGCACCACTGGGAACAGGTAAGACCCAGAGAGATCAGTAAATATTATCATTTCCAGTTTTTAGATTATAAAAGAAAAGGTTTGGTGAAATGAATTAACTACCACAGGGACAAAAAAGATATTAAGTGGTAGAACAGGGACTTGCGCTCAGTCAGTCCAAGATATATACTAACAGAGACACCTATCCTAAACACTAAGAAACTAAAATGAGTGTGTGTGTGCAGGGTGGGCACTAGAGAACACTACAATTTTGATTCAAGTGTGAAAAAGCAACTACTTAGCATTTATGTCTAATTATTCTGCAATAATAATTCTGCATTATTCATTATTCTAAATAATGCCTGTGACTTGAGAACAAGCCCAACTTTCCTATAAGCTTTTGGTCTAGGAATGATCTTATACCAGTCTAAATATCCTTAAAGTTTTTCTTCTCACTTGGGCCCAGACCTGGACCACACAATTTCCTGTTTAGAGATTAGAGACAACCTATCATTTTCTTCAGTTTTGTTCCTTTTCACAATTTCATGTCACGAATTCAACTCTCACACCTAGAAAACATTTCCAGGCTGGCCCCCGCGTCACTCACCATCCAGCTTTTTCAGTTTGGGCACTCTCTTGGTGGCCTCCTCAATCCAGTTCCCCTCAGCAGAGTGTTTTTCTTCCAAGGGATTGCCTACAAACACCAGGTCCTCCAGGCATGGCAGTTCCGCCAGCTTCACAAATTCAGCTACAGGTATAAAGAATACATTTCACATTAAGACAGCAGGTTTTTGTCCTGACTGCTGTGGCTCAGTTGGTCGGGCATTGTCCTGCAGAGCAAAAGGTGGCAGGTTTGATTCCTGGTCAAGGTACATGCCTGAGTTGCAGGTTCCGTCCCCGGTCAGGGCATATATAAGTGGCAACTGGTCAGTGTTTCTCGCCCTTTCCCCTCTCAATTTGTTTAAGTTTTTGAAGGAAGTAAGAGAAGTTAAACCACATGGAGTGATTCTCTGAAGATGTGACAGAAAGGAAGGGAAAAGAAGACGTTCCTCTTCCACCTTTATCTACCTTTATCCTTAGATAGGATGAGAGGAGGAAATGGGATTTACAATCAAAAAGAACAACAGACTGTCCCCTGGTGACAGGTCTTCCCGGTGGTCTGTACTGTATCTGCATGGGCTAAGCTAAACTGTCTCCACCCATTCCCTCCCCCATCTTTGAATTCTTAAAGTAACTCATTGGAGCCTCTCCTGCAGAATTTATCACACATTTTCACAATTTTTATCTTATAAACTAACCTTCCCCACTAAGCTGTGAATTCCTTGAGGGCAGGCATAGTGTCCTACTATGTATCTAAGGGTCTGGTATATAGTTATAGGCACATAATAAGGCTTTACTAAATGCGGAGTGAATAATGTACAGTGAAAAAGCAAAGCAATATAAATGTCAAATAAGTCTTCAAGTAAATGTCAAATAAATTCTTCCAATTTAAGAATTATTAAATTTAACCTGACTTTTTCCAGCCTTTGGACAATTAATTTAATCTTTTCATAATTAATAGGACCAGGATCTATTCAATTAACATCATTCTACATAAATGCTTAAATGTAAATTCCAAGCATTTAGCTGAAATCTAGGAACTCTTACAGGTATGAGCACTTCCCTCTGTGCTTAGAAATAAATGTCTTTATTTTGCATCTTGTGCCCTGCTGGGCTATTTTCCATAAGTAGCAGGTAGAGGTTAGCAAAGAGCCATTCTCAGCTTACCCCAGTCTTTCACCAGGTTATTGGACATGTAGAGAATCTTCAATTTCTTCATTACATGGATGCCTTTCAACTTCTCGATGAAATTGTAGGAGATCCACAGTTCTTCTAATGTGTCCCCTACTGCTTCCTGAAAAAGAAAGCAACTTGATATACATGCTTACCTTTAAGCTTTTTTCCTTCCTTATAAACATAAAGACAATGGTCTTCAGAGAGAACTGAGAGCCTCCTGTCCCCTGGCAAGAGAGCTGAAGGCTGTGTGGGAGGTTTTGTCATTAAGAAAGCCAAGTAGCCTGGCTGGTGTAGCTCAGTGGATTGAGCGCGGACCTGCGAACCAGACGATCGCGGTTCGATTCCCAGTCAGGGCACATGCCTGGGTTGCAGGCCAGGTCCCTGCAGGCCAACTCCCAGCAGGGGAGGCATGAAAGGCAACCATACATTGATGTTTCTCCCCCTCTCTCCTTCCCTTCCCCTCTAAAGATAAATAAATAAAATATTAAAAAAAAAAAAAAGAAAGCCAAGTAGAACATTCCCTTCCTTTCTTCAGACTGATCTGAACTAAGAATAGGTATTGAAATCACCCAAAGGGGAAACAATAGCACTATTTTATCACTTCTATTGAACAGTACAGTTTTCAAATTCCTTCCCTGTATATTTCATTATTTTATCCTTATAACAATTAAGATAGGCAAAGCAGGTTATTTGAGTTCTACTATAAGAACTTCTGAACTTTTTCTAAGATCACAATGCTACTAAATAGTAGAGCTGAGTCTAAATATTTATTAAGGAAACTTTTAAACATAAAAAAGTTGAAAGAGTTTTAAAGTAAATTCTCATATATCTACTACCCAGATTCTACCATTAACAGTTTACTATCCCTTTCATGCCAAATATTTGTCTGTCTTCTATCCAGCCAGCTATCCATTAATTCATCTTCTTTTTTAATGTATAAAATTCAGTTTAACCCCTGGGTGGTGTGGTTCAGTGGATTGAGTGCCGGCCTGCAAACCAAAGGGTTACTGGTTCAATTCCCAGTCAGGGCACATGCCTGGGTTGCAGGCCAGGTCCCCTGTTGGGGGTACATGAGCGGCAACCACACAATGATATTTCCCTCTCTCCCTCCTTTCCCTTCTCTCTAAAAATAAATAAATAAAATATTTTTTTAATTTCAGTTTAAAACCCAAAGTCTTTCCATTACAGTAAAAATATTACACCATCCTGACTCTTAAATGATATATATAATGAATAGTGGTCCAAAGACTTCCTTCTTTTATAGACATAAAACAAAATGTAGTGATTTAAAAAAAATTAAAATATACACTATTGTAGGATCAATTAAATGTTCAATCCTCTCCTAACCAGAAAGAATTTACCTTCAACCACACGGTAATGTCTAGAATGTGGAGCCCACACCTAGTCCTCATAAGCAATTGTCCCTTCAAAAACTACAGAGAGAATAAATGTACCCTGGATAAAGATCCTTAATGCATGCATTTCCCATACTGGTTTCCATACTGGTGGACCCAAGGCGAGAAACTAAGAAGTGGCCTGAGTTAGTCTTGTGTGTCATGCCAACTCCCACAGTTCATCTCAGTTTCAACTTTCTAAGTAGAAGAAATAAGTTTTGGAGTAAAAGAATCTTTTAAATCTGTCCACCCTGGCACACATAGAACTTTGCCATGTAACCAAACCCCCTCAGCTAGTGTTCTGATATCTTCTCCACCAAAATGACCTAGGGGAATAAGGTTGCATATAATGTAAACTTTTTTACATACATTTTCATTGCACTGCATTCACATCCACGTGTCCAATTTAGAAAGTGTGAGGTAGCAGGAAAAATACTGATTAAATACTGATAAGAAAATTTAAGTTCAGTCTGGGTTCTGCCACTTACTTAGTGTTGATTTTACATGCGCAGAAGAGGACTCTTGGCCAACTTTCATATACACAATTTGAGCAATTCCCCGAGTAGCCAATTTGCTGAATTTACTCTTTTATTGATTTACAAAAAATTGTTTAATTAGTTACAAATTATAGTAATTTTTTATTTTTTATTTTAAAGTATGTTTTATTGATTATGCTATTATAGTTGTTCCATTTTTTTCTCCTCTTTATCCCCCTCCACCCTGCACCTCCCTACCCTCCAGCATTCCCCACTCCCCTTAGTTCATGTCCATGGGCTGTACACATAAATTCTTTGGCTTCTCTATTTCCTACACTATTCTTAATCTCCCCCTGTCTATTTCATGCCTACCAATTATGCTCCTTATTCCCTGTACTCCTCCCAAATTCTCTCCCTTTCCCTCTCCACAGATACCCCTCCATGTGATCTCCATTTCTGTGATTCTGCTCCTGTTGTTTTGCTTAGTTTCTGTTGTTGTATTTTAGGTTCAGTTGTTGAAAGTTGTGAGTTTGTTGTCATTTTACTGTTTATAGTTTTTGATCTTCTTCTATTTCTTAGATAAGTCCCTTTAATATTTCATAGGATAAGGACTTGGTAATGATGGAATCCTTTAACTTGATCTTATCTGAGAAGCACTTTTATCTGCCCTTCCAAAGCTTTCCTAAATGAAAGCTTTGCTGGATAGAGCAATCTTGGATGTAGGTCTTTGGATTTCATGACTTCAAATACTTCTTTCCAGCCCCTTCTTGCCTGCAAGGTTACTTTGGGGAAATCAGCTGATAGTCTTATGGGCACTCCTTTGTAGATAATGCTCTCCTTTCTTCTCGATGCTTTTAATCTTGGGTAAGTTAATTATGATGTGGCATGTTGTGTTCCTCCTTGGGTCCAACTTCTTTGGGACTCTCTGGGCTTCCTGGAAGTCTATTTCCTTCGCCAGATTGGAGAAGTTTTCCTTCATTATTTGTTCAAATAAGTTTTCAATTTGTTGCTCTTCCTCTTCTTCTTCTGGCACCCCTATGATTTGGATGTTGGAATGTTCACAGATGTCCTGGAGGTTCCTAAGCCTCTCCTCGTTTTTGTTTTGTTTTTTTTCAAAGTCTAGGAATTTATTTATTTTTATTTTTTATTTAATAACTTTATTTATTTATTAGATTTTATTTTTTATCTTTAGAAGGGAAGGGAAAGAGAGAGGGAGAGAAATATCAATGTATGGCTGCTTCTCATCTGTCTCCTGCTGGGAACTGGCCCCTGCTGGGGACTGACTTGCAACCCAGGCACATGCCCTGACTGGGAATTGAACTGAGATCCTTTGGTTCTCAGGCCCGTGCTCAATCCACTGAGCTACACCAGCCAGGGCCTCTCCTCATTTTTTTGAATTCTTGTTTCTTCATTCTGTCCTGGTTGGATGTTTACTTCTTCCTTTTGTTCCAAATCTTTGATTTGAGTTCCAGTTTCCTTCCCTTTACTCTTGGTTCCCTGTATATTTTCCTTTATTTCACTTTGTATAGCCTTCATTTCTTCCTTCATTTTGTGACCATACTCAGTCAATTCTGTGAGCATCCTGATCACCAGTATTTTGAACTCTGCACCAGATAGTTTGTATATCTCCTTGTCAATCAGCTTTTTCTGGAGCTTTGATCTGTTCTTTCATTTGGGTCATATTTCTTTGTCTTGGTGCACCTGTTATGTTGTAAGGGGCAGAACCTTAGGTGTTCACCAGAGTGATACAACTCTCTTTGCTGTGTTGTGGCGCTGTCTGTGGGTGAGGGGTCACAGAGGGTACAATGCCACTCGCTCCACTCTAGCCCCACTTTCCAATGAACTCTCCTGTGAGACTCGGGAGTTTCTCCCACCTTCGCAGCCCCCATAATATTTTATAGCTAGAGGTTTTGAGTCGTTAGTTTCCCAGTCAGCTAGCCCTGGCTCACCCACATGGTCTGTTGCCTTGCAGGGGTCTTCTCTGCTCCTGCTGCCAGTCTCCACCCCGCCCACCAGTCTGGATGAATTTTCTTAAACCCCTTGGTTGTTGGAGTTTCATGCAGTTTGATTTTCTGGCAGCTCTGATTGTTTATTCTTTTTAAATTTGTTGTTATCCTTCTTTTGGTTGTGTGAGGAAGTGAAGTATTTCTACCTATGCCTCCATCTTGACTGGAACTCCTTCACAAAGTATAGTAATTTGTTTTAGATAGGATAGAACTTCTTTTAGATAGGATAACTTTGAAGATGTCAGTAATGCTTCATTAGCTCACTGAAGTGTTTATTTTGTTTCAGTTTAGTTTTCAGCCATTTGAATGCAGCTCTTTTGCCAGAACTAAATTTCACTGTATTTGGTGACTTTTCTTTACTTGAGAATATGATTTTGCAGAACAAGAATTTCTTATACATATTGACTTACAAATGTTGTATCAATTTTGAATGCCCAGAGTATAGCTCTTTCAGTACATTTTAAATCTATCCCACTGTCTTTTGTACTTTAATCTTGGGTAACTTAATTATGATGTGGCTTGTTGTGTTCCTCCTTGGGTCCAACTTCTTTGGGACTCTCTGGGCTTCCTGGAAGTCTATTTCATGATAATGATTTGCTAACCAGATCCATTAGATTACTATTTTTATGTGTTTTAATAAGTTCAGAAGTGATTAGTGCCTAAAATATGAAACGGACATTCTATAAAGATGGACTGACAAATCCAACAGCTGGATGAAACAGCTGCCTTAACATTAACACAAAATAAAACCTTAAAGAAAATTTCAAAATGTGTGAAATCATTCTAAGCAACATAATTTTCTATGTATTTATAATTAGGTAATAAAGACAATTTTTAAAGGCAATTTTGGTGAAGCAANGATTTGCTAACCAGATCCATTAGATTACTATTTTTATGTGTTTTAATAAGTTCAGAAGTGATTAGTGCCTAAAATATGAAACGGACATTCTATAAAGATGGACTGACAAATCCAACAGCTGGATGAAACAGCTGCCTTAACATTAACACAAAATAAAATCTTAAAGAAAATTTCAAAATGTGTGAAATCATTCTAAGCAACATAATTTTCTATGTATTTATAATTAGGAAATAAAGACAATTTTTAAAGGCAATTTTGGTGAAGCAATCTGGAATGTCAATCAGTAAAACCTAGCTAAGTTTGTGTAAATCAAGTCAGCGAAACCTGTCATTCAATAAACTGGCCCTTTGGTGAACTGAATAGTAATGAACAGGCATTTAGCAAATTGGTTTGCTTTCTGCAAGTGAACAAATAATTTCTCCTTAGTTTCTTACTCTGTAAAATGAGGAGGCTGATACAATGAGAGACTGCCCTACACTCATTAGGATGGCTACTATCAATCAGACCGTGGAGATGTGGAGAAACTGGAGCCCTTGTGCACTGTTGGTGGAAATGTAAAATGATGCAGGGGCTATGGAACAGTTCCGCAGTTTCTTCAAAAATTTAAAATATATGTTACAGCAATCCCACTGATGGGTCTATAACCTAAAGAATTTTTAAAAAGTTTCAAAGAGATATTTATAACCATGTTCACAGCAGCATTATTTACAATAGCCAAAAAGTGCAAACAACCCAAGAGTCATCAGTGGATGAAGGAATTAATGAAATACGGCACATACACACAACAGAATATTATTCATCCTTAAAAAGGAAAGAAGTTCTGATACATGCTATCATGGATCAAAGTTGTATGTTGATAGTAGGGAAAACTGTACAGCTATTTTAAAAGAATGCATTAAATCTGCCTGTTTTGACATAAAAAATATTACTAATACATAGGGGTGGGCACAATAGGTTTACAGTTGTGAGTATGTGAAACACAGTTTATTCTTATATTATTATTTATTTCTTATTGTATTATTTATTATTACCAACCTACTTTTATCTACCCTTTCTTGAGTGAAAAATAAGGAAAAATATATTAACCTTGTATACCATAGTACAAACATATTTAACACACACATGCATATAGATACACATAGATATCTATTCATATTTGCACAGAAAAAATATTAAAATATACAAAACAATACCATTTCTGTTACTCATGGAATTAGCAAGGTGGAAGGGAGAAAAAAGACTTTCACAGTGTATTTCATATATTTATGAATTTGCTTGATTTGTTTTTTTACAATTAACATATATAACTCTTAGAATTAAAATTTTAACCTAGTAGTTATTTTTTTAATCCTCATCCGAGGATATGCCCATTGATTTTAGAAAGAGAGAGGAACATCAATGTGAGGCGGAAAATCAATCCTCCCTTAAGCACCCCAATCGGGAATTGAACCAGCAACCCAGGCATGTGTCCTGACAGGAACTGAACAACTTCTGGTGGACAGAATGACATTCCAAACAACTGAGCCCCCGAGCCAGGGCCAACCTAATAGTTTTTATAATTAGTAATAAAATATATTGAGTCACTCAATAAATATTTATAGAATGCCTGCTACACACATCAAGCGCTAATGTAGATGCTGATGAACAAAGCTGACCTGCTCATTAGGATCTGTGTGTGTGACAGAGACAGTGGGTGGGCGAGCAAGTGGGAGAACAAACCAGTAACAATTCCAGACAGTGATGAGAAAGTTGAAATAGACACAGACACATGTAGATGTAGCTATACCTATACATGTACATATACCTACACACGTACATAAATATAGATGTAGATATAGATACAGATGTAGACACAGCGTTGTCGCCTAGGGAGCTGGTGACATTAGATGTAGGGCAGTTGGGTCACTTTTGAGGAGGTGACATCTGAGCTGAAGTAAGGAGCCAGTAATGTGAAAGTTCAGAGTAACAAAGAGGTTTTCAGGCAGAAGAAACAGCAAGCACTAAGGTCCTCGGGTGGGAATAGACTTGGCACATCCCAGGAGAGAAAGAAGGCCAGTGGCTGGAGATTACCAGCTAGGGTGATTAATGTACCTTAATAAGGTATATTATTAATAAGGTAGTTTTCCAGTAGTTTTAAACAGACTCCTTTCATTCAATTTAACATTTTGTGTTTCACAGATTAGTCATGTGTAATTTACTGAGGCAGCTATTTAAATCATGCTATAAGACTAGTGTGTCTAGATGAATAAATTAGTATGTGAACCTATTTGAAGCCCAGCATTTGTATTCCTAAGCTGATTTATTTTTCTTTAGTTTGTGCATAAGTAGTAAAGCTTTTGGACTGTTGTTTTTGGTGTATGTATCGTGTATGTATACACACACATACACACATTCTGAAGAATATTAAAGGCTGGGTGTTATTGATAGTATATGGAAAATGAAGAGATCTAAGCAAGTGATGGTGCAGCTAGATAATATCTCCGTACATGTCTTTAATCTCATATTTACAATTTCTTTATGGTTTCTAAGTATATATTACATTCCATGGGAGAAATTGTATACTGTAGCAATACCTGAGAATCTGGTATTCTGAAAATACCAGAAGGAATATTAAGCCTCTCTATCAAATTGATCCTAAAGATTCCGGGGTATATTTATTTAAAAATCCTTTCCTTATAAATAATTTAAAAGCATAGTTAGTCTAAAGTATAATAAATTCTCATTTTTTGTACTTTAATATTTTATATATTATTAATAATGTCCCTGTATTTGACATTTTTTACTATCTACACTCAGAGAATGTAGAGAAAGCAAAATATCTTTAAATATGCCAATCATTTAGAACACCAAAAACATTTTTTATAGATCATTAAATATTTACTCATCATATCTAACTATAAAGCAAACAATTCGTCTACTGGTTATCATTCTGGAGGGGAAAACTTCCTTTATTTAAAAATCTAACCTCTAAGCATTTCCAAGCATTTTGCCCTGGCCATGGTGTCAGGCGGTTAGAACATCATCCCGTAACCAAAAGGTTGTGGGTTCAATTTCTGGTCAGGGCACATACGTAGGCTGTGGGTTCAATCCCCAGTCCAGGCACCTACGATCCCCATTCTGGGCGCTTATGGGAAGCAACCAACCGATACTTCTGTCTCACATCAATGTTTCTCTCTCCCTTCCTCTTTCTCTAAAAAGCAATGAAAAAACATCCTCAGGTGAGGATTAAAAATAATTATATATGAAAAAAGAATTTCTGAGAATTTTATAAATTCATTAGTAAAATGTTATGTAAATAGACATGTAGAAGTGGGAATATTATTCAGCTCATTCAAGATAATTCCAAAATTGCTTCTCTGAACCCTGACCCCTATTTAGGCATTACAGTTCCTCCCATAATGGGGGATGGTCACTTCAGCCTGTCTTGCCTTGGGAGGTCCTTGTTGGGAAGCACTGCAGTTTCAAGCCCACTGGCTCTTACAAAGCACAGCTGGACTTAATGGAAAGTGGAGAAGGAGGCCAGAGTCATAAAAAATTTCAGAATGTTTATGAAATGCTTTCAATACTTCTACAAAAAACATTCAATACTTTAAAAAAATTATTGTCTTTTTGGGAATGGATACAAGAAAAAGAAATCAGCTTCATCTTTCCTGAAATTTCCTAGTATTACAGTATTGTTTCATTTCAGCTTCTTTGCAAGAAAATTCAAATGGCCAGTAAATATACAAATAAAAATATATAGTCCATTCCACTGTAAAAAACTATAAAAAGTTTTAAATTTCCAAGGTTGGTAAGGAGAAATGGAAACCCTCACACATTACAGGTGGGAGTATAAATTGTTACAAACTTACCAAATGCCAATTAGATGAAATATCATAAAAGCCTTTAATTCATACCTTTTGACCAAGCAATTCCATTTCAAGGAATTTATCCGAGGAATTATTCATAGATGTGTGCAATAATACAGCTAAAAGGAGATTCATAACAGTATAGATTATAATAACTCCAAACTGAAAATAATGAATAAGTAACTTATTTATTTATTGTAATTATTTATTAATTTATTTATTGATTTTTAGAGAAGGGAAGGAAAAAGGAAGAGAGACAGAGAGAAACATCAATTTGTTGCTCTACTTAATTATTCATTCATTGTTTGAATCTTGTATGTGCCCTGACTAGGGATTGAACCTGCAAACCTGGTGTATCAGGACAATGCTCTAACAAACTGAGCTACCAGGCCAGGGCAATAAATAATTGAATAAATTGTAGTACATCAATAAAATACATTATTATACCGTCATTAAAAAGGGATATTGGTTGAAAATTATTTTAAAAACTTAAGTCACATCCACTGATCAAAAACCTCCAACGGCTTTGCAAGCCAATTGGAAAAAAATCTAAAATTTTATGATATATAAAGCTCAGTGTGACCTCCTGGTTCCTGGCTTCCTTGCCAACCTCACTGAGGACAATTCTCCCTCCCTCATTCAACTCCTTCACTCTCAGCTTCAGTTTCAGGACCCTCGCACGTGCTGTCTCACCTCAGCCTGAATGGCTTCTCCCTTGGTCAGCTCTGTAGTTCACATCCTCTCTTCCAGAGAGGCCTTCCCATCACTCTGCGCTCTCTTCTGTGCCTCATTTTTCTCCACTGCATTCATCACCACCTTACGTGTTGTACAATTAGTTTCTAGTCTGTCTGCCTCCACTGTAATGTAAGTTCTAAACAGCAAGCACTTTGTCTTATACTCATTCTGCTCTATCTCTAGTGCCTAAAACAACAGTACCTGGCTTAAAGTAGACATTAGGAAATATTATTGAATTAATTTTTTGAATGAATGAATGACATGGAAAAACGATCTTCACATAATAAGTAAAAAAGATGCAAAACAATAAGTATAGTATGATTTCATTCTCTACATATCCATTGAAGAATAGGAAAAAAGGCAAGGAAGATGTCAATCAAAATGTTAGCAGTAGTTAAATTGTCAGTGGCTTATATGTATTTTTAATCATTGCTTTTCTACTTTGTAAAGTTTCTGCAATGGACAAGTATTATTTTTATACTAAGAAAAAACTATATGCTTTTTTTAAAGTAATAAATAGCAACCTACCAGTCCATTTAAGTTCTTTATGTTGTTTCTTCCTAAAGACAATATCCTCAAGTTCTCTGTAGTGGAAAAAAAGCAATTTTTGTTTATGAGAATCATATTATATAATTATAAATGTAAAACAATAAGGTTTGTAATAAATTTTATATAAATATTCTTATCTAAGAGTAAGAATGTCTGTATTAATAAAGAGTGGTCATTGAGTAGGAAATAATACTGACCTATCATCTAAGGTGAACACTACAACTGTAATTTCATATCATGCTAATATTAAATTTAAAAATTATTAGCTATTTGGGATGCATGGTCTTAAATTGCTAGCTAGTAAAAATATTAGAGGGATAAACAAGACTAAAGAAGATATGAACTTTAGATTTGAGAGCATATATATATATACATATATATATTTCAAATTTCTTATAGTATGAGGACTCAGACTAGAAAACAAGTATATTTATATATAGTACACCCCACACCATGAAGGATTAGAAGTGAAATCAAATGAATTAATATTTTAAAAATCTTTTGCCTTCAATCTTTTAAAATACTAGATTGTGATTTGGTTTAAAAGATGCCTATTTGTATTTTTTACGAGGATGTTTCTATTTGTATATGGGTCAGCTATTTCTGGGAGAGAAGAAGAAAGAAGAAGCAGTGGTTGCTTTGGGGGAGGAACTGAGAGTACATGGTGAGGGGAAGACGTTTTTCATGGTAAACTCAACTATTTGCATAAAACCATGAGCATGTATTACTTTTAAAATTAAAAAAAGATTTCTAGTAAACCACAGGAAAGCTCATGTATGTTCTAAAAAAGTACCGTGATTAATTATATATAAGTTATACATTTAGTTTTCAAAGCTTAAACTTCTATAACTACACTGTCTAATAAGGTAGCTACTAGCCACATGGCCAGTTAACTTAATTAATATCAACAATTACAATTCAGTCTCCCAGTCATAGTAGCTTCACATCAAGAGTTTTAATAGCTATATATGGGGAGCAGCAACTGTTTGGGGACAGTGCAGACAGTTCTAATGGGTGGCACTGTTCTGTAACACCCATAAATGACCAATTAACTGAGTCCTAATCCCAAATTTCAAGAGAAACAATCAAACCTCTTTGAGTCTCAGTTTCATCATATGTAAGATGAGGAAATATATCTATTTTTTAAAGATTTTATTTATTTATTTTTAGAGAGGGGAAGGGAGGGAGAAAGAGAGAAAGAGAAACATCAGTGTGTGGTTGCCTCTCACATGGCCCCCAGTGAGGACCTGGGCTGCAACCCAGGCATGTACCCTGACTGGGAATTGAACCTGTGACCCTTTGGTTCGAAGCCCATGCTCAATCCACTGAGCTATGCCAGCTAGGATGATAATATCTATTTTATAAGTATATAAGAATTGAGACAATTGTCTAAAACATTCAGCCTAATGCCTTATCCATGGCAAGTACACAATAGGTGGTGTTTGTGTGTGTATCAGGCATATATAGTTACATAAATGTTGGTTTTAATTTTTTTATAAAGATTTTATTTATTTATTTATCTTTAGAGGGGAAGGAGAGAGGGAGAGAAACATCAATGTATGGTTGCCTTTTGTGCGTCCCCTGCTGGAATTGGCCTGCAGGGAACTGGACTACAACCCAGGCATGTGCCCAGACTGGGAATCGAACCGCGATCCTCTGGCTCGCAGGCCCGTGCTCAATCCACTGAGCTACACCAGCCAGGGCTAATTTATTTAATAAATTATTTTAAGTTTTCTTAAGAGAAACATTTAACCTTAAAAAAATATTTTATTTATTTAGCCCTGGCTGGTGTAGCTCAGTGGATTGAGCTCGGGCCTGCGAACCACACAATCGCAGTTCAATTCCCAGTCGGGGCACATGCCTGGGTTGCAGGCCAGTTCCCAGCAGGGGACTCACGACAGGCAACCATATATTGATATTTCTCTCCTTCTCTCCTTCCCTTCCTCTCTAAAGATAAATAAAATCTTTAAAAAAAGACAAGAAAATATTTTATTTATTTATTTTGAGAGAGAGAGGAAGGCAAGGAGAAAGAGAGGGAGAGACATATCAATGTGAGAGAGAAACGTTTATCGGTTGCTTCTCATGTGCGCCCTGACCGGGGACCAAATCCGCAACCCAGGTATGTGTCCTGACCAGGAACTGGACCACAGAGGTCAGGGCATATTTAACTTTCAGAACAAGGAATTGTAAAAGTGATCTAATTTATGCAAAATGATTTAACTATTGAAATAGGATTCCACGTTATAGGCAGGATTGGGTCCCCCCAAATTCATATGTTGAAATTCTAACCCCCAGTCCCTCAAAATGTGACTCTTTGGAAACATGGCCTTTAAAGAGGTAATTAAAGTAAAATGAGATCATTTTAGGTAAAATCTAGTGTGGCTGGTACCCTTGTAAAAGGAGATAGGACACAGACAGAAACACAGAAAAGACCCTGTGAAGACAAAGGGAAAGATGGCCATCCACAGGCCCAGGAGGGAGGCCCTGGGAGAAATCAACCCTGCCGACACTTTGATGTCAGACTGTAGCCTCCACAGCGGAGAAAGTAAATTCCTGTTTGGGGATTTTTTATGACAGCCCTAGCAAACTAATAAATCTACATAACTATAAATGTGGGAAAATTAAATATTTAAGAAAATCACATAATAATTTTTTAAGTTTCTTCGTATGGAAAAATTACAACTTTTCCTACTTCCTGCAAGATAAAATGCTTATTCAAAAAGTTCTTCATTCACCCCAAAATTATTGAGTATCAACTATATGCCAGGAATAGCACTAAGCACTTGCAATGTAACAGTGAACAGTACAGATAACAACCCTACTGTCACAGAACTAACATCTGACAGCTAGTAAACAAAATAAATAAGTATATTAGATAGTGATGAGTGTGAAAGAGAAGAAAAGCAGATAAAAGGAATGAAATGTCAAAGGATTGGGAGCAGCTGACATTTTTGGTAGATGGCGACTTCTAAATAAAGACTCAAAGGAAGTAAGGCAGCGAGCCATGAGGACCGATGGAGGGAGGGCATTAACAGGCAAGCGGAACTTCAAGCGTAAAGGCCATGAGACAGGACCACATCTGAAGTGATCACAGAGCACAAGAAGCTAGCTGAGAGAAGGAGAGGAGAATAATAGGAGATGAAATTAGAAATAGGCCTTGTCTAGAGGATATATGAGGAGGAGTCAAGAAATTACCAGAGTTTGGCCTAAGCAACTGAAGAATGGACTAGTCACTGAGACAGACACATAAGAAGCTGGTTTAGCTGGAGCTGCGGAAGGACTTTTAGGACTTTTGAACACGTGAAGTTCAAAAATATGAGATGTCTACTAAACATCTAAGGAAGATATCAGGCAACTGGATATGTAAATCTGGAGGTCAGAGGAGACACCTGGGCTAGAGATACAAATTTGGAAGCCATCAGCCTATAGATGGTAAAGCCATGATTTGGAAGAGATAATCAGACTAGGGAGTAGGTGAAGATAAAAAAAAGAGACCCCAAAACTGAATCCTGGGGTACTCCAACATTTAAAAGTTAGGGACACGAGACTGGGAAGAAGTAGCCAGAAGAGCAGGAAGAAATCTGGAAGGTATAGCGTCCAAGAAGCCAATGTTGAAATTGTTTCAAAGAGGAAAGAAATCATCTGTCAAAATAGGCCAATAGGTCAAACTAAGATGAGGCCTGATAAAGGACCTCAGAAATTGGAGATAACAAATATATGCCGCCTTTCAAAGACAGTATCTAACTTCACATGTAAAAACTCCTTTTTTAAAAAAAGTGCTCATGAAACTGGTACCAAAAGACTAAAAAGATCTTATTTATTGCTGTATAGGGAAATAAATTATAATATCAAAGTTAATAGATTAAATATTCTAACATAATACAATTATATATTTTCCATAGTTTATACGCTGTATAAGTAGAGCACCACTATAAGGAAAACACTTTTTCTTTTATGAAATCTCTTTAATTTTTCTTTTTTTTTAAAGATTTTATTGATTCATTTTTAGAGGGGAAGGGAGGGAGAAAAAGAGGGAAAGAAACATCAATGTGTGGTTGCCTCTCACGTGCCCCCTACTGGGGACCTGGCCTGAAACCCTGGCATGTGCCCTGACCGGGAATCGAACCAGTGACCTTTTCACAAGCTGGCACTCAATCCACTGAGCCACACCAGCCAGGGTTTTAACTTTTTTTATTTTAATTTTTTAAATTAATTTTTTAGAGAGAAGAGAAAGAGAAACATCAGTTTGTTGAATGTATTATGCTTTCATTGGTTGATCCTGGTACATGCCCTGACTGGAGATGTCGATTCTTGCACGTGACCAACTCATGATCTAACCCGCAACCTTAGCATATCAGGATGACTCTCTAACCAATTGAGCTACCTGGCCACAGCGGAAAACACTTTTTTTTAAACAAGTTCCTGATGAAAATGAAAAAAGTGTCTTAAAGTAACACGTTTATTTATTAGTAAGTGGAAGGTGTATTTTGTCAAAGATACAAGGCAACAAAATTTATGTTCTGATCTTTAACATGAGATTATTAACATTCACACTGTACAGCTTTATAGTCACAGTTTTGAACATAGTGATGTTATGCAGTTTTCCCATTGTAATTTGGGTGCATTCAATAGAAATTGCCGTAGGGACATTCTGCCTTATAAAGCTCCTGTTAAACAGTAATGCCTTTGTATTTCAGGTCCTTTCACTATAGCACAGCAGGTAAGACTATAGTGCTCATGAGGGGAAAGGGGTGGGAGGCAAGCCAGGGTCATATATTCAATCCTTCATATGGATCAGTTGGCTTCTTTTTGCCTCCTAGTCACAGGTTGCAGAAGTATCATTTGCTACAAGCAGAATTAAAATGAGATGAAGCAAGTATAGCAAATACATGGTACAAATGCCCATACTCTTATTCCATGCCTATGTCAGACATCACTAACTGATCAAAGTACTCTTTTCCACTGAATTTTGGGAACTCTTTTTAATACAACTTTCTCGAGAGTCATCATCAATGGAAGAAAGTTAGAATACAAGTTCAAACTCAATGCCAGCCCCATATAGGTTACCCATTTTCACTATTGTCATAGTCATATTTTTATGAAAAGCATGTCATCTAGATTGATAAATGTTGTCAATTTTGTCTCTTTTAAGAAAGTTATTATAGTTATAGACAAAGAAAAGAATGAAATGAAACATCTCACTTTTTCTAATGGGTCACTGAAAAATTGGAATAGATTGAGTCATCTTATTGAAGGGCTTTAAAGGAAAACATTTCCTCTCTGGCACTATTTAAAGTACTGAGGAAGATGAAGATTTGGAATAGAAGAAAAATAGATTAATAAAATGTGGTGCTTGCCCCCAAGGAGTTCATTATCTGAAGAGACAGCACATAGTCTTCACCTACTTTAAACATGAGCATTTATATGTACCAAGCACTATTCTAAGTCTTTTATATACATTAACTCATTTACTATAATAGTCTCGAAGTGGGTCATTATTATAATGACCCAAGATAGGTCTTAATGTTTGCAAAGAAGGGCTAATTATGATGATGGAGATTAGAGAAGTCTTTAGAGGGAGAAAGGACATTTGAACTTGGTGTTCTTAATCTTAATGTTGTTTTTGGTACGATTTTCCTGTTAGGGAAGGGACTGTCCTCAATGAAAAGCGCTGCATTAACAAGTGCAGGGTCATAAAAAGGAACGATGTGTTTTGGTGTGAACAGCGCGGCGCAAGCTTTTAGATGAGTCTGAATGCAACGTTAAGGCAGGTGGTCTTTTACTAGGCCAAGGGGAGCCATTAAGGTCTCTGATCTGGAGGAATGAGAATGAGAATAGTATTTTTAGAAAGAAAACTCTGGTGTCAGTGCTGAAGGTCAACAGAAAGAGAAACGGAGACCCACCAGGAGGCTATTACAAAAGTCTTAAGGCAGTGTTTTTCAAATTGTGTGTGAAATCAACTTAGTGGGTTATGACAGATATTTAAATGAAATCAAATTTTAAAAATTTATACTAGAACCTATGCTATACAGGTAAATGTTGTTTTAGCAACTTGATTCCAATTCATATGTCTATGTGTATATTTGATCTGTGTATTCATATGAATACATATATGAACTGAGTCATAAATTCAAACGTATTTCTTACTGTGAAAGTAGTAAAAAATATTTGATAGCCCTAACTGGTGTGGTTCAATGGGCTGGGTGTCATCTTGTGAACCAAAAGGTCACTGGTTCAATTCCCAGTCAGGGCATATGCCTGAGTTGCAGTGATCCCCAGTTGGGGGCAACGAGACACAGCCAATCTGTGTCTCACATGGCCCAGGTCCTCACTGGGGGCCATGTGAGAGGCAGCCACACACCGATGTTTCTCTCCCTCTCTTTCTTCCTCCCTTCCCTTCTCTCTAAAAATAAATGAAAAAGAATTTTAAATTTGGGAAAAAGCCCTGGCTGGTGTGGCTTAGTGGACTGAATGCCAGCCTGTGAACCGAAGGGTCACTGCTTCAATTTCCAGTCAGGGCACATGCCTGGGTTGCTGGCCAGGTCTTCAGTTGGGGGCACATGAGAGGCAACCACACATTGATGTTTCTCTCCCTTTTTTTTCTCCCTCCCTTCCCCTCTGTCTAAAAATAAATAAATAAAATCTTTAAAATTTTGGGGGGAAAAATACAATAAAAAAATTTTTTAAGTAAAACACAAAGTTTGTTTAGCACCATTTAAAGGGGATGGTTAGAGTCTAAATTAAAACTCTAGCTCCTGGAATTTATAAAAAAGCAACATATTGCCCTTGATGGTGTGGCTCAGTTGGTTGGAACATCGTCTCTTATACCAAATCGCTGATGGTTCCATTCCTGCTCAGGGCACATATCTGGATCGACTCGATCCCCTATGGCAGGCAACCAATCAGTGTTTCTCTCTCATATCGATGTTTCTCTTTCTCTTTCTTCCCCTCTTTCTAAAATCAAAAAACATATTTTTTTAAAAAGCAACATATTATCTGAGAGCTCTTTCAAAGAGTAGAGTTAACAAGACTTAGTGATGAACTTGGATGTAGGGCTTGAGGGAAGTAAAGGGGGAATATGGTAGGAGAAATTATGGCTCACCAAAAGACACCTGTATCCTAACCCCTGGAACCTGTGAATGTTGCCTTCTATGAGAAATAAGTACTTCGCAGATGTGAATAAGTTAGGGATCTTAATATAGGGAGAGTATCCTCGATTGTCCAGGTGTTCCATAAATGCAGTCACATGTATCCTCAAAAGAGAAAGAGTTGACATAGACAAAGGAGAAGGCAGTATGACCACAGAGGCAGAGACTGGAGTGATGTAGTCACAAGCCAAGGAATGTGACAGCCATCAGAATCCAGAAAAGGCAAGGAACAGACTCTCCACTAGAGCCTCCAGAGGGAGGCTGGCTCTGTCAAAACCCTGACTTTGGCCAGTGAAACTCACTGATTTCAGACTTCCGACTTCCAGAGCTAAGAGGGAATAAATTCCTGTTGTTTTAAGCTATCACGTTTCAGCAACCATAGGAAACTAGCACAGGAGTCAGAGGCCTTAGCACCTGGGTGGGTGGCAATGCCACTAACATTTGTTCGTGCATAGGAAAAACAAGGATGGTGAGAAATTAAATTTTAAATATAACAAGTATGAAACTCAAGACAAATCTGATCAAATATGTTTTTAAAATCTGATTTTTTATTTAAGATATCTCAATTCTAACCCTAGACAAGCTTTAAAATATCTTTAAAATGTTCAGATCTCTCTTTGTCATCTGGCAATTACTGCAATTAAAACAGATGCAAGTTCCTGGGATTACCGAGTGTGTCTGGAATGTTTATTCCATTAACAAGAAAATCCAAGAACCATCGTTATTGTGGATCACTTACTTAAGCCATTCAGATTGGCAATCTTTTCAATGCAGTTTGTAGACAGTGAAAGCTTCCTTAAAAAGAACAAAGAAAAACTTGAATTAATTGAAACAAATTTTAAATGGTATATCAGAAATTATTTCTCTAGTGCCCATTGAAGATACAATACTTAAGCCACACTTCCTTTTGACACTGAATCCTTTCTTTCCCTTCAAACATAGCATGTATTCCATGCCGTGTTTGAAATCTTCATAGTTTTTTCTGATTACAAATGTTACATAACAAGTAGAAATTAAAAAAAAAACTTTTTGAGGGCAATCTGATGTTATCTATTAAATTTTTTAGAAAGATTTTATTTATTTATTTATTTTACACAGAGGGGAAGGGAGGGAGAAAGAGAGAGAGAGAGAGAAACATCAATGAGTGGTTGCCACTTGCACACCCCCTACTGGGGATCCAGCCCACAACCCAGGCATGTGCCCTGACTGGGAACTGAAGTGGCAGTCCTTCAGTTCACAGGCTGGCTCTCAATCCGCTGAGCCACACCAGCCAGGGTTCTATTAAATATTTTAATGCATGTATTCTTTGACCTGGTAATTAATTTCTAGGAATACATCCTATTGAAATACTAATGCAAACACCAAAAGTTATATGAATTAGATTATTGATTGTATTATTGCAATAGCAAACAATGGTGGAAAACATCTATAAGCATCCATCACTGAGGAATACTATGCTGCCACTAAAATGATATTGGGCTACAGATGCCAACTTGAGAAGATGTTTATGATACGTAGTTAAGTTTTAAAACCACCTCGCGGAACAGCACATTTTATGTGACCCCTTTTTGTGAACAGTAGAACTATACATATGAAAGTATGGAAATATTTATTTTCTCATGTGTTAAATTATTCAGAAATGTATATTATAAGAAATTAAATGTAATCCTAATCACCCCCCACATTCCTCAAGAGAGAACTATTTTAATAGTTTGTATATATTTATCTAACTTTTTCTATACATACTTTAATTATATAAAACATTTTTAAAGGGAACATAATTATACATTTTTAGTCTTCCTTAAAACCCAAGAAATTTGCCCTGGCTAGCATGGCTCAGTGGTTGAGTGCTGGCCTGTGAATCAAGAGGCCATGGGTTCAATTCCCAGTCAGGGCACATGCCTGGGTTGCGGGCCGGGTCCCCAGTTGGGGGCACACGAGAGGCAACCACACACTGATGTTTCTCTCCCTCTCTTTCTCCTTTCTTTCCCCTCTCTAAAAAATAAATAAATAAAATCTTTAAAAAAGTCAAAAATTTGTGTTGACTTTCCAACACTTAATCATATTCTTTCTGATTTGACTTGAAGAGAAATTATTTATCTTTTTACTTGAAATAGCAAAGTCAAGTACTGTACAATGTAAATTACTGATCAAATCTGTATATCTTCTAATCATTCCCCACTCCTGAGAACTGCTAGTGAAAAACTGAGTACCTTAAATTTGGGAATATGATGGGGCAACAATTCTTTAATTGTTTAGGCAACTGGAAGAATGAATAAAGATGAGCCCTGGCTGGTGTAGCTCAGTGGACTGAGCGAACCAAAAGATCGCGGTTCAATTCCCAGTCAGGGCACATGCCTGGGTTGCAGGCCAGTTCCCAGGAGGGGACTCATGAGAAGCAACCATACATTGATATTTCTCTCCTTCTCTCTCCTTCCCTTCCCCTCTAAAGATAAATAAATAAAATCTTTTAAAAAAAGATGAGAACTTACTCGCAATTAGCAAGCATGGACAAGGATGCATCCATCTTCTCTATAGGGGGAATCTGGGCATAAAGCTTTATCTCCTTGGCTTCGGATGGCTTCTGACTGGTTTTCTCTTCCTGTAATAAAAATTAATTTGGAAGAAGATGATGCCTGGTTGTGATGTGGAGTTAAACGAGGCTAGAATTTCATAAGGCTTTTCAATCCTTATTTCAAAACAATGATTAGAATTTAGTAATTCTGTGCATTCTGTACAGTTCACTTATTGACCTTTACTATTGACTCTGATGAGCAGGCTTCTACATGACCAACCAACACAATTCACTGTCAGGGCCCAACCAAATGGGAAAAAAACGAAAGAAAGAAAATAATTTATGCAACATTTAAAATCCCTTAAGCACTTATCAATGAATAAACATAAGCAAACACAGACATTTTCCTAGGAAGAACTCTTTGTCCTGAAATCAGGTATCAGATTCAGACCCATAAGACCAACTCTTTCTTATCATCTCAGGTGTTTCTACACGTTATTCAGTCTAGGCTACAGCCCCCAAATACCAAGAATTTTGGGAGATATTCTCTTTGCAACATAGCTGTGGTCAAAATATTTTCTCTACAGTAATTTACTACTAAATTCAACCTTAGAGATTAAGTTTGGTACTAAGTATGCAATTTAAAATTTCATTAACAGTCTATACTGCCAAATATTTTCTAAGTATATCCCAACCAGAATATTAATATTGATACAATCCACTGACTTACATCAGATTTCCCAATTTTGTCTGTACTCATTTGTACATATGAGTGTGAATGTGTTTGTACAGGTGTATCAAGTTCTATACATCTTTATCACCCGTGTAGGTTCACATATCCACCTCCACAGTCAAGACAGCTAAATTGTTCTAATACCACAAAGATCCCTTTTACTGAATGGTCAGATTTAACAGCCATCTGAAAGTTCTCCTTACATGGTTTCTAAAAGAAGTAAAAAGTCATACTCACCCATCTGGCTAGGGCTTCTTTGATTGTTGTTGCTTTTGCCTTAAAAAGAGAAGGACCAAAAGGCTCTTTATTGGTGTAATCTGTTGATTCAATTCTCTCAGAGAACAGGGGCATCAGCCCATGCAGATAACTCCCACTTGGTTTACAAAAAGTATGCAGCTTTCAACACTTAATATATGTTATTCCATTGATTCTAAGATCTACATTTTCACATCTTTGAAATTTGGATGCATCTTCCAACCAGGAATAATTTACAACTGCAGTGGCCAGGTGGCAGTGATGAAGTTTTAAAAGAACATTAACAATTTCATCTCATATGCATAGATTCCTTTTTATGTTTGCAAAGGATGACATATGACAAGTCTATATGCCTAAATATGTTTAAAAGAACTCTGTCAATAAGTACAAAATAAAAATTCTAACTGATAAGAAATTATTTGTCATAGTTTAATTCCAACTTATCTTTAGTTCAATTTATTATATTTATAACTTTTTAAAAGTGTTTTTATCTTATTTATTTTTTAGAGAGAGGGGAAGGGAGGGAGAAAGAGAGGGAGAGAAACATTGGTTGCCTCTCACATGGCCCCAGCTGGGGACCTGGCCCATAAGCCAGGCATGTGCCCTGACTGGGAATTGAATCAGTGACCTTTTGGTTCACGGGCCAGTGCTTGATCCACTGAGCCACACCAGCCAGGGCTATTTGTAACTTTTAAGATGAGCAAAGGAAGATATCCTTTGAACTATTGCTCGGTTTCATTAATAAAAAGAGAGAATACTCTAAATAAAAACAAAAGGAAAGTTTTAAATGTATATAGCATTATGTCTAGAAAGTAAAGACAGTAAAGACATACTAAAAAAATCATCCTTGGGGTGATTTTACCCTCTACCCTTGGAGTAAAAATATTATAAATTAAAGTGAAATAATAAAAGATAAAAAGTCAAAATTTGAGAAATAAACATAATCTTAAAAGGAAACATAGCTTCAAGTACATTTATTTAAAAAGAAGAGAGAGTGAGAGGTAGAAAACAAATACTCTAAGCATTCAAGATAATTGGAAAAAGTGCATCATTGCAAACCCAAGGAAGGCACAGGAAATAAATACAAAGTAAGAAGTAGTGGGAAACACAGCAGGGGGAAGAGATCAGTGAATAAGGGGAAATAACACTGATACCATGGAGATCTGAAAAGTAAAATATTACAAGCAAATATATGGTGATAAGTTTGAAAAGCCAGATAAAGTATGCCTTTCTAAAAAAAAAAAACAGAAAAATGCCAGAACTGTCACAAGACGAATCAGAAAATTTGAATAGGCCAGTAACTGTTTAAAGCTTTAAAAAGATAGTCAGAGATTTACCCTCATCCTCCTCCCCCAAAGCTCCAAGCCTAATTTTACAAGTTCTACCAAGCTGTCAAGGAAGAGATATTCCCTGTTATACAAGTTGTTTCAGAAACTAGAAGGAGGGAAAGCTGCCAACTTATTTTATGAGGCATAACTTGATGCTATAACAAGATAAGGAATCCTCTTTATTTCTCAACACAGATTTGAAAAGCCTAGATATATAAGATCCCCAAAGCCGATGATACAGAATGAAAAGCTCAAGAAATGCTTATTCCCAGGAACATAAAGACTGTTTCACAACAGGAAAATTTATAAATGTAAATTATTTATTATTGGATTAAAGGGAGACAATGATATTTATTTCATTACATGCAGAAGAAGCACTTGATAAAGTTCTACATTTGATATTAAAAGCATTCAACTAAGATAAAGGGAAACTCTTCAATAAAAACTACAGACCAAAAAGCTACAATGAACACCACACTTAATGGAGAAATTCATTCATTTCAGCAAATCTTTACTGACTGTCTACCACATGCCAAACATTTTTCTACATACTTAGGATATATCACTGAAGAAAACAAACATCCTTGCCTTCACGGAACCATTGTCAGGACACAAGTTGTAAGAAATATAATTTTTAAAATAAACAAATTGTATAGTAGTAGGTGACAGTTGCTAAAGAAAAAGAAAATGCCGAGCATGGTAAAGGATATAAGGACACGTGGATATGTGTGTGGAGGATGTTTATTTTATTTTATTTATTTTTTAATATTTTATTTATTTATTTATCTTTAGAGGGGAAGGAGAGAGGGAGAGAAACATCAATGTATGGTTGCCTTTTGTGCGTTCCCTGCTGGTAGTTAGCCTGCAAGGAACTGGCCTGCAACCCAGGCATGTGCCCTGACTGGGAATCGAACCGCGATCGTCTGGTTCGCAGGCCCGTGCTCAATCCACTGAGCTACGCCAGCCAGGGTTGGAGGATGTTTATTTTAAATAAGGTGGTCAAGATGGGCCAAATTGGGAAGGTAACCTTAAAAGTATTCTCTTTAAGATCCCAAACACATCTACTATCACTGCTACTATTTAACACATTACAAGAGATCTTCATAAATGTTATAATAAAGAGAAATAGAGACTGGAAAGGTTAAAAGGGGGAAATGAGCTTCATGTGCAGATGATCATCTATTTAGAAAACGCAATACTATTAACTCAAATATTAGAACAAATGGAGTTTGGCAAGTGAAGAACACTATTGATAAAAGTAAACAGAAAAACTCGGAGAAGATATTTTCTTTTTCTTTCATTATAAAAGTCTTCTTTTTTTTCTTTTAAGTATTTTTTTATTTAATTATTGTTCAAGTACAGTTTTCTTTTACTCCCTTCCCAGCCCACAACCCCCCCCCCCCAGTGCTCCCCACCTACCTCCCATTTCCACCCCCCTTAGTTTTTGTCCATGTGCACTTGTTCCTGTGAATCCTTCTCCTTTTCCTCTCTGGTCCCTGTCTGCCTGCTCTCCATTTCAGTTTGGTTATATTTTGCTTGCTTGTTTGTTTTGTTGTTTAGGTTCCTGTTAAAGGTGAGATCATATGGTATTTGTCTTTCAACGCCTGGCTTATTTCACTCAGCATAATGCTTTCAAGTTCCATCCATTGCTGTTACAAAGGTTAGGAGCTCCTTCTTTCTTTCTGCTGCATAGAATTCCATTGTGCAAATGTACCATAGTTTTTGGATCCATTCATTTACTGATGGGCACCTCGGTTGCTTCCAACTCTTGGCTATTGTAAATTGTGCTGCTATAAACATTGGGGTGCATAGGTTCTTTTGGATTGGTGTGTCAGGGTTCTTAGGATATAATCCTAGCAGTGGAATTGCTGGGTCAAAAGGAGTATTAATTTTTAGTTTTCTTAGAAAATTCCATACTTTTTCCCATAATGGTTGTACCAGTCTGCAATCCCACCAACAGTGAACTAGGGTCCCCTTTTCCCCACAACCTCTCCAACATTTGTTGTTTGTTGCTTTGTTTATGATGGCCATTCTGACCAGTGTAAAGTAATATCTCATTGTGGTTTTAATTTGCATCTCTCTGATAGCAAGTGATATTGAGCACATTTTCCTGTGTCTCTGGATCCTCTCTATGTCCTCCCTGGAGAAGTGTCTGTTCAAGTCCCTTGCCCATTTTTTAATTGGGTTGCTTGTCTTCTTAGAGTAGAGTTGTATAAGTTCTTTATATATTTTGGAGATTAAACCTTTGTCTGAGTGTCATTGGCAAATATGTTTTCCCATACAGTTGGTTCTCTTTTTATTTTAATGCTGTTTTCTTTAGCTGTGCAGAAGCTATTTAATTTGATGAGGTCCCATGTTTATTCTTTCCTTTATATCCCTTGCTCTAGGGAACATATCAGTAAAAATGTAGCTTCATGACATATCTGAGATTTTCCTGCCAATGTTCTCCTCTAGGACTTTAATGGTGTTACGGCTTATATCTAAGTCTTTTATCCACCTTGAATTTATTTTGGTGTATGGTGTAAGTTGGTGCTCGAGTTTCATTTTTTTGCACGTAGCTATCCAGTTCTTGGAGAAGATATTTTCAATGTAAAACCAACAAAGGACTAATATCAAGATGTATAAGGAACTCCTGACATTCAGAAACAAATATGGAAAAGTTGACAAAAATGTAAACAGAAAATTCACAGAAACTGAAATCCAGATGACTAACAAGAATATCATGAGGTAATCAAATCAGAAAAATGGAAATCAGAAAAATGTAGGAAAAAACAATAGCATGCTAAAATACACCCTCCGATTGGCAAGTTAGAAAGTTGGTGACATGCCTTGGCTGGGTGGTTCAGTGGATTGAGCCCCAGCCTGCAAACCAAAAGATCTCTGGTTTGAATCCCTGTCAGGGCACATGCCTAGGTTACCGGCCAGGACCCCAGCTGCCCCACAAGAGAGGCAACTAATCAATGTATCTCTCCCTCTCCTTCTCTCTCACTTCCCCTCTCTTTAGAATAAATAAATAAATAAATAAATAAATAAATAAATAAATTTTTAAAAAAGAAGGAAAGCAGTCTGACAGTATGTAGGGAAATTATGTATGCACAGACCCTGTGACTCTACTCCTGGATGTATTTCCCAGAGAAATCCCACTCCTGGGTGTATTTCCCAGAGAAATCCTTGCGTGTCTCCATAGAAAGACACATACAAGAACACTCTCAAGTTGGAAACAATCAAGCTGTCGATAAATTGGTTTATAAGGTCACTAGTTCTGCTATAGAGAGCAGGAATCAAAACGTGAAATGCCTTGAAAACCAACAGACATCATTAATGAATAAAGCTGGCCATGTAAGGAGCCTCTGTTCGGCTCTAGAAAACTGCTGACAGGTGGGACTTGGGACAAGAATTACCCTCATATCACATTTCTTCAAATATGAAAACCCCATTAATGAAAGTAACATTCTTATTTTATGTACTATTAAGAAAAAAGGCAGCCAATTATATGACAGTAACACAAATTTTCAGTAATATAAATATGTGGGGACAAATGTATCTGGTGGTGAAATATAGTATTTCTGATTTTTCAGAGAAGCTAGAAATCTCAGTTTTGTTATGAAATATGATTATTTTTAAGACACTGGAAGCTAATTCTGTTTTAAAATTTTTTAAACTATGTGGGCCTGTATTTCTGAAGGGCCCCAGAACCAGCAGTTTGTAGCCTCAGCTAGCTTCATGTGATTACTGGTTCTGATTCTTCATCTGAAGATTTTCAATAATTCTCATGGTTCATGCTTTCAGGATTTAGAGCTCATTATTTCTTCACTTGAATATAAACCTACGTTCCAGAATATTTTACTTTCTCTCCCCTCCTCCCCCCTTTTCACTGTGTAGCCTGCTTCAGTGCCCGCGGCCTACAGGCAGAGGCTAGGCAATGGTTCAAGGTCACAGTTTGCTCAGGCATGGGGCACTGTGTGAAATTTTTTACCTTCCTTGGCAGTAGTTTAGCTAAATTCATGTGAAATAAAGTAAGAAAAGATGGGAGATGGGGAGGAAAGAGTGGTATTTAATCTTGTGGTTGAGGGTTGACATGACTTCGTTATCATTTCAATTGCTTGGGCTCTAGTTCTGCCCACTGACATACATTGGAATCGCCAAAAGAAGACAACAAATTATACTTATTCTTTATAAATATCTCCATCCAGCAGGACAATCACATCCTTTGCTGAAAAGCTCTGGCTGGGTCTACAACCAACAACATCCCTTTTCAAACCACTAGTTGGAACTGCCACGTATGTAAGCAAGACAGTGCATATTTTAAGCAGGAGCTGAGAATCACTAGATAAAATCATTACTTTACAAAGGTTTTGATTGGGTAGACCGATGACAGATTTCAAATCCAAGGTAATATTTCTCAAACTGTGGTGGGGCGCCCTCCAATTTTAGAATGATTTGGGGTACATTGTCAAAATGCACATATCTGAACACCCCCAATCATATTAAACATTCATAATCTGCACTCCAACAAGTTCCTAGTACTTAGGCCGGCTACAAGCATACTTACACATGCTGAAATTTGAGAAAGAGCAGCCTAATATCTTCTATCAGAGTGGATTTTACAACGTTACCTAATAAGTACACTCACAGTCATTCAGGGCAACCTGGGCACATCACAGGTTTCCAATAACTGCTGCAATGATGTGACCCACATTCCTCTCGTAACCAGCTCCCCACTCCATCTCGCCAGGGGGTGACTTACTTGTATGTAAAAAGAGATCCTTATTCACCTACTCCCGTCCATCACCTTTTCCACTCCCATGCTCTGTTTTTCGAGAATTCCCTGCTCTTGGCCATCCCTTTTCTTTGCCGGACTCCCACCACGTTCACCCAAACTCTAATCTGCCCCAGGCCGCCCTCCTCCCAGACCACCCGGTGCCAGGGCTTTTTGATCGCCCCCAGGCCTCTCACTTCGCGGAGCCAGCATCCGCTATCGGCTCCCTTCTGCGGTTCAAAGACACCCTCTCCCCTTCCAGCCCTCAACACTCCACAATCGCCCTTTCCCACTCCCAACTTCTTTTCAGCTTTGGCTACGAGGCCTGGAAGGTACTCACCATTCCGGCGGTTGCTACTGTCACTGCTCTGGTTGCTAGGGCTCGGAGGGTTCAGTGCGCCTGCGCACTTCTCGTGGTTCTCCTAAGATCCCCACTGCCTCCGCCCTCAAGTGGCGCGAGCGGGGCATTGTGGGACGATGGGTTGGTCCCAGGTCCTCCTGCAGCTGCCGATCGTTCCCGGGTGGCAGCGGCAATGTTGCGCGTGAGACGGTAGGCTGGAGTGCTCCGCTGCGGAGAGTGGTAAGGGGATGTATTTGTCCCTACCGAGAGCAGTTTCAGCTCGTCTGGAGTGACATGCCCGCTTGAAGTTTAAAACTGTAAAACCTCCCCCTAACCTTTACCCTTCCCATAAAAGGATTTGTAAAATTCCCTTTCCCTGCAAATTGCCCTTCTGTATTCTCTCCAGGCTCTCTGCTATAATTCTCCTGGCGTCCCACTGAGGATACCTGAAGCTAAACTCGGGGCACAATAGACCCCTCGGGGCACAACTATGCACCAGAGCAGAGACCTCAAATCCCTTTGTTAATTATTTACTGTTAATTATCCCACATCCACAAATGTAAAAGATGTATGTGTCTATCTTACTTTTTATCCAGTACCAGAGATATCCCCTGCTTTGCTTTCTCCCTCTTCCGTAATCTATCACCAATGAATTTCATGTAACCTCTTAGGTCTTGCCCTTTGATTTTGCTATATAAAATAAGTGGTAAAACTGCCATCTTCTGGAGTATTTTCTCAATCCGTTGAGATTTTGCTTTCCCAGCAATTGTCAGTCTGGCTCAAATAAACTCATAAAATGTTTTTACAGGTTTGGACGTTTCTTGCATTAACAAAAGCTTTAAAATCCTTGCACCTCTGTGACTCGGCAGTTCTACTTCTAGGACTTCATTCTGAAGAAATAATCACACAAATGCACACAGATACATGTTCAAAGTTTTTTATTTTTAATTTTTAAGATTTTATTTATTTATCTTTAGAGAGTAAGGGAAGGATAGAAGGAGAGAAATGTCAATGTATGGTTGCCTCTCGTGAGTCCCCTGCTGGGAACTGGCCTGCAACCCAGGCATGTGCCCTGACTGGGAATCGAACTGGGGTCGTGTGGTTCGCAGTCCCGCGCTCAATCCACTGAGCTACACCAGCCAGGACATGTTCAAAGTTTTAATAGTAAAAAGAAAATAATCCAAATGTCAACACTATAGAATTGTATCATTGAACATCCAAACAGTGAAATAATATACTGTTTTTCACTGTGTAGCCTGCTTTAGAGCCTGCAGTCTACAGACAGAGGCCAGACAATGGTTCAAGGCTGGTTTGCTCAGGCATGGGGCACTACACGAAATTTTTTTACCTTCATTAGCAGTGGTTTAGCTAAATGCATGTGAAATAAAGAAAATAGTCCTGGCTGGTGTGGCTTAGCGGATTAAGCGCCAGCCTGCAAACCAAAGGGTCACTGGTTTGATTCCCAGTCAGGGCACATGCCTGGATTGCAGTCCAGGTCCTCAGTAGGGGGCACATGATAGGCAACCACACATTGATGTTTCTCTCCCCTTCTTTTTCCCTCCCTTCCCCTCTAAAAATAAATAAAGTCTTTTTTTAAATTTATTTATTTATCTTTAGAGGGGAAGGAGAGAGGGAGAGAAACATCAATGTATGGTTGCCTTTAGTGCGTCCCCTGCTGGGAGTTGGCCTGCAGGGAACCAGCCTGCAACCCAGGCATGTGCCCTGACTGGGAATCGAACCACGATCCTCTGGTTCGCAGGTCCGCGCTCAATCCACTGAGCTACACCAGCCAAGGCTTTAAATAAAGTCTTAAAAAAAGAAAGAAAATACGGGGGCAGGGGAGACCTACTTTAAAAACAATGGTATTTAATTTTGTGGTTGAGGGTGGATATAACTTCATTATCATTTCAACTTCCATTATCACTTCCATTAAAAATGTTGCTGAAATGCATCTACTGACATGCATAATCATGATTTGTTCATTTAAAATACATGTTACCAAACAATCATGTGACCCCCTTAAAAATTATATATAGCATACACAGATATACGCAAGAAAACTTAAAGGACATTATGAGGGTTTAATGTTTGTTTCGGACTGATATATGTCCACTCAAAATTCGTATGTTGAAGCCCTAACCCTCAATGTGACTGTGTTTGGAGATGGGGCCTTTAAGGAAGTAACCGCGTCAAAAGGGGCCATAAGAGTGGGTCTCTATTTCAATAGCACTGGTGTCCTTACAAGAAGAACAGACACCAGAAGTGGTTTGCACAGAGGAAAGGCCATATGAAGACACAGTGAGAAGCTGGTCACCTGCAAACCAAGGAGTGAGGCTTCACCAAAAATCTACACCACAAGTGGCAAATTCAAGGCGGGATGTCTGAATCCCGCCCTCCACCTAGTGTTATCCGGCCCGGGACCTTGTTTCTACCTGGCCGCTTCGAGGAGCTCCCCGCCCCTACGCCCCTACGGCCCTGCCAGCGCACCAGTCACGTGTGCAGCGTGTGTGATGGGTTTACGCTGCCGAAGCAAGGAGAACGGCGGGAGCTGCGGCCATAGCTACAGGAGAACGGTGAGCCTGTGTAAGAAGAGTAATAGGTGAGACTGATAGGGACACTAGTAACTGCCTTGGGGCAGTGAAGGACAGGAAAGACAAGAATTACTGGGGCAGGGGTGGAGGTAGCGGAGGGACGTCGGGGCGCTTAAAGGGGTACTCTCAACTGGGCAAACATTTCATTTAATTTTTTAAATAAATTAGCCAGATACATGAACTTTAGCAGTTACATGTTATTTCTAAAAAGTACCTGTAAAAAGATATTTTATAACCAGCAACCACGGTCCCACACATGAATTCTACATTGTTGTCCCTGGACACCGCCAGCTCTGCGGTCCTGCAGCAGTGGCCGCGCTTGCGCAGTGACGTGTTTTCAGTTTTAAGTGAAGTGGCCGGGGCTGCAGAGAGTAAACCTAACTTGTACCGGCGTATGGATTGGCTCTAGGCCCGGCCTCCCCCGCCCTGCATCGTTCAAGATAACAGCACGGCTCTGGGTCTTGAGCGGTATTTAGCGATAGTCCTCAGTCCCGGCCACTTCACGTAGAGGCGAAAGCATGTCATTGCGCAAGCGCGACCACCGCTTTGCGGGTGTTCCCAAAGGAACCTTATTCCACCATGTAAGAATGAGGAGGACGTTCATGCGGTGTCACGGCATTAAGGAGAATGTTGCTGGGATAGATGGAGGGGGAGAATTGATGGGGAAAGAATGACTGCTGTTTATGCGCAAGGGAGTTTGAAGGAAAGGTGAGCCTGTGGGAGAGGGCCTGTTATTGAACCTGGTCCTAAAGGACATCTTGGTCTTTTACTTAGGTGGCGCACCATACCATCTTTGTTGGAACAATATGAATCCCAAAATGTCCAGTAAGAGAAAGATTGATGCAGAAGGAAGGCAGTTTAATGACAGATGGGAAAGCGAATACATGTTTGTGTTTCAAGGGGAAAACCCAGTATGTCTTTTGTGTTATGAAACAATATCGGTGATAAAGGAGTACAATGTACGTCGGCATTTTGAGACCAAACATGGAACTAAATATGCTAAATTTAGCCTCCAAGAAAAACAACAATTGGTGCAAGAATTAAAAGGCAGACTGCAGTCGCAGCAGAATGTGCTCACCAGAACTATAGCCAAAAATGATGCAGCGGTGAAAGCTAGCTTTATTGTGGCTGAAGAAATTGCTCGAGCGTCGAAGTGTTTTTCAGAGGGTGCATTTTTCAAGCAGCGCATGCTAAAGGTGTGTGAGCAGGTGTGCCCCGATCAAATACAGACTTTTAAAAATGTCAGTTTGTCCAGAAACACCATCGCAAACCGTGTTAAGGAACTAGCAGGGAATCTGACAACACAGCTGGTCGAAGAGGCCCGCAGTTATCTGGCTTTTTCATTAGCTGTGGATGAGAGCACAGACAACACGGATACATCACATCTATCCATTTTTATAAGAGGTGTGAAGGCGGACTTCTCTGTCACCGAGGAGCTCTTGGATGTAATTACCATGCACGGGACAACAACAGGGAAGGACATTTTTGATGCAGTGGAGAAGTCCATAAGCAATCATAGGTTACCCTGGGAAAAGCTGGTGGGGCTAACTACCAACGGTGCACCTGCAATGTGTGGAGAAAAAACAGGCTTGGTTGGACTAATGAAGGAGAAATTGCAAAAAAGTAACTGTGACACACCTCTGATAATGTATCATTGCATTATCCATCCAGAAGCTCTGTGTGGAAAGGTTTTGGAACTAGATAATATTATGACCACAGTCATGAAAACAGTGAACTTCATTCGGGCACGGAGCTTGAATCATGGCCAGCTCCAAGTGTTTCTGCAGGAAATGGACTCAGAGAGTGAAGACGTGCCATACCATACAGAAGTCAGGTGGCTGAGCAGGAGTGCAGTCCTGAAACGATTTTTTGAGCTTAGGGAAGAAATTGCACTTTTCATGCAAAGTAAAGGAAAACCCTTGCCTGAGCTGTCAGATCCAAACTGGCTGTGCGATTTTGCTATGTTATGTGACATAACCGAGCATCTTGCCCAACTGAATCAGAAGCTGCAGGGACGCAAACAAGTTATCACGCAAATGTCTGATGCAATCACAGCTTTCCAGCGTAAACTTCACCTATGGAAGTCCCAGGTGGACAAGGACAATCTTGCCCACTTTCCTGTTTGTCAGAGCATCTCAGCCTCAGTTCCCGGTGCTTTTTCATGCACTCCCTTGGCTACCAGATTGAGCCGGTTAATTGATGAATTTGATCAGCGCTTCTCAGACTTCAGAAGACAGCGCTCAAACTTTGCCATCTTTGCCAATCCTTTCACCATTGATGTCGACAGTGCACCCCATAACCTTCAGTTGGAGTTAATTGATATTCAAAGCGATAGTTGCCTGAGAGCAAAGTTTGAGGATGTTAAAATTGAGGACTTTTACCGTCTATTGCCTCCTGCTTTGATGCCACAGCTCCGACTTCATGCTGCCCGTATTCTGTCACTGTTTGGGAGCACCTATCTGTGCGAACACACTTTTTCAATAATGAATCTAAACAAGACTAAGCACAGGTCACGCATCACCGATGACAACCTCCACGCTGTTTTACGAATTGCTACAGCACAAGGCTTGAAACCAGACATAGACACACTGACCTCGAGAAAACGGTGTCAGACATCCAGAAAACAAAATAGGTAAGCCTAAAACCTGATTTTGAGTACATTTGAATTGCTTGTCTTTTGCTTTGTGTTTGTTGTTATTTTCAGAACATGATCAGTGGATGAGGATGGTATGTGACATGCCGGTGTCTCAGGTTATTTAACAGTGTGTTCAGCCTGGTTCCCCTCAAAGGGCTGATTTTAATGGTAACACTGTATATATGTAATTACTCCTTAACTGTTAAGCGAGCTGTTAAGGAGTAGTTACATGTATATAGTCCTAAAATTACATTTGGCCCTTTGAAGGCAACCTCGAGGCTGATGTGGCCCCCGTTGAAAATGAGGTTGACACCTCTGCTCTACACTGTTGGCACTTTGTTCATGGACTTCCAGCCTCCAGGAGTGTGAAAAAATAAATTCTGTTGTTTAAGTTATCCAGCCTGGTATTTTGTTATGGCAGCCTCAGGAGACAAATGTAATGTTCACTTCAGTTGTCTACTTTTTAATTGTTCTATAATGTAGATATTTTAAATTTTGAAAAAAAATAAATTTCATTTTGAAAGAGATAATCACATTTGTAAAACTAGGAAAAAGTTAAGTTTTTATCAGAGAAAGAAAAAGCATATATTTATAACATGTTCAGCTTTTGTTCTTGTGCAGTAGGCAGCTAGACAGACATGAGCAGAGCAAGGACGGTGGGCCAGGTACAGAAGGTCACCAAGAAGC
This sequence comes from Sturnira hondurensis, assembly GCF_014824575.4. NCBI lineage: Eukaryota > Metazoa > Chordata > Mammalia > Chiroptera > Phyllostomidae > Sturnira > Sturnira hondurensis. Next base: position 21,520,759 of record NW_028093774.1, read on the forward strand.
AAAGCCCCCAGGTGCCTTGCAATGGGCAGAACTGGGAAGACAGGTACCTTGTCGCCAGGGTAACCTCTCCTCCCCCAGCATATTGCCCTGTGGATTAGACCCCCTGACCTTTCATATTGGTGGTCTTGCACACAGACCTCCCCTGACCTTTCCCCCTCTGGCATGTCACTAGTCACGTGGTAGATGACTAGTGGAGAAACAAGGGACTGAAAGGTGGCCTCATGCAACTTCCATTCGGGACCTTGCAGGACCACTCCCTTAAGCATTAATCCCCAAAGATAACATCTAGGCCTCAGTTGTATTTCAGCTCCAGGCACAGAAAAGCAGCAAAACCAAGCAAGCGATGCCAAGGCTGACATCTGGACCAGCTACACTGACTAGTGATCCCCCTGCTCTGGTGCCGACCAATCAGTAGAGACCATGACCATAAAAGGACACACCTGGAAAGCTGATGAGTATTCTATTGGGATCTTCCTTAAGACCTCCAGACCAAGGGCTGGTGCTGCTTGCTGCTCTCGTTCCCTGGACCCTTCGGCATTTTTCCTTCCGCCTGGTCTTCCCCCAGGCATGTTAGTCTCACCTTTATGTTTCCTAAACCTCAAGGGCCCTTCTTCTGTCTCTGTAACTTGTTTCCTGAACCTATATCCCACTGGTTCACTTTTCTTACCTCTGTGACTTTCCAAATAAACTTTCTCTTATAGTTTGAGTCTTGGCTCTGAATTCTTTCTTAGCCAGAACTCAAGAACTGAGGTTGCTGAACTGAGGTCCAAATGGCACCGGTGACGTTCTGGTGCCCTTTCAACACCAATACCTGCAGTGATGTTTTCAGATCTCCACACCTCCACCCCTCTCCAAATTGGAATTCTTCCTCTTCTGCCAAAATTTGTTTTTCTTGATGTAGCTGTAATGGGAATCTAATCCTTAAACATATCCCATAACCCAGTAGAGTATTCCTTTTATTCAAAGCTACAAATTACACCATAAGGAATTGATATTAATGGTAAAATATTAATAAATCAATGTTATCCTTATGCTCACTCAGAATATTCTATTTCCTCCTGTTGGGGGCCTCAAATGTTGGAAATTCTATAGTTTCAGGTAGTAGCTAATAAGCTTAGTAATCAAAGCATGTAAAAAGCTGTTGTTCCAGGAACTGAAGGTATGACCCACCCTGACTCAAGGAGACCTTAAGCAGTTCCACCTTTGTGCCTCAGGAGGACCGCAAGCAATTCAGGATGGTATCTGAGCCATTGTGCTCTTAGCTGTTGTGGGGGGTGAGGTGACCACCCCCCAGGACATAGATAAGAGAATGCTGCGGGTTTTTATCTGATTAAGTTGTTCCCTGAATTCCAACCCCCTTGCCTACACTTTTCTTCCCCCTGTAAAAAGGGTTGGTCGAAAATGAAATTTAAGGTGGTCTGTTAGAGAACAAACCCGCTCACTTCTCAAATTGCTGGCCGTCTGAATAAAGTGCCCATAAAGATTCAATCCCTGTTTGTAGTTACCGGGTCTGGTTGGTGACAGGCAGCACGAGCACTGGCTTTGCCAGTTTCACTCGTTGCCACAAATATCTTTCATGTACCAGTATATAAACTATCTACCACCATATAATATTTACCACCATATAAACAGAAATTTCCTTGTCTCTGAAAATTAACCCACAATATCTTGGTACATTTCTTAAAAGCCCATTTTGAGTTTCACATGCTCAAAGGTTAAACACTTTCACACAGGGAAAGAAAAAGAATGATATAACTTGGATTATTTCTTTGTTCTAAACCCTTCAAAATGATACAATAGATCTCAAAAGCTGTTTACCAAAGAGTACAGCTTTGGGTCCACTTGCTTTTGTTGCAGACCCGGATAACAGAAAGTTGAGAGAAAGGTTAGAATTATTATTGACACAGTGTCCCCAAATACAGAAAATCTAGAAGACCCTTTAAAAAGTACAGGTAAAACACATAGTTTGAAGTGATGGAAAAGCGAATATGTTAAGAAGTCTTTGATTTTTAAACAAGAATGTGAATTGAATTAAAGAAAAAACATGTCACAATTCAATGATTAGAGTTTGAGCAAAACAGCTAAAGTTACATACCTTAAAATTTTAAAAATTATCACTTAATAGAGTCATTAATTCACAAGGTTATTAAATCAATATAAATTCAAATTAGAATGAGCATTGTATCAAATTTTAAGAGTCAACTTCACAGATTATGATTCTCGTTATAGTTATTTACTAAAAAGCCAAATTCTTCCCTCACTATGTTTTTGGTCTGTTTTAAAATAAACCTCTTCTAGGCCTTGGCCAGATGGCTCAGTTTGTTAGCGCGTCGTCCTGATATACCAGGTTGTGTGGGGGTTCAAGTCCCAGTCAGGGCACAGGGCACAGAAACGAATCAAGCAATGAATGCCTAAATGAGTAGAACAACAAATCCATGTTTCTCTCTCTCTCCCCTCCTCTTCCCACCACCCCTCCCTTTCTCTCTCTCTCAAATCAATTAAAAATAAAAATTTAAATAAAACTTAAACCTCTTTTGAAAGTCTTACATGAGTAGCCCCCAAATCCGGAGGATGTGTGTGTATTGATGTTAATAATTCAAAACATATCCCATTGTAAAATAATGTTAATTGGGGGGGAACCATTAATACTACAGATTAGGGTGACAGCACTTCATCTTCCACCCAGAAGAACCTAAAATTTGGTTCTGGCAAGATCCCACTGATCAACCAAAATCAAAGGCTAGTAATTAAATACCTTCATTTTACCCTTCAAGTATGTGAAAAAAAATTATCATGAGGGCTAGAACTTTTAATATCTTCTAATTCTTAGAGTTTAGAATCAAGACGCAGAACTTCAGCTAGGATTATTTTAATTAATAAGTTAAGGCCCATCTAACAGATTGTGATTCAGTGTTTGGTGAAGGTGGAATAAGGTGGAAGGGATGAGCTCTGCCTTCTCAGATGATTACATGGTTTGCATGGAACTAGAACCTGGAATCTGCCTATTTTTACGCATATTTTTGAAGTCAAGTTTTTGAAGGAAAGTTTTTTTTAAAGTACAAACAGAGATAAGGGAACTGTAGAGAATCAAAGTATTTCTCAGTAATTGGTTGCCATTTTTAAAGTAGTATCTTAGAATTTCTAACTTTTGTTAAGGATCCTAGAATGGGTAGCAACTAGAAAAAAAATCAAAATCTGGTTAACAACAGATAGGATTCTATGGCTTGTCTGCCACCAACTAGCCTCCAGGTTATCTTGTTAAAATTCATCCCAGCCTCTGAATATTATGAACAAATTAGCATAGCCCAGTTGTTCCTCATCATAAAACCAGGGGTCTAAGATTCATGTGTTTATCTTGTTCAAAACAGTGTTAAAATCTCTGGGATAGCCCTGGCTAGTGTAGCTCAGTGGCTTGAGCACAAGCCTGTGAAACAAAGGGTTGCTGGTTTGATTCCCAGTCAGGGCACATGCCTGGGTTGCAGGCCAGGTCCCCAGTAGGGGACACATGAGAGACAATTACACATTGATGTTTCTCCCTCTCTCCTTCCCTTCCCCTCTTTCTAAAAATAAGTGAAATATTTTTTAAAATCTCTGGGATAGATATAGCCAACTAGTTATCATATACTAGTTTTTAAAAATCTTTGGAAGGGTAGGTAAATGGCAGGTTGAAAACTGGTTAGCAATTACCTTGAGTTCAAGCTCCAACAAACCAAATATGGAGAAACACGGATAAGATCAAAGCCACAGGCTCTGATGAACTTGAAGTATTTTTTCTTTTAAAAGCTTGCAGATGCCATGAGACGTCCAGATTTCAATTGTTACTTGTCAAAAACATTCAGTCTGTCCCCTAATTTGTTCTGAGCAAATTCTAAATTGAACTGTCTAGTTTGTAAGCCTTTACCCTAGATGCAAGCGCAAAAACTCCAAGATCTTCCAAGACTCAATCTGGGCAACAGCATGAGCTTTGAGCTGCCCACCTTCCCAAACGGGCACCCCCAACACAGGATCCCAGGCTTCAGAGAAAAAAGGGCTGTAAGGTGGATCTATTCTGTGGCCAGCATTAGGGTAGCTTAAAAGAGTGAAATTTGTCTTCCCATGCTCTGGGAGGTGCTTCACAGCTATGTCAGCATAAACAGAGCTCTTCCAAAGCCTGTCATCCTCTCCAACAAGAAAAGGAAATGGGCACTGGCTTTTTCAAGAAGGATACGGCTTTCCCGATAGGCTGGATCCAAGGGGTCCTGGAGTGCTTCTTTAATGTCATATACCCCTGAATCGGTAGCAGAGATCTTACATAGGTTAAAAGGCAGCCCTGGCAGGATTAATCCACCACATACAAGAGCAGTAGCTGTGTTAGAGATGCGACCAAAAGAAAAGTCTTTTATATACTTATCAGATAGCTTGCTTATTTATCCATTAATTCACTCAACAGGTATGTATTACAGATATCTTTCAACCCTTTAGTACCACTTCCTATAGTGGCACTCTCTCCTCATGTTAATGACTTTATTTTAAACATACTTCTCTCTAGCATCCAACTCCCCTTTGGATGATTTTGCACACATTTAGCTGCCTCTTCAAAGTAATTTAAATTTAAATCCTTCATAATTGGAGGTAGATCTTCGTAGCCAAATAACAACAAAGCCAGAGCAGCAAAACCTCCACAAGCCAGGAGACTTGCTCAAGATTCATCCAATCCTCTGTCACCGAACATGTCAATCAAACCAGGAGAAGGACCATCTCCTATAAACCAGGAAAGGGGATTAATCTTGAAATAAGTGACAGAGCATTGAATAGGCCAGGATATCCAGCTAACATTTTCTAAGTCAAATTTTATAAATTTATTTTTCTCTTTAAACATCTGCCTATTTGAAAAGAAAATGTTTTGCTTTAAATAGGATAATTGTTGCGGTTGAAGTAGACACTTGTTTGAGCTACTTTGAAGCTGTAAGTGTAAAAATGTTTTTATATTTTCCCCCATGAGAAAATTGCTGGGAAATGGAAAAAACCCCACAAATTAGCACTAAAGATATGGAAAGTGTTTTGATGTCAAGTGTGCCAGTAAATCTAAGCAACTATTTCTTCAGGCTTTGAATTATGAAAGTATAATACCTCATTTTAAAAAATACCTATTTTCGCCCTGGCTGGCGTAGCTCAGTGGATTGAGTGTGGGCCTGTGAACCAGAGGATCATGGTTTGATTCCCAGTCAGGGCACATGCCTGGGTTGCAGGCAGGTTCCTTGCAGGCTAACTACCAGCAGGGGACGCACAAAAGGCAACCATACATTGATGTTTCTCTCCCTCTCTCCTTCCCCTCTAAAGATAAATAAATAAAATCTTTAAAAAAAAATACCTATTTTCAAGGGCCCTTTGACTTATCAATGAGTTTAAGATACAGTAAGAGTCACCAAACCCTTAATTTAATGAGGTTTACATTATTTTATTTTGTTAATTGCTTTAAAAACATCCTTACCCGAGGATAGGTTTACTGATTTTAGGGGGATGGGGGAGATAAGAGAGAGAAACATCAATATGAGATAGAAACATCAATGGATTGCCTCCCATACACACCCTTACTGGGGATCGAAACCAGAAACCTAGGTGTGTATGTGCCCTGACCAGGAGTAGAACCCCCAAGGGTTTTTTGTTTGTTTGTTCGTTTGTTTTTGATGAACTGGATGACACTCCAACCAACTGGGCCATCTGGCCAGGGCTAGGTTTAAACAATTTTAAATGTTTAATGAAAGTATAATATAAATATAAAGTGAACAATATGTATAATAAAATGTCAAACTAATATCCTCCTGATGATCTGTTTTTTCTGTTTCAACATTCCTATTGGAGATTGTATTATTTATTCATCATTCCAAGAGAAGAATTTCTCAGCCAATGGCCTCTTAATATTTTTCAGAAATATGCTTCTGTGTTTTTTCAATTAAAAGTGCCAGACAAATCTATAAGAACAGAATAGAAGGCAGAAACATAAAGACAGAAATCAAATTAAGACACCTAAAATTCCAGGGCCAGAGACCGGTTCTAAGTTTTCAAATCTAGAAATGAGTTAGGGCCACCAAAGTGAGAGGTACAGCATACACATTAAGGATGTGGTTTTATAAGGTAGTTTTCTTAACATTCAGACATCTCAGTATATCTTGATCTGCTTTTTTAAAAATGAGATAAATGTCAATCATTTCTGGATTCAAGACTAGTTCCAGAATGCCTAAAGCAAACCATGAAAAAGTCGTAACATACACTCTGAAATCATTCTGGTAACTGAGTTTTCCAGCCACAGGCTTCAAAATACTAACCTGATTTTCCACATTAAAATAACTGAGAATTTATTTATTTTGATTCAATTCAGTAATTTAGTCCCAATTATGTAAATTTGCTAGGATCTTATTGGCTATTTTTTAAAAGCCCCCACAAACACAATGTTTTAAATCACTCATTTAAAAGGTTCTTGGTTGGTCGTATGGATCCTGAGCATGAGAGTAAGGGGTATGCCAGAGAAGGTTTCTTAAAAATAGAAAACCTTTAAAAAAATAAATGTTGTATTGTTTATGCTATTATTGTTGTCCCAATGTTTACCCCTTTGCCCTTCAACCCATGCCCCATTCCCACAGCTAATCCCCACACTGTTGTCCTTGTCCATGGAAAAATAAAAAATCTTAATATTTCACTCATTGTTTCACTTACACAGCCTGTACTTATGAAGAAAGTCAGAGTTTGGAGCCCAAAGAGTTTTGTGCACCCTGATTTTACCATCTCCTAGCTGTGTGATTTGGTTAAAATACTTTAGGTCTTGGTTTCCTCATCTATAATAAAAAGAAGTTGTTCTTTAATCTATAAAGTGAGAAATGAAGGGTTTTTTTTTATTATGGTGAAGGGCTGCAAGGCACTAGAGAACGTCAAACAACAACAAAAAACGTCTGCCCTGACCCCATGGCCCAGTTGGTTAGTGTCCTCCCAATCCACCAAGGTTGCAGGTTGCTTCCGGATTGGGGCACATACAAGAATCAATCAATGAGTGCATAACAGAGACTTTAGGACTTCCGCCAAGATGGAGGCATAGGTGGAAACACTGTGCATTCTCCCACAACCAAGTTTGAATACAACAAAGGTTTGGAGAAACAAAGACACAACCAAAGAACAGAAAATTGAATTATACGGAAGTCCGACTCCATCTAACCGTTCAACGGGGACGGTAAGAGGGGCGGAGCCAGCAGCAAGCAGGGTCGGGCAGGACAGGGCCCCTGACCCAGGCGCGCAGGCAGACGGGAACCAGTTGGGGTGCGGGGCAGACCGCGGGCGCATATTCGCGCACAGTGAGACAGACCACGCAGGCCCCAGGGGGCGAGGGCTGACGGCGGTGGCACACTTTTGTGCAGTGGGACGAAACGCGTGGGCCTGGTGACGGCAGCAACTGTGGCATCAGTGAGGGCGGTGGCGGAAGGCAGCGGACAAGACGCCATAGTCCCTCTTTGACCCCGCCCCCACATACAGCGTCACAACCCAGCGACTTAGTTGCCCTGCAATACCAGTAAGAGCCATTGTCCCTCTTTGACCCCGCCCCCACATACAACGTCACAACCCAGCGACTTAGTTGCCCTCTTCTGAACATTTTAGGGCTCTGATCCTGCTATGGAACAGGCACGAACAACCCCGAAAGATGGCGCAAGAAGAACTCAAAGTCCCAGAGCCAATAACTCTAAGCGACTGACAAATTGCCAGCCTCTCAGAAGCACAATTCAGGACACTATTTATCAGGATGCTCACAGAACTGGTAGATTATAGTCATAAATTAGAGGAACAAAGTCACAAATTAGAGGAACATATGAAGACTAAACTAATTGAAATGAAGGGAGATGCACAGGAAACCAATAGTGATGGAAAGGAAACGGGGACACAAATCAATGGAATGGACCAGAAGGAAGAACAAAACATCCCACCAGAAAGGAAGGAAGAAATGAGAATTCAAAAAAGTGAGGAGAGGCTTAGGAACCTCCAGGACATCTTTAAACGTTCCAACATCCGGATTATAGGGGTACCAGAAGGGGGAAAGAAACAGCCACAAGTGGAAAACGTATTTGAACAAATAATAAAGGAGAACTTCCCCAGTCTGGCAAAGGAAATAGACTTCCAGGAAATCCAGGAAGCTCAGAGAGTCCCAACAACGTTGGACCCAAGAAGGAACACACCAAGGCACATCATAATTACATTAGCCAAGACTAAAATGAAGGAGAGAATCCTAGAAGCAGCAAGGGATGAGGGGACCGTCACCTATAAAGGAGTACCCATCAGACTGTCAGCGGATTTCTCAAAAGAGACCTTACAGGCAAGAAGGGGCTGGAAAGAAGTATTCCAAGTCATGAAATCCAAAGACCTACAGCCAAGATTGCTTTATCCAGCAAAGCTTTCATTTAGAATGGAAGGACAGATAAAGTGCTTCTCAGATAAGGTCAAGTTCAAGGAGTTCATCATCACCAAGCCCTTATTATATGAAATGCTAAAGGGACTTATTTAAGAAAAAGAAGATGAAAAATATGAACAGTGAAAGGACAGCAAACACACAGTTCTTAACAACCACACCTAAAACAAAAGCAAACCAAGAGGACAGCTAGATCAGGAGTGGAACCATAGAAATGAAGAACACATGGAGGGTTAGAAACAGGGGGGTGGGAGGAGGAGAAGGGGGGAGAAGGCACAGAAAATAGCATAGATGGTAGGTAGAAAATAGGGGGGAGGGCGAGAATAGTGGGGGAAATATAGAATCCAAAGAACTTGAGACACGTGGTTATAAACTAAGGGGGGGAGAATGGTGGGGGAGGGAGGGTGCGGGTGGAGGGGATTGAAGGGGGGGAATAGAACAACTGTAATGGTATAATCAATAAAATATATTTAAAAAAAAAAACAAAAAACCAGAGACTTTAATTGAAAAGCAACTGAGTTCAAATGCTGGCCCTGTCACTCATCAGCTGTGTGATTTGGGGCAAGTGACTATTTTCGAGCCTCAGTTTCCTAACCTGTAAAATGGGGTTAATAAAACCTACCTCACATGCAAAAAGAAAAATGAGTGCATAAATACGTGGATCCACAAATCAGTGTTTCTCTCTCAAATCAATAAATTTTAAAAAGTCATATTTATCCTAACATGAATCCAGTATAATAGGACTTCATTCACTTTGGGACTTGAACACATACCAACGAAAGACAAATTTGTATCTACGACTCTCGTCATTTCTACCAGAAATGATAGGGGCAAAAGTTAAACCAACAAGAGACAGGCAGACAAGCAGTTAATGGTAGGAACGTTCCAACAGTCATGTTTAATTCAGCAAGCCTGCAAGGTGTATTCTCGCAAGGAATAGAGTCTACTGCACTAAGGAATTTAGAAGGTGGGCAGATTAAATTGAAATTGAAACCCCAGTCACCACTTAGGGAAATTAATATCGCCACTTAGGCGACCAAATAAAGAAAGGAAGATGACCAATTAGCTAGCTAGACAATCCAGTGGCGAGGCCCCCGGCGGGGAAAGGCCTCGCGCACCTGGGGGCAGCAGGAAGACGCCCCGCAGGCGGCCGGTTCGCAGCCCGGCGCGGGACAGCTGGGGGCTGGAAAACCAGCGCTGCAGGTGGGCCGAGGCCAGCGCCGGGCCCAGCCGCACCTCCGGCTGGTGCGGCGTCGGGTGGACAGACACCTCCACGTTGAGGGGAGTTTTCAACACGCCCCACGGCATCCGGCGGTGGCAGGGGGTCCTCCGAGCCCGCCACCGTGAGGTTCCACAAGAGCCCCATTGGCTCCACGCCGTGAAGTCCCCGCCCACAGCCGCTGCCGGGCCCAGTCCAGCCCCCTGCGGGCGTCCGACTCGAAGAGGGTCTGCGAGTGAAGCGAGGAGTAGCTAACAGCAGTCGCCCTCGGTGTCACCCGCTCCCTGGGGCCTGAGCCTTCCACTTTAATATCCAGAAGCTCCTCAGCCAGACCATTCAGTCCTGGGCGGAGTCACGGTCAGAGTCACGGCCTTTTTGGAGAAACGGGAGGAGGTGCACACCGACCTCCAGAGCTGGAGGCGGGTCCCAGGGGTTCGGACCGAGGCCTGAGCCCATTGCCACATGACGCCGGGGTCTTCGCGGACTCGAGCCACACAGGGGACTGGAGTCTGCCACAGGCGGTCGGTCAGAGCTTGGGGACAGAGGCCAGCAGGGTAGGCGTGGGCGGTAAGGGGCGGAGCGGGGCTGGGAGGGAGGGAGGGAGGGAGGGAGGGGCAGAAAGACGCGGGCTGGTCCCTGGGGTGCCACACTCAACAAGAGACTGCAAAAAGGGGCGACTTAGGAGGGCCCTGGGTCGTTCGTAACTTTGGAGGTCCTGTGGTAGACCACCCCACCTGAAGGAGGTAGGAGCTCATCCCGAACCTACCCCTCTCAGGTAAGGAGAACGAGAAGTTAATGATTTCTGAAATACCTCACTGGCCACCAGGTGACACTGTTCTCTAAACCTGGTTTAATTTGGAGGCTACTTGTACTAGGCTGCTGCCAAATTCCTTTCCTCCTTTTAAATAATTTTTGCCAGCGATTAAGAAAAGACTGCCAAGGTTAAAGTTTAAACGTTTCAGATGAGGCAGCACTGCTGATGTACAGCCGGTGGAAGTAACCTCTACTGTACTGTGGCCTGGCATAAATATTAAAAATGGATATTTTATATGCAGAAAACCATTTATTACATGACACTTATGAGACTTTTATTTTAAAAAGGCATTGAACTCAGAAAATAAAACCGTATTTTTTAATTCATAAAATACTTGTATGTACATGCATTGAAATAGTTCTGGAAGGGTATATGTAATTCAACTTGCTAACAGTAACAACCACTAGGAGAAGACTAGGATTGGGTATTGAGTTAAGAGGATTTTTTATTTTAGCTGTATTACTTTAATCTTTTACAGTGGAGACTATATTGATTTATGTAATTTAAAATTTGTTTTCTACTATAGAATTCTATCCTAATTAAAATACAGGTTAATTAACTCAGGTGAAAACATCCCATTAAACTGCTATGTCAAGGAAGAAGAGTACATATATAATTCTTGAATTTTTGGAAACAATTTCATTTCCAAATATCCCACATACCCCATAAATAAGATCATAATTGCCATGTATAGTGACTTATGGATCAAAAATATTTGCCACTGAGGTTGTTCCAGTCAAGAGGGCAGCCTAAGTAAACACTGTACTTGGAACCTCCCTCAACAATATAAAAATTGCAACTAAATTACAGAACAACCATCATTCACAACCACCTGAAATTGAACTGAACTGAGGTCCTACAACTAAGGATATATAGAAGAACTCAAATCAAGACTTGTAGGATGGGCGGAGACTCTGAAGGGCTGGTTAAAAATCAGGAGGGATGGCTACAGAGGTTCCTCCAGAAGAAGCAAGGCGTCCCAGCCCCATATCAGAAGCCCCAGCCCAGGGTTGTGATGCCTGGAAAAGAAGTCACCATAACCTCTGCTGTAAAAACCAGTGAGGATTGTGGCTGAGTGAGATGGAGGACTTTGGAGTCCTAGGCAGTTCCTCTTAAAGGGCCCACACACAGGCTTACTCAACTCACTCCCTGAGAACTCCAGTGCTGGAGCATCAGCTCAGAGGAGCCAGAGGCAGAGAGGAACTAAATTATGTGGCTTCAGGGCAAAAGCCTGAATGGGCAGCTTTCTCCCAGATAAAAATGCTGGCAGAGGCCATTGTTTCTTTGCTGAACCCTCCCCCACCAGAGAGGGCAGGCAGGCACCAATACCTGAGTCTCTATCAACCTGGCTATCAGCCCTGCCCTGATGATTCTAAGACACTGCCACACCCAACTTGAGGTCCCACCCAAGCTGTTTCCAGTGGTTTTTTTTTTTTATACAAATGGCCTCTCTTGCCTCACCCTTGGGACTTTCATAAAGTCTCTCAAACAAGCAGCATCTGGCCTCTGTGCACCCCATACCTCTTGCTAAGTGGCCCCAGACCTGGCACTAGCAGCTGCTGGCCTTTGTTCAGTTTGGCCTCTCCTGGGTACCTCCGAGCCCAGTACAAGTGGCAGCCATCTACAGATCCTCTATAGCTTTTGCCAGATTACTCCAAGCTGGGCACAGGCAATCGCTGACCTTGCACCTTCCAAGAGACCCCAGAGCCAGTGCACCCGGTGGACAACTTCAGACCACTCCAGATTACAACCCTACAACCTCCATGAGTGACACACTCAAGGGGAGACTCAGCAGGCACCAAAGCTCCACTAAAGCAAGTTCTGCTCCATAGGATTGGCCCCTGCACAGCAGCTTCTCTGCTGTAGTCACAGCCAGTGCTCACAACGTTTCTGCCTGGGGGGTCAATCCCCACCAGTGGTTGTACCAACAACAATCAGGGCTCAATTACAACAGGACAGTGCACACAGCCCACACCAGGAATATACTTGAAGTCCCAGATCAAGTTACTGGGAAGGCTGTGCCACTGGGCCCAATAGGACACCTACTATGTAAGGCCACTCTACCAAGAATAGGAGATGGAGCAGTTCTGTGTAATACATAGAAACAAACACAAGAAAGCAGCCTAAATGAGGAGATAAAGAAACAGGTCCTGTTGGGAGCCGACCAATAGCCGTCCCTTGACACAGTCGGGACGGATGAGATGCATCTGCACAGCAGAGGTAACTGTGGCTGGATTTCCTGTCTATCTCTCCTTGCATGTTTGTTTTTGCGAGTAGTAGGTGGTAGGATTTTTAGACACCTGCATTTCAGGGTCAATGATTTGCATAATTCCAATGAGGTTGTACCAAATAGTTTCTTGGCCAGAGAACAAAGCCCCCCCCTCCTTAATGAGGTAGCCCCTGAATATCTAAAAGTTGATGGAGTAACAGCCCCTCCTCTACCTTGAACAAAAATACATATCAAATAGAATTAGATAAGAAAAGCAAGACATCAAAAGCTCTATTCATACAACTAGCTCTAATTGTCTGATTTATGACTCTCCTGGTCAAAATAACCTTTGTTTAACATAACTTCATGCCATGCACCTACTCCTTTAATGTTATGTATCAATCTCTATAAAAAATAAAGTTTAAGTCAAACTCAGTGAGTTCAGTCAGATCCACAGAGGCTGGCTGTTCTCCAGCATCCAACCAGGTGTCTGACTCTTCATTCATTGCCTGCGCCATCCATCCTTTGGGGACTCTCAACCCTGCCGAGGCTGGACCCTGGCAAGGGCCCAAATAGAAGAACAGGAGAAATCTCCAGAAAAAGAACTAAATAAAAATGGAGGCAAGCAAACTACCAGAGTTCAAAACAATGGTTATAAGGATGTTTAAGGAACTTACTGAGAAGTTCAACAGCATAAAAAAAGGAAATGGAAACCATAAAAAAAGAACCAGTCAGATGAAGGATACACTAACCGAAATGAAGAATAAATTACAGGGAATCAACAGTACAGTAGACGAAGCTCTGAAGTAGAATATAAAGAAGCAGAAAGCACCCAATTAGAACAGCAAAAATAAAAGAGAATCCCCCCCAAATTAGGATAGTATAATGATCCTTGGGGACAACTTTAAGTGTACCAACACTCGCATTATGAAGGTGCTGGGAGGAAAAGAGAAAGAGCAAGAAAGTGAAAATCTATTTGAAAAATTAGCCCTGACTGTTGTGGCTCAGTGGGTTGGGTGTTATCCCACAAACAATGGGTTGCCAGTTTGATTCCCAGTCAGGGCACATGCCTGGGTTGTGGGCCAGGTCCCAGGTTAGGGTTGTGCAAGAGACAGCTGATCAATGTTTCTCTCTCCCTCTTTCTCCTTCCCTTCCCATCCCTCCAAAATAAACAAACAAACAAACTTAAAAAAAGAAAAAGAAAACCTATTTGAAAAACAATGATGAAAAACTTCCCTAACCTGGTAAAACAAATAAACATGTAAAACCAGGTAGTGCAGAAAGTCCCAAACAAGATGAACTCAAAGAAGCCCACACCCAGGCACCTTATAATTAAATTTCAAAAGGTTAAAGACAAAGAGACAATCTTAAAAGCAACAAGAGAAAAGCAGTTACCTACAAGGGTGCTCCCATAAGACTGTCAGCTGATTTCTCAACAGAAACTTTGCAGGCCAGAAGGAATTGGCAAGAAATATGCAAAGTGTTGAAAAGGAGGGACTTACAGCCAAGATTACTCAACCCAATAAAGCTATAATTTAGAATTGAAGGACAAATAAAGAGCTTCCTAGACAAGAAGCTAAAGAAGTGCATCACTACCAAACCAGCATTACAAGAAATGTTACAGGATCTTCTTTAACAAGAGGAAGAAGGAAAAAGATTAAAAACATGAATAATAAATAGTCATAAAAAAACCAAAATCTTACCATTTGTGACAGAATGGATGGACCTAGAGGATATTATGCTAAGTGAAATAAGTGAGCCAGAGAAGGACAAACACCATATGATTTCACTTATATGTGAAATCTAAACAACAATATAAATCAACAAACAAAGCAGAAACAGACTTATAGAGGGAGAGGAGGTTGGAGGACTGGGTGAAAAAGTTGAAGGGATTGAGAAGTACAGATTGGTTTTTACAAAATAGTCATGGGGATGTGAAGTACAGCATAGGAAATATGGTCAATAATATTGTGATAACTATGTATGGTGCCAGTTGGGTACTGGAAGTATCGGGGGGAACACTTTGTAAAGTACATAACTGTCTGACCACTATGCTGTACACCTGAAACTAATACAAAATAGCACTGAATGTAAACTGTAATTGAAAAAATTTTTTAATTGCTACTGAAAGCATATGGTTACTGGATCAAGAAATTCTGGTTTAGAGCCATCTAAACCAGAATACAACAACCCTGTGTTTTTTGAAAAGTACAGTTTAGGTGGCTGATGCCCAGTTTTAGAAAAACAGTTCAAAATATTGATTTCTGCCCCTTAAAAGTATCATAGTGACCGTGAATTTTGGATTTTGTGCATCTCTGTTTGTGCCATCTGAAAAAAAATAAAATGCCCTCCACAAGTTTCTTTCTTCCCACAGTTCAAAAACCATTTAAAGTAAATGTACATAATAGCTTAGTCATGACACTTTGTGATTTTCAGTGGGCTGAAATATGTAACAGGTTTATACATATATTCTTTTAAATGATCAGTGGTTGACAAAGACATATTTGCTTTCAAACTATCCCATTGGCCTTTACCATTCTGATGAAATATTAGATGTACACTATTAGATGTACAAAGGAAAGCAGAACAAAGGGCTGGATTTGGCTATACTTTCTGATTTTTTAAAAAGTTTCTCCAATTAAATTCCTTTTAGGTTTCAACTGCTTTGAGTCACTAAAGCTTCAAAGTAAAATTACTGACAGCCATTAAAAAATCAACATGTTTACAAATGGTTCCTTATTTCTTATCATTTTAAATCTGAACTCTCCAATTTGGCTTGTGGAGACTCCATTATGGACCCTAACATACCCTTGACTTTCCAGTAGTCTTCATCATGCAGCTCTGCACTACCTGGGCATACATCCTCAGGCTGCAAGGCAATTCAAAATGTGTGAAGTACATTTTCTTACTAAGAAGATAATGAGACCTAGGGCCTCATTCATAAAATAAAAGCAAAGCTTGGAGGTGAAGGGATTAAGGTGTATAAATTACAGTCACAGGGATGTGAAACACAGCACAGGGAATGTGGTCAACGGCGTTGTGATAACTATGTATGCTGCCCAGTGGGTACTGGAAATATTGGGGGGAACTCTTTGTAAAGTATATGGTTATCTAACTACTATACTGTACACCTGAAAGCAATACAAAATACAGAAAGTATACTGTAATTGAAAAAAGAAAAGAAAAGCTCAGTATAGTAGCCCACCCCACCCCACCCCCGCCATCTGTGGGGAATACATGCCAAGATCCCCAGTGCATTCTTGAAACCGTAGACAGTACCAAACCATACATATACTATGTTTTTTCCTCTGTATAATACCTATAATAAAGTTTATCAATTGGGCACAGAGGAGATTAACACTCATGACTAATAAAATAGAACAACTGTAACAATATGCTGGGATCAAAAGTTACGTGAGTGTGCTGCTCTCTCAAAATCCCTTATTGTACTGAACTCACCTTTCTTGTGAAGATGTGAGATCACAACGCCTATGTGATGGGATGAAGCGAAGTGCTCAGAATAACATGCAATTTGACACATATGAGTTGTTCATCTCTGGGATTTTCCATTTAATGTTTTCTGACCACCGTTGACTGCAGATGATTGAAACTGCAGACCAGGGGGTACTACTTCATCTAAGTATATCAACGTCCCAGTTGGAGTTCAGGAACAAGTCTTGAGTACACATTTAGGAATGTATACTGGCAAGAATGAAGCAGAGTCCATTCCTTAGGGGGCTTGAGTGGGCAGGCTCCCAACACGCTCAGTTAGGGCCCGAAGTGGATATGGGACTCTTAGCAATACAGAATCTCAGTCCTTAGAACAAGAACACAAGGCCAAAGTTAGGCCATCAGTTGAAAGTTGGGCAAGCGCTTCTTACATTTCTCCTGCTTAAGGTTAAGATTAGTCCTACAGATAAGGTCGGGGTTAAGCCTATACATTGGATAAAGTTCAGGGGAGAAAGGGGTAGACCCACCAGTGAAGAAAAAGGGATTGCGAAGGCTGAGAATCCAGTGGACCTGACAAGGAAGCCAATATGGTTGCTTTCTTACAAAAAAGTTACTAGGTGCTCTGGAAAAGGCAATACATGCTGTGTGAATAGGATTTTTATTAATAGTATCTGATCTGTGATTATAATGTTACATTTTACTGGGCTTGACAGATTTTTTCCCATTGACATGTGTATGGAAGAAAATTTGAATCTGCTGCCAGGCATCTACCTGTGCCCTTGAATGAGCCTTTGGCTCACCTCCATAGAATACTGCTAGACCCAATACTGAATGTACAGAGACTCTAGAAGGAGGAAAGTAAGGTGGGTCAATACAATGACCAGTTCCTGGGAAGTGGATTATCTGGGGTCTCTCTTTTCCATGGGCTTGTAACCGTTCAGAGGCTATATGCGCATAGAATTCACTGTTCCAGTTATGATCATCCAGGCCAACAATAAACAGGAAGGGCCCCTGGGCTTTTTCCAATGGAATAAGACTTTGGCGGTAGGATTCCTCCAGTGGATTGTTCCAAATATTCATTATATTTAGAAAGCCTGACTCAGTGGTTGTATGTTTCCCTAGGTCATTGCCAAGATCAGGAATAATCATATCCTTATAATGCAGAGGAGCTAGTGTGTTGGCCACACAGGCATTGATAACTACGGTGGCTGAGATGCCCTTTAAATAAGATGCCATTGAGAGACACAGGTCACCTCCTTTGGAGAATCCAAGAAGCCCCACACTAGGGCCTTTCACCTGATGGGGGGTGTGGAGAGAGAGAGAAAAATGAATAAGCCTAGAATTCATAACAGCGATTGTATATTCTCTAAGTAGTTTTCTGAAATGTCATTTGCTTTCAGTCCTCATGCAACAATCTACAAAGTTCAATAGTGTCTTCTAATCAGCAAATTAATGGATTTCCTAGTATCCAGGCCCTCCACTAATATTTATAGGGCCTGGGTTAAGAATATACACAGAGACCCATATACCCTATACCTAAATATTTAAAAGTTAAATATCAAATTAACAAACTGTCAAATAAAATATATGCTTTTTTCCTACCTTGATAAAGTTCCAATCTAAAATTTTGGAACTCCTTGGAGTTCTGTACTGGAGCATGACTTAGGGGAGAGCCAGGCCCCGGCCCCAATCCCTGGTCCCTGGCCACCCTCTTTCTCTTCCACCCCTGGCTCCATCATGCACCTTGAGGGGCCTCTCACATACATGTGTGGACACCCCAGCAAGTTGAAGGCCTAGGTGTATTAACATTGAAGGACCCTGAGAAGAAGCATAGGGCCTGGAAGCAGGATCAATGCTGATCAGCAGAGAATTCTGGGGTTCAAGATCCCAAGGGCATGGTGAGAGGGGGCAACATGGGTTCCAGGTGGATACATCCCCTTGGTCTCTTGGACTCCTCACCCTCTGGGCAGTGATGCATCCTAAGGAAGGTGAGCGTGTGGCCATCTGTAACAAAGTGGTCAAGGAAGAAGCCCCTTCTCCCTAAGTGTGAGGGCAGAACTGATAGTATATACAGGTCTCTTTTTCCTGGGGCCTTATCACACCTGAATAAACCAATCATCATAGTTCAACATCTCCTCAGTTTTAGCAACTCTGCTAAAAGACCAGTCCATGAACTTTTAAGGGTTAAGCTATCTTACAGACCTTGCAGAACATCTTATACCTTAACATTAACATGCTTGGATCTGTAAGTTTCCATAGTAGCACAGAATATATATTCCATTTATTATCACTACCAAATTTTTTTATTTAATTATTTTTCCACTATCAGATGAGAACTTTCTCTGCAAAAGCCTAATACCATGATCACATTTAGCAAAATGATTCTTTAATATCAAATACACAATGTCCAATGATCTCAAAGATGTCTTTTTCTAGAAAGTCAACCCTGGCTGCTGTAGCTCAGTGGATTGAGCCCGGGCCTGCAAACCACACGATTGCAGTTCAATTCCCAGTCAGGGCACATGCCTGGGTTGCAGGCCAGTTCCCAGCAGGGGACTCATGAGAGGCAAGCATACATTGATATTTCTCTCCTTCTCTCCTTCCCTTCCTCTCTAAAGATAAATAAATAAAATCTTAGAAAAAAAAAGTCAAACTTTTTCTCTACCCACTCACATTAATCTTATAAATAAGAAAAATTGAGTTCCACAGAGTGCAATTGCCTTATTCTGGATCGTAAGGCCCTTTGGTAGTAAAACTAGAACTCAAGGTTAGTAACTTTTTAGTCCAACTCTTTGAATTATGGTCAAGAATTAAAGGGAACTAAAAAGTCAACTTTTAAGGAATTAGAGGGAGATGGGTGGAAATGGAAATAATAATCCTTTCAGTAAAACTTGAAGGAGATTTTCTGGCTCATGGCATACTTCTCGCCCCCAGTGTCCTGCCAGGGCTTTTGGATCCAGCCCGGTCAGTGTCGCTCTGCCTCTCCTCCACATTCAGGTGAGCACCAGAACTCACCTTTGGATGCTGCAGCATGAAGTCCACGGCTTCTTCAAAGTACTCCAAGTGCACTTCATTGAGGTATGCAGGGAGGTCTTCAAACCTAAAATAAGCCAGAGCGAGCACAGCAAAACCATGTCTGGCCAGGAGGCTGGCCCTGTATTCACAGAGGCCACCACTGCTTCCAAAGAGATCGAGGATCCCAGGGAAGGGCCCTTCACCTGGAGAATACCAAATGTCATAAGGAGCATTAGACTCTCAGAAGACGTTCTTGGGTTTCAGATTTTGGCAGTCAAGAAAGAGAAGTTTTTGAAGCAAGGAAGTCTGAGGGTGTGGGGGGTTGGTGAAAAGAAGGGCCCTTTTTTACTTTTTTTTCTTTTTCTTTTTTTAAATCCTCACTTGAGGATATGTTTATGGATTTTTTTTAAGTGAGTGAGGAACAGGGACAGGGCTGGTGAGAGAGAAACATCAATTGATCACTTCAAACCCGCAACCTAGGTACATGCCCTGACCAGGAGTCGAATCTGCAACCTTTCGGTGTATGGGATAACACTCCAACCAACTGAGTCGCCTGGCTGGAGCTAACTTTAAAAAAAACAAAAACACAACAAAAAAAAGCCCTGGCTGGTGTGGCTCAGTGGACTGAGCACCAGCCTGAGAAGCGTAGGGTAGTGTGTTCAATTCCCAGTCAGGGCACATGCCTGGCTTGCGGGCCAGGTCCCCAGGAGCAGGTGTGTGAGAGGCAACCACACATTGATCTTTCCCTCTCTTTCTCCTCATTTCCCTTCTGTCTAAAAATAAGTAAAATCTTAAAAAACAAAACAAAAAAATGGTGAGGAGAAGGGAGAGTGGATAAAATGCCTTATTTTATCCAGAATTTTTCACATCTTTTAACAAAAATAATACTAAGTATGGTTGACCCTTGAACAACACAGGGGTTAGGGGTGCCAATCCCTCTGAGGCCAAAAATCCCAGTATAACTTTTGACTCCCCCAAAACTTAACTACAGCTGTCCGTAGTTATCTGCAGGGGATTGGTTTCAGGACCCCTAGAAATACCAAAATCCACAGATGCTCGAGTAAATTATATAAAATGGCACAGAACAATGCATACAGTCAGCCCTCTACATCTGTAGATTCCCAACCAAGGACAGAAAATACTACTTTTGATCCATAGTTGAGTAAATCTGCAGATGCAAAAAGCTAAGGAAGGATATGGAAGGCTGATTATATATTTATTGAAAAAAATCACTTCTAAGTGGACCTGTGCAGTTAAAAAGTCCATCTTGTTCAAGGGCCACCTGTAAACAAAATTAGAAATAACATGATAAGATGCATATTTTCCACCAAGTTTTTCTTGTTTTAGTTTTTTTAAAAAAAGATTTGAGAATGCTTTGAGAGCTGTAATGCATCCTACACACATAGGGGATTATTAGAACATACTCCCCAATGCCTTAGATTCTCTGCTCCAGCCTTAAAGAATGCCATCCCTACATGCGCCATGTTCTCTTGGGCCCTCGAAAATGGTATGCATTCTTCTCCCCTCTCCACCTTTTTGACACGGTTGACTGATCAGTCTTCACACCTCAGTTAGATCTCCGTTCCTGGAAACACCTCCCTGGCCCCCCTCCACACACATCCCCACCGTGAGTACCCTGGGCCTGCACCTTCCTGCCTTGGCACTGACCACACTTAGTACAGGTGTGAGGATAATGTCTGAATCCTCTATTAGGCTGTAAGCCCAGAGACGTTCCTGTCCAAGTTTGCTGGCTATTGCATCCCAGTACGTAACACAGTCCTTAATTTAACGTATATTTGTTAAATGATTGAACCCTTCTACATTATTTACAAAAGCTTTTGAGTCAAAACACACACGATAAATTTTAAGTGGGCTACCTAGTAGACACTGAAATAGTTAACACTTAAGATTGACTTGACTGGAAATCAGATACTAGGACTGAGTAGTGAGAGACTTTTTTTTTTTAATTAATGAAAGTCTTTTGGATATTCTTATTGAATTAGTCCGTGTGGTTCATTGAGCTTCTACTATATCCCTATGCAAGCCTCTAGGAATATATAGTGAGGTGTAAGACCCGATTCCATCCCCAGGAGTTCACAGTTAAGTGGACAGTCACTAAGGCTGTGAGTTGCTGAAGAATTGTAAGAACAAAGCAGGGCCTCTTGTTTTAGAGAATAATCACAGAATTTTATTTAGGGATTCTGTAAACTGTGGCAACTCCAGCATTACTCTATACTGGGGGTTTCAGTAAAAAATTTGGTTGGAAGGAGTGGGTCAAGGGTCTTGTTTCCAGGCTGCTGTTACCTGGTAGGCACCTAGTTTTTACTTGGACTGCAGATTCTCAACGTCAGCAGTATAGACACTTTGAGTAAGGTATTTCTTCGTTGAAGGGCTGTTCTGTGCATTGTTTAGCGGATGTTTAGCGGCGGTCAGGCCTCTGCCCACTAGATGACAGTAGCACCACCCCCTCCGTTTGTGACAAAAATGACTTTAGATACTGCCAGATTCCCCTGGAGTGGCGAGAAAAATCATCCCATATTGAAAAACACTGACAGGTTGTAATGATAGTGGGGGTAGGACTACCAGGGAGGTTTTGTTTGTTTTGGATTATGGGGAACTGCCTCTATCTGTGGGTTTTAGCGTCCTTGGAAGTTTAACGTGAAAGGGGGCAAAAATCACTCTTGCCCATCACTCTAGGCAGAACTCATTGCCTAATATCAGTATTTGAAACTCAAAGGCGTAGCTGACACACAGCTTATCTCTCAGTAAAGATATGTTGTATGCCCCTTTTAGCATACTGCTAAGGGAGTGACAGGGCCTCCATGAAACTGTACCATGAAACTTGAAAGAAAAACTTCCACCCAGAAACCACGATAGACCCTGGATCGCGGGGGTCAGTTTAGGTAAATTCCACAGTCACGTGGTCCCAGGCCCGGTAAGAGGCCACACTTGGTCTGGGACTCCACGTGACTCTCCAGAATAGTAGAGGAAGCAGATCGCTCACCTGGTGGCAGGAAGAGAGTGGCGCGCAACCGGCCTGCGCGCACCGGCTCCCGCCGCACCCCGGGTGCAAGGAAGTCTCGCTCGTGGACCACCCGGCCCAGGACACGTCCTCCCTCAGGCTCGTGGCCCTCGAGCACCTCCAGCTCCACAACGAAGGGCGTCTGCACGTCCCGCTTCACCAGCCGAACTAAATGCTTCTCGGGCTCCAGGGCCCAGAAGAGCCCCATGGGCTCCAGCCCTGTGAAGCTGCCGCCAAGGGCCGGCGCGCGCATCAGGTCCAGCTCGCCTCCCCCATCCGCGCAGTAGCGCGCATGGGCCCTGAAGAGCGCGCCATTCTCGTCGCGCAGGGACGAGCGCAGTGTGACCGGCTGCTCCGGGCACAGGCCCCTCACGATAATGCGCACGGGCTCGTCCCAGCAGCAGCGGCTCCGGGGCTCCAGGGACATTGTCACCGCCATCCGAGCAGAGACATAAGAGACCAGGCCACCAGGCCTCAACTTTGGAGAACTCGGCAGCAGCGCCCAGCTCCTTGAGCTCGAGTTCTGTTGGCAGAGTCTGGACCCTCGCAGGACAGCGGGAGCTGTGGCCATCATTTTGCGACTTGATTTCGGAATTTGGATAGCTTCACAGGGCTGTGGAGGAAGTTAGCACTGGTTGGGGGCCTCTGACGGCAGGCTGCCCAGCTGCAGGCTAAGAGCCCAACGGGGCAGAGCAGCCCGCTAAGCTGAGCTTAGAGGGCCAGTCCCGCCGCTCAGCAGCAAAAGCTAGCAGACACACAGAAACTTGTGCAAAGCCTCCTCGCTGAAAAACTCCCTCTGAATTTGGGAGAAAATGTCCCAGTTCTGCCTCTTAAAAGCTCTTTAGCCTGTGCAGTGCGCTGGGCCTGGGCTGCTATTGAGGGAACCTGGCACATAGCAGTCTCCAGTCTCCACCCATAATGACTAAGCTGTGCTGGACAAATGGAGTTTGACCCCTTTGGTAGTGACAATCATAGATCTTTTCTTTGAAAATGTTGGCCATGGTAGTTCGTTTGTATTATCTGTGTATATGGCTCTACATCATGTCATATCTAAAGGGCCTGGTATATGTGTGACCTCAGCTGTATTCCTTTTAGGGGTAAAAACCACCAAATGAGATAATAGTTGTTATTCTGTTATATACTGGACTCTCATGTTTCATTTAGGCAAATAGTATCTCCTTTTCATCCTAGACTTTTTCACCTTTTCCTACTTTTTTTTTCATTTTTGCACTTTATTTAAATGTATACATTTTATTGATTATACCATTACAGTTGTTCTATTCCCCTGCTTCATTCCCCTCCACCCGCATACCCCCTCCCCCACCATTCCCCCCCCCTTAGTTTATGACCACGAGTCTCAAGTTCTTTGGATTCTATATTTCCCCTACTATTCTTGCCCTTCCCCAATCTATTTTCTACCTACTGTCTATGCTATTTTCTGTACCTTCTCCCCCTCCCACTTCCCTGTTGCTAACCCTCCATGTGTTCTTCATTTCTATGGTTCCACTCCTGATCTAGCTGTCCTCTTGGTTTGCTTTTGTTTTAGGTGTGGTTGTTAATAACTGTGAGTTTTCTGTACTTTCACTGTTCATATTTTTCATCATCTTCTTAGATAAGTCCCTTTAGCATTTCATATAATAAGGGCTTGGTGCTGATGAACTCCTTGAACTTGACCTTATCTGAGAAGCACTTTATCTGTCCTTCCATTCTAAATGAAAGCTTTGCTGGATAAAGCAATCTTGGCTGTAGGTCTTTGGATTTCATGATTTGGAATACTTCTTTCCAGCCCCTTCTTGCCTGGAAGGTCTCTTTTGAGAAATCTGCTGACAGTCTAATGGGTACTCCTTTGTAGGTGACTGTCCCCTTATCTCTTGCTGCTTCTAGGATTCTCTCCTTCATTTTAGTCTTGGCTAATGTAATTATGATGTGCCTTGGTGTGTTCCTTCTTGGGTCCAACTTCTTTGGCACTCTCTGAGCTTCCTGGATTTCCTGGAAGTCTATTTCCTTTGCCAGACTGGGGAAGTTCTCCTTTATTATTTGTTCAAATAAGTTTTCCACTCGTGGCTGTTTCTTTCCCCGCTCTGGTACCCCTATAATTCGGATGTTGGAACGTTTAAAGATGTCTTGGAGGTTCCTAAGCCTCTCCTCATTTTTTTGAATTCTCATTTCTTCATTCCTTTCTCGTTGGATGTTTCGTTCTTCCTTCTGGTCCATTCCATTGATTTGAGTCCCAGTTTCCTTTCCATCACTATTGGTTTCCTGTACATTTCCCTTCATTTCAATTCGTTTAGCCTTTATGTTCCTCTAATTTGTGACTAAAATCAACCAGTTCTGTGAGCATCCTGATAAACAGTGTCTTGAACTGTGCTTCTGAGAGGCTGGCTATTTCTTGGTCGCTTAGAGTTATCGGCTCTGGGGCTTTGAGTTCTTCTCGCGCTATCTTTTGGGCTGTTCGTGCCTGTTACGTATCAGGATTGGAGCCCTAGGTGTTCACCAGAGCAGGGCAACTCAGTTGCTGCGTTGTGACGCTGTATGTGGGGCAGGGTCAGAGAGGAGCCTTTGTGGTCTCGTCTGCCGCCTCTGCTGCTGCAGCTGCCACCTTCACCGGCCCATGCGTTTCGTCTCATTGTGCGCGAATGTGCAACCGCAGTGAGCCCTCCACCACTGAGTTCGCCCGCTGGGGCCTGTGCGGTCCGTCTCACTGTGCGCAAATGTGCCACTGCAGTCAGTCTGCCCCGCACCCTGACTGGGTCCGAGCTGCCTGTGTACCTGGGTCGGGGGATCTTTCCTGCCTGACCCTGCCCTGCTGCTGGCTCCACCCCTCTTACCGGTCCGGTTGAACGGGTTCGTTGTTGTTGGACTTCCGTATAGTTCAATTCTCTGTTCTTTGGCTCTGTCTTTGTTTACTAAACCTTTGTTGTATTCAAACTTGGTTGTGGGAGAAGGCACAGTGTTTCCACCTATGCCTCCATCTTGGCGGAAGACCCCACCTTTTCCTACTTTTTCATAAATTATGGGTTTTACCCTGTGATGGATTTTTTTTCCAGCAAACTTCAGTTCAACGCTCTTTCAAGACCTTAAACTTGATTTCATATTCATAATTTCATATTCTTTTCATTAGAGAAATTGAAGAAACTTTAAGGCCCCTGTTGACCTCCAACATATTGTTGACCTCAATTGTCAGGAGGCAGAAATAATACAGAAAACCACTTATTTGAGATTTAAAGGAGTCGCAAATTTGGGCACAGTGATTCAGGTAGCAACCCAAAGTGTCTGACGGAGAACAAAAGTCAGAGTTTTTTTTTAAAGGCCCAAGGGCTTGCCTGTCATTCATAAAGAGTTTGAACTGGTGCTGGTGACAGAAAGCTAACCTTAGTTAAACATAAATGATTGCTAAAGCTATCACTAAGTAATGGAATATACTTGTGCCCTCTTCAAAAGTTCATGTTTGTCCTTTAAGGATGTACATGAGACCCATTTCCTTAATGGCCTCTTGGCTACATTTTAAAGCTCCTTAACATAAGGGACTCCATTTTATCTTATATCTGACAAAATAGAGAGTCAGATACTTTCCCAGCAAAGTGGCTTTATTCAGGAACAAGAAAAACTTGCCGTTTGGGACATGCAGTCAAAAAGTAATCTGCTGCAAGTGAAGAGAAACAAAGGAGAGAAACGCTCTTTTATGTACCTGAGAGGGGCAGAGTGGGTCGCTTCAAATCCCTATCTCCCTGGATGCACTGTGAGGAATGCTCTACCAGAACATGGTTAATTTTGATAGAAGCAATGAGGCCTTTACAATATTAAATAATATTTTCTTTCATTTGCTGTGGATCAAAATAGGCAGGGACCAGGTGCATTGGGTGTCCTGTGACTATCTCAAAGGGTGAGAGTTTATGAGTTCCGAAGGGGGTGAACCTGAGATTTAGAAGGACTGTGGGCAACGCTTTTGGGTAAGGTAATTGGAGGGTCTCTACCAATTTTGCCAGTTGAGTTTTAATAATGCCCTTATTGCATCCAACTAAACCTAGGGCTGAGGCACGGACTTGTCTGAGCACCTGATGACTAAAATGGGTTCCCTGAAAACTGTGGAATTCAAGAACAGTTCCCCAGGTTGCGGTAATCTTTTCTAAAAGCACTTTAGCCACAGAAGAGGCAGTAGCCTGTCTACAAGGGAAAACTTCCATTCAGTGAGAAAACATATACACCATGACTAAAATGTGTTTTTTTCAGCAATACTGGGAAGCTGTAGTATGAATGTATGAAAATGTATGAAATCCATTTGTCAAACCTCAAATGGTCCAATAGGCACCATTTTAAAATGTCAGGGAGCAGATCAAACAGGCTTCCCCAGGTTGTATTTTGGGCAAGCGAGATAGGCCATTTTTCTGCAGCCTTGTTTTTTCCCCACCAATATTGATTCATGAATGTTATCATTCTGTCAGTGGACCAATAGTTGAATGCATATGCAGCAGGTAGGAGTGGGAATTTTAGAGTCTCTAGTATTTCTAACAGAAAAAAAAACCATGGCTATATTAAACAGGTTTTTAAAATTGTGGCAGTACCCAAAATTCATCATTTTTAAATGTATAGTTAATTAAGTACACTCACATAGCTGTGCAAACATCACCACCATCCAGCTCCCAAACCGTTTCATCCCCCAAACTCTGTACCCATTAAACAGTAACTCCCTCCCTATTCCTCCTTCCCTCCCTGCACCCCGGCCCCTGTAAATCCACTCTCTGCCTCTATAAACTTAACTGTTCCAGGTGCCTCATGTAAGTGGAGTCATACAGTATGCATCCTTTTGTGTGTGGCCTACTGCATTTAGCATAACTTCCAGGTTCATCTACGCATGTAGCATGTATAAGAATTTCACTTCAAGTCTGAGTAATATATATATAAATTTTTCCCACTCATCTATCAGTGGATGCCTTCTGACTACTGTGAATATGCTGCTATTGAACATGGGCATACAGGTATCTATGAGCCCTGCTTTTAATTCTTCTGGGGGTATACCCAGAAGTGCAGTTGCTGGATCACATGGTAATTCTGTGTAATCTTTTCAAGGAACCTTAGCCAAGGTTTTCACATTTAATTTTTTAAAAAGTCTTTTAGTCTTTTCATCTCAGAGAACATGCCCTTTCACCCTTTTGTGAGGGTCCCAGGGTCTGAGCCCAGCTTAAGGCCAGGTACTAAAGGCTGATCAGTACGAGTGGCCTGAATAGTGCGGCCCCAGGTCAACTAGAAAGACAGAACCAAGGTTGAAGAGGGTAAAGGAGTCAAATATATGGTGATGGAAGGAGCCTTGACTTTGGGTGGTGAGCACCCCGTGCAATATATAGATGATGTATTCTAGCATTGTACACTTGAAACTCATTAACCAATGCCACCCCAATAAGTTTAATACAAAAAAGATTTGTGTGTAAACTTTACAGCTATTACTGACAATAAAAACTTTCAAAGAAGAAGGAGGAGGGGGAGGGGGAGGAGGAGGAAAAGAACTTTATGCCTAGAAATCTTCCCTGCTGTCAGGACAAATAGTGATTTTCACAAAGGGACTTCTCAAGACTAGTCATCTGTAAGTCTAGAATTTTACTATTAAAAAGACAAGATTTGAAGAGTTCCCTTGTAAAAAGAGTACTATTTGCTGATAATCTAGCCATGATCTGGGGAGCAGGGAAGATGGAATTGAACTGTGTGAAGGAAGCAGATCAAGTAGGGGCACAGATGAGAGGGAAATGGAAAAGGTCCCAGTGCCCTGGCCAGGTGGCTCAGGTGGTTGGAGCATTGTCCCATACGCCAAAAGGTTGTGGGTTCAGTTCCTGGTCAGGGCACCTACCTAGGTTGCAGTTCATTCCCCAGTCAGAGCATGTATGAGAGGTGACCGATCCGTGTTTCTCTCTTTCTCTAAAATCAATAAATATATAACCTTGGGTGAGGATTAAAAAAAGTGGGGTGAAGACTTTACCATTTGTTCTATCAGCCTGGATATCTGAAACATGCCAGAGCTGGGTGTTCACGTGTTCCCTGCCGTGTCATGACTCCGTAGGTCTTATGGACCCCTCGGGTCTGAGCTACACAGACCTAGAGGTTTATTTTTCAAAGGATGACCGTGAAGTCCATTTTGCCACCAATCAATAAATATAATGCCATTTCCCATAGCTTAGCTCACAGAGAGGACAAGATAATAAATAACTGAAAATACCACTGACTGAACCCCCAGGTTCTGTGAGTAGACTCATGGAATTCTAAAGAAGAGGTTGCCTAGTAACCAATGTAAAGGGTTTTGGAACCCTTTCCAACCCCTCCTGGAACCCAGGAAACTAAGGAAGGTTCGAGATGTAGAAACTTGTTTCCCTTTGAAGACTGTGTTGTGGGAGGTCATTCTGAAGGTAATTTCAAAACTTGCCCATGTCTGAAAGCAGCTTATTAGCTCAGCTGAATGATGAGAGGCAGTCTGAAATATGGGTGAAAAATTTTGGATGAGGTGTCAAATGGTCAGTATTGCTTCAACTGCTAACCTGTACTGTGATCTAAGACATGTCCCTTCTCTCTGGGCCTCAGTTTTGAAACTCGTAAATAAAAGAGTAGGAACATATCATCTTTGTGGTAGAGTTTTCAGGAGACAGCAGTGTATCTATCTGTGTGAGTGCATGGCAAGGAAAGGAAATTAGAAAGTAGAGGGAGAAAAATGAAGGGAACTTTCTGATGGGAAATAGGCAGCAGAGAGAGGGGATCTGAAACAAGTCAGATGAAGAAGCTGTGGTCCCCAGGCCTCTTCTCCCACCAACCAAGCTTCTTTCCTATTTCCCACAGGTATCTCGTGGGGTGTGGTTTCTCTAGTGTGTATAAAACCCTCTGGGAGCTTGTTAAAATGCAGTGTTTTAGGCCTCACTTGCAGCCTATGTAATAAAATATTCGTTATTTTTTTATTGATTGACTGATTTTTAGAGGGAGAGGGATAGTCAAGGGCGGGGGGCAGAGAGAAAGAGACATCAATATGTTGTTTCACTTACTTTTTCATTCATTGGTTGATTCCTGTATATGCCCCGACCCGGGACAGAACCTGCAACCTTGGCTCATCAGGACACCACTCTAACCAACTGAGCTAGCCCGCCAGGGCCGAAACACTCATTTTAACAAGCTTCCCAGGTGATCTTGATGCACAGGGTCCTTTAACCATATCTGACGCTCTCAGAGAGAGTGGACTGTGCCAGGGTTTATTGTTTTTAGCCTTTTCTCCTGTGGCAGTTTCTACTCTTTAATAAAAGAATGAAAAAAGCAAGATATAACTTTTTTAGCACACATTTTTCAGCCCACTTCAACTATTTCTGTGGAATAATAGTACCAGACCCAGGGGGTGAGGGTAGGGAACTGGGAAGGTGAATGGAGAGTGGAACTAAATTTGGAACTTCTGAGATACCACAATTTTCAGTCTGATCTGTTTTTTCTTTTTAAAAATGTTTTATTTACTATTTTAGAGAGAGAGGGAGAGAAACATCAATGTGTGAGAGATACATGGTTGCCCCTCACATACATGGCCCCAACGGGGGACCTGGCCCACAACCCAGGCATGTACCCTGACTGGGAATCTAACCAGCAACCTTTTGGTTTGCACACTGGCACTCAGTCCTCTCAGCCACACCAGCCAGGGCTGAGTCTGGATTATTACATCAGGTTTTAACCGGAGATATGTGGCTTAATCCTTCCAACCCCACACCTGCCTGTCCAAATTCCTAAAAAGTACAAAGAGAATGCTGGTGATTGCTACTTACCAGACTACAGGGCCCCGAGACTCTAGGGCCTTGTCTGCAGTTATGCCAGGTTTGAATAAGTGTAGCATGCCATTTGTTCAACTTCTTAGGCTGTCAGTACACAAAAGCACCTGAGACCTGCCACTGTGCTTTTGGTTCTTAAGGGCTGCTTGTTGGGAGAGAAGACCTTGCCTCACCATGTTGGTGCAGGTAAAAGTTAAGTTTGGACAATGCGAATATGGAGCCTCCTAACTCCATTCATAGGCCTTTTCTTCCCTCTCTATGCACCTTCTCTTCTAACTGCCTTGGCCTCAATACTGCCAAACTGTTTCCAAAGTGCCCAGTGCACCCAACTGTGGGACCCCAGAGACCTGCCTTCTGAGGACAGTATAGTCCATGCCCTGACTCATTCGCCCAAGACAGCATGGCTGGGAAGTGCAGAACCTGGCCTTGCACTTCTGACCCTAAATCTACCCAGGACAAGCTTCTTTTGACGAAACCTGACAACCTCTTATCCTGTCTCCATTCCCTTTCAGAACATATCATGTGTTTTCTTCCTTTGCAACAAGTCCTTATATTAGGTGATAATAATTATTCCTTGATAATTTATAATAAGAAGTTAGTAATAATATTATTATAAATCCAGATATTCTTTCTGAAATGTTGGAATTGTAACCAAAGATTTTTTTTTTTACATTCTTACCCAAGGGCCTTTTTTCATTGCTTTTTAGAAAGAGAGGAAGGGAGAGAGAGAAACATCAATTGGGTGCCTCCTGTATGTACCTGAACTGGGGATCGGACCCACAACCTAGGTATATGCCCTGACTGGGCATTGAACCCAAAACCTTTCAGTTATGGGACAGCATTCTAACCAATCCAGCCATACCGGCCAGGGCTAACGAAAGATTCTTTCTGTCTCAGGCTAATGGGCATCAAGGTAGTCATCATTCCACATAGGTAGTCATCTTGGGGTGAAACCAGTCCCCATCCGGTTTTTCAAGGGTTTAGGATCAAACTGCCCCCTGCCTTAGGGGCAAGTTATTGACACACTGATAACAATTATAAAATATTTGGTTAGGCAATATACAGGGCAGGAGAACACTAATATCATTTTCGTCTAACAGTTCATTTTCAACCAGTAAGAACAGGTACTGTTTCAGGAAAAATATCACCTTGCGACCATCCTCTACCCTTGCCCTAACTCTTGCAGTCCAACTCTTTAACTACTGCGTGCCACTGTGGCCGTGCTGCCTTCACCGCTGTGAAGAGACAGAACCACCAAATTCTGTCCTATACGCAGAAAATCCTCTAGGGGTATTGTGTCAATCATGTGGGAATAATTTGAGTGAGGTTTTCAATGCTGGTCTCGTGACATCTAGATAAAAACAGGCCCTTAACAAAAAGAAGCCAACCAAAAGATGAGATGTAATACACAGAAGACGGTGGGATAAATCAAGCCCTAGGGAGAGAAGGTACTGTGCTGAGTGTTGTAAAGGAAAGAGAAACCAGTCAGATCTGGGCTAAGGGGCACTTGTGAGCAGGGCAGGCGAGGCAGGAATTGGCACTAGGCACAGCGGGACACGGAGTCGTGGTCTCACTGCGCATCGTGACGCTGCGCAGGCCATTCCGAAGGATTGCAGAGACAGGAGATGTGGTCCTTGGGCAATGCAGTTAGAGAGCCATAGGCTTAACATATTTAATAATGTGAGGTGTCACGGGATTAAGAGTTAAACTAACTGGTATGAACTAGAAGTAACTTATAAATTTGGGTGTGACGTGGAGCCTGGATAGGTCAGGGAAGAGTTGTGGAGCAGACAGAAACTGAGCTGAGCCTGCAAGAATGGATGGAATTTGTGTCAGATATGGAGGAAAGGCTGTTTCACATACAAGGCACAAATGGGAGCTGCACTATGTAAAGGGAGAAATACTTGGAGAAGAGCTGGGACACTCAGGGGGTTATGTGTCAGGACAAGTTCATTAACACTCATGGAGAACTCTGAGAGCCAGGCTGAGTTGTCTGAACTTGGTGCTACAAACCTTTGAATAGAGAGAAAGCAATATTTGAGGAAAAACTGTAAGCATGGGACACTGTTGAAAAGCAGTAATCCCTAATAAGGAGACAGGGGCTTAGCTTTGAGCACAAGTATGAGACTGGAGGCAATGGTCAGATACAAGGAATATTGAGAATGTTGCACCTTTCCTTTCTTTTGTCCTCCTAATTTGCATGACTTTCCC
Source organism: Sturnira hondurensis (assembly GCF_014824575.4). Classification (NCBI taxonomy): domain Eukaryota; kingdom Metazoa; phylum Chordata; class Mammalia; order Chiroptera; family Phyllostomidae; genus Sturnira; species Sturnira hondurensis. The sequence goes on from NW_028093774.1 coordinate 21,552,902, forward strand.
CTCCCTTCTGTCTTCCAAGTTCTTTTCTTCCTGCATTGCTATGGGTTACCAATTTCTACTGACCTGGAGCTCTCACCAGTTCCTCTCATCCCTTTAACAGGCCACTTGTCCAGCGCCTGCCTCTGGACCAGGAGAGTGACAGGAAGCATTTGCCAGGAAATAATGACTAGGGACCGAAAGGGGAAGACCTTTCCCCCACACAGTCTCCATCAGTCACTGCCCCCATGGCTGGGATGGGGCATGATTTTCTCTCATGTAAAATCAACAAAGAAGGAGTGGGCCTCTGTCTCCAACCTGCCACCAGTCTTTCAGTTCAGCCCACAGCACTGTGCACACCTCAAGAACCAATATTTGAAAAAAGCTGCTGCAAACCTTACCTTCTCTCAGGAGGTGGTGTGGCAGCGAGGGCTGCCCAGCGTTCCTTACAGCCAGTACAGCTTTGACCACCTCTACAACACAGACCACATCATCCAACCTCCCCACATCAGGAAGGCCCGACCTGAGAAGCCTGTCAGCTTCAAGTCCTTGGATTCTTCAGGTCCCTCAGCAAGGGTCACCTCCCAGGCTGCGAAAACAAAAAGCTCCAACAATCTTAAAAAGAAGCTAAAGAAATCGAAGCCAGCAAGCCCAGACCCAGAAACATCTTGCCCTGTCATTCATCCCTGCAGGGACCCAGAGAGGCTGAGTCTGTTGCCTTCCCCAGATGTGAACCTGGAGGAGAGGGAAGCCTGGCTTCTGCCTCATGAGAAGGAGGTCAGAGCCTGGGAGGCCATCGTGCTGGAAAAACTGAACAAGCGCACTGCCCGATGGATCGAGAACAAGCGTCCTTTGAGGCCTGGGGTGTCCCCCAACAAGTGGCAGAGCTTCTTGCGCCAGCAATACGACTGGAGCCACATCCGGGATGAGCTCACCTCCACCAGCGACCTGGAGCTCTTGAAACAGCTGGAAGAAGAAGAGACAGCGGATTTTGAGGGTCGAAGTACCATCCTGCCCACCCAGGAGAGAGAGGAGTCAGAGCTGCTGCTTTCTGTTTATTTTAGGTAGACTGGTTGGGCCTTAGACATGCCTTCGAGAATCCCTGACTTCCCTTCAAGGATTCCTGGGTGGGCTCACACTCTCCCATGATCCTCTTGTGTTTTCTACTGCCAGACTGTTCTCTAGGTCTCCATAAAGTAAGGTTTTTCAACCTTGACACTGACTTTCAGGGCTAGGTAGTATAATACACAGGGGGCCACCCTGTGTATTGCAAGGTGTTTAGCAGCATTCCTCTGGATGCCGCTGGTACTCTCCAGACACTGACACACGTCCCCTTGAGGGACAAAATCACCCCCCTGTGGAGAACCACTGCCTTTAATGGATTGCTTCTCAGCCTTTCCCTTTCTTCTGATCGGGTTACTATCCAGGTGCTCCCAGAAACTCGAAATGGTGAAAGTAAGGAAGGCAGAGCCCTGGGGCACTGAGGTTTGGCCCCGCCTCACTTTGACTAAGGAGCCAGCCCGTCACTGACTCAAAAACTGACTGGCAGCAGGTCAGACAAGGAAGCAACCTGAGGGAAGAGGATGACTGCATCCTCTCAGGTTGCTTCCTTCTCATTTATAGCTACAGGGAAGACTGGAGCTATTGTAATATCTCTGATTCCCAAAAGTAAACTAAAAAGTAAGTGCCAACCCATTTATTTATTCATGTATTAGAAAAATATAAACTGCATTCCCACTACTTTCCAATTACTCTGCTGAGTGCTGGGAATGCAACCTAAGTGAGGGAGACGTGGACCTACCCTTTAGGGAGCTTACAGTCTGCCCACTGCTTACACACAGAATGGTAACGCAGGAGGAAACAGGGAGGCAGCTTCCCTTCCTGCAGTCCGGGCAACCTCTAAGGGCACCCGTGTTGAAGAAGGATAATGCTGGGAGGACGGTCACTCTGTTGTGCTGTCCAGGGGCTGCAGAAGGGGTGGCTTCACCAGGGGCAGGGGAAGACCACTGCAGACAGGTCCTTCTGGCAGCTCCACATTCAAAACTGGCACCTTGGGAGCAAGGCCATTAGTTAAATACAGGTGTTCTTTCAATGCTCATGTGTGTATGAGCTGAGCTTAAAAAGGAAAGAGTAAGCTGTGAATCTGGTGGAAAGGGGGCAGTCCATCTCCTACCTTTCCCCTCTTTTCTCGCCCCCCCTCTCTCTCCTGCCAAGATTGCCCAATTACTTACCACAGCTGCCAAAAGTTGAAACTACATCTGGCCACAATAAGACCGCTGAGGACATTGATGGAAAGAGGGGCATCTGGCAGCCCCCAGACCAGAGCTACTTCCGGCAGGTGAATCCTCGAGCTGGAAAGTTTGCCTACTCCACTGACAACACCTTCGAACAAGATATTTACTTCGGTAATAGAGCTGGGGCCCTGTGGTGGGCACTGAGGTAGGCATGGAACAGGGAGCTGGAAAGTAGCCAGGGGCTGAAACAGTCACGGGGCTGGTTGAGGCCCTGGATGCCCACGTATTCACAGTAATAGTCCCTGGTCACTTGTCCAGGAGCTGGGTTGTTTTGTTGTTTTTTGTTTGTTTGTTTGTTTGTTTTTGCCCTGAGCGGTGGTTAGAGGTCCCTGGTAGAGGGCAAACTGTCTCCTCTCCCCCCTCTCTCTAACCTTCTATCTTACTAAGGAGGCAGTGAGGGTGGGACTTGTAAAGCAATCGAAACTTGGCTTTGGGGACAACCTACCTCTTCTCTGGGCACCCTTCTCCCTCCTCACACTTGGAGATACCCCTTCACTGAGGTGCTACATTAGAAAAAAAAATCACAGGCTTTGGAGTCAAGCAGATCCGAGTTTAAATCCTGGCTTAACCACTTCCTACTAACCTTCAGGAAATTGTATAATCCCTCTGAGCCTTATGTACCTTTTTTGTAAAACAATATTAACAAAAACGCACTTGCCTTGGCTTGTGCAGCTCAGTGGGTTGAGCACTGGCCCATGAACCAAACAGTTGCTGGTTTGATTCCTGTCAGGGGCGTGCCTGTGTTGCAACCGAGTCCCCAGTTGGGGGCGTGCAGAAGGCGAGTGATCCGATGTTTCTCTCCTCTCTCCCTCCATTCTCCTCTCTAAAGATTAATAAATAAAATCTCTTTTAAAAATGCACTTTATGTAAAGAGCAGATGACAAAGCATCTATAAATGCCCAATAAATGCACACTATTTTCCCCTTCCACCTTGCTATCCTTTAGATGCCTGGGCTTCCAGGATACACAGTCTAGGTCTGTGTGTTCCAAGCCCTTTATTCTCTCCCACCCCTCTCTTGTTCCTAAACTGCTATCAACTGAAATTCTTCTCAAAGTGCTTAAGAAGTAGTATTTATGACTGATAAGAGATGAATTAGGTGGCCCTTTGTTAGTAACTAGGTTTTTATAGGGGCAATACTTGTAAGTTAGACAGGCTCTACCTTGACTTCCAGGCCTCGTAAAGAGAGCCTTGTAGTCATGAGTTCTGGGGGCTTGGAGTAGGGTAAAATGAAATTGGGTCTGATCCTGGTGACTGAAAACACAGGAAGAGGGAAAAGAAAGGTGCTGGAGACTCATTATTTCTCCTTCTCCTTCTTTTCTAACCCTTCTGCACATTTTATTTATTTGGCTCATTATTTCTTTATCTGTTCATAGATAAAGTCCAGGTCGTCCACCAGATTGGTGCAAGGAGAGACCAAATTTTCCTGGAAAATCTCAACCGGTACAATAAGCAGCTACTTAAGGTCTTCCCTGAAAGCCCAGAAAGGTGGACTTCCCAGCCAGTTCCTGAAGCACGTAAGCAGGGGGATGATAATGGGAGTAAAGATGAGAGTGTGGCTATTTCTTTTCCTTTTTTTTTTTTAATCCTCACCTGAGGACATGCTTAGAGGGGAAGGGAGGGAGAGAGGAAGAGAAACATCTCTCGGCAGCCTCTCCTACCTCTTCCACGTGCCCCAAATGAGGACCAAACCTGCCACCCCAGGCACATACCCTGACCAGGAATCGAACCCTCGACCTTTCCATTTACAGAAAGATGCTCCAAGCAACTGAGCCACACCAGCAAGGGCATGGCTCTTTCTCTAAGGCCCCTGTTTCATAGGGCTGGGCACCACCAACTAAAAATCACTCCCTCCTAGCAACTAAAAATCACCTCATGAAATTATAAAACACTGCCTATGACTAGGAAGTGGCTTTGTGAAACATCCATTCAGTTGAAGTCAGATAAAGCTTACGTGTAATAAAGTGGGTTAGGACCAGTAACTACCAAGGCAGTAATTACAAGGCAGATCCCACTGTAATGCTTCCAGAGGAAGTTCATCCAACCCCTGATCCAGTACTCTGCCCTTTTACCTTGGGCTGGCTCTACCCTCCTACGCCATTCTGAGGCTCATCATAACTGCTTCGGGCAGTATATTTCACAAGTTTCCGTTCCACAAATGCATCACTCTTTGTTCTGTAAGACAAATAAGACAGAAGGAGGGAAAATAGCCAAGAAATGAGCTTGGTTCACTTGACCAGCACTCAACCCACTGAGCCACAGCAGCCAGGGTGATTTTGTGAATATGTTTTATAAAGTCATTAAGTGCTATACAAACTCAAGGCATTATTGTGTGTATACTACCTTCCCCACAAGCCAGCTCTATTCTGCATGTCCTCTCCTCTAGGAATAGGCAAATGCACAGAGACAGAAAGTTGACCAGTGCTTGCTGTGTGATAGCTGCACAACTCTGCAAATATATTTAAGAACCACTGAACTGTATATACTTTAAAAGGATGAAATTTACTGTCTGTGGACTCTGCCTCAATAAAGCTGTTATTTTTAAAAACCCTCTGAGGGCCCTGTGCATTCACAGAAGCCTCGTCACTTGTCTCCCTTGCTTCAGAGGCACCTTTTCCCCAGTAGTGCTGGGCACCCACCTTCTTTCCCTGCTGATCGCAGAGCTGATGCTGTAGGGTGTTTTACGGCAAACTTCTTTTTAAAACAGTATTTGAAATTGATCTGGGTGAAGTCAAGTCAGAATAGTAATATACACACATCTTCTTATAACCATTTTATTCATCATCTCATCTCAGGAAATATTGGGTATGAAAGAACCTGGAAATAATAGAAAATTTCCTGAGGTTAGATGTGGGTAGATTACTTCTTTCTCTCCATCTTCATGGAAGTAAAAAAATTAGATGGTAACTTCTTTAAAATGATAAAAAAAATTCTGAAGAAACAAAGCATGTTTATTACTATGTAGCCTTTAATTTTCCCCAAATCACGACAGAAAACTCTCTAGTGTGCACAGCTCATTAGGGTTCCTATGCACCAAACCCAGGTTTTGTGGTACAAGTCACAGAGGCCCTGTCTGTTGCTGCCAGCAAAGTAGACAGCACCTTTGGTCCCATAGACAATCAAAGGGCTTCTCCGCCCTTTGGACGTTTGGTGCTCCCTTTAGGTGGCCTTTGATGCAGAAGGTGGCTGGTAGATGTGTGTCTGTGCACAGAACTCAGGACTAGACGTAAGATGAATGTGGGCAGTTGTACGTGTTTATTCCCACAGAGCTCGCACGTCGGAGAGTCCGGACTTTCTCGCCACATCCATTTTACCCCTGAGCAGGGGGATGCAGGAGGAACAGCTACCTCTCACTGCCATGGGAGGGGTTTCAAGGTGGCTGAGAGGCGTGGGGGGTGTCACGCGGCAGAGCAGCTGCTCACTGGGAGATGGCCTCTCTGGAGCTGGTCCTGTGGCTCCTCGGTGTGCGTGTCCTGTGTACACGGCAGAGGAAGGGTGCCCTGAACAGGGGGGCTGAGCTCCCCCAGGGTGACCCCACTGGGTGAGGACCCTCTGGAGGGTAGGCTCGGTACGGGCATCTGAGCTGAACTATCCTGGAGTCGCACAGGACTCTTCCTATATTAGGAGACGTGGCATTGCCCTCCTTGCTCAAAGGAAAGAATTAATTCAGAGGAAATCTGAACACATTAGAGTTAGAACAAAGTCTGGAAAAACAGACACAGCTGACAGTGACAGACTAGAATGTGAAACGGAGAAGCAGGGTGGCAAACAATGAATTAAGTCGCCAGGAAATGTTTTTATCTGGTTTGCCTTCTCCTCATCCACACAACTGCTCCTCTGAGAAAGAGGCCCTTCTGTAGATCAAACCAAGGAGCAGAGTAAAGCTGGGAAAACATGGCTATGACTATTTGTATGGAACAACTATACTTATATAATCTTTTCATCTCTTCTCAAACTTCCAACTGTTATTTGTCATAGTTAGGAAAAACTAATTATGACAAAATTGCTCAAATCTTTATAGAGTTGCTAAAAATCTTTAAAATTAGTCACTTGCAGTATCGTTTCTCCTCCCAAATTGAAAACATTAAAGAGAAAGCTTAGTAAATTAGGAACTAATGGCCAGTTACATTCTAAATGGCAATATATCAAATATTGTATTTTATGAGCAACATTTTGACATATGAACATATTTATGTTCCTAAAGCTTTATTAAGCGTATAATAAGGTTTGTGAGTAGCTCAGTTCCCCTTAGCCTCTTCCCCACCATCAAGGCTTTATCATGTCTGGAATCAGGGCTTCTCATAACTCCCCCTGGGATTGTACTCAGTTCCCGTTATCACCACAGGAAAGTCCCCTCTTCGGTGCATTGTTTTGCCTCGGGCTCAGTCAGGAGTGGGGATGTGATGGCGCACGGGACCCCGGGCAGTGGGGTGAGGACCCCTCACACTGCCCCGCTGCAGCTTGCAGGCCTGTGAAAGGAGCCCTGTGCTGGACGGCTTTGCCCACCCCGGTCAAGGATCTGCTGCCGCCCGTGGGTGAGGAGGACATGTCCATTAAGACCAGGAAACTGAAGACAAAGGCAGAATCGCCGGAGGAGGACGGGGCTTGGAAACTGGCGGTTCTGCAGAGGATGCTGCGGGAATGGAAGACTGCCTGGGCCCTCGGTGAGCGGAGGGCGGGGACGGGGCGTGGGAGATACCAGTATGTATTTGTGGGTAAGGAGGGTCTCACCTCGGACAAGTGTTTCGCAGGCTTTGAAAAATCCATCCCTCTCTTGGAAAACATATAAACCTAGTGGCCTCATCAAGGTTAGACTAGACAAGGGCCTTTAACCCAATGCTAGTGGACATGTATTAGATGCTTTTTGCATGGGCAGGTTTTACTTCAGTAATTTGTGAAAACTCACTATGTTGAGACCTCTTCACAGGTAGGGACCGTAACTTACTGACCTCTGAAGCTTTATGTTCAATAATTATTGTGTGAAGGAGAGCATGAAGTATGCTGCCCAAGCCGTGCAAATGTAATGATCAAATAAAACAGCAGTTGTCTGTGGCATAAACAGGCCCCTCTCCAAAATTCTTCTGTGGAGTTGGGATCATCATATACCTACTTTGCCTTTAGAGAGATGGGAGTGGGAGCCTGAGTGCCTGGGGCAGAGCAAGGGCCTCATGAGGACTGAGGGAGGCTATTTGTGCCTTCAAGTCCTATAGCTGCTGCCTTTCAGAACAGAGGAGGATTTAGTGCAGGAGCGAGGAGATTCATAAACTAGATCGGATAAGCAAAAACAAAGAGAGAGGTTCTGAGTAAAAGCTGCTGATAGGGAGCAACTACAGAAGGTGGGAGCAGTGAAATGAAAGCTTGACACCTACCAAGAGTGCAGTTAGCAATAAAACGAGGAGGACCTTGAAAGCCAGATGGTGGAGCCTTCAAGACAAGGAAACCTGATAACTTGACAGGTACTTGGCTAAACTTTGTCTAGTTATCGAGTTTACTACTCAGTCACTCAATATGGTAGGTGCTAATATTTCCATCTTACAAACGAAAAATCAAGCTAAGACAGGGTAAGTAACTTATCCAAGGTCACACAGCCAATAACGGTGATTCCAAACCAGGTATGTCTCATAGCAAAGTGCTTTTAACCACTATGTTTTATCGCCCCCTTTTTTTCTAGATGGTAACAATGAAAAGTTATTGAAGCAAAGAGAGACCGAATATGAGTTAGGGGTGGGCGGGAGTTTTGTTTGGGAACTGACCTAGAGAGGACATGGATCAGAGAAATAACTTCCCTAAGAGCCCATCTCTGGGGCCCTTTATTTTTCTGAACTAATGTTTGGCTTGAATTGTCCTGGAGGAAGGGGACTGCTTGTCACCTGCCTGCAGTGCAATATCTAGCCCTAGCCAGGTGGTACTCTTCCCATTTCCCTCCCTGTGCCACAGTCATCGAGTGGCGCCGTAAGACAGTAGAGGGTCTGCTGCGGAGTTTGGTGGACAGGAATAACAACACTCGGATCCAAGCTATCGCCACATGTGCCACAGCTGCTTTAGAACGGCCCCGGACTGCCATCAGCCAGGGGGACCCAGGTGAGCCAGAAATGGACTGCTTAAGAATATTGTATACAGGTTTCCCCTGCTATCTCAAAGTAGAATGTCCCTCTAAAACCCTCTACAAGCCAAAGTGGCATAAAGTGAAGAGTTAGTCACCACTTTCTGAAAGGTCACATATGCCACTTCGCTTTTATGGAAGACCTACATTAGTACAGTAATGGCTTTTTCATGAATGTGAAAACCCTCTTCAGATTTCCTTCAGTTAGCACCAACAGGTACTAACATGGGACTGTCATCTACTGAGGAGCGGGTTTAACAAGACACAGGACCCAGGTGACAGAAACTGGAAACACCGTTGAAAGCACATAAAGCCAACGGACACGTATCCCTCGAGTACCCTCTCAGATACCACCTTTGCTCAGTGTGAAGCCTGAGTTGACACTTTCTCTTTCTCTGCTGCTGGTACCATCCTAATATTATTACTATATTTCAGAGAGAGGGGGTAAGACAGAAAGAGAGAGGGAGAGAAATGTCGAGTAAGAGAGAACTATCAGTCCGCTGCCTCATGCACACCCCAACAGGGTTGAACCTGCAACCAAGACAGGTACCCTGACCAGGAGCTGAACCCGTGACCTTCTGGTTTTCTACCAACTGAGCCACACCGGCCAGGGCACCATCCTCATATTACTATGCCTGTCCTAATATTTATCACTCTGGCATAACTGTCTGTTTACTTTTCTGCCATTCCTAGTAGGCAAGAACTCAAGGGCAGAGACTAATTTTAGTTCAACAAAGTTCTTGGGTTTTTAAAGTTTCCTTTCACTTATATCTTGTCTACTGAGTTCCAGATACAGGCATTTTTTCTCCAAGTTTTCAAATTCGCTGCTCTTTCCACTGGAAAATTCTTCCTCTCTCCACTTGATTAATTTCTGTACTTGCCCTTCAATTCACGGCTAAGATGTCACCTCCTCTGAGGAGTCTTCCCTGCCCCATACTTGGTTTGGTGTCCCTGCTGTACATGTGACCACACATGCACATTTTCTATTATAACTGCTTATTTCCTTGGGTCTAAAAGGGACGATATACAAGGTCTGTCCAGAAGGTATACAGCTATGTAATATGAAAAAGAGATATTTATTGAAGAAGATATAAGAAGCACTGTACACAGGACAATGACACCACAGCCCCCTTCAAAGTAGGCACTTTGGGACCTCACACAGTTCTCCCAGTCGCCATCAGCTGTGCTGTTGTATTTTCCTGAATCTCACTGAGGGTCTGAAATCTCTTCCCTTTCAAAGGTAATTTTAGTTTTGGGAGAAAGCCAGAAGTTGCAGGGTGCCAAATCTGGGCTGTTAGAGGGGCTGAGTCACCTGGGTGATTTGATAATTTTGCAAAAAACTCTGCACGAGACATGAATGATGCATGAGCGGGCATGTTGTTGTGATGAAGCTGCCAATCACCAGTTGCCTGTAGCTGCAGCCTTCTGAATCACCTGAATAGTTTTCATGGAGGAATGTTCAAGCTTAAGATGAAATCTGATGCAGATTCGTTGCTCTACTCACTCAGTCATTTTGAATGTAATGGCCACACAGTACACATGCTCACTCAACGGCATCTACCACTGACTAGTACAGAGAAGTTGTCATTTTTCACATGTGCACATTCCAGCCCACTCTCCTTGGCTGCCAGGTTACATGGATGTTGTGCAAATCATTCTTGTTACAGTAACAACGGCTGGACTTTTTCCAGACAGACCTCATATGTTCCGTCCCTGACACACAGAGAAACCCTTCAATAAGCAGCAACAGATACAACCGTATCCCCAAATCTTCCACATACTTATAAACACCTTTGTCTTCCATCAGGAGAACTATGCCTTTCATGTGATCCCTTTCACGTGTCCTAGGTGTCTCGATTTTGATTTTTCCTGTTCCTCCCTGCACCATCCCAAAGAAAATAATCTACTCATTATTTCTTGAAATACTCAGCTGATTTCTATCTACTCCCCTGAGATACTCAGATTTCCATCCAGCCCATCCAGTTGGCTTAGCAGCCTGCAGCGGTAGTGAAAAGGACAGATCAGAAACTCTAAAATCTTAGTCATGGGTCGAGCTTCTTGGGAAGTCAGTTAAATTCTGAGCTTCAAATTCCTTATCTATAAAGTGAGGATAGTTGTGAACAAAAGGTTAATAAAACCCTTACCCTTGTACTTGAGAATTGGAGCTTTAGTTAAATGCCCACCTGTTACCCTGATAACCTGATAAGGACAGGAACTATATTTACAGGCAACGTTGCTTATAATAAAAATGAGCCCTGACTCACCAATTACATTTGGACTGGGAACTAAACATGAACTATAAATACCTCAATACCACTATTTAAGCTTCCATGAATGCTGGGACTTACATAATAGCATGCCCTTTGGGGGCCCTAGAATTATATTTATGAAGTTGTTATAAAAGACACTAGCTCCTGTGAGACATAAGACTTGTATGCAGTATGAATTCCATGCTCCTGAGCTGTCCCCAAAAGGCTCTGTGGAATGCTTTACAAACCACCTGAAGAACTCTGGCCAAAAGGAGTGCCTGATGCTGCCTTGTTGGCCAACTGTGCTCCCATCCTATATCCTTCTGAAGACTGGTACCATGTGTGACCCATGACAGTCTCATGAGTCTGACTCTTTAAAGACTCCTAAAGTACACATATGTCAGGTGAGCTCTGCAGTAATACCTGCCTTGCCTACTTCAGTAAAGGATGAATGAGATGAATATAATAACACTGTATGAATGGCAAAGCACTAACCTAAATATAACTGCTATTATTACTAAAAATACAAAATGTAATGCAAACTACAAAAATATATAGGGTAAATAGGTTGATTTTCATCCTAAAACTTATGGTCAAAGTTACCATAGCCTAGCTGGAAGCACTCTTCCACCTGAATGTAGCTCCTTCGAGGCCAGATGATAATGGATTGAGAACTGGCCTACCCAGCACAGAAGTGAGCTGTAAAATCCTACCCACTGTAGGGGCTCAACTAAACTCATATTATGTAGAAGTAAGCACCAGCAAGTGAGACTGAGGTTGGCTGCCACGTGGCTGTGGGAAGGAAGCTGTGTTTCAGAGAAAAGCAAAAGGGTTAGCACTCCCCTCCAGCTCTATTTTTATCACAGACAAGGAGGAGACTGTGAAAGCCCCACTGATCCAGGACTTGCCAGAGGTTCTGAAGTCCGCTCTGGAGGCTGCTCTTTGTGACAAGAATGTCAATGTGCAGATGGCAGCAGCGATATGCCAATATGCCATGGAGTCACATAATCCCCTTGCCCAGGACATCATGCAGACTGCCCTTTTGAAAGGTAACTCCCTTTTTTTTTTCTGACCTGGGAATTTGAGGTAAAGAGAAGATATCTTACCATCAAGCTGTTCTGAATCCTTTCCTCTCCATTATCATGCTCTGTGTTATCTACTGTATTGGGTTTGTGCTCATCTTTAGTACATACAAAAAGTTCTTCCTAAGTTTTACAAAATAGGCACACTGCCACCTAGTGGTGCCTTGGCTAAGTGTTTCATAGATGCATTTAACTAGCAACTATGCCCTTTCTTTCACACAACTGGGTTTTCCTATAATTGAAAATATGATATGAAAATTAAGAAGTTGCATCATGCTTCTCTAAATTAACTTTCAGGCACTTTCCACATGCATTGTTGGAGTAATACAAGCAAAAAGATCAATGATATGTCCAAGGTGCCTGACTGCTCAGAGAGGTGTCTCGTCCTTGTCTGTCCCCAACTTCCAGACAAGGACAACTGGCTGACTGGTTTGGCCTTCTGCACATAGACACTCAACAAGTTGATTCATCTTGCTTAAGAAAGCCTCCACTTCAGATTCTCCAGTCTCTAAGGGGAGGAACAACTGTGTCTCTCAGCCAAGCCAGCAGGGCCTTACTGTTGTTACCTAACAAGAGCCTTTTATGACTTAACTTTTCAGGTTAAGATTTTCAGTCTATATTTAAAACCTTGATATGATCATTGAAATATGGCTTAAATATGGGACTGGATTTCTGGACTGAAAGGGGCACAGGGAAGTGAGATAGCAGGCACCCAAAGGCTGTTCTCTCTGCGGGGAAAAGAGGTCGGCTATCGGGGCTCCTTTTTCACCCCACGGTGGCAGGCAATAGCGTGGACAGCTGGGCTGCAGCTCAGTGCTTGGCTTTGGAGGGTGCTGCCACTTACCCCGTGATCAAGAGGATCCTCCATCAGCTATTTAACAAGAAGAATGAGGACACTGAGCACCAGGCATACATGCTCCTGAGCCATCTCAGTGGGAAGTCGGTATGTGCCTATTTAGGGTCAGAAACAGGAACCATGTTCAGGGGAACAGTTGGGCCTTTGAGATCAGTGCATGTGAGAATCCAAAATGCATGTGGTTGGGTAGGATTATCTCAGGCTCAGGTAAAACTAGACTGGGTGTGATGGAACTGGGGTGTAGACGTGTATATAGGGAAAAGTGACAACAGCTAGCTTAGAGAAAGGTGGGAAAAGTAGGCTGCGGATGGTTTCTGTGTATGCAGTAAGAACTGTGACATGGAGAATTTGCTTCTGCTGCAAGTTTACCCTTGAAAACCACGCAGACCTACGATTCTGTTTACTCTCAGCAGAAATGTGAAACACAAAGACTGGGGCATATAAAAATCATTTTAGGGGTAAAGATAGTTAAAGTCAAAAGGAGAAGGCCCCGGGAGCTTTCTGTTCAGATTACAAAATCTGTATTTTGTTCCCTGATTCGTGATCTCAGAAGTCAGCTGGCTCAGATGGACAACTGCTCCAAATTTTATAAACGCACGCCGTGCTAGCGATGGGCGTCTCATGTACTTGTGACATTAATTATGCGGGACGCCATGTTAGGATGGAAGTTCTTTGAGGTTCTAACGTCTCTAAAGATGATCATGAATATGCCTTCAAGCCTCCCATTTCCTCAGACCCTGATCCACACCATACTTGCTGTGGAGCTGAATAGCCGTCAGTGGAAGGACCGGATTATGGCCTGCCGGGCTCTCTCGCGGATCAGTGGAACTGTCTGTTTGGTAAGCCTTCTCCTTCTGTGCTCCCAGAACAGACAGTCTAGGCTAGCGAGCCCTTCCACTGCTATCTGGTGCCCCATTCTTACCAAATAGACCTCTGTCCTCCCATTGCTGCCTCTTAGTCCTAACCCAGAATTATCTTCAGATGTCAACATGGGTTTCTGTGACTTAAGCCACTGCTTCTCAGTTTGGTGGCAGTCCACAAACTGTTAGTTACCCACCTACAATGAAATAAGCAAACAAACAAACAAACAAAACAAAACAAAAAAAACAGAGTTGAAAAACTTTTATAGTGATTTGACATTACCTCAGTATCAATGTACTATGTATCAGTCCATGACCTTTTCCCACTCAAATATTGGTCCTTGGTCAAATAGTTTAAGAAGCACTGACTTGAACCACCCAGTAACCCAACTACACGGGTGTCAATGCTGGCTTTTCCTGAGTGTCTGGCACACATATAAAGAAGGCATAAACACAGCCCGACTTTCAAAAACTGACATTAGATTTGGAATAACAAGACTAAATATACAGATGATGCAAGAACAAGCAATAAGTGTAAGGTGCTTTAGAACTTTTAAGAGAGATTAGTATGGGCTGACATTATCAGTTAAAGTTACATGAAAGAGTATGAGACACAGCAGAGCAAGACGTGGATAGAACTGAAGGGGGACTTTCACTGTGAAAAACCCTGACCGTCATTTAGGCTTCCACCTGACCTCCTTCTTGCCATTACTTTTTAATCATCTTCAGCTATCCAAATGGGAATTTTTCCTTCTTTCTATGTGTCCCTATATATTTTCCTTCTAACAAAATGGCCCAGAACTTTACCATTCCCATGAGAAGTGAACAGCTTCTAGTCTTTGATTTTTGCACTTTGATGTGGAAAGCAAGAAATCTGGCCGTTCAATATGATTATCTGAAGATGTTTTAGCCTGACTTCATTCTGCCTCAACTGCTATAGTACCCTGCTGCTAAAGTCCTGGACCAGGACATCACCAGGTATCACCCAGGAGCTCGTTAGAAGTAAAAATCTCACCTCAGGTCAACTCAATCAGAATCTGCATCTTTTTTAAATTTTATTTTTAATATATTTTATTGATTATGCTATTACAGTGTCCCAATTTTTCCCCCTTTGCCCTCCTCCACCCAGTACCCACTTCTCTCCAGCAATCCAGCCCCCACCGTAGTTCATGTCCATGGTCATGTTTATAAGTTCTTTGGCTTCTCCATTTCCTATACTATTCTTTTTTTTTAATTTTGTTTATTTTTCTCTAGAGGGGAAGGGGAGGAGAGAAGGAGAGAAAGAGCAATGTATGGTTGCCTCTGATGCGTCCCCTGCTGGGAACTGGCCTGCAACCCAGGCATGTGCCCTGACTGGGAATCGAACCTCGATTGTATGGTTCACAGGCCCGCACTCAATCCACTGAGCTACACCAGCCAGGGCCTATACTATTCTTGACATCCCCCTGTCTATTTTGTACCTACCAAATCATATCTGATTCTGTTCCTGTTCTGGTTGTTTGCTTAGTTTGTATTTTTTAGATTCAGTTGTTGATAGTTGTAAGTTTGTTGCCCTTTTAAAACGTTCATAGTTTTTATCTTTTTCTTAAATATGTCCTTTTAACATTTCATGTAATAATAGCTTGTTGATGATGTATTCCTTCAGCTTTACCTTGTCTGGGAAGCACTTTCTGACCATACAAGGTCACTTTCTGACCATATGGTCAAGCAGTTTCTGACCATATCCTACATGCTAGGCACCCGGCTATCTTTGGGGATGCAAAGATAATGTCTTTACTTGGTTATCTATAATTACAGCAGAAGCGACGTTAAGGTATTATGGGGTTTTCCTATGCTTGTAAGGGACAAAGGAGAGTTGACTGAGGAGCTGCTCTTTGAAGTAAATCGCAAAAATCATAGCAGGGAAACATCAGGAACCAGGTAGAGGTGAAAGGGGTGTTTCTGACAGGAAGAACAGCTTGGACACATTCACACAATCATCAGCTGCAACTGTACTAATCTTTGTCCCTTCCTCTCTGAGAGAAGTATCAATATATAGGTGGCCAACTGTCCCGGTTTGTGCAGGACACGAGTCTTAGTACTTAAGCCAGGAAAGGATCAGGTAAACTGGGATGAATTGGTCACCCTATTAAAGTGTCACATTCAAATCATAAGTCTCAAGTGCAGGTTACATCATGAGACTGGAAAACAGACCTGGGTCTGAGTCTTGGCTTCCGGCACTCAACTGCTAACCTTGGGCAAACAAATCTAAGCCTTTGTCATCTGTAAATGGGAATATCTGCCTCACTGAATTGCTTGAGAGGATTAAGCAAAGGGTAAAAACTCTCAGCACAGTGCAAAGTATGAAACTGATGTTTAATGAATGGTAGCTAATTATTACACCTATTTATAGGATATAAAACATAAGTTGATCCAGCTGATGTGGAATGACTGGAATAAGGAAGTAAGACAAGCAGCTGCCAAAGCTCTGGGGCGGATGAGTCTTGGGAAAGAGGTGCATGACATAATCAGGTAAACCCAGTCAAAATGGAGAGAGCAGCTTTTCTATTCTTAAGTGTTCGGGGCCCCTGGGATCCTGCCAGCCAGCCTTCGTGGGGCTGTTCTGCATGCTCAGCATTGTGCTAAGTTCCAGTGCAGGATTATTTTTTTAAAACACTACAAAAAGTTAACAGTCCCTATAGACACTAACAATGTGGCTAAGGAAAGAATTATTAATTGAGTGCCCACTAGCTGTCGGGCACTGTTTTGGACGATTGAAAGAGTTCGAAAGCATGGACATGACTCTGATTATACAGGCAAGATACACAAATGCCTCATAAGGTCAAGTTTCATGGGGATGGATAAGACTACATGGGCAGAGAGGAGAAGGAAAGACATTCCGCTCTGGCAGCCAAATGCAGAAATGCGCATGGCATGTGTGAAGGCAGTGGAGAGAACTGTAGCAAGCAAGAGGTGCATGTCTGAAAGTTCCTTTTTAGTCTTTAATCACTGAACATAGTTTAGTGCCTAGCGCATGCCAGATAGTAAGGATTCAAGTAAATAAGACAGTTGAGTATCTTCCCAGTGAAACTTAACCTAATGACGATAAGACTGACAGGGAAGGGTGGGAATGAATAATGGAGAGCCCACAGAGGTTGGATTTTATCCTGAGAGCATTGCAGGGGAGGGAGCATCACTTTTTTTTTTTTTAAGATTAACTATTTTTTTTAATTTTTTTATAACTTCTTTTTTTTTTTAAGATTTTATTTATTTATTTATTTTTAGAGGGGAAGGAGAGAGGGAGAGAAACATCAATGTATGGTTGGCTTTTGTGCATCCCCTGCTGGTAGTTAGCCTGCAAGGAACCGGTTTGCAACCCAGGTGTGTGCCCTGACTGGGAATCGCACATTTTTAAGGAGACAAAAATAAAAGCACCTGTGCTTTACAGAGTCAAGCTGTGTCAAGGAAATTCCCAAGAGCGTGTGGAAGCCCTGTCCCTGATTGGTGGGCTCAAGCTCATGACCGCCAAGCTTCTCCCAAGCTTCCTAAACTGCTTCTCTGATGACTTCATGGCAGTTCGGCGGGCAGCCTGTCTAGCAGCAGGTGCCCTGCAGATCCGTAATACAATGGTGAGTCAAGGAAACATGATCCCATCTTACCTGATCAACCAGAAGAGGGCATTACCCCTGAGCTTCCCTTGATGTGCACAGTATACTCACCATTCTGTGGGGACACAGAATGAGAGATCAGAACCAGGATGGTGAGGGAGTATATAGGCCACATCAATCAATCGGGACCACATTTGTCTCCCAGCCGGGCCAGACTTCACTCTAGAGCACATCCCTGAATCCTACTCTCACCTCAGCTATGGGCTTCAGGATTAACTCCTGTGAATGTTGTAATCCCATGTTATTAAGGGAAAACCTGATGGGGGTCTTCAAGAGGCCTGTATGACCATATGAGTCTTACAGATAGAAGATAATTTGGCTAATATATTATGTGTGTAGGTTAGTACTTCAGGCTCTAGCTCATTTGTCACTAGAACTGATATGTCATTTTTCAGTTATACTACATTTTAGAGACAAGACAGGTCCCTGCCCGTGGTCATTCTTGCTCTGGTCTTCTCCACTCAACATTGCCTTTTATCCATCCCAGGTCCTTAGATGCCTTCTGAATCTGATACAGAAAGATCCTTACTGGAAAATCAAGGCCTTTGCCATTCGCGGTATGACAGAGTGGCCCCAGGTCCTCAATCTCAAACACCTTCCCATATGATACCCAGAATTCCTCAACCTCAAACACCTTCCCAAATGATACCTAGAATTCCTCTAGAAAGGGCTGGAGTATAGGGGAGGGGATGATCACCCTGGCTCAGAAGTTTCTTGCCTAAGAAATTAAAAGCTTTTTAGTTTTTAGTTAAGAATCCTGAGTCTAGGTCAATGCTCAAAAACTGCTTAGTTTGTAATAATATAGCAGATGGCTGCCTATACATTATACAGTAAGACCATTTCTGAATGTTACATCATTTCTGATATAGCTGGGTTAGTCTTAAATGAGTGATAGTAGAGCATGCTGCCCTCTCATCTATGCAGCTTTGGGACAGATTGGCCAAGTGAGTCCCCAGTTGACAGACCTCCTGCTCTGGGCTGTGCACTATGACTCGTCACCAGGTGTCCGACTAGAAGCTTGCCGTAGTATCTTAGCCCTCAAACTTCAAGGGGACCGGGTCAGGGACACCTTCCTAGACGTGCTGCTCCTAGAAAACCATGATGCTGTTCTAAAGTAAGCACTAAACCTCTGGTTCCTCCCACTACCCCAACCCTCTCATCTTCATTAATGCAGTATGTCCCTGCCTGTCCAGGCTGCCTAATGGCTGTAAAAGCTTGGACTCACCTGTGCCATTTGCCTCCTTACCCAAAAGGGTAACTGAGAAACTATGGTAAGACTGAAAGTCAAGTTCATGTAGTTCATGCACCTATTCTCTAGCCCAAATGGTTTTAAGTTATTCATTTCTTCAACTAATATGTATCAAGTGCCTACCGTGATGACAGGATTTAAGGTAAAAAATGTGTAGTGTTTGAATCCCAGCCGAGGCCTGCACTAGCTACGTGAGTCTAAGTGACTTAAACTCTCCAAGCCCATTTTTAAAAATGTATCAAATGCAGACAATAGTCTATCTTATGGATTTGTGGTGATGATTAATGAAGTGACATGCTTAGTGCCTGTAATAAATTAGATGTTCAAATAAATGGTACCTATTAGTATCCTCAGATACATTATGTCAAAAACTATACAACATCCTGATAAGCTAAGCATCATATCATTTGCAGATAAGGCTCAGCAAACCCTCATAGTCAGGAGTGAAACTTAGGATTCTTGTCTGATTCAGTCTTATACTTTCCACCCTCATGCTTTTTTTAAGGATAGAAACAATCTAAGAAGTCCTTCTTATCTTTCAGGGAAGTTCATCAGGCAATGAAGATACTCAACTTAGAAAACGAGGGGAACGGAGAACTGTTTCAGGAGATCAAAAACAGGGTAGATAAGTGCAAGCTGTATTTTCAAGGGAAAAAAATTCAGGCCTTTCAAGAGTGCTTCAGTCCCTTTTTGCCCTCTAAGCACGTGTATACCCCTTTCCCCATCACAGATATACTTTCCACAATCCTAAACAAGGACACCATGCCATTTGAAGACAGAAAACATCTGTGCAAGACAGGATTATACAATCCTATTAGTAAAAAAACAAAACAAAAATCCTATTAGTTCAAGTAGCCCTCAAAATCAGGGTTTGTGGTTGCTTCTAAAATCGTTTCCTTCCCTTCGCATTTTCTCTGCACCATCTCCTAAACCAAAGTCCTCCCTCCCTTTTTGCAGACAGGCATAATGAAGGAATGTGGGACTGGAGCTGGCCTCCTAGGTTTTCTTTTTCCTACTAAACTTTCCTTAATTCCTAACCTGGGCTCTGTGTCAAAAGAATGAACACTCTTGCTGAACAAATGGTTCTAATTTTTCAAAGGTGTTACAGGAGGTGAAGGAATAGAGGAAAAGGGGATTTTAAAAATGTAAAAGATTCTTTCTTCATATATAATTCAAAAAACCAACTTCACACAATTTCTCAGCAGATTCCTTTAATCATACCCAAAACACTTAAGTAAACTTTTCATTAACAGGTGTAAAAATGTTCAACCAGTATCACAAGAGGACAATGCTCTCAGGCATTCATGTACCACCTGATACTAATAAGCATGGTGCAATAAGTTACTTTATTAGTGCTTTTTGATGATCTGCAGCCTAATGTGGTTGTTGTTTTTTCAACATCATTTGTTCTGATCTAGATTCAAACACTAAACCAAAAGGACTTGCTGACACAGAAAATATTCAAGATTGAGACGGTCATAAAAAAAGTGAAGGCGGAAGCAAAACATATTTACTTGCAACCCAAAGAGGGGCAAAAACCACTGAAACTCCATACTTTCCTTCAAGAAACTTTTCGTGGTAGGTTTTCTAGGAGTGAGTCCTACGCTTTTAACAGGGCTTTTCCAGGTTCTGGATGTTTTCGGACTTAGTTGTGAGCCCTATAGGATGAGAGCCTGAAAAAGCTACCTCCTTCCTTCTTAGGTATCTTCTCAGTCCTTCTGTTATTTTTTTCCTGACACACAGATTTTATTTGCCTGTTTTATTCCTTTAAAAAAATGAATGAGGGAGCTCTATTTGAACTGATCTGAAAGTTAGGTTAAAAAAATGAATAAAACAAAACAAAAACTGTTAGGCACACCAAGAAAGCCTTGTAGGCTTAACCTTTAATGTGTTTTTTCCAGTTACCTCTGGAAAATGCAGTTACAGGGAGAACTATCATTTTTACTTTATGTACATCTATGGTTTTACAACTTTTAAAGAAAGAGTTTATCAAGTTCTCAACCTTATATAACTGAATGTATCAGTTACGCTGACAGGATTTAAAAGTGCCAGACACAACCTAAATGATGAGGTGCAGACATCAAGCTGTACCAATATATACTTACAAAATCAGTGTGCCCATGTGTAGCAGCAGCCTCAGGTCATTCAGCCAGTTGCCTGCCAGCCACCACCCCAAACCCAGGTCTTCTGGTTCCAAGTCCAGTGCTCTCTCTGGTACACCAGGCTCTTTTTCACCAACCATGAGAATATTTGCTTGCCCAATATGGGGAGGTTTCTTCCAACTACCAGAAAAAAATGAGAGTGGAAAGTAACTTGAACACCAGCCTTCCCTCATAGCCAGCTTGCTACACAGCTGAATTACTCAGGCCTAAGATAGCAAAAGTAGGAGACAGTGCCAGCCACTGATGCAAGCAGCACGTGGCAAAAAGCTTAACATACTCTTAAAAACATAATATAACTTTTCTAATAGAATTGTGTATTTGGGGTTCAAGAAGCATGGTTAAAATGAACAAATTACTGCCAAACTTATAGAACTGGCCCCAAATAACCGCCCAAGTTACCTTTCACCTCAGCCCTTAAAAATTTTCCCTATCTTCCCCCCGCCCGCAATTTCCCTCAAACCCTGCCACATAATAATCTAGCCTCAGAAAAAGGAAGCTCTTTGGCACTTTAATAACTTTTCTAACATTCACACAAACTCACAATAACAAACAGGATGCCAATTCCAACCGTTCCCCCAAACCGATGAATAAGAACTCAAATTAAGGATGCAAACACTTCCAAATAAAATCTTCTAATGACTCAAGCAGAGTGACACAGCAAGTGGTACACAGTACACTGAAGCCTGAGGTTGAGGATTACTGCAAAATAATCAGGAATCGGGTTACTTCTGTAGAAATAGCTCCCTTTTTCCTCCTGCAACTTCTGCTTTTACTTTTGTGCCTAGATGAGGTGGTGGTTCCTAGGAGACCATCTGAGTTTTATGACATTGAATCAGTCATAAAGGTAAGTGTGAGCGCACTGATGGTAATCAAGGTAAGAACATGAATTTTTTCCCCCCAAAAAGGTGGTGGTGGTAAGAGAATC
The DNA here is from genome assembly GCF_014824575.4 of Sturnira hondurensis. Lineage (NCBI taxonomy): Eukaryota > Metazoa > Chordata > Mammalia > Chiroptera > Phyllostomidae > Sturnira > Sturnira hondurensis. The sequence goes on from NW_028093774.1 coordinate 21,574,303, forward strand.
ATCACTACTGCCTTGTTTCCAGGAGTCGACAAGAAACTAGTTCAGGTAAGAGGCATCTTTGTGAGCAGCAGCCCCTTATCATACAACATGGTCGCCAAAGAAAGCTGGTCCTCTACACTGTCACAGGGCAAGTCCCCTACTCTCACAAACTCTGGGTAGGAGCGGAGCAAGAGTTCCATGGCGTCGGCTTGCTGGGGGAATATCTCCAAGCACTTGGGCTCTTCCAGATGATAAACACGGGAGTTTTCCACTGTATAATAGAGATATAAATGGCCTCCTTCACCCACCAGCCGAGCTATCCCATCCTGAAGCATGTGCACTTCTGTTTCTGTTGTCAGCTGGGCCCCCACATTCACGGGTTCTCCAGCTTCCCAGCGAATTGGGAGCCCATAAACACTTAGGGCCCTCTCCCGTTCAGTCAACACAGGAGGCAGAGAATCATGAATGAAGTCTTTGGCTCGCTGGTCAGCCACAGCATCGACAGGAGCAAAGTGTCCCAAGCGGGCAACCAAGACCCGCACCTTCTCCATGAAAGCAGTTCTTCGAGGATCCTTAGAATCCGAATGCTGGGCCCCCATGTAATCCATGAAGTCTCGGGGCAGCCCCCTACGAAACTCCACATTTTCTTCCATTGCAGCCTGAACTGCCAGAGGCAGTACAGCCTCTAGGAAGTCACCCCAGGTATTGCGCTGGTACGTGGACAAGGTGAGGTGCAGAGAATGCACTCCATCCTGGCATTCGGCTTGGTGAATGAAGCCCCGAGGAAAATAGAGCAAATCTCCAGGTTCAAGCACGGTCTGCAACACTGGTTCACCAAGGTCATCCTGGCTAAAGTTGGGGCTGGATGTCAGGGCCAGTTCCTCAGCTGGGACCCGGGGTCGATAGACTCGCCAAAGTTTCCTACCTTCCAGCTGCAACACAAAAGCCTCGATGTCGTCGTAGTGGGGAGCAAAGCCCTGAGAGTTAGGGGGCGTGAGGTAAACGTTGGAGCCAGCCATGCTTCCAAATTGCTCCTGGAGCACAGCCAAAAACTGCCACACGGTGGTCGAAAAAGCCTGAGGACAAAGAAGGCGCAGGGAGCAGCCAGCCTGGTACAGGGACCAAGCGGCGGCGGGCAGGGCGCGGCCGGGCGGATTCAAAGTTTCTCGCCGCCCGTTGATGTAGCGCGCGGCGTCCAGGTGCTGCCCGAACTGCACCTCCTCATTGCGCAGCATGGAGTCTAGGTCGGCAGTAGAAAAGAGACCCTGGTAGTACAAGTGGTCCTGCCGCCGCACCAGCACCGCCTCCCGCTCCCACAGGCGCCGGTAGAAATGATCGGGTGGCATAGGCGCAATGAGCCACTCGAAGAGGCGCGCCGCCCGCCGCCTGCTGCTCGGGATGCGGCTAAGCTCCGCCAAGACGCGCTGTAACGGAGAGTCCCAGGCTTGTTCCCCTCCCGTGCTGTCCACCTGTGGCCCCGACAGCGTCGCTGGCGCCACAGACGGTGGGGCGGCCGCTGAGTGCTGGGACGAGCACAGAAGGGCGGGGGTGTCCACCACGCGGCTCGGCGTGGCGGGTACCTCCCCCAGACGTGCGGGCGGCACCGAAGCCTGCACCAAACGCACCGGCGGGGTGTGCTGGGAGCGGGCCGCTGGGGAGGCCTCCAGCAGCTCGGCAGGCCCGAGGTGGCCGTATGGCTCTCGCCGGACCGCATCCGGGGTGACCGCCGGCCCACCAGGCAGCGGGTCCCTTGGGTCGTCCCCAGTCGATTCCACCCTCGAGTCGTCGCTCGGCAGAGTCTGGGCCCTCAGCGCGGCCACGCGGGATGCAGCACTTCGCCTCTGCTGCCTTCGGATCTTCCTGGGCCTCAACGGCAGGACCAGCACCGACCCGCTGTGGGACTGTGGCTGGCGCCGGCGTCTCAGCCGCCCGCGCCTCAGCAACCCGGCACTACCCCGGAGCCCGTCCATCGTGGGACTCTGCTCAGAGTCCCGCCGGTGCAGGCCAGGAAGTCCCAGGCCCACCGCGGCTGCGAGGAACTGTGGGAAGGGGGCGGGCCTCCGGCGGCGGCGCGGGTTGGCCACGCCCACCACCCTCCACCCAGGGCCTTCCACTCGCCCTTTGAGCAAACGGTACCCTAATTTTTGTTTCGTTTGCAATTCCATAAAATGTCATCTGTATATTACATTGTGTTCACTACCCCAAGTCTAGTCTCCTTCCCGTCACCACAGATCCTCCTCTTACCCTCTCCTACTCCCCCACCTTCCTTTACCTCTGGTAATCACCGTGCTGTTTTCTGCATCCTCGGCGTTTTTTGTTGTGATTGGTTTTTGCTTGACAATCCCTTCAACCTTTTTCACTCAGCCCCACCCCTCCCAACCCACTCCCTTCTCACAGCTGTCAGGCTGTTCTCTTGTCTCTATGAGTCTGTTTCTATTTTGTTAGTTCATTTTGTTCATTCGAGTCCACATATAAGTGAAATTATGTGGTACTTGTCTTTCTGTCTAGCTTGTTTCACTTGGGAAAACCCGTACCTTAATTGAAATGCGTGGCTTTTCACACTAGAGCTGTGGAGACTCTGCCAATTTAACGAGAATTTCATATGCAGAGGGCAATTTAAAAATCTACTAGCTGGGGACTTTGGGAAAAAGAAAATTGGCTACTTAACTCTTTATTCCTTCTAGTGTCTGCATATTGCAGTGTGTCCCAGGACATCCTCTTTTCTGAACAGCATGTTCCCCAGCAATTTTGCACAGGGAAGTGCATAAATCTTATTTTCAAGAACGTCCCTCAGGCAAACTTCAAGATTCTGTTCAAACCTTGGGTTCCCCAGGTCCTCTTTACTCTGCAGATGGCATTATTGATCAAACCCTATGTAAGTTCCTCCACCCAGCTTCTCTTTGTACTTTCTCTGTTACAAATTCTTACAGTCATTGCCTTCTCTCTGAAAAAGGACAACTTTTCCACTTGCATTCTTGTTCTCTACCCTTCTCACCACATCTGGAATTTTGTTTCATTACCTACAGTTTCTCTCTCCAGGATCTGCAATCTCAACTCCGAATCTTAAATGTGCCCCTCTCATTTAGCAGGCACTGTGGTGAGCATGAGGGTGCAATTGTAAGAACAATATAGTCGCTGTCTCCATGTATCTACTGTTATTTTGAACATAAAAGATTACTTGTCACCATTTGAGCCATTAAACATAAATTTCTAGGAGTGGAATTGCTGAGTCAAAGGGCAGTTTTTTGTGATTATTAGTAGATTTTACCTAACTCCCTCCAAAAAAGTTTACCATATTACAAGCAATTGTGAGTGGATTAGAGTACATGGCCTCCAGGACCTTTTCTGTGGTTCTGTTTGACCTTCCCATCCTCAGTCACATATCTAGCCAAACACTTGCCAGATCTTTTAGGTTTTAACCCTACCCATGCACCATGTCCACTCTTTTCATTTCTCACATGGTTTATTACAGTAGTCCTCAACTGAGGGTGATCTTGCCTCCAGAGGGAACACTCTGCTTGGGGGGGGGGGCTGGGGGAGATGTTATGACATCTAGTACAGCGATTTTCAACCTATTTTCATCTTATAGCACACATAAACTAATTACTCAAATTCTGAGGTACACCAAAAAGTATAATTCTTGCTGATATGAAAAAAAACTATAATTGTGATTCATTCACACCAGACAGCTATTGATCTGTTGGCTGTTGTCATTTTTTCATTTGGCAATCTAAGGAAGAGGAGGTCAGTGCCCCTGACTAAATAGTCACATATTACATGTTTTAGAAATTCTCATAGCTCACCGGTTGAAAATTGCTGCTCTAGCAGGCAGATGCCAGAGATGCTACTAAATAGGACAGTCCCTCCCCTCAACAGATAATTATTGGAACCAAAATATCCATAGTGCTGAGGCTAAGAAATTCCATTTTATTATGTCCCCCTAGGCATGTCAAGCCTAAGGAAAAGTCTTATATAAAAGTTTATATAAGACTTGAGCCAAATTTTCAGTACATGCCTGGAAGCAAGATCTCAACAGACTGAGAAGATGCTCTGGAGAAGGGCAGTTTTGTAGCTTAGTTTATACATTAGAATTAAAGGAGGAGACCTAAGGAAGGTTACATGAAATCCGTTGGTGGTAAACTGAGGAGGCAGAAGAAAGCAAATTGGGGAAATCTCTAGGATTGGATAAAAAGCAAAATGGAGAAACACTTCTTTTACATTGGAGGGTACAGGATAGTTAATCATTAACATTCATAGCACATAGATATAGTATTTGGGGAACAAGTTAACAATGAGGGGTTCTTTGGTCTCTTGCTCTGGTATCAGCAGTTGTGTCTTCCAAGGGTAGGAAAAGAAAATTACTCTGACATATCAAAGGTGTGTTATCCTGAATGCATAAGAACAATGGACCAAGTTCACTTAAGGTAGACTGACCCTTGCTAAGAAAGCTATAGATACGCCCGAGGCATGACATGTGCAGTTAGAAATTTGTGATCAGATCATTCTGGAGGTTATGTTTGGTCACTGAGCTTATCAGGCCTGCCATGTGTCACCCCACCCTACTACCCGCTTGCCAAGTTTATTATGTAACCTCTTTTCATTCACAGTTACAAGTAGCCTCCCAACTAGTCACCAATTTTAATCTCTCCCTAGCCAATTTATAACACAGGTGGTTACAACATTAATTTTCTCAAGTTGTAGCCCCAAAGCTGCCATCACCCTACTCAGAACCCACCTGTGTTCCCCATAGACCAGTCCAAACCCTTCAGCTAGGTACTAAAGTCACATGGTGTTACAGCCTCGTCAGCCACAACTCTGCTAGACACTACTTCTACAAGTCAGGCTATTTGCTATTCCTTGCCTTTGTTCTTCTCCATACATTTCATCACACTTTCCCCTAAATGCTGTCTCCCAATCATCTGTTGTCAAACCCCAACTAAAGTCCATTTCACATTCCCTCTCCTCCCCAAAGGCTCTCCCCTCTCTAATCACAAGAGAACTTTGACCCTTTCACATGAATTTAGCACATTGTGCCTGTTTTGGTATATTATGTACCTGTTATATTTTTTCCTAAACTTTCTAGACTGTACAATCCTTCAAGGAAAGGATTTCCTTATATCTTTAGCTCTTGCTTTTAAGCACACTGCTTTTCACACCGGAGATGCACAGGAAATGTTGACTGGGAAACAGACCAGCCAGAATTGAGTCCCTCTCACTCATTATATGTGGCATTAGCTCAGCCAAATCACTCTCTCAGGTCTCAGGAATCCCATCTATGAAATGAAAATAAAAATTGAACTTCTGTATAGGGTTGTTGTAAAGATAAAATGCACTTAAGGCACTTAGCACAAGGTCTGGTATGAAGTTAAACACTTAAAATGGTAATAATAATTTATTATTATGGAGCAAAGCCCTGTATGACCCATGTGATGACTGGGTGCCACTGGCCTACTTCAAAGGAACTTGGAGTCGGGGAGGCAGAGAAGTTCTTGAATTGGGCAGGACGACAGAATGGGGTAGGGAGATTGTTTCTACATGCACCCCGTGAGAGTGGAGTCAGTGGGGACGATATCAGACAAGGCCATTGTGTGAGGCACGGCTCCACACAAAGTTAGCTGGCCGAGAGCCAGAGTAGGGGCTGAAACCAACTCATGTTCTCTTCCAAGTCTGGGGCTGCAGTGTCTGGAGGAAGGGACAATGGAGGAGAAGCCCTCTTCTTAATTGACACAGAGGCTGTGTGTGTACTGGCAAGCCCCTGACATCAGATTCCCTGGGGAAATGCTGAAGAAGAAGGCATGTCAAGTGTGTCAAAAGGAGCTTTAATTGCCTTTTCAAAGAGATTGGTTTTCAATATACAACAGACACGTTCTGCAGTGAATGGGGAGGGGGGATGAGCTGTGCTCTCGTCTGCTTGCATAGCTGAGGGACAGTCTGCTCAGCTAGAGGAAGGCTGTACATTTGCCTTTTCCACGCCCTGGACGTGGAAAATATCTCCTCCTCCCAGTCTTTCCTGTGACCTCATCCCTTCTTTTTTTCAACATTTTGTGATTTCCTCGAAGAACATTGTTGCTAGCTGTCTCCTGGTTTCCCTTGTGACTGGGAGGTACCTTCTGGAGCCTGACTTATCTTTAATTTCATCACTTTTCCTGTAGCTCTATTTAGTTCTCACAACAAAAACAGCTATTAATAACCATTTTCAGAAATATACTTTCAATTTAATGACATGGAATTATGTTCTTAATTTATCATGAGTGGGAAAAACAGACAAAATAAGTAATACAGTAGGATCCCATTTGGGGGAATAAGTATTTTGTGTGTCGATGTGTATGTATACAGATATCCATTCATACATAGATCCATTCATGAAAGTTTGGGAGTCTTTCTAATGCAATATTTAACACTGGCTATCTTTGGATGGTGGGCTTCTGGGTGATTTTTATTTTCCTCTTCTTTGCTTATTTTTATGTTCTGGATTTTCTACGTTGAACATGTATCCCTTGTGCCATTAAAAATATGGTGTTTTTTTAAACCGCAAACTTCACTTTCCCTAGCAGATCTCATTTTTCCTGATTTGTTATTGATTGCCTAGCTCTTCTTTTTTTAAATTAATATAATTTTTAAAAAATCAAAAGAACTTAATGTTAAAATTATCACTGATCTTTTTACTATGTCTATAGTTTTGCATTTTCCAAAATGTCATATAATTAAAATCATACATTATATAGTTTTTCAGACTGGCTCTTTCAATTAGTAATCAATACACACTTAAGGAGGTTCATCCATGTTTTTTTTTTTTATTCAATAGCTCAATTCTTATCTTTGACCACTGTTCCATTGTATAGATGTACCACAGTTTGTTTTTCCATTCACCTAATGAGGGACATTTGGTTGCTTCTAGTTTTTGATGATTACGAATAAAACTGCTACAAACGTTCATGTGCAAGGCAAAATTACTTGTTATCATGAGTTGATTTTTCAGGTATAATATTCAAAGAATATAATAAAAATAATTGATAGAGCCCTGGCTGGTGTGGCTCAGTGGATTGAGTGCCAGCCTGTGAACCAAAGGGTTTCCAGTTGGATTCCCAGTCAGGGCACATGCCTGGGTTGCAGGCCAGGTCTCCAATGGGGGACACATGAGAGGCAACCACACATTGATGTTTTTCTACCTCTTTCCCTTCCTTCCCCTCTAAATAGATAGATAGATAGATAGATAGATAGATAGATAAAATTAAAAAAAATAATTGATAGAGGAATACCATCTTAAAAGTCAAAATTAAAATGAAATGGTCCATTATAATTGATTTATCTATTTTTTAAAAGCAATGAAGCTCTATCCTTGTAGCTCAGTTAGTTAGCATCATCCCAATATGCCAAGGTTGTGGGTTTGATTCCTGTTCAGGACACATGCAAAAATCAACCAATGAATGCATCAGTAAGTGGAACAACACCTGTTCTCTAGGCCTTTTAGAAGACATTGAGTTGTTCCTTTGGGCACATACATGCGAGTCTACCCAAAAGGCCATATTGTGGACATCAAAGGAACAGGTGCTATTCAAAAAGAAATGTCCCCACAAATGTTACTGTGCAGAACTGGAGGGGTCTGCAGTGGCACCCGGCGTGCAGTGGGCATTGTTGTAAACAAGCGAGTTCAGGGCAAGATTCTTGCCAAGAGAATTAATGTACATATTGAGCATATAAAGCACTCTGAGAGCTGGATTGACTTTCTGAAACATGTGAAGGAAAATGATCAGAAAAAGAAGGAACCAAAGAAGAAGGTAGCTGGGTTCAGCCTACCACCAGCCTGCTCCACCCAGAGAGGCACACTGTGTGAGCGCCGATGGAAGGAGCCTGGGCTGCGGGAGCTCATTCTCTGTGAGTTCATGGGGTGGTACATGTTTTGAAAAAAAAAAGACATTTGTACTATTAAAAAATTACTACAAGAGGCATGATATTCTTTCTGCAAATGTGTGAGTGGGCATATATCAAAATCTGATACTAGAGTTTTGAGATTAATTAAAGAATAATCAAGTATAAAAAGCAGAACTAATTCCATTAAATTCATTAGACATCCTAATAAATTTTTCCTATTTATTTAACAAAAAGGAAGATACACACACACACACACACACACACACAGTCTTTGTAATACCACTACAGGTTTTCTTCCTACAAGTATACAACCTGATATATTCCATTTTGCCTGATTCCTATCAAAAAATAAAAATGTATGGTGCATTTATAATGCTGCATTGTCAGGAGAGGGCTTTTTTGACAAGGCATTAATTGAAAACTAAATTCTTTTATAATTTTATACATGTGATGATTAGAAGAATTTTTCATAAACTAGCTTCTGACCCTGTACATTTCAAACCTCGTTTTCCCCCCATTACCAACACACTTCAGTGTCAGGCACCATAGGGCAAGTTCTTATCAAACTGTGGCCCTGCCCCTTCACATCACATCACCAGTTCAGCGGGCACTGCGGGCAGTAGTAGATTTCCTGTGAGGCAATCTCATGTTGGGATGACTAGCAATAACCTAACCAGTGACACACTGGAAAAGGGAGGACCCCTGATGTGGCACCTCAGCATTCGAGGGCTCAGCTCTGCCCTCTGGCCCCAGGCCTGCCCACAGAGCAGGGAGTCTGTGGGACCAAATGGGCGTGTGCTATTAGAGCCCACGCCCTGCCTTGTAGGCCACATACACTGGGTACCCAAGACTCTGGAATTGCCTGCCTATTTTTAGGGCTTGGGTGGACTTGTGTTCTTTCCAAGGCGGGCCAGCATTACAGGCATGTGTACCCTTAGACTCAGTAGGTAGCCAACAGGTTTTTGGAGTAGTATGTGAACAGAACTTGAACATGCAGGCCCAAGTTTCTGTGTATGTGTGTGTGTATGGCAGTGTGTGTGTGGGGGGGTGGTCCTCACAGTGTGAAATGTGAAATGGAGCTGGGAGTGGAAAGAGATGGGTGGACTGCAGGTCAGCTTTCCTGCACTGCTCTGTTCTGGTTCCTTTCCAAAGAATTAGAAAATGTCAAATGCCAGCCTGGTTTCCTTGCCAAGGTAGGTGATAGAAGGTATTTTACTTAAGAGTTTGTTAGCTTGACTTATACCATTTAAATACCTGGTAAACGGGCTTCCATTTGTACTTGTGCTCCAAGCTGAGAATTCATTTGAGGATGAGAATATCCTCTTATTATTCTGTGGAGTAATATGGAAACCTACTTTGATATCACAACTATTCAGGTAGGCTCCTGGGGATGCTTTAATCTAGCTTTAACCTAGGTACAAGCCCAAGCCCAACCCTGGCTATCCCTGCATTGGTTTATGGGGCTGCAACAGAGCAGTGCTGGGTCCCCAGGGGCTGTTCACCACGAGTGAACCCACCTCCTCAACACATCAGGAATAAGACTCTTCAGTCACAGCTACAAGAGTGTCCCAAGGGGGTGGGCTGGGATGGGAGTAAAAGGCAGAAAACTGTACTTGTACAACAATTAAAATTAAAAAAAAAAAGAGTGTCCCAGAGTTGTTGCTACTTCTGAAGAATAATGAAGACATAGAAAACAGAGGCTAACCCAAAAGATCATATACAGATAGATACTCAAGCCTTCTCGGGTGAGCAGATCAGGTATGTACTCCCCATGAGGCTCCCGATTGGGGTCAAAGGAGGAAGGTCTCGAAAACATAGATTCTATTTTCTTATTTATTATAGTAGTTCATAGAAGTATTCTGATAAGCCATGGCTGAAGAGGTTTTCTCTTTTGAGTCTACTATTCACATGAGATCACATGTTTTGCATATGCACTCATGTGCTAATATTTCTCTGCAGTCTTTGAGGCCACCCACACCAAATCCCTGGTCACAGAGTCCAGCCTTCGGCCTAAACACAAGAAGCAGCGGTCACTCGTCACTTGCCAGAGATCTACGCACCACTCGGGAAAAAAGGATTGCAATGGGACCATTTGGAGCTGACAGCCCAGGTTTCTAGCTGGCTAAATATTCAAGAGATAAGGTTTTCCCAGGGTCCTAGCCTCTTCATTTGGGAGGAAAAGTGATCATTTTGAGGATGAGCCCTTCTCTTGCTCCAAGACACAGGTAGCAGCAAACCCAGTCATATCCTCTTTTATTGATATATAATCTGTTACTATGCTTATAAATAAATACCTTTTTAAGAGTAGACTTGTCTTATTAATGTGCACCATTTACACAGACAGTCAGAGACGTCACATTAGGTGATAGAGTTTCTTTTCCCATACCCCAGAAGAGTCATACTTTATAGAGGTCACAGTTCCAAGTGTTACCAGAGTAGAAATGCCAAACGATCCAGCATCTATTACAAGCTATATAAAGAGCTTTCTGAAACCCAAACGAGAATCCCATTTATTTAGAAAAGAAACAGCTTAGGTGATTTGTGTGCGTGTGTGTGTGTGTGTGTGTGTGTGTGTGTGTGTGTGATCCAGAAGTCTAATCTTACTCTGGAGCAGCTTCTTTAAATGTAATTCACGAGCAATGAGGAGGAAGCCAAGGCATTGGACTATTACAAGAAAACCAAGCCAGCACAGTCATTTCCCCCTCATTCTGTGTGGGTGGGTGGTGAATACCCTTAGATCTCTGGGAAGCATTGCTGCAGTTTCACAAGGCCGATTAGGGGTTCTTAGAGCTTCAATGCACTGAATGCTTAAGTGATTTGGGCACCATGAAGAGGTGCAGGCTCTGTCTGTGTCAGAAGATGGGACTCTGTAAGAGCCCACCTGGTACCCGAAATGCTGTGGAAGAGGAGAGACCCAGAATTCAACGTAGCGTGAATCCAGGTTTCTTTCCTAAATACTGACTGTTGTTTATACCCTAAAAAGCTTTGGGACATTTGATGATTAGAATAAGACAACATGAATCTGTCTCTCCCTTTTTCTTCCCCCAATCACATCTTCTCTTTTAGTGCCATTGTGAACATCAGAAATACGGAAAAGCAGTAATTCTGAACCCCTAGCAGCGATGGAACACGAGGGGGAAAGAGCAGTGCGGGATTCCGTGAACTACATAACAGAAACCCTTACCTTTTCCTCACTCAAATAACCCATGTTTTTGTCAGTTTACGCATCCCATCCAAGTGGAATTGTAATCCAAAAAGCACTGTTGCATAGTTCAAAGTTACTGTCAGACTTTCACATCTGTCAAACCCGAGGATTCTGGGATCTGGCTATCAGGAGGCCTTCGAGACAATATGTAATTCTGTATGAGTACTTTCTCTGCCCCTCTTTGACTTTGTCATTTTGTAGTGAATGGGCTTTATTGTGCATTCTGCATAGCTGGCAAGAATAAGAGAGCAGAACTGAACCCAGTTAGTCAGCAAGGTCAGACCGAGGGCCTTTCAGGTCGTCAGCACTGTGGGATGTGTAGCAGCCGCAGAAGAAATGGCCCTTGTCCTCAAGGAGTTGACAAGGGGTTTTCGAAAACACACATATGAGAACCTTTCAAAGACAAGGTGTTTCATCTAGTAGGAGTTGCGGGGCCTGCCCAGGATGTGCTGCGGAAGTCCCTGTGCAGGGGGCGCTCTGGAGTACTGGAGTAGCCACGGAGGCACGGACCTGCTTGGGTCTCAGAGACCTCACAAGACTTAGGCAGGCAGAGGGGAGAAGCGAAGATCTTCCAGACCAGGGGAAAGACAGGATAAAAGGTTAGAGGGAGGAATGAGCTTGGCACAGGTCGGTGACATTTCCCTTTACCTTCCTGTTTCCAAACTGGTTCGCTCGTTACTTCGCAATAGGGCAGCCGAGCATCCATTTTCCTTACCTGATCCGTTCATGTTAACAAAATGTTATGACAAAATACTCCAGGAGTTCCACAAATCCTGTAAAAGGTCTCGCCCATCTTTCCCGACTAAGGCGTTTGTAGGAGTTTCTCTTCTCACAGAATGTCTCGGTTGTCTCTTGTCTCTGGCTCCTCTTTCATCTTGCCCTTTCTTCTGCCGTAGACATCCATCAACCTCACTGGAAGCTTCTGTTTGGTCCCGCATGTGAGAGAAACACTGCTGATCTTCTCTTGGTCAGAATCTGGGGAATGTTCCACTTTCAGCTGACAGTCAGGTCTTCACAAGTTGACATATTTCATCTGAGTTAGCACCCATCAGTGAACTGCATCAACAGAAATCCTCCTGGCCAGACCAGCAGCAGAGTGGGGGGTGTGGGTCAGAAGAAAATCTGTGTTAGAATTTATTCTCTCCCTTCTTATATCCTCCCACCCTACCTCATCATTTTTTAAAAATTACGGTTGAGCCCTGGCTGGTGTGGCTCAGTGGATTGAGCATGGGCCTACGAACCAAGGGATCTCATTCGATTCCCAGTCAGGGCACATGCCTGGGTTGCAGGCCAGTTCCTAGCAGGGGACTCATGAGAGGCAACTGTACATTGATATTTCTCTCCTTTTCTCCTTCTCTTCCCCTCTAAAGATAAATAAATAAAATCTTTTTAAAAATTACAGTTGATGTACAATATTATATCAGTGTTAGGTATACAGCATGGTGGTTAGACTTTATAACTTATAATATATCCCCCCAATAAGTCTAGTGCCCACCTGACACCATACATAATTATTGCAATTTTTACTGTATTCCCTATGCTGTACTTCACATCTGCATGACTATTTTGTAATTACCAATTTGTAGTTCTTAATCCCTTCACCTTTTCCACCCAGCCTCCCCTCCCCTGACTGCTCTCCACTCTGGCAACCAACAGTCTCCTCTCTGAATCCATTTCTTGATGATCTACACTGCCAGCAAATAGTCACCAAATGCTTGTATTTAGTTATCATGAATATACCAGCAAGTATACAACAGTTTTTCTTATCTTATCTAGTTAGATTAAATGGGCTTGTTTGTTGGAGGCAACATCAGAGCCTCTCAAGGTCAAGAGTGAGCTGGAGCCCTGGCTGGTGTAGCTCAGTGGATTGAGCGTGGGCCTGCGAACCACATGATCGGGGTTCAATTCCCAGTCAGGGCACATGCTTGGGTTGCAGGCCAGTTCCCAGCAGGGGACTCACAAGAAGCAACCATACATTGATATTTCTCTCCTTCTCTCCTTCCCTTCCCCTCTAAAGATAAATTTAAAAATGATTTAAAAAAAATAGTGATTTGGATACTCTGCCTTTTTTTTGAGATTCAGCTGCATTTTAAAAAATACAGTGCCCAAACTAATTTTTTTAAAGTGATAGATTTTTTGCCCTGACTGGTGTGGCTCAGTGGATTGAGCACCAGTCTGCAAAACAAAAGGTTACTGGTTCAGTTCCCAGTCAGGTCACATGCCTGAGCTGTGGGCTAGGTCGCCAATTAGGGGCGTTCAAGAGGCAACTGATCAATGTATTTCTCTTTTTTAAAAATATATTTTATTGATTATACCATTGCAGTTGTTCTATTCCCCCCTTCATTCCCCTCCACCCGCACACTCCCTCCCCCACCATTCTCCCCCCCCTTAGTTTATAACCATGTGTTTCGAGTTCTTTATATTCTATATTTCCCCCACTATTCTCGCCCTCTCCCCTATCTATTTTCTACCTACCATCTATGCTATTTTCTGTGCCTTCTCCCCCCTTCTCCTCCTCCCACTCCCCTGTTTCTAACCCTCCATGTGTTCTTCATTTCTATGGTTCCACTCCTGATCTAGCTGTCCTCTTAGTTTGCTTTTGTTTTAGGTGTGGTTGTTAATAACTGTGTGTTTGCTGTCCTTTCACTGTTCATATTTTTCATCTTCTTTTTCTTATATAAGTCCCTTTAGCATTTCATATAATAAGGGCTTGGTGATGATGAACTCCTTGAACTTGACCTTATCTGAGAAGCACTTTATCTGTCCTTCCATTCTAAATGAAAGTTTTGCTGGATAAAGCAATCTTGGCTGTAGGTCTTTGGATTTCATGACTTGGAATACTTCTTTCCAGCCCCTTCTTGCCTGTAAGGTCTCTTTTGAGAAATCCGCTGACAGTCTGATGGGTACTCCTTTGTAGGTGACTGTCCCCTTATCCCTTGCTGCTTCTAGGATTCTCTCCTTCATTTTAGTCTTGGCTAATGTAATTATGATGTGCCTTGGTGTGTTCCTTCTTGGGTCCAACTTCTTTGGGACTCTCTGAGCTTCCTGGATTTCCTGGAAGTCTATTTCCTTTGCCAGACTGGGGAAGTTCTCCTTTATTATTTGTTCAAATACGTTTTCCACTCGTGGCTGTTTCTTTCCTCCTTCTGGTACCCCTATAATCTGGATGCTGGAACGTTTAAAGATGTCCTGGAGGTTCCTAAGCCTCTCCTCATTTTTTTGAATTCTCATTTCTTCATTCCTTTCTGGTGGGATGTTTTGTTCTTCCTTCTGGTCCATTCCGTTGATTTGAGTCCCAGTTTCCTTTCCATCACTATTGGTTTCCTGTGCATCTCCCTTCATTTCAATTAGTTTAGCCTTCATATGTTCCTCTAATTTGTGACTATATTCTACCAGTTCTGTGAGCATCCTGATAAATAGTGTCTTGAATTGTGCTTCTGAGAGGCTGGCAATTTGTCAGTCGCTTAGAGTTATTGGCTCTGGGACTTTGAGCTCTTCTTGCACCATCTTTTGGGCTGTTCGTGCCTGTTCCATAGCAGGATCAGAGCCCTAAAGTGTTCACTAGAACAGGGCAACTAAGTCGCTGGGTTGTGACACTGTATGTGGCGGCAGGGTCAAAGAGGGACTATGGCGTCCTGTCTGCCGCCTGCCGCCTTGGCCCTCACCCGTGCCTGCCGTCACCAGGCCCATGCATTTCGTCCCACTGCACGCGAGTGTGCCACCACCGTCAGCCCTCGCCCCCTGGGGCCTGCGTGGTCTGTCTCACTGTGTGCGAATGTGCGACCGCGGTCAGTCTGCCCTGCACCCCAACTGGTTCCGGGCTGCAGGATGTTGTTGGACTTCCGTATAATTCAATTTTCTGTCCTTTGGTTGTGTCTTTGTTTCTCCAAACCTTTGTTGTATTCAAACTTGGTTGTGGGAGAAGGCACAGTATTTCCACCTATGCCTCCATCTTGGCGGAAGTCCTGATCAATGTATTTCTCGCACATTGATGTTTCACTCCCTCTCTTTCTCCCTGCCTCCCCCTCCCTCTAAAAGTAAATAAATAAAAATTTTATTTATTTATTTATTTATTTATTTATTTATTTATAGAGGGGAAGGGAAGGAGAGAAATATCAATGTATGGTTGCCTCTCATGAGTTCCCTGCTGAGAACTGGCCTGCAACCCAGGCATGTGTCCTGACTGGGAATCGAACCGCAATCCTGTGGTTTACAGGCTCGTGCTCAATCCACTGAGCTACACCAGCTGGGGCAATAAATAAAAATTTTAAAAAGGTAGATTTTCAATGTATGCACTTAACACAAAAATTACAATGACTAGCTTTTGAAATGATATCAAAAATTTAAATTGATAGGAATGTTCATAGCAGCATTATTCATAATAGCCAAGAAGTAGAAACAGCCCACATGGCCATCAACTGATGGAGGAGTGACTAAAATATGGTTATATCCATACAATGAAATGTTGTTTGCCAATAAAAAGAAATGAAGTCCTAATACATGGTACAACACAGCTATACCTTGAAAACATTACGCTAAATGGTGCTCGCTTCGGCAGCACATATACCAAAATTGGAACGAAAACATTACGCTAAATGAAGGAAGCCAATTAAAAAAGACCATATATTGTATGGCTTAATTTTCATAAAATTTCCAGAATAAAATTTATAGAGGCAGAAAGTAGATAAGTGGTTGGTTGGGGCTGGGAGAGATGGGCATTGGGGATGAGGCTGTGGAGAAGGGCAATAGGAACTGACTGCTCGTGGGATTCCCTGGGGGAACAAATACGTTCTAAAATTAGACTGTGGCGATGGTGGCACAACCCTGGGAACATACCAAATACCCTGCATTTTACACTTCAAGTGGGTGGATTTTATGGTATGTTACCTATGTCTCAATAAAGCTGTTCTTGAAAAGTCTAAATTGAAAGCTTTCATGGCTATGTGCAGGGCGCCAGGCAATGTAGTACACTAGGCAGAAGCCCGATTTGGGAGTCCAACACACCTAAGGAAAGAAGGAAAATTTTCCTTCCTTCTTCCTGATTTTCAGTCAGGACCGAAAATCCCTGGGGACGATGGAACAATGTTACTTGTGTAGAACAGATAGATGCCCTTTAGTTCCTAGTGATTTCCCAATTTAAGTTTCCAACCAACAACTGACTACACTTTGGGTGCATGTTCTAAGACTGCACCGCTAGGTGTCAGCTTGACCATACAGTTTCATTCTTAGAAGCTTCTGGCTCTGGGTTCTCATGGTAACAGCCTCACAACCATTTGGTTGAATACCTGCCTGATGTCAGCCACAGTGCTCATGACTCTTAAAACACATGACTTCTAATCCTTTACCAAGTAGGCAAGGTAGTTACTGTGCTGGTCATGGGAAGCAGAGGGTCAGAAAGATTCTGTGACTCGTACAGGATACACAGAAAGTGGCAGGACTGAAAATCAAGCTTCCTTCATTCTGCCACTCATTCAGAAACACAGAACACCTACTATGTGTGAGGTATTTCATCTGGGATTAGGGTTCCAAAGGTGAATAGGGTGTAGTTCTCACCCTCTGGAACTTCATTTTTTATCCTTTACTTGTATGTACATTTAAAAAGAAAAAATGGGCATCTCCTTTTACAGTTGTTCTTGACTTCAGGTCAGCTACATTCTAAAGAACGCAAATGCTTTGTTCCTAAGAGGTTAGACTGACCCTTAGGTCAGTTTCCTAGGATGGCTGTTCTGCTATGCCCAGCCACTATAATGACATTTTAAAAATTAAAAGCCTATTAAGAACCTACGAGGCTAGAGGCAGCACCTGGTCTGTTTTACCACTGTCTTACTTACTTATATCCTCAGCGACAAACTATTAGTAGAGAATACGTGTCTAATTTTTAGTCAGTGAATATTTACTGAATGAATGAAAGCCTTGTACTCTGCTAAATGCTATGCAAAAAGCGATGTGAGGGAAATGTTTAAAACAGTCTGTATCTTATTGTAGGAAGCAAATTTGAATGTTTCCTTCCAGAGGATGGTACCTTGTCCTAAAAAGCCCCAGCTGATTCATTGCTGAGGTAGGGAAGCCTCACAGATCTTGGAGAAGGTTCTAAATGAGCCAGGGATCAGAGGATTATGCCACTACTAGATTTAACCAGGGGATCCAAAGTCTAGTGGCTTCTCTGAAGTTTGTTCCATGTCACAAGAATACCAGCTGTGTCTGTCTCTTGAGTTGTCATCCACTAACCAAACAGTTTGACAATTAGGACCATAGGAATTACTGGGCTCGGTCAAACCTATAGTCCAACAAAAGCCTCTTACGTTGGAGGAAAAGATTCAAGTAGTGGTCCTTAAGTCTGGTTATGAATCAGAATCACTTGGGGGAGCCTTGCAAAGATAAAATACAGATCGCTAGATCTCACTCCGACCTAGTTAAATGGAATTCCTGAAACTAGGTATTTTATTATTCCTGAAACTAGGTATTATTTAAAGTCCTGACCTGGGATTCTGATGTAGGACCAGAAAATGAAAAATGGCTGGTTCATTTACATATGGTTCTGCAATTCATAATTGTGCCCTGATCTTTTCTGATTTCTGGTTACATTCCTTCCCTGGATAAGAGTCCCATGCATTCATTATCTGCAGTTTGAAGTACTATACCTTTTAAATCAATCCTAAGCTTATTCTGTTGGAAGTTTGTAAATGACTTTGAAATCCCCAGATTTGGGAATTAGGGAGATGGGTCCATGTCGATCATACCCGTGTTCTTTGTGGTACTGTAGATTCAGCTCAGTTTTGTCCCTAAAACATGCCTTAGCAGTTACATGTCCATTCTTCAGGTTTTTCTTGGTTTACAAGCAGTTCTGACTTCATCAAGTGATTCATTCAGCATCAGCTAGGGAACCTTTGCCCACTTTATGCAATAGCAGAAAAATAATATCTGTTCCTGAGATGACGGTGGCTATGAATGGCTGCTACTAATGTCATTCAGGGTAGGTAAGCATTTTTTGCGAGCTTGGGTTAAAGTCCTGTTATGGGACTAATCAGCCTGTTAGCTTTGGAGAGACCAGGAAGGGGAATATACTGTCACTTAAGAGCTTAATGACTAAATATCCCTTTGAAATGACAATCTAGATGGTTTACAGAGGAGGGAGGAGGGCAGGAGTATTTATAGAACAGCATACAAGGATGTGATTAGAGAAGAATACCAGGAGCATGCACCTGCCAAATAAAAAGAAAAAGGGTCTGATTCAACTACTTCCTTAAAAAAAAAAGGCTAAGTGGTTGGAGATGGAGATTCACAACTGGGGTGATCATTTTGGAATCTCGAAGTGTCCCTTGATAAGTCAAAGTTTCTAAGTAGCCTTCCACACATGCAAAAGAAAAAGAGGAGAAAGAGGGCTTGGGAGAGAGAGCGAGTAGAAGTGCTATCAATCTGTACATCCCTCTAGGCAACTTTCACCTGGCCAGGATCTGTCTGTGCAGAAAAATCATGGGAGCTTGGTTAGAAATTTCTACCAACCAGTGAAAGATTTCTGGTTGTATTCCTTGTGGACCTCAACAATGACCTTGTTCTCAACTGAGGTTATTAGAAAACAGATCTCCAGGGACTAATCAGCCCAAGATAAAAATACTATGACCTCTGATTTCAATATAGGAGCTCAAAGATGATCTCCGGTATGTGGCTCCAAGGTCGTAATAATAATAGCTTTTCCTGGCATTGCTTCTCATCTAGAGATTTCAAAGCCTCTCTCAAATACCTACCGATCTCATAGGTAGCTGATTAAGCAACATCTCTGACATTCATCTTTTGCTGAGGGTCCTCCCATAAATTAGTGACTGAGCTAGAAATAGAGTGTGGAGCTCATGATTCAAGGTCTCACATTCAACACCCACCCCTTTTTGTACCTGGTATTAAGCAGTTTGTGGTGCTCCCACAGGGCATAGTTCTTTGTAGGGGCCTGTGTATCAGATCTGCCTGCTTCTTTGCTGTCATCACCTCCTACTGACTGCATTTCTGGTTCCCTGGTGTCCTGGCAACTGGGCTGTGTCTTGGTTCTCTGGGATGTGAGAACTGTTGACAAATCTCCAGAGTCTTCGTATCTTGCCATCCTTCATCCCAATTTACAGCTCCCTCCACAATCTTAGGGCCGTCAAAGTACTGTGTCCTCTGGCTTATTCTTCCTCCTCCTCTATCCTCAATCCTCACCTCCCCTCAGCAGAAGAGGAAGCCACAGACTAAGAGCTCGTGAAGTAGGAAGGGACGGGAAGGGAAAGTCTTGTCTTTTCTCTCCCATTGCCTTCTTGTTCCCATGGAGGGGGCTGAGACCATGAACTTTGACCCCAATGGGAGAAGGAGGAAATCAGCAGGATAAGCCTTTGCTTCCATCACTCATCCTGAAGGAGTTGACTTTTTTTTTTTCAATTTGGAGGAAGAGTTAACTCAATGCAGACCCTTGATGGGAAAATCTATCTCAGAGCCTAAGGACTACTGTTGGCCCAGTATTTTAATTTAATTTTCACACCAGAATGGTTTCACTGAGTCAGAGGAAATTGAGCTCTTCCTTCCCAGTGTTGACAACTCGGAACAGAATTTCCCCAAAGGAACGACCCTGTCTATGGGAGTCCCACAGGGATTGGTAGTGGGATTCCAAATTCAGAGTAGAGGGATGGTGCTGTACACTCTGGGGCGGGGGGTGGTGTCTGTATTTAGTTATACTCCACCACTGTGATTTACCTACTACTTACTATAGTCACTGGTGATCATTATATGATAATTAGCACGTGATTTTTTTGTAACTCCCAGAGTACCACCCCCAAATAAATGATGGTGTAAGGTGGCAAGGCTGCTCCTAGAGACAACTCCTGACTCATTCACGGACTAAATATCTAGTAAACTATTGCAAGCCAGGCCCTGAGCTTAGCGGTTGAGAGTGGGGTGAAGGTGATTCTTGGTATCACAATGCTGACATGCTGGAGGAGGCACAGGCACTAAACAAATTTACACATGAGACGTGTGCATCCAACACAGAAGCACAGCGTGTGTAAGAGGGGCACCCAACCCAGTGGTGGCTGGGGGGGGGTGTCAGGAAGCTCCCCTCTAGTAGCAATTTTGAAGGTAAGATCTGAAGGATGACCAGGGGTTAGTAAATGGGAATCCAACTTAGGGTGAACCTATACTATTGGTATCATTTCCCCAGAACATGTTAAACCCCAAGACTCCTCACATTAACCCTCCAAGGTAACTCCCAGGCTATGCCAATACAGTGCCTCTGACTCTGTCTCTGCACCGTGTGACACGACCTTGGAAAAGTGTGACATTTTACAAGTGGAAGATGTAATTATTGTATTCCACTAGAGAAAGTACTTCAGGGAGGAGGATGGCACCAGGGAAATAGCTGTGAAAATCAGGTTCTTCCATTTCCACACCCAGGCCCAACTCGCTGTGCCCTTGGGATGGTCTGCTTCCGTGACAGGAAATACGTTTGCCTCTCCTAAGCAACAACATCCTTCTTATCAGCTGCTGCACCGAGAAGACACTGATGTTCTTTTGCAGGAAACTAACAGGAAAAGAAAGAAAGCCTACCACTAAATACACTTCCTGAGGGCAAAATGAAATGGCCGCTGCTCTGGCTGCCGGTAGGAAAGGGCTGAGTAAACAAACACACTACCCCTATTGTGGAGGCAGACTTCCTGGGGGCATGTCCTCATCTCCTCAGCCCTTCTGAAGTCAGCCGTCCTGCAGGGAACAGACAGATGCTCTCTCTATGGAGAGGTACTGAGACATGTCTCCCCTTTCTCAAACACAGAGAAAATAGATCACAGGGAGAGGAGATGAGTCGCAGGAAGAGGAACTTGATGTTGCCACACACCTCTTTTTTAAGGTTACACAACGTTCCCAGCAACTTCTGCTTTGTGTTCTTTTCTGGGCCCGGAGCTGGTGACATCTGGGAATGAGTCAGGTGGAAAAGGGGTCAGGGCTGCTGCATCTCAGAAAATCAGTGGGCCTGTCGAAACCACGGCGGCACAGATCACTTGATTTGGAGGCAGAGGTGTAAACTGTCATTATCCATGAGTATTTATTGAATTCTGATGGTGCGGCGCCACAGCAGGAACTGCTCGAGAAGGTGACTCTGGATCAGGAAACGGTTCCAGTCTGAAGGATCCTAAGTCATTTCCTTGTGAGGATAGTTTTATCTTCTGTGTGGAACACAGAAGGAAAGAACGTGTACAAACGCAGGGCTGGGGCGGGTGGCAGAGGGGAGAGAGATGAGATAGGGTGAGCTCTTGAACCTTTGTCTTTCTACACTGTTTTGGTTTAAAGATCATTTATACTTGAGTATTTTTTTTTCTATCCTTCTCATACAGTAATCATGGGCGAGCTCTAAGAAATGACTCAAAGGCAAAATAATGGGGTTTCCTTGATTATAGTTCTTCATTTTCTCCGGCTACAGGCCAGCCCTCACTACCATCCTCCTTTCCAAGGAAGCCAGCTTGAACCCACCCTGCAGGGGCTCACTCCAACCTCTTAGTGATCTCTTGGTCGTATTACAGACTTACCTGTCTTCTTCCAACTTCCTAATTATGAAATTAATCTTCTCAGACTCTTGGTTCTGACTGCTCCCAGTTTAGGGCCTGGATAAGGTCTCCCTTTCTCTCACCCTCATCTGAGGAGTGACTCAAACTGCAGAGTGACCAGCATCTTTTGAAAGGGACATAAAGTCACACAGCAAGTCCTTGCTCATTCTGGGCACACTTCCCTCTCTCTGGAACTTTTATGGAGCCACGCTTGGATCTCTATCCCTGGAAGGTGCAGAAATCATAGTCATAGTCAGACCACTTGCTGTTTCTGAGCATACCTTTCTTAGTATAGGGCATGCAGGAAATTAATCTGGATCATGGCTTTGTTGCTCATATTTTATGAACCTTGAATCTGAAATTGTGGTTTGGCAAGTATAGGATATACTTGCCATATATACTACATATGGATAAATGAGACAAAATATATGAAAATAAGACCATCCTGGGAAAGTTATCGTAGTCATAGCATATCCTTCCAGTAACCTGGAGTGGCAATCAGGTATCATACACATAGAATGCACTAATGGCTACTGAGCACTTCCTATGTGTCAGGTCCTTCTTCAGTTATGTAGATCATTTCATTTATTTCTCATAAAAAGTTTTCTTCTATTACCTGGAAGGGAGAGAAAACCAGTCACTGAATACTTTATAATAACATTAATAGTAAAATATTATATATGCAGGGTATAGGAGTGTAATATATGCCAAGGCCAGGGCCAGGCCCTGGACTGGATATTTTCTTTCACTTCATCTTTAAATGAAATTTACACATAGGGTCCTGGATGGTGTGGCTGAGTGGACAGAGTGCCAGCCTGTGAACCAAAAGGCTGCTGGTTCAATTCCCAGTCGGGGCACCTTCCTGGGTTGCAGGCCAGGTCCCCAGTTGGGGGCTTACAAGAGGCAGCTGATAGTTATTTCTCTCAGACATCCATTTTTCTCTCCCTCTTTCTCTTTCCCTCCCCATCTCTCTAAAATTAAATAAATGCAATCTTAAAAAAAAAGAATGCTTAAGTTTATTATTTTTTTTAAATTTATATGTAGGCATCATCATCACCATCAGGTAGTCCTGCTCCTAAAGTGGCTCCGGTGACCTCTCCCTCCTGGTATTTACATGCTTATACAACCCTCTCTTCTTGAGTGTGGGCTGGGCCTAATGATTTGTTTCTAATAGAATGTGGCAGAAGTGATGGAGTGTCACTTTTGTGATTTGATTACAAAAGACTATGACTTTTGTCTTGCTATCAGTCTCTCTTTTGCTGGCCCTCTCTCTTGCCCTCTTGCTTGCTTGCTCTGATGAAGTAGGAAGGGACTAACTCTGATTTCAAGATGCTCTATGGAGAAACCCACATGGCAAGGCACTGAGGGAGGCCTTGGGCCAATAGCTCACGAGGATCTAAGGCCTTAGCCTGAAGGCCTGTGAGCTATTGAGACCCGCCAATGATGAACTGAGCTAGAAAGCAGATCCCTGTCAACTGAGCCTTGAGATGACTGCAGCCTTGTGAGACCCAGAGCCAGAGGACCAGTTTAGCTGCACCAGGATTTCTGACCCACAGATATGGAGAGAATAACGTTGTTTTAAGCTACTAAATTTTGGGATAATTTGTTAAGCAGCAAAAGAGAACTAATACATGTTCTATTTTGTAGATGAAAAAATTGAAGCTAAAGGAGATAATCAACTATTCCAAAGCCACACAGCTAGTAAATGGAAGAACCAGGATTTGAACACATTTAGGTTCAAGGGTCTGAGTTCAAGTACTTTCTTATGAGATTTCAAGTGATTTGGGAACTGGAGTTCTAGAAGGCATTCTACTCTCCGAAATCCTTGGAGTATAGCCATGTTTCCAGGAAACGCTGTGTGTGTGTGTGTGTAAAAACAGGGATAGACAAAAGTTTAAATGATGCTAAGTACTTCAAGGGGCCCACTCCCTGTTGCAGAAGAATGGCTGGTCCACCCATAGATCTGGTGATAGTAACCAGGGGCTCCATTCAGTAGTGCAAAGGCAGAACTGAGAACTGCAGCCCAGCCATTTTAGAAGCACTCAAGCCATTTTACAATATGCAAGATGAATAGAGGGGTACCCACATTTTTCCTGAGGATGAAAATGCATGCATTGAGTAGTGGGAAAGTATGGTGTGCTCTGTAAAGATCACACAAGCCTTGGAAAGTAAATGGTTCTGCCTGAAAGAACACTCTCTTCCAGTAATCTCTCTCTCTCACTCACTCACTCACCCTTTCTTGCTCTCTGTTTTTTCTTCTTCCCATGCATGGACCAGAGCCTTGAACTTTGAAACCACAATGCTTTTTTCCAGCATGGAAGGCAGCTTGGCACTTCCCTGTGCTGGAAGCTCCCCAGTTTGGGATGGTAAATACATCTTCTTCCGGATAGTTTCCCTTTGTTCATCCAGAGCTTCATGCCAGTGGTCACGTTTGTCAAATCAGATGAAGATACACTTATTGGCTGGCTGCCTGCATGAATCTATCCTCCTTGTCAGCTTTGCCTTGGTGCCAGAGCAGCAGGCTTTGAGCTTAGGGAGGAGGATTTCTAGGTAGCAGTAGAGCAATGGTCCCATAGAGTACAATGCTGGCATGCTTCTCTTTTCAACCAATGGCAGAGCCTGCACCTTGCTGGTGTAATTGTGCAACTTGGTGTAAAGTCCACAGATAGGGGTGGAGGGGGTGCAGTGGGGGGAGGTAGGGTAGGACTCAGCTGGCTCAGCACTCTGTGGCCTCTTGGCTCTCTTTCTACCTTCCCTTACCCTCTTTTTGGCTGGTCTTCTTTTCTGTCATATCTCTCACCCCTACCCCTGCTCCCTGCGCCCCCCCACTCCCCTCCTCTCCAATCCATTCATCTCTATCAGCCTCACTCAGGGATCCTTAACTCAGGGAACCACCTCTTATCAAAGATCTTGGCTTGCCTCCAACTGCTAGCCGAAGGCAGCTCAGGCAGCTCAGGTCTGCAACCAGACTGATCGTCTTCTCTACCAGTTATTTGATTCTCTAGTCCAATTGGAATTGTATATAGAATGGGGGAGGGGCATAAAAACAAACAACCAAATAAAACAAAACAAAAAATGGAGCTTTTTTTCTGGTTGAGATTGCCTCCCAGAAATAAATAGAAATGGAAAAAGACTTGGATCCTACTCCCTTGAAGAGTGAGATAATGCAAAGAGGACAGGAATAGCAAAGAAAAGAGCAAAAAGTAGCATCGGCATACACTAAAGCCCAAGGCAAACCGTACTACTCCTTAGACATTGGGACGTCCTCTGAGTCCTTATTTTCCATTTAACCAGGATTTATAAAAGCTATTTTTGCCTTTAATATACCTGCCATGCTGGTCTTGCTCAAGCAACTGAGTAGATACCATCTGCACCACCTCCACAGCTAGCCACATAACACAAAGCTGCAGACTCCCTGACTCCAATGTTCTTGCTTTCTAAGAGGGAGTCTTGAGAGAGGTGGAGAAACACATAACACAGGAAAGAAAAGAGAAGTTGGTTGGAGTAATTATGTTATAAGGTTACAGTATGCATGCAAAATCAAGACAAAGGGTACAAGCAATCATCTTTCCAGTACTGCATGGGCTTTAAGAACACTATAGCCTTCTGTTGGATCAAATAATATTCTTTACAACCTTTTTCTTCAAGGTTTTCCTCTCTTCTTACTGGGTTGCACATAGTTTATTGGGTTGCACTGGGTTTATTTTACATTTCTTTTCTGAACTGATTTTCTCAAGGAATGGGAGAAGTATAGTGTATACCCATGCGTAAGCAAAAAAAACACAACAACTTATAAATACTTTTTTTGGTGTATAAAATAGAATAAATAGTTGATCTTTGTAGTATTTTTCTTAGTTTTGTGCTAGTGATTTCTGATTTCCTTAATTTAGAGAGCAAATCCTCTTAGTGAGGCTGACCTAATTCTACATTTTCTATGGCACTTAGTCACTATGAATGCGCAAGAGCCATTATGACCCAAAGTACCGTCATAATGACCATGCCTTCCTGTGACGTTATTTTTTCCTATCTGCTGGGACATTAATTACCTTCTAACTTGCTCTAAAATTGGTAGGTAGGACACCTTGCCAGGACTAGAGAGAAGAAAACTGCTGGTAATATTACATATTAAAAGGCTGCATAAAGGACATACTGACACCTTCTCATTGGAACACCTTCACATTGCATGTTACTTCATTTGTTATAGGATATTAGTTCAGACTTGCCTTATGTCTTGGATTCTACCTCATCCTGATCAATGTCTAATTTTTTCCTTCGACTGAATGATTCAGACATATCTGAAGTTATTTTGGCTTTTCCACTTTCCTTTCACACGCTTTTATGAGTCACTGAATTGAAGGGGAGGTTATTTCTAAATTAGAAGGTGAAGATGAGAGAAGGGGGAGGAAAGTTCCTGAAATTAACTAGGGAAAGACACCTTATTGTTATGTGTAGTTACCTGAGGAATAATTTCCGCTTAGTTTGATGATAGAGGCATGTGGTTTATAGGCTAGAAAATGGACAACTCTGTTTTCTGGATAATGCCCCATTAGGCTCCTTTACAGCCGGTTTAGAGTCCTTGTAGCTTACTCTGCAAAGGACAGGAGGGTAAATAGAAGAAACAGGGGCAAGGAGTTAGCAAGAAGAAGAAAGGGGCAAAGCACAACATTTCTGCAGTTCAGATTCTTGGTCCTACAGAAATTTCCAAATATAAAATAATGCTTGTGAATGAGAATACCTCCTTACCTTCTTGCTCCCTGGGTGTATGTGTCATGGCCCATGGGTTTGTGTATAATAGGTGGAATTGTGAGGAAGGTGCATTTAAATCTGATCTAGAAATTGAGAGAGTAATCAGGACAGCATTTTGTTATTAGAAGCAGGAAAAGTGGGTAGAAACTAAAAAGAAAAGCAAAAAGCTACTGACGAGCATATTTCTGGGAGCACAAGAGTTTTTATAGCACCACCAGATTTCTCAAAAGTGCCCACTGTGATTTGTACCCAAATGGATAAAAAATGCAATCATTTATTCTTGTGCATTGTGCCAATGTGAGAAAAGAACTGCAATTCATTCAATGGCCCTAATTTAGACTGCTGGAAAGAGGAGCAGTTCAAGGAAAAAAAGGCAAGCTTTTTAAGTATCTGACACACATCTAGTAGGACTATTTAAGAACGGCTGAACATTAAAATCAAGTTGGTGGGAGGTGAGGGGAGAGGAATTCTCATTTCCAGAGCATCACAAGGGTAAAATGTGGCCCATTTAATCTAAACTTGCTGAAGGCTGCCTGGTCACTTCGCAGATGTCAGCCAGGTTGTGAGTGTGGAAGCTGGAGCACTCTCAATGTGGCACTTCGGTTTATTAACGACGTTTATAATTGCAATCGAAGTGTTGCTAAATAAACAGTTGTGCTCTCCATTTTAACATGGAGACTTCTGAGAAGAACTTCAAGGTAAACGGGTGCACTGGGACCTCAAGAAAAGGAGATATTTATATAGTGCTTTTCCCCCAAGGAGTGGGAAACACTTCTTAGACGATACTTCTGAAGTTGGTGTTTTCTTTGTAAGTACTACTCCGTAAGTACTTCCCTAGGAGTAAGCGAGCAGTGATAAGCTGGAAAAAAGGATGAGTTTACAGAGGAAACCGTACAATAAAGAGTTAACCCTTCCCCGGTAACCTCAGAAGTGAGCTACTGCCCCTTCCTGGCTTTCTACTGCGCAACCAAACTGTGCTTGCACCAACCCTGGCCGTCACAGACCTTGCCAATTGATTTAACAGACACTTTAGACAGCCTATCATAATTTCAAACTGTCCAACCATCAACCAATTACAACTAAAGCTTGGTCTGTATCGCTTCAGGACTGGGCGGGAGCTAAAACCGGGTCCAGGAAAAGGGGAGGTAAGAAAGCTAAGACGGACAGGTAAACTAAACCAGTCAGAACAGAGAGCCGCTGCCTCATTATCCAATGGAGAGGTAGGAAGTATAAAACGGGGTGGGCCTGTTGTCATGGGGGAGGTGGTGGCGCTTGGTGGCTACTGGCAGCCGCTGTAGAGGCAGTGGCGCTGGAGTTGGTCGGGGGAAGTGGCAGGTGAGTGCCGGTAACGCGGCCCTGAGGTCTGGAGGCTGTCGCTGGGCGGAGAACTCTAGCTCGTCACTCCGGAGGCGGAGGCCAGAGGACGGGGCCCTGGACTGCGGGCCGGGTCGGGCCGGGGCCAGGGCGGAGGCGGGGGCGGCGGCGAGTTCGCGTTGACTGGGCTGGTGGGAGAATGGCCCGGCTCCTGGCGGTGGAGTTCGCGTCGGCCAGGTAGGCTGGGACCAGACCCAATCGGGTCAGGCCGGGAGGTCCCTTGGGACGTAGTGCTGCTGGAGTCTGGGAGACTGACCGTGGCCGGAGTGTGTGGGATAGGTCCTTGGGGAGACTGGAGCGGTCGGGATCCCAGACAGGAGGGTGGCCGGCAGTGACCTGGCCCGAGGACCGGGTGACTCGGGAATGCCCAGGGCAGCTTGGATTCGAGGGATAGGGGGAACCCGGGAAGCCCGGGAGTGGCCAAGGGGAGAGATCTGGGGCGGGGGCGGGGGGGGGGGTCGCGAAACTGGGAGTGGCCTGGGTTTGAGGGAGGTGGGAAGCCGGGGGCGGCCGGCCCGGGTCCGGTGTGACAGGAGCGACCCGAGTTCTAACTTGGACATCGAAGAATGACAGGGAGGGGGCTGGGGACCTCCGGAGAAAGGCNAACCCGGGAAGCCCGGGAGTGGCCAAGGGGAGAGATCTGGGGCGGGGGCGGGGGGGGGGGTCGCGAAACTGGGAGTGGCCTGGGTTTGAGGGAGGTGGGAAGCCGGGGGCGGCCGGCCGGGGTCCGGTGTGACAGGAGCGACCCGAGTCCTAACTTGGACATCGAAGAATGACAGGGAGGGGGCTGGGGACCTCCGGAGAAAGGCAGCTGTCGGAGGGAGGAGGGGAGTTAAGGAGCTGCGGGTCTTAGGAGAGTGGGATCCGTGGAGACCTTGATTAGCTTGGAGAGGAACGGGAGCGCCCTGCCCCGCACCGCTGATCTGAGATGGGGGACCCAAAACTGAACTAGGAACTTCAGGGTCTGAGGATCCCCGGAACACCAAGGAAAAAAACCCTCGAGAAGTAGCTGGGCTTGAGACTGGGGTGAGGAGTCTAGGTGGGGAGTGGAAGTTCTTTCAGTTAGAGAGGAGTCTAGCAAAATGATACACCAGGTGGGCGGGGGGTGGGGGAGGGATCATTTCCTTGTAGGAAGGGAGTAGAAGATAGGGCGTAGTGGGAGCGAGCAAGCGAGCCAGTTGCTCAGGAAGAGAGCAGTGGTCTTGTGGAAAGGGGCCAGTACAGTTGATGCGAGAAGTTACCAGTGAGGCCATTAATAAACTCTGAGAACTTCAGAAATAGAAGGTGCTTCAGCATCATACTAAGATACCATTGAAAAGGTACCCGAGGAAAGGTCCTAAAAGCAAGGTTAAGTGACAGTGTTTTAGAAAAGAAATTTATTTCCGGATGACAGCAGTGATATTAGAAAATAAGGACATTGACAGGATGGGGAATTTGAAAGGAAATAGGACTGGGGACTTGATCAGAGAGAGGAGAGTCATGAAGAGGATAGACATACCATTGCCAAGTTAGAAATAAGTTTGAATTCTAGTTCCACCACTTGGCTTGGATAACATTAACCTCTCTGTACAAAAGTTTTCTTATCTGTGTAATAAGGATAATAATAATTCTGACTTCATAGGGTTGGTTTTTTTCACAAGAGTTAATACTTGTAGAACTTTCAGAATAGTGACTGGTACAGAGTAAGGACTGTGTACTGCGTCGTTAAATAGAGGGTGAAGAAGGACCTGAGTTCTTTAATGAGGTAGGTGGTTCTCAAACTTTAGCATGCACCAGAATCACCTTGAGGCTTGGTAAACTACAGGCTGCTGGCCCCATGGTGTTTCTGATTCAGTAGGTCTGGGTAGGGCCTTGGAATTTTCATTTACCTCAGGTGATGCTTATGTAGGTCTACTTTGAGAACCACTTCCTTTAAATGAAAACAGTAATAAGGTACTGTTAAAATACCTGTCCACCCTGCCAGAGAGAGAGGCCAGTTGTAAAAGAAAAAGATCTTAATATGAGGGATATTCTATTTTAAGCGTGTTTTTCAAGTTGTGGATCGTGATTTACTGGTAATTTATAAAATTAGTTTTTAGTGGGTTACCACCAGCAGTGAATATAAATCGATGAACAGAATGGACTAGCACTGTGGCCTAGCACTTGATAAGGAAAAGTATTGTTTTAGGAAATTTTTCTCATGCATGTGTGTACTAGGTCACAATGTAAAATGTGTTTCTGACAGTCAAGAGAGTTTGAAACACTTTTTTGAGACATGCAGTACAGTAAAAGCAGCCCTTCAGTGGAGGTGTCTAGGGACTGGGTTTATTATTTATTTCTTTGTTTTTCTTCTTTTCGTGCTAATTCTTTCTCTGGTCGTGATACATTCTATTGAATTTCTTTAGTTTCTACTGTGTTTTCCTTATCACATATCATGTTGTGCCTCTTTTTAGATATTGAGAATCTTTGGCACAAGGACTTAAGGGAATCTGAGGCAGAGAAATGAAATTGAGTGGTATTTTTCAGTGGGCTACACTTTGTTTCATTTGTGCACCCTTGTTTATCCCCCGTTTTTTACCACTCTACTGTAAAGCATTGTCTATAAAACCCTAAGTATACCCAGACATATTGACAGTAAGTGACTAACACTGAAACAAACTTGTTTGTGAATAGTTCATATATGAAAATAAGCAAACGCCAAATAAGATACATATCAAAAGAGAAAAGTGAAAAAAGGTGTTTGCTTTTTAAAGTATTTTAAAACTTTTCATGGCCTGACACTAGTACAAAACATAATGTGAAAAGCATTTTTAAGGGAACCAGATATACTTGTGTACTTTAGATTTCTAGAGTTTTGAAGAGAGAAGAAATACTGATAATACTAGACAATAAAAAGTGCCTGGGATAGAGGCTTAACAACCAAGTAAAGAGTTTATTAAGCAGGCACTTTGGTTCTGATAGTTTTCTCCCTTGAGAATGGACTAGATGTGGCATATGTTGTGCAAATTTAACTTGTTTGAAGGACCTAAATGTACTCCCTAATGCTTTAAGGTATATTGAGGATATGTATGTATGTGTTGTGTTGTTCTATGAAAAACATAGTTGGTTTATTATTTAGAATGAGTTGATTTAGATTTGTTTTTATGGATATAAGAACAGGGAAAGCAACTTGAAAATAAAGAGATTCTTTAAAATCTTTAGTTTGGTTGATTTATGTAACCCTTTTCTTAATGTTTTGTGACATTGTGAAGAAACTATTGGTGTAGCTTTGCATCGGTGTTTAGATCATTTTTTCTCTCTCAAAAATAATTTTTAGTTCTATTTCAGATTATTATATTACGTTAAAAATTTTAACTTAACATATTTTGTTTGGAAGACTGCAAATCATTGCATGTCTGAGTTGAGAAACCTAAGCAGTCTTTTCGTAAAGTGAATTTACTAAATTTTTGAGACAAAGATTCCAAGGATGAATGCTTTTGAATTCCTTGCATTGAGTTCAGTGTAGTGTCCTTATCACCAAAATGGCAATTCTTTAAACCATCACTCATATAGATCATTCAGTTTGCTAACTAATGGAGGAATGCAAAATCTTAATAATCTAGTGTGGGAGAATATAAACGTCCATGCTTCATAATGTGAACATTGACCAGTTTGATTACTTACTTACTTATTTCTTAATAAATGGACCTTAGTCAGTTGACTTTTTATTCAGCCATAATTTAATCATACTTATCTATGAATAGCTTTGATTGCTCAACTCATTTTACAGTGAAATTTCTTAATCTATAGTGATTTTTAAGTCCCAAAGAAACTGTGTGCTCCTGACTGTACAGTTTAATGAGACTCAATTTTACATATCAAAGGTAATTCATGTAAATGATCTTAAAAAGTGGAATTCAATTAACATTAGTTAATTAAGTTTACTTTCTATTTCAGTAAAGTTTTATCTTTTATACATAGCTTCTGATCCGTTTTCTCTGCTTCTTGCCCTTCAACTACCTGTATAATAAATCATAATGGAAATGTTGGTGCCTGAAAATCTAGTTCTCCCAAAGGACAAAACCCCTGTAATTGATTTTTACTTTGCTGGGAGAATTCCTTTTATTAGAAATGGTTTCTTGGTGAACTTCTCACCTTAAAAAAGTCTTATTTAATAGAGTACTTGAAAAGTTACATTTTATTTCGGACTTGCCAGAACACATCTATTGGGTTTAATAGATTTTTATTCCTACAGAACAGGCCCTGAATTCTGCCGATTTCTGAACTCTGATATTAGGATTAGGGAGAAAGAAAAACATCTTGACAAATAAATCTTTTGTTTGCAAAGAAAATCTGTTTTAGTAATATATTGGAAATTTCATTATGAAAGGTAGAAATACTCAACAAGGCATTAGGATGTTTGTTCAGGTGTGAGACACAGATAATGATAAACAGGGTGCCATATATTGATATTGCCATGTATTACTGAGAATATAAAAATGTGCTTGGAGCCCTGGCAGGTATGGCTAGGTTGGAGTGTAGTCCCATGCACTGAAGGGTCGTGGGTTTGATTCCTGATCAGGGCACATACTTAGGTTGTTTGGGGCACCTGCAGGAGGCAGCCAATTGAAATTTCTCTCTCTCTTTCCCCTTCTCTCCCTCCCCCTCCCTCCCCTTCTCTCTTCCCCTTCCTCTCTAAAATAAATAAATGTTAAAAAAGTTTTTAAAAGTATGCACCGGAAATCTTGGGGCAAAAGGAGGATTGAAACTAAGGGAGGATGAGGAGAATGCTGACATGTGTTTAAGGAGGAATCTGGGGGATCTGCAGGAAGTATGTCTAGAGGAGCGAGCTGTTTTTGGCAGTTTTCCTAGAGTGACATATGTAAAGGAGGATGAGCCTATTTGCAACATTCTCCCATGTACATATTTTTTGTTCTGTGCAGTTTCCACTGCTTGCTTTCACTCTTCCTTTATTTTCTTCCACTCAGGAAAGCATGTCAGAATGCAACTAAATAGTTGAAACTTGCTAGTCCTAGAGGATGGGAGCCTGCGTAGGACCACGTAGAGTTAGAAGATTGGACACTTGTGTCTCCCCCTGCAGCTCTTGGGAATAGGGTCCTAGCAATTGTAAGTAGGCCAGGCCTTCACTGGTCCTTTCTATTTGACTTTGGGATTAGCAGTATGAAGAGACCTTAGTCATTTTAAATGGATTAACCAAGAAGCTGCTATATTAATAATTAAAGTTCAGTGACTTCTCTCCCCACCAAAACTCTGTTTCTTCCCACTTGCTTTCTGATACCTTATACTCTTCTAATCAGGATCAGAGTCTTGAGTTTTCTGATCACATAGCAAAATCCTAACTGTAGTAACTTGTTTATAGTATTAAGGTGTATATAGTTAATTAGGAAAATGATTATTTGATAAGATTTTTTTCCAGTTTGGGGAAGAAGAGGGATTGAAAGCTGTAGAACACTGCTTGGCTTCTGAATAAAAGCAAAGTTAAGGGAAACCAGTAGCACAGGGGAAAAAAAAGCAAAATTTGTAATTTTATTTAAGATTGACAGTGGGTACCTTTGACCTTAGAAAGTAAAAGTTAGTGTTCTTTTGTCCTGGTCACTTATGCGAAAGTTCCCCTCAGGTACCTTTCAGTTGTTTCACAGTTACTGCTTTGTGTAATTTATGCAGGTTTATCTAATTATTTTTAATATAACCAACTTTTTAATTAAGAGTGTTAGTTGTCAGTATTCTTTAATCCAGATAAACTTTTTTTCAACCTGGAATCACACAGAACCATAGATTAGTCTGATGATCACAGAAGTGTATTTGTCATTACCATATTATGAAATTGAAAAGGGCATAATTTGTGTTCTGAGGAAGTATGATAGAATGGACAAAGTCCCAGTTTTGTAATTGTATGACCATGTTTTTGAATCCTGGCTCTGTTATTTACTAATTGGGCAGTTTATTAAACCTCTCTTAGCCTCAATTTTGTCACCCACAGAATGGGGCTTCCATTATCCTCCTTCCTAGGCTGATGGTGAGAATTAAATGAAAAGCATTTTGTATAGTGCCTTGCCCATAGTGGGCACTCAACATGTGGCAATGTTAATTAATAATAATTACAATAATATTAGACCTATTATGGACTTCTCATTCCAGAAGGGAATAATGTTGCAGATACTGTGACTAGTGGCAGTTAGGAAAACCATAGTTGACTTTAAAATTTTACCTGTGTTTTAAGCATTTATTATTTTGCTTTTGTGGTTGGTTTAGTTTGGTGGATTAGACTAAAACATGGGCAAATGAGTCTAATATTTTATTGTGCAGTCACGGGATGTGTCTCTAGCATTACCTGATTCTGTCTCAAATACATATGAGTTTTTGTTGACTCACAGTAGGAAACAATAGCCCTACTACTAGAAAAAATTGAACATTATAGATTTAATGTTTTTTATGGTTCTTTAAAAAAAATTATTTACTTAATTATTCAAGTACAGTTTTCTGTCTCATATTCCCAGCCCTGCCCAACACCCCCCTCAGTGTTCCCCACCTCCCTAATGGTTTTAAAATAGTTTGAAATGCTTGTTAGATCAATTTATCTTTCTGAACAGTTAATACATTCCTCGTCACTGTTTGACCAGAAGTAGATTTTACTTCATGAGTTAGTCCTGTGTAGTCCTTAGTTGAGGATTTTATCAGAGGCAAAAGAAAAATCTTTCTGCATCTGTAGAAAACTTAAAAGCTGTATTATCTTAAATTGCCTGTGATGAAAAAGCAGATGTGTAATTTGTATAGCATTCGTGATGTAATGGGCTTTCTTTAAGTGTCATCAGTGAACATAATTTTTGAATGGTTGACCATTTTAAAGAATTGATTTATTCTTATTTTTGAAAATTATTTTATTATTGGTAGTATAAAGGATATTTTCTGTGATAGCCAAGTCTTTCTTATTCTTGTAAGGAATGTAGTACTAAGTATTGTATTGAAAATATTGGCAAGAAAATGAACTGTAAATATTCATTTGTAGGACTGGTCTTTATTTCTAAAAGTCTTAACATTGACATGTTACATCAGAAGCCATTCATGGCCATTGTGGGAAGAGAGGAAGGCTGACTAGTTGTGGCCGCGATGCTGGCCTGGAGCAGCAGTCAGCTTCTCCACATAGAGCCCTGGAGTAGCAGGTTCAGCATCACCTGTCTCTCTTCTCTCTCTGGTGTTGGCTTTGTGAGACCTCCTCATCACCAAAGACAAAATGGCCAACAATGTTACCCACAAGACACAGCCTTGCTCCATGAACTCCGTGCATTCATTGGGAACCTCAGTACTCTTGTGGTCTAGAAAGCTGATGTGGAGGCTGCCTTCTCAAAATATGACAGAATTGTGGGTTGCTCTGTTCATAAGGCCTTTGCCTTTGTTCGTCATGCTAATGAGAGACATGCCCAAGCCTCAGTGGCAGGAGAGGATGGCAGGAAGATTGCCGGCCAGATTCCAGATATTAATCTGGCTGCAGAGCTAAGAGTGAACCGAGGAAAAGCAGGTGTGACATGATCTGCAGTGAGATGTACGGCTTCTCTTCTGACTTGTGACTTTCAAGAGGGTTGTTTTAACAGGAGGTACAGTTACCCAGCGTGTGTTGCTCCTCCTCCTCCTGTGGCTCAGGCCGTAGTGCCCTCAAAATGCCAGTGTGTGTCAGGAAACACCCCACAAAAGGGAGACTGGCTTCAGTTCTAAGAATGGACAGTGAGAATCTTCCAAGTCTGGAAAGTTAAAAGGAGGTGACCTTCAAACCTTTAAGAAGGAATTGACCCAGATAAAAACAAAAAATGGATTCTCTACTGGAAAGCCTGGACAAAATTGAAAAGGAACGGAACAGACAAGGAGTAGCCATGAAGAATGACACGTTGGAAGAGAAGCAGAGCAGCAGCTCCCCAAGAAAGATGAGACTAACGAAAAGGTGGAGTCTGAGGGAGTTTCGGATGACTGCTGCGGAGGGGGCAGAGTCATCGCCTACTGGATGGTGGTGTTGAAGGGAGGGGTGATGAGTTAGGGTTGATCAAGGAGGGTGAAAAAGAGGCTGTGGAAGGAGAGGATGACTCTTAAACACAGAGTGGGGTTTAGAAGTCTTATCCCGTTATTTCTCTACATAGGTGCTTGTCTAAGATCCAAATTTTCACCAGAACCTCTCCCCTAGTATTTTCAGCATATGCGCACTGTTTTTCCCATCCTTGTCCCTCCCACGTTCATTAATTTGTATTGTCCTGAGTCTAGTCCATTTTCACTTCCTTTGATGCTCCTACTAGTTGTCTTATCTTCTAATTTTTGCTTTTAATTTTGGTAGCTCTTTATGATGTAACATAAAAAGGAAATAACCTTGTTATGTAGGGAGTACAGTTCTTTTCATTCCTATGTGAGTTCAGTAGTCATTTCCCTGACTGCAAAGGCAATCTCAGTTGAGTAGCACCTGACAGCAGCCTTGAGTTAGAGGTATATGTGTTCTACCCCACGTGAATGTGTTATGCGTACACAGATGTAACGGTGTACTTTTGTGAAAGAGAGCTGGCATGTCAAATGCATCCTCTAGGAAAATAATTAGTGTAATAGCCTTAAAATTTGTTTTCTAAAGTTGATACTGTGTGTTATTTTTCTGAGCAGCCTGATATTTGGGACCTTTTTCTCTCAAGGTAAAAATGTCTTTATTAAATGAGGGATTTGTAGAAAAATAAAGCTTTTCATTTCTTAATGATCTCTTTCTCTTATATTCTAGCCTAATTTTAGAACCATATAGTTTTGGTATTTTATCATATTGTTGAGTTATTTTGTGATATTTAATATCTTCATAAGGTTGTACATTTTTGGCAATCAGGACTTTATTTTTCTTAATATTCTTTAATATTCTCTGGCATACATTCAGATAAATGTACTGAATACATTTCAGTGGGGAGATCCTGATTGGGGGTTGAGTTTTATGACATCAAGTAAATGAACTTCAGTTGCCTGAGCAAATCCAATCCTACTTCTTTAGGCAGGTTAACTCTTTTAGCTTCAGGTTCTCATCTGTATAAAATAAATTGCTTTGAGGATTATGTGAGATAATCCATGTAAAGCATTTAACACAGTGCTTAGCTCAAGAAAATGCTTACTAAATGTTAACTGCTTCTGTAGGGATCCAGGATTGCCCATAGGAGATGAAAGCTTTTTCTCTGTTTTTACATGGATTGTAAAAGAGTCTCATTTATAAAGTTAAACTATGAAACTTAGACTTCATTTAGACATCATAAACAATTTTGACTTCTTCTTGTCTCTGTTGTCTTATTTTTAGTCCAATCTGTGGAAAAACTTGAATATTTTAATTCAGCTATATTTTTTGCCTTTAAGTCACAGTAAATTCTTAATTATTTATACCCAGATTAGCAGTGTTATAGCTAATCCCTAAATTCTTTGGATTATAAGTGTGGCTGTAGAACCTATTAGATAAATTATTCATTAGGCCGGACTTCTATTTTATTTATAGTAATATTTTAAATATTCAGTTTTCTGGGCATTGAGTATCCTTATCAACAGTTTTCAGTCTGTTGCCTGCAACTCTGGATTGTGGTGGATGTTTTCTGCGGTTAGTAAAGGGTTCTCAAATCCATTTGCTCATCAAATATTATCTGTGGACAGAAGTATATGATATATTATCATACATATAATATATATGTATTAGCTGTGGACAAAAGTAATATTCAAAATATGCATATGTGTGTATATATATACATATATATTTAGAACTTTCGTACATATGTATGTACATATATATAAAGGATACATACATATTTTTACATATCTCATATCTATAGATCTCATACATATCTTTCTATATAAATGTTGGGATGAATTTAAAAATCTTTTTTAAAAGATTTTATTTATTTTTAGAGAGAGGGGAAGAGAGGGAGAGAAACATCGGTGTGTAAGAGACACATTGATTGGTTGCCTCTTGAATTCCCTCAACCAGGGACCTGGTCCACAACCCAGGCATGTGCCTTGGCTGGGAATCAAACCGGTGACCTTTCAGTTTGCAGGCTGGCACTCAGTCCACTGAGCCACACCATCCAGGGTGAATTTTAAAAATCTCTAAAGCCTAGAATGAAGTCATAGTAGCTTTGGCGGTTTCGGTTATTTGCTCTATTAACATAGGCTGAAAATTCAGCAATTACCATGTAGGACTCAGTTAATATTTCACTTTTGAAAAGATTCATCATAATCCACCATTTCAGAAATACTACTGTGCTTCTGTTCCCCTAGCTTGGCATATGCATTTTTTTAAAAATATTTTATTTATTTATCTTTAGAGATGAAGGGAAAGAGAGAAAGAGAGAAATATCAATGTATGGTTGCTTCTCATGAGTCCGCTGCTGAGAACTGGCCTGCAACCCATGCATGTGCCCCGACTGGGAATCGAACCGCGATCATGTGGTTCGCAGGCCCGTGCTCAATCCACTGCATATGCATTTTTTTAAACAGCTTTATTCAGGTGTAATGGATAGACAATGAAATCGCACATATTTAAAGTATACAATTTCATGAGTTTTTACTTATTTATACACCACAGCCAGGATAAGGAACCTAGTAACATGAAAGTTTCCTTGTGCCTCTTTGTAATCTGTCTCTCCACCTGTAGAGGTAACCACTAATCTGTTGTTATAGATTAATTTGCATTTTCTAAAATTTTATGTAAAAAAGAATTGTGTGGTATATACTTTTTTGAGAGTGTGGTCTGGCTTCTTTCACTCAGCCTAATTAATTTGAGATTTATCTGTTATTTTGTATATAAGTATATATCTTTTGGTTGCTGAGCAGTATTCCAGTATATGGATATATCACAATTGTTGAAATGTATTCTTCTGTTGATAGACATTGGATTGTTTCCAGTTTTTGACTGTTAAAATAAAGCTGCTGTGAACATTCATGTAGAAGTTTTTGTATGGACACATGTTTCCATTTCTCTTAAGTATTTTCCTAGTGGTGGAATTGCTGGGTCATATGGTGGGAATGGTGATTCCATTTTTTTCTACATCCTTACCACCACTTGTTATTATCTGTTTTTTTATTATAGCCATTAGAGTTAGGATGCGATGTGATAATTCATTGATGTTTTGTTTTGCATTTCCCTGTAGGCTAATGATGTTGAAAATTTTTTAATGGGTTTATTGGCCATTTGGATAAATGTTTATTTAGATTCCTTGCCCATTTAAAAAGTAGCACTATTTGTTTTTACTGTTGAGTTATGAGTTATAAAATCTGTATTCTGGATACAAATCCCTTATCAGATAAACAATTTGCAAATATTTTTTCCCACTATGTGGGTTGTGTTTTCATTTTTCTTATCTTGTCCACAAAAGGTTTTCATTTTGATTAATCCAACTTTTTTTTTGCTTGTGCTTTTGATATTATAACTAAGAAACTGTCTTATAATACAAGCTCATGCTTATGTTTTCTTCTAACATTTTTGTAGTTTCAGTTCTTACATTTAGATCTGTGATCCATTTTGAGTGATTTTGGGGAATGGTATGGAGAAAAGGGGCCCAACTTAATTCTTTTGCATGTGGATATGTAGTTGTACCAGCACCATTTGAGACCATTACTTATTGTTTATTTCCTTGTTTAAAAAGTTTAATAGACTTCCGCCAAGATGGAGGCATAGGTGGAAACACTGTGCCTTCTCCCACAACCAAGTTTGAGTACAACAAAGGTTTGGAGAAACAAAGACACAGCCAAAGGACAGAAAATTGAATTAAACGGAAGTCCGACTACATCTAACAGTTCAACGGGGACGGTAAGAGGAGTGGAGCCAGCAGCGAGCAGGGTCGGGCAGGACAGTTCCCCCAACCTAGGAGCGCAGGCAGCCCAGAACCAGTTGGGGTGCAGGGCAGACTGACCTCGGTTGCACATTCGCACACAGTGAGACAGACCACGCAGGCCCCAGGGGGCGAGGGCTGATGGCAGTGGCACACTCGCGTGCAGTGGGACGAAACGCGTGGGCCTGGTGACAGCAGCAGCTGCAGCACCTGTGGGGGCCATGGCGGCAGGCGGCAGAGGGGACGCCATAGTCCCTCTTTGACCCCGCCCCTACATACAGCGTCACAACCCAGCAACTTAGTTGCCCTGCGCTAGTGAACACCTTAGGGCTCCGATCCTGCTACATAACGGGCACGAACAGCCCAAAAGATGGTGCAAGAACTCAAAGTCCCAGAGCCAATAACTCTCAGCGACTGACAAATTGCCAGCCTCTCAGAAGCACAATTCAAGACACTGTTTATCAGGATGCTAACAGAACTGGTTGATTATAGTCACAAATTAGAGGAACATATGAAGGCTAAACTAATTGAAATGAAGGGAGATATCCAGGAATCCAATAGCAATGGAAAGGAAACTGGGACTCAAATCAATGGAATGGACCAGAAGGAAGAACGAAACATCCAACCAGAAAGGAATGAAGAAATGAGAATTCAAAAAAATAAAGAGAGGCTTAGGAACCTCCAGGACATCTTTAAACGTTCCAGCATCCGGATTATAGGGGTACCAGAAGGGGGAAAGAAACAGCCACAAGTGGAAAACTTATTTGAACAAATAATAAAGGAGAACTTCCCCAGTCTGGCAAAGGAAATAGACTTCCAGGAAATCCAGGAAGCTCAGAGAGTCCCAAAGAAGTTGGACCCAAGAAGGAACACACCAAGGCACATCATAATTACATTAGCCAAGACTAAAATGAAGGAGAGAATCCTAGAAGCAGCAAGAGATAAGGGGACAGTCACCTACAAAGGAGTACCCATCAGACTGTCAGCGGATTTCTCAAAAGAGACCTTCCAGGCAAGAAGGGGCTGGAAAGAAGTATTCCAAGTCATGAAATCCAAAGACCTACAGCCAAGATTGCTTTATCCAGCAAAACTTTCATTTAGAATGGAAGGACAGATAAAGTGCTTCTCAGATAAGGTCAAGTTCAAGGAGTTCATCATCACCAAGCCCTTATTATATGAAATGCTAAAGGGACTTATATAAGAAAAAGAAGATGAAAAATATTAACAGTGAAAGGACAGCAAACTCACAGTTATTACCAACCACACCTAAAACAAAAGCAAACCAAAGGACAGCTAGATGGGGAGTGGAACCATAGAAATGAAGAACACATGGAGGGTTAGCAACAGGGGAGTGGGAGGAGGAGAAGGGGGGAGAAGGCACAGAAAATAGCATAGACAGTAGGTAGGAAATAGGGGGGAGGGCAAGAATAGTGGGGGAAATATAGAATCTAAAGAACTTGAGACACGTGGTTATAAACTAAGGGGGGAGAATGGTGGGGGAGGGAGTGTGTGGGGGAGGGGAATGAAGCGGGGGAATAGAACAACTGTAATGGTATAATCAATAAAATATATTTTAAAAAAAGTTTAATAAACTTTCCAGCCCTGTCTGGTGTGGCTCAGTGGATTGAGCACAGGCCTGTGAAGCAGAGAGTCACTGGTTCGATTCCCAATCAGGGCACATGCCTGGGTTGCAGGCCAGGTTCCCAGTAGCGGGCGCTTGAGAGGCAACCACACATTGATGTTTCTCTCCCACTCTTCCCTTCTCTTCTCTCTAAAAATAAATAAATAAAATATGTTTTAAAAAGTTTAATAAACTTTCCTGCTTTGTTACTAATTCTCCTAAGTAGCAATTTGTTGGCCTGTTGATCTAGAGTGGCAGCTGGGGTCCTGGTGCTGTGGGAAGCATTTTAGAACGAATGAACCAGTTGCTCCCTTTTTCTTTCCCCCCAGCACACTCGCTTCTCCCCGCTCTTTCATTCCTCAAGACACATCTCTCTCTCCCTCTCTCTCCTAAGCTCCAGGGGCCCTTCTACTACCTCTGTAATTTTTAAAATAAATCTTACCTTATAATTTGAATTTAAAAAAGGAATAAATGAGCCCACTGTTTTAAACAGCCAGTTGTATAATTTCATTCTTATATTACTTGATACTTGAACATTAAATGAAGTTTAGCTGCCATTTTTCTGCATACTGGGCAACCTTGTGTTTATAGTTCTAGAGTAGCTTCGATTCTATACCATTTAATGGGAATCAGGGTCACATTGTTAAATACATGACTTTTTAGGAAGAAAAGGGTTCTATTATACCCCTTCTTTTCTCCCCCTCTCTTGTCTATCCTATTATCATTTTATCTTTAAAAAAAGTTATTTATTTTTAGAAAGAGGAGAAAAGAGAGGGGGAAGAGAAGGAGAGAAACATCGATTAGTTGCCTCTTGCATGTCCCTAACCAGGGACCTGGCCCACAACACAGGTATGTGCCCTGGCCTGGGGATCAGACTGGTGATCTTTCAGTTCATGGGATGACCCATTGAGCCACACCAGTCAGGGCAAGAAGGCTCTTCTTTTTTATTATATTATGTAGTCTTTTTCTAAAGGAAGATCAAATACTAAGGTTTTCTTTATTATTATTATTAAGATTATATTTATTTTTAAAGAATGCAAGGGAGGGAGAAAGAGATGGAGAGAATCATCAATGTATGGTTGCTTCTCACATGCCCCTAAATGGGGGACCTGACCTGCAACCCAGGCATGTGCCCTGACTGGGAATCGAACCAGTGACTTTTTGATTCACAGGCTGGCACTCAATCCACTGAGCCACAACAGCCAGGGCAGGCTTTATTTTTTTAATGGAAATTCAAGGAAATGTCCTGTGTAAAAACATTAAGGAGAAGAATTACAAGGATTTTTATTATTAACCTTGGTAAATCTAAAATTAATAACAGAATTAATAACATTAGTATCAAAGTAGTTGCATGTAATCCTAGTTGAAGAAATACCATGGTATTTTACTTTTCATTTAAAAAACTATAAAAACAGTTAT
Organism: Sturnira hondurensis; assembly: GCF_014824575.4. Classification (NCBI taxonomy): domain Eukaryota; kingdom Metazoa; phylum Chordata; class Mammalia; order Chiroptera; family Phyllostomidae; genus Sturnira; species Sturnira hondurensis. The sequence continues at coordinate 21,616,873 of NW_028093774.1, forward strand.
TTTACAACTTCTGAGATTTACTTAGCATTTTGAAAGAAACTTATTCTGTGTTTATAGAGTAGTTAACTCTAAACTAGGCTTTTAACTTTTTATATGTTTTAATAGGCATTAATTATTCTCTTTTAGAGATCTTAAGAGTAAAGGGAAAAGTATATATGTTTCCCAGAGTGTCTGAATTTTATGTGTCTCATCTCTATTTGTAGAGTTCTGCTTCTTTAGAATATGAGGCCAATACTTTGCCAAGTAAGAACTAATTTCCTGGGAAGTCAGGTTGCTGGCTTGATTTCTTGCTGTGCCTTTCCTTTCTTTTGTTTCTTTACAAAAGAGCTGAGCTCAGTCCTGGGGAAAATCACTAAATCATATCACTGTTTTCTCTGGCTCAAATTAAACATGATTGGTATATATTTGCATTATGTTGAATTCTGTAACTTTCTTGTTATAGATTTGTTAACGTACCCTGAAGGACTTTGATATCATTTGGTTAGTCGGTTATTCATCTATATCTAAAGTAGTACTTAATGGTATGTTCCTTTAGTGAATGTTATTATTATTATTTCTCTTTTATCCCCCTCCAGTAGACCTGGTGAGTGAGGGGTATCACTTGTGTTCTTACAATGAAGCCCAGATACTTGTGAGATAATTATAGTTTCCATGATGTTAACTCGTAATTATTTTTTTAAATTTCATCAACATTTATTGTCTCTATTTTTTCCTCATGTATATTTTTACTATGATATAATTTCAGAATCTGCTTTTTTAAACATATATTCTAATATCATTGCAGTTATTTGAAAACAGTGTAAAATAGCTGAAGAACATTCTGTTAATGGATATATCATCATTTATGCAACCAGTTTCCATAGTGTTCACATTTAGATGAATAAATTTCCAATTATCATAAACAAGACTTCAGGGAATATTACTAAACACAAATCTTTGTCCACGTTTCTATATTCTTGAGGTAGATTCCTACCTGGGTGGTATAGCTCATTGGATTGAGCACAGGCTGCAAACCAAAGAAAGATCACCAGTTCGATTCCCAGTCAGGGCACATGCCTGGGTTACAGGCCAGGTCCCCAGTAAGAGGTGCATGAGAGGTAACTACACAGTGAAATTTCTCTTCCCTCTCTTTCTTCTTCCCTTCCCCTCTCTCTAAAAATAAATAAATAAAATCTTAAAAAAAAAGAGACTCCTATAAGGAGTCCTAAGTGGAATTATCAAGTCAAGGCATACATTTCTTAGTTGCTTTCTAGAAATGTACCAGTTTACGTTCTCATTAGCAAGATATGAGATTGAAATATTCATCTTTGCCAGCAGTGTTATCATACTAAAATATTTTCTAATTTGATAGGGAGAAAATAGTAACTGGTTTCCAAAATTTGTATTTATTTGATCATTTAAAATATGATCATTAACCTTTAAGTATTTCCTTTTGGTGAAATTATCTTCCTGGTTTTTTGTTTGTTTTTTTTTTGTGTGTGTTTTTTTTTGTGGATGTTAATTTTTACATGAAAGGTAGGGTTGGATAATTTGCAAAGCTGTGACTCAGTTTACATAAATGATTAGCAAAGAATTGTTTCAGTTGTTTCTTTTGATTTAGTTTTGCCCTCACTCCCTGCAGCTACTTTCTAATTCTGTCTGTTCTTGAATTTCATATAAATGGAATAATATCGATAGTAGTTTCCCCCATATCCATGAGGGATATGTTTCAAGATTCCCCAGTGTATCCCTGAAGCCACGGATCCTAAATATACTGGGGTTTTTTTTTCATGCATATATATCCATGATAAAGTCAGTTTATAAAGTTGACACAGTAAGAGATTAACAACAGTCATAAAGTAGAATAATTATGGTAATACACTATAATAAAAGTTATATGAATGTGGTACTGCCTCAAAATAATTAATTGTATTCTGCTTACCTTCTTGTGATGATGTGAGATTGATAAAATAATAAAATAGAACAATTGTAACATGCTGTAGTAAAAGTTATGTGAATGTGGTCTCTCAAAATATTTTATTGTACTATATTCATCATTCATGTGTTGATGTGAGATGATGAAATGCCTACATGAGATCAAGTGAGGTGATTGATGAAGTCATTGTTGACAGAGTCTTAGGCAACTATTGACCTTCCAGCTATCCATCATGTTGATCTTAAAAGTAAAACAGTCCATTCTTTTATTAGCAAAAATGGGTTTATTTGGGCACAGCAAAGAATTGCAATCAGGACAAGCAAACTATAGCAAAAGCCATGGGGAAGTCCAACAAAAAAAGAAGAGGACTCATTATTTTGCGAAGAAAAAAGAGGAAATTGGAAGTTGTTTTGTATGAAAGTTCATTGGATAAAAGCAGGAGTCCAGGGTGATGAGAGTTCCTCATTGGTTGAGTTGCTGGGGTAGTTGGCTTCTTGTGGGAGATGCAATGTATACCTTTCCTGTTGGGGCCTGTAACTGGTGATTCTTTCCTGTTGGGGTCTATGACTGACAGTTCTTCCTGTAATGGGCCTCTAGTGGAACTGTATGAGAACTCCTCCTTCTGGCCCCTTGACTCCAGATTCAGGAGGTTTCCTCACAGTAGACTTCTACTAAAGTCTACTGAGATCCCTATTTGTTATTTAGTAGTAGTGAGGTTTCACTTTATAATTTTCGCAGTCAGAAGGATCATCATCTCCTTTGGATGATTCTGGAGTATCGAACCATGATGATGTTGATGTCTGGATGTCAGGGGCAGATGATGGCAATGGTTGGGAAATTATAATATTTGTGGACTGTGGTTGACTGTGGGTAACTGAAACCATGGAATGCAAAACCATGGATGAGGAAGGGGGTCTACTGTACCCTTTTTATCTCACTTCTTTTGCTTAACATGTTTTTTAGATTCATTTAGTATATAAGTTTATTTTTTATGAAGAAAACCTTCATCCATAGAAAATTACAGGAATAGTGTGTCCTTTTAAGTGCAATGCCATTACGGCAGGCCGAGGTTACAGCATGGCAGCGGGAGCTTTCACCTGAGAGGAGGGAAGCCTGGACCCCAGACCAGGCTCCCAAGCATAGAGCACCAATGCTTGGATCAGCTGCCCATGTAGCTAGCATCCAGCAGCGAAAGGCCACAGGGTTTTTGTCTGCCAGGAGAGACAGAGCCCGCTAGAGACAAAACTACTATTTTTTTAAGGGGTCATAGCATAGGTTTTACTTTCATACACTCACCTTTTGCTCCAGTGAAGGGAAGGTGGCGTGGACTGGAGTCACCTGAGGAGAGTCTGGAGTGGGAGGCACTGGGAAGAGAAGTGGGGGGGCAGCTGCTAGGATCCCGCCAGTGGGGCATACCTTGATAGCACAGCAGCCATTTTTCTTGAGAAGAACAACTCCCTCCCAGGGGAAAAACAATTACCCCACCCTCTGGAATCCTGCTCACTCCAGCCTATGGAATCCTGCTTGCCCCACCCTGCATCTTAACCTCTGCTAAGAAGACAGCAACATGGGCATATTCAGGGGTGTCAGATACTGACTTTAGGTCACGGCCATTTTAGACACTTTCCCAGGATTTAGACTGGTGCTTTCCCCTCATGGGAGAGCCATAGAAACACCCTCCTGGATTCCAGCAGACCTGAACTTGGACCTCTGGAGGCCCCACACAAGCCTTACTTGGGGCCCCACCCTGCCAAGTTCAGTGAAGTAATCCTGGACAGACTTTGATGTGGGGCTAAGGGGCTGGGAACACACCCACCATCTTCCCCTAAAGTCTGAACAGTACCTCCCACAGGAGACCCAGGGGTCCCATTCTCCCAATTCTGCCAGAAGCCCTCTCAGAAGCAGGTTAACTACTAGACAAAGACTGACCAACCATAGGTCAGCAGGCAGAGGCAGCTAGAGGAAAATAACTGTGGTGCCATGAGACATTCACTGACCCACCCCTGGGACCTGTGCTGTTAAAACCCAACCTTGCAGTGCAATGTGGCCTATTCCAGGTGTAGCCAAGCTCAGGAAATAGCCACCAACTGTGGGTCACTTGTCACTTTGAACTGGCCGCCAAGAGCTAGATGTGGACAGCATCTGACATTGGCTTACATCAGCTTCAGACATCAGAGCTCTATCCAAAAGAACCCAGCAGGCAGGCACTATATTCAGCTGGAATGAATTCCACTCTGTTCTTTTTCATTGTTTTTGTTATTTTTCTTTTTCATAGTCTTTTTATCATTTTTCTTCAATTTTTTTCCTTTTTGTCTCTTTTTCTTTCAGATCTCTTATTTTACTTTTCTTTTCTTACTGTTTTTCTTCTTTCCATTTCTTAATTTTATTTTTCTTCTTTGCTGTTTTCCTCTTTCTACTTACTCTTTTTTAAAAGATTTTTTTTTTGTTTATTATTAGAGGGAAGGGAAGGGAAGGAAAATGGAGCGAAACATTGATGTGTAAGACAAATATTAATTAGTTGCCTCCTGCACGCCCCAGCCAGGAACCTGGCCCACAACCCAGGCATGTGCCCTGATTCGGAATCGAACTGGTGACCTTTCGGTTTGTGGAATGATGCCCAACCCACTGAGCCACACCAGTCAGGGCTCTATTTCTTACTCTTATTGTTTCTCTTCATTCTTTCCTCTCATAATCATTTTTCTTTTCTTTGGTTTTTCTCACCCTTTTTTTTTTTTACTATCCTATATCTCCATTTTTATTTTTTGCTCTTTTTGTAATTGATTTTGCTGCTGTTGTTTTTTGCTCGTTTTGGTTCTTTTTTGTGTGTTGTTTTGTCTGTCAGCACCTGTGCAACGTGTGCAAGACGGGGTGGATGTTGTGCCTCTCAGTCAGCCAGACAGAGGGGTGACCCCACCAAGGAATGGGCCAACAACAATTAAGACCCAAATACAATAGTAGAGCCTACATAACCCACACAAGGGATGTTCCTAGAGCATCCAGCTCAGGAGATCAAAGAGACTATACCTCTGGGTCTCACAGGACTCCTACTACATAAGGCCACCCGACAAGGATAGGGAGTCAAGGCAGATCTATCTAACATGTAGAAACAGACAAAAAGAGCCAGCTAAAATGGGGAGACAAAGAACCCCCAAACAAAGGAAAAGGAGGAATCAGCAGAAAAAGAGCTAAATGAAATTCAAGCAAGCAATTTATCAGACATAGAGTTCAGAAGAATGGTTATAAGGATGCTCAAGAGACTTCATTTCAACTACAAGGAACTTAGTGAGAACTACATCAGCATGAAAAAGGACATAGAAACTATGAATAAGAACCAGTTGGAAATGAAGAATGCAGTATCTGAAATGAAGCAGAGGATTGAATCAGAATTTTGGAAGACAAGGTAGGAAAAAACACCCAATCAGAGCAACAAAAAGAAAAAAATACTTAAGAAGAAGACTTAAAAATGAGGATTGTTCAAGGGAACTCTTAGACAAAACGAAATGTAACAGTATTTGCATCATAGCGATACCAGAAGGAGAAGAAAGTGAGCAAAGAATAGAAAACCTGTTTGAAGAAATAATAACAGAAATTTTCCCTAACCTGGTGAAGGAAAAAGTCACACAAATTCAGGAAGCAGAGTCCCAGTCAAGATGAACCTAACACCAAGAACATCATCATTAAAATGGCAAAGTTTAAAGACAAAGAGAGAATGGCAGCAAGAGAAACAAGTTAATTACCTCCAATAAGAATGTCAGCTAATTTCTCAATAGAAACACTTCAGGTTAGAAGGGACTGGCATGAAATATTCAAAGTCGTGAAAAACGAGGACCTGCAACCAAGACTACTGTATCCAGCAAGGCTATCATTTAAAATTGAAGCTGAAATAAAGAGCTTCCCAGACCCCCCCCCCCAAAAAAAAGGCTAAAGGATCAGTACCAACAAACCAGCATTGCAAGAGATGTTAAAGGAAATGCTTTAAGAAGAAGAAATATATAGAGAGAGGAGCATAGGTATAAAGGGGGAAAATGACAATGAGTAAAATATCTATAAATAATCTTAAATATGAATGAATTAAATGCTCCAATCAGAAGACATCAGGTAGCTGATGGATTAGAAAACATGACACATATATGAGATCTGTCCAGAAAAAGTCCAGCCATTCTTAATATAATGAGAAAGTTTTGCACGACATCAATGTAACCTGTCAGCCAAGGAGAGTAGACTAGAATGCACATGTGTGAACAATGACAATATCACAGTACTAGTCAGTGGGGGCAGTGGACACCATTGAATGAGCATGCATATTGTGTGGCCATTGTATTCAAAATGCTTGAGTGAGTAGAGTGATGAATCTGCCTCAAATTTTGTGTTAAGCTTGAACATTCCTCTGCAGAAATGATTTGGATGATTCAGAAGGCTGCAGCTATGGGCAACTGGTGATTGGCAGCTTCATCACGTCCACACACCCACTCATGCATCATGTCTTGTGCAGAGTTTTTTTGGCGAAACATCAAATCATCCAGGTGACTCAGACCCTCTACAGCCCATATTTGGTGTCCCAAGACTTCTGGCTTTTCCCAAAACTCTCATCACCTTTGAAAGGGAAGAGGTTTCCGACTGTTGATGAGATTCAGGAAACTGTGACTGGGCAGCTGATGGAGATTGGGAGAACTGTATGAAGTTCCAAGGTGCCTACTTTGAATGGGACTGAGGCATCATTGTCCTGTGTACAGTATTTCTTGTATCCTGTATCATCTTCAATAAATGTTTCCTTTTTTCCCCCCCAATAGTACATGGCTGGATACTTTCTGGACAGATCTTATAAGTGCTGTCTATAAGAGACCTCAGAACAAAAGATTTACACAGTGAATCTTTTAGTGAAGGGATTCACTTTTAGTGAATCTTAAAGTGAAGGGATGTAAAAATATATTTCATGCAAATGGAGATAAAAAAAGCTGTGGTGGGAATACTTATATCTGACAAAATAGATTTTAAAATAAAGGCCATAACAAGAGACAAAGGTCACGACATAATACTAAAGTGATCAATTCAATAAGAGGATATAACCCTTGTAAACATATATGAACCTAATACAGGAGCACTTCAATATATAAAGAAAATCTTGGTGGACTTCAAGGATGAGATCGATAATAATTAATACAGGCATTGTAGGGGGTTTTAATACTCCACTGTCACCAATGGGTAGATCTTCCAGACAAAAAGTCAACAAGGAAACAGTGACCTCAAACTATACACTAGATTGAATGGATTTAATTGATATTTACAAAACATTTGATCCCAAAGCAGCAGAATACACATTCTTCTCAAGTACACATGGATCATTTTCAAAGATAAATCACATGATAGGACACAAAATGAGTCTTAACAAATTGAAGAAAATTGAAATCACATCATGCATTTTGTTGAATCATAATGGTATGAAACTGAAAATCAACCTCAAAAACAGCTCTGGCTGGCGTGGCTCAGTGATGGAGCACTGCCTGGAGAAACAGGAAGTCGCTGGTTTGACTTCCAGTCAGGATACATTGCCTGGGTTGCAGGCCAGTCCTAGGTTGGGGGTGTGTGGTCAGTGTTTCTCTCACACATCGATGTTTCTCTCTCTCTCTCCCTTCCCTCCCTTCTCTAAAAATAAATAAAATCTTTAAAACATAAATAAATATCAATGCTGTGGGGAAAAAACCTCAAAAACATTCTGATACATGGAGACTAAATAACATGTTACTAAGTAATGAATAGGTTATCAGTGAGATCAAGGAAGAAATAAAAAATTACATAGAAACAAATGAACACGCAACAACCCAAAACCTATGGGACCCAACAAAAGTGGTACTGAGGGTGAAGTTCAAAGCATTAAAGACCTGCTTCAAGAAGGTAGAAATAAAAAATCTAACACTAAAACTAGGAGAACTGGAAAAACAACAACAAACAAAGCCCCGAGTGAATAGAAGGAAGGAAGTAATCAGGAACAGAGTAGAAATAAATGATGTAGAGAAACAATTCAAAGATCAGTGAATCCAGGAGCTGGTTCTTTGAAAAGATAAACAAAATTGATGAACTTTAACCAGACTCATTAAGAAAAAAAGAGAGGACCCAAATAAATAAAATCAGAAATGAAAGAGGAGTAGTAACAACTGATAGAATGGAAATACAAGGGATTGTAAGAAAATACTATGAACAACTATGCCAAGAAATGGGGTAACCTGGGAGAAATCGATAAATTTCTAAAAACACATAATTGTCCAAAACAGAATCAGGAAGAAGCAGAAAAACCAAATAAACTGATAACAACTAATGAAATTGAAACAGTAATCAAAAAATTCCCAGCAAACTGAAGTTCTGGACCAGGTGGCTTCACAGACAAATTTTACTAATCATTCAAACAACTAACACCTTTCCTTTTTAACTATTCCAAAAAATTCAAGAAAAAGGAAGACTTCCAAGCTCTTTTGTATGAGACCAGTATTATTCTAAATCCAAAACAAGGTAAAGACACAACAAAGAAGGAAAATTATAGGCCAATATCCCTGATGAACATAGACACTAAAATCCTCAAAAAAAATTAGCAAATGGCTCCAGCAATACATTAAAAAGATCATATACCATGATCAAGTGGGATTTGTCCTGGGGTTACAGGGTTGGTACGATATTCACAAATCAATAATTGTCATATATCACACAAACAAAATGAAAGATAAAAGTCATATGATCATATCAATAGATGCAGAGAAAGAATTTGATAAAATCCAGGACCCATTTGTGATAAAAACTCTCAGCAAAGTGGGAATAGAGGGATCATACCTCAGCATAATAAAGGCCATGTACGAAAAACCTACAGCCAACGTCATACTTGATGGGCAAAACATAAAAGCATTTCCCTTAAGATCAGGAACAGGACAGGCATGCTTATTTTTACCACTCTTATTAAACATACTACTGGAAGTCCTAGCAATAGCAATCAGACAAAAAGAAGAAATAAAAGGCGTCTGAATTGGAAAGGAAGAAGTAAAACTGTCATTATTTGTAGGTGATATGATATTGTACCTAGAAAATCCTATAAACTCTACCAAAAACTACTAGACCTGATAAATGAATTCAGAAAAGTAGCAGGATACAAAATCAATACTCAGAAATTGTTTAATTTTTATTCCCCAATAATGAACTAACAAAGAAACTAAGAAAATCCCATTTACTATTGCAACAACAACAACAACAACAAAAATAAGGTACCTAGGAATGAATTTAACCAAGGTGGTAAAAAACCTGTGCTTAGAAAATGGAAGGACACTGAAGAGAGAAACTGAGGAAGATACAAATAAATGGAAGCATATAATGTGTTCATGAATTAGAAGAATCAACATCATTAAAATGTCCATACTACCCAATCTATAGATTCATCACAATTCCTACTAAAATACCAATGGCATATTCCACAGATCTAGAACAAATATTCCAAAATTGTATATGGAAATGAAAAAGACCCTGAATAGCCTCAGCAATCTTGAGAAAGAAGAACAAAGTTGGAGGGATCACAATACCATACCTGATATCAAACTATGCTATAAGGTCACTATAATCAAAACAGTCTGGTACTGGTGTAAGAACAGACACATAGATCAATGAAACAGAATAGAGAGGTCAGAAATAAGCCAAATATCTATGGTCAATTAATGTTTGACAAAGGAGGGAAGGGCATACAATGGAGTAAACACAATCTCTTTAAGAAATAGTTTCGGGAGAATTGAATTGGTACATGCAAAAAAAAAGAAAAAAGCAAGAAAGAAAGAAAGAAAAAACTAGACCACCAACTTATACCATACACCAAAATAAACTCATATGGGTAAGAGCCTTAAATGTAAGTTGTGATACCATAAAAAACCCAGAAGAAAACACAGGCAGTAAAATTTCAGGTATCTCTCATAGCAATATTTTTGTTGGTGTATATCCTAGGGCAAAGGAAACAAATGAAAAAATAAGCAAATGGGACTACATCAAACTAAAAAGCTTCTGTTCAGCTAAAGAAACCATTATCAATAAAAAGAACCCACTATATGGGAGAACGTATTTGCCAATGATATATTGGACAAGGGTTTAATTTCTAAAATATGTAAAGAACTTGTATGACTCAACACCTGGAAGACAAACAATCGAATTAAAAAATAAGCAGAGGATCTGACTAGACATTTCTCCAAGGAGAACATACAGGTGACCTATATGTCACATGAAAAAAAATGTTCTACATCACTAGCCATCAGAGGGATGCAAATTAAAACCACAATGAGATACTACTTTGCACCTGTCAGAATGGCTATCATTAATAAATCAACAAAGAGCAAGTTCTGATGAGGATCTGGAGTAAAGGGAACTTGAGCGCACTGTTGGTGGAAATGCAGACTGTGGAAAATAGTGTGGGGTCTCCTTAAAAAGCTAAAAATAGCATTGCCTTTTGACCCAGCGATTCCACTTCTAGGAGTATATCCTGTAATACCAATTCAGAAGAATATATACGCCCCTCTGTCCATAGCAGCATTATTTACAATAATCAAGACTTGGAAATAGCCTAAGTGCCCATCAGTAGATGAGTGGATAAGAAAGCCCTGGTACGTTTCCACAGTGGAATACTATGCAGCAGTTAAAAAGAAGGAATTCTTACCTTTTACGACAGCATGGATGGAACTGGAGACTATTAATGCTAAGTGATATTAGCCAGCCGATGAAAAACACATACCACCATATGATCTCACTTATAAGTGGAATCTAATGAGCAAAGTAAACTAATGAGCAAAATAGAATCAGAGACATAGAAACATGGAACAGACTGACAGCCATTAAGAGGAGGGAGGAGGTGGAGACTGGTTGAAAGAAGGTGAAGGGATTAGTCAAAGAACATAATACACATGACCTGTGCTCATGGACAACAGTGTGGGGGTTGTGGAAGTGGGGGGTGGGCTGGGTATAGGGGGGCAAAGGGGAAAAATTGGAACATGGTAATAGCATAAACAAAATACTTAAAAAATAAATACAATACTATTATAGAGTAATCGCTAAGCCATTATTTAAGTATTTAATTTACCTCAAATCTAAGTTGTATCTCCCTACAATTTTCATCGTAAGCCAGTCTTCTTTTTATATGTGCATACTTTCTAAAGAAAACATTTTACTCAGGGTGAATGTGCACCAAGAAGGAGCAAAAAAAAAAATGTGCAAATATATTTAAGAGTTTCTGTAAGAATATCAGTTAATAAAACCCTGAAATTTATGTGTGCCTTAAAAACATCAAGTGCAAATTTTCACAAAACTTAATATTGTGGCCCTGTCAGGTGTAGTTCAGTGGTTTGGGCATTTTCCCACAAACTGAAAGGTCATTGGTTTGATTCCTGGTCTGGGCACGTGTCTGGGTTGTGGGTCAGGTCCCAGTTGGGGGTATGAGAGAGGCAACCGTCAGTGTTTCTCTTACACATCAATGTTTCTCTCCCTCTCTTTCTCCCTCCCTTCCTCTGTCTCTAAAAATAAATAAATAAAATCTTTTTTAGCCCTGGCTGGTGTAGCTCAGTGGATTGAGCGCTGGCCTGTGAACTACACGATCACAGTTTGATTCCCAGTCAGGGCACATGCCTGGGTTGCGGGCCAGTTCCCAGCAGGGGACTCATGAGAGGCAACCATACATTGATGTTTCTCTCCTTCTCTCCTTCCTTTCCTCTCTAGTGATAAATAAATAATAATAAAAATCTAAAAAAAAAAATCTTTTTTAAAAGTTCATATTGTGGCAAGAAAACTCAAATGAGTTACCAAACAAAAGAATAAGGTTATTTTTAGCATAAAAATTATCTTCAACTAAGGATTTTCAAAATATATTTTAAAATGAAACAATTGAATAAAATAAAAATAAGATTTCCACTTAATAGTAAAGTCAAATCATTATTATAAACAACAGATGTCCTAGGTGTCACAGTATTCCATTTTATGTTTATATCAGACGTTTTTCAGTTCTGTTGATAATCATTTGCATTATTATTATTTTTTGCCTTTTATGAATAATGCTACTATTAACATTCTTGTACAAGTCTGTGAGCATACACAATGAAGTCTGTCTGGAAAAGTCCAGCCATTCTTAATATAATGAGAATGATTTGCATAATCTTAGTGTAACCTGGGAGCTAAGGAGAGAGGACTGGAATGCACATGAGTGAACAATGATGACTTCACTGTACTAGTCAGTGGGGGCAGTAGATGCTATTGAGTGAGCATATGTATTGTGTGGCCATCACATTCAAAATGACTGAGCGAGTAGAGCAACAAATTTGTGTCAGATTTTGCATTAAGCTTGAACATTCCTCTGCAGAAACTGTTTGGATGATTCAGAAGGCTGCAGCTATGGGCAACTGGTGATTGGCAGCTTCATCATGACAACATACCTGCTCATGCATCATGTCTTGTGCAGAGTTTTTTTGGCGAAACATCAAATCACCCAGGTGACTCAGACCCTCTACAGCCCAGATTTGGCGCTGTGTGGATTTTGACTTTTCCTAGAATCATCTTTGAAAGGGAAAAGATTTTAGACTGTTGATGAGATTCAGGAAAATACGGTGGGGCAGCTGGTGGAGACTGGGAGAATTGTGTAAGGTCTTAAGGTGTCTACTTTGAATGGGACTGAGGAGTCATTGTCCTATGTACAATGTTTCCTTAAATTTTATTTTGTATTTTTAAAAAGATTTTACTTATTTTTAGAGAGAGGGGAAGGGAAGGAGAGAGGGAGAGAAATATCAATGTGTGGTTGGCTTGTGTGCTCCCCCTACTGGAAACCTGGCCTGCAACCCAGGCATGTATCCTGACTGGGAATTGAACCTGCGACCCTTTGGGTCACAGCCTGTGTTCAATCCACTGAGCTACAGCCAGGGCTGTGTTATTTCTTTTAATCTTTATTATATTTGTATCCATTACCATTTAGTCCCCTTACATCCCCCTCCCCCCAGCAATCACCACACTGTTGTCCATGTTCATGAGTCCTTTTTCCTTTTTGCTCAATTCTTCCCCGGCTAGCTGTCATCCTGCTCTCCATCCATGAGTCTGTCCCCATTTTCCTGTTAGTTTGGGTGGTTCATTAGATTCCACATACGAGTTGAAATTATATGGTATTTGTCTCCGACCAGCTTATTTCACTTAGCATGATTTTCTCCAGGTCCATCTATACTGTCACAAAGGGTAAAACTTTCTACTTTCATACAGGCATGTAGTATTCTGTTATGTAAATGTTTCATAGTTGTTTTATCCACTCATCTACTGATGGGCACTGAGCTGCTTCCATATCTTTGTGATTGTAAATAATGCTGCAACGAACATAGGGGTTCTTAATGTTCTTTCAAATTAGTGTTTTGGGTTCCTGCAGATACATTCCCAGAGGTGGGATCACTGGGGCAAAAGTCAGATCCATTTTTAATTTTTTGAGTTATCTCCATACTGCTTTCCACAGTGGCTGTGCCAATCTGCCTTCCCACCAGCAGTGCAAAAGGATTCCCCTTTCTCCACATCCTTGCCAGCACTTGTTTTTTTTTTTTTTTTAAGATTTTATTTATTTATCTTTAGAGGGGAAGGGAAGGAAAGAAGAAGAGAAACATCAATGTATGGTTGCCTCTCGTGAGTTCCCCGCTGGGAATTGGCCTGCAACCCAGGCATGTGCCCTGACTGGGAATCGAACCACGATCGTCTGGTTCGCAGGCCCGCACTCAATCCACTGAGCCACACCAGCCAGGGCCAGCACTTGTCGATTGTTGATTTATTGATGATAGCCATTCTGAGAGGTATGAGATGATATCTCATTATGGTTTTAATTTACATTTCTCTGATGATTAGTGATCCTGAGCATCTTTTTGTATGTCTATTAGCCATCTGTATGTCCTCCTTGGAGAAGTGTCTATTAAGGTGCTTTGCCCATTTTTAATTGGGGTGTTTGGTTTTTTTTGTGTTGAGCTTTGTAAATTCTTTATAAATTTCGCATAGTAACCCTTATCAGATGTATCGACGAATATGTTCTCCCATTCTGTGGGTTGTCTTTTTATTTTGTTGATGATTTCCTTTGCTGTGCTGAAACTTTTTAGATTGAGCACAATGTATCTTATATCAGGTACCTTCTTCAATAAATGTCTCAATTTTTCATATTACATGGCTGGATACCTTCTGGACAGACCTCTTTCATTTCTCTTGGTTGAATACCTAGGAGTGAAACTGTTGGGTCACAGGATAGATGTGTGTTTAACTTTATAGGAAATTATATGGTTCTCCCTTGGCAGTGTTCGCCAGTTCTACACCTTCTCCACTCTTACTTGAGTTGTAGTATCTCTGATTTTTAGCCTTTCTCTTGGGTGTAAAGTGATATTATAGAAAGGTTTTTATTTACATTTCCAAATGACTGCAGATGTTGGGCTAGGCACCTGTTCTCCTTTGTTGTTGTTGTTAAATCTTTTACAAAAGCAGATTTGCAGATTGATAGTATCTTAATAAAAGATTCAGTGTGTTTTAATTACTGTATATGGACCTAAATTTATTAATCTGAATTGTAATTAAAAGCAAAATAAAAGACATCTATTTCGAGTGTAAGATTTTAGAAGTTCCATATCATAGTGATAATTCATATAGATTTCTTAGAGTTAAGTAAACATTTACTGTTGATTATTGTTTGCCAGAACTTTGCTTGACTGATAAGTGAATGATTCAATAGGAAGACTCCAAGCTTTGTTTTATAGAGCTATTTTTGAATTTGGTATATTGAATCATTGATTCAGAAACATTAAAACTGAATGATTTGGCATTTAAACCACTCTGTGCTTGAGCCACATGTGAGAACTGATAGTCTAGTAAGGGTATCAGGTAAAAATAATACTAGCAGCAGCTAACATTATATCCAGGCATGTTCTAAGTGATTTACATACATTAATCACCCATGTGAAGATAGTTCCTATTACCATCTTTATTTTTCAGTTGAGGAATCTGAGGCACAAGAGTTAAGCATTTTGCCCAAAATCATAGAGCAAGTAGTGACTAGGATTCAAACCTAGATAGTCTGGCTCCAGAGTTCGTGCTCTTACTCCTCAGTGCTAAAGTGATTAAGTGAAATGTAGTCAGTTCTGCATACTTCAGAGAGTATATCATTGTGTGATAGTGGCGGCCAAAGTTTTAAGTTGGGATTTCTGAGTTTGCAAATAGACTCTGTACCAGTTTGTCTTGTAATGAATCCCAGGGTGGGGGTGATATGTAGGAGGAAAGTTTTGTCTGTGTTAACAGATGGTGGACAACCTCAGTAACCTGATATTGAGTGCTTTCCTAGAGAAGATGTCATTTCTCTCTTTACCTTAGGTGAGTGTTAGATCTGGAACAGTTACTTTCAGACAGTCAACAGTGTTTTTTTAACTGTCTTTGTAAAAGTCCCTACATGTAAATGTTTAGCATCCTTTTGAAACAAACTGAGTGATATTTGAGGTTGATGGAATTTGTGCTTGAAAAATACTGGGCCTAATTAACAACACTGCCTACAAACTTGATATCATAGATATTTATGATGTGTTCACACAGAATCAGAGTTCTTAAAATTCTTTCTTTCAGAATCCCCATGGAATTCATCTTTGTCATTAGTTTGGGTTTAGATAAGAATCATCTTTGAGGGAAGGCTTGATTTTTTGGCCAACTTCCTTGAAAGATTTGGGGATGAAAGGAAATGAAAGTGTGTATTGACTTTTGTGGCTTTCTCCACTTGTGGTTTGCTCTCATTGTTGGTATCATGGGTGACATTAAGGAGTTGGGGTGGATGGGAAGCATTTTGTATGTATTGAATGAGAGAATGTGAGTTCTTGAATAAATAAATTATGGAATGTGAGTTTAATTCCTGTGCTGCTATACTCTAGGTTTGGCTCAATGTTTTTACTTCCCTGGGTATTTATTTTATTTTTAAATATTTCATTAATTTTTTTTCTAGAATAAACACCTTTATTACTACGATGGGAGAGGATTGATTTGTCTTTCCAGGCTTTGCTTTTAAAAAAATATTTTATTTATTTATTTTTAGAGAGGGGAAGGGAAGGAGAAAGAGTGGGAGAGAAAAACATCAATGTGTGGTTGCCTCTCATGTGTCCCCTACTGGGGACCTGGCCTACAACCCAGGCATTTGCCCTGACTGGGAATGGAACTGGCGACCCTTTGCTTCACAGGCCCATGCTCAATCCACTGAGCTACACCAGCCAAGGCTGTCTTTCCAGGCTTTGATTTTCCTCAGATACAACTCCAGCTCCTTACCCTCTAGCACATAACCTTCTGCTCCGCCACACTGGCCTGGGGTTGGAGCAAGGCATGCAGCAAGCTCGCCCTGCTTGAACTGCTCCTCTGGAAGACTGCTGATTTTGGCATTCTTTTCCCTTTTAATCATACTGCTCTGGATTTCCTTTTATAGTTTTTTTGTTTAAAATCTCTTATGTCCTCAGGAGTCAACTCGGCCCCCTTCATGTGCCCCCGGGGCAGTGTGGAGTGTGACTTGCACCACTGTCTGGTGCTGTGCCGTCAGTGAGCACAGTGCAGGTCTTTACTAGGGACTAGGTCATCCTCGGACACATCGTAGACATTGATAATCCTTGTTTTGCTCTCGTTCCATTGATCTCTTTAACCTCCTCTTCCTATGTGCCCTTTTCCTTTTTTCTTTGTGCCTTTTTATTAAGCCTGTTTGGTCTGCTTTAAATGCTTTTTCTTCATTTTTCTTCCAAGCCATCATAGAACTATCTTCTTACATGAAGGCTTTCTTATTCATCACTTCCTCTACATTTTATCTCTCTTTTGATTCCATAGTACTTTGTCCCACTACTCCATGCCGTATTGTCTGCTTTGCATGATATTTAAGTGTATATTTTTCTTCCTAAGTAGATTGTATACATCAGGGAACTGGATCCGTGTCCCTTTGCATTATTCTTTATACCTTGCATATAATGGGTTCTCAGTGGTGTTTGAATTGAATTAATTATTTCTACCCTCATGGAGCGTATGGTGTAGTGGAAGGAGGTATACAATAAGGAAATAAATACATAGGAAAACTGCCATTTAAGAGTATGTGACAAAAATGATAGTACATTTAAAATAAAAAATATGTTACCTTAATCCTGCTCATACTTTCATTAATAGTTTTTCCATTGAACTGTCTTCGTTCATCCCTTTAAGTGTGCCATCTGTTTGGGGGCAGTTTCAGTGAACTTGTGGAAGTGGACCCGTTTGGAGCAGTTGAATAGTGAATGAAAGTTAGAAATTAGAGACTGTGGGAGTTGGTACTTTTTTGAGAGTTGGGGCTACAAAGAGTAACAGAAATGGGGGAGGAGGTGGAGCCTGGCTGTGTAGGGGAGGAAGGGTTACTTTAAAATATATGTAATGGGAGATAATTGGTACATACTTACATGATAATAGGGATGATCTTATTAAGGAAAGATTGATGGCACAGGAGAGTAAATTGTGGAAGGAAAGAAATCTTTAAGTGCAGGAAAGATAATGTGAACAGCAAGTTTCAGTGGCCCTTAATAGTAATCAGAGAGGATTATTCATTTTAAAGTAAGGGAAAAGGAGGTGACTGGTTCAGTTGGGGGCAGTTATCGATTTGGTTGTGGGAAGAATAGGGAGCTTTCACCTGGTGGCTTCTATTTTCTTAATGAAAGTTTCGTATAAGGGGTGGGAAGAATGGAGAGGAGGGGTGAGATGTTTAAGGATTGAGGAAGATACAAAGCAGCCACTGCAGGGCGCTTTTACAGTAGTATTGCCGTGGTTGAGGTTGTTAAATTGGGAATTTATGATAGTAACTGGTCTCCCTGGGTGTGCCATGTCTTCAGTGGTCTACTGCCCTGTCGCAGTCAGGAAGGGAGTTGGAGTTGCCAGCAGAGTGGGGGAGAAAAGAGACACGGGAAACACTGAAAGCAGTGTGAGGAGAGAGTGTATTAATGAACTGTGAAATCTAAAATGGACAAAAAGGAAAGTGAAACCAGGAGATTGGTAGGGAGAAGTGGAGGGTCGGTAATTAGGTGGTCTCATTAAGAACTAAGAATTATTTCTGAGGGCCAGTTGAACAAATGAGTTGAAAAGATCAAATCTTTTATTATATGTCTTTCTTCTTTCAGCTTTCTTCTCGTTTATGTCTGAAATGGTGGCATTTGTACAGACTTAACCACTTGGAATCTCCCATTCTTTAATTTTTTTAGTGCTTTAAAACTTTTTTTCATTGAATTTGTTGGGGTGACATTGGTTCATAAAATTATATAGGTTTCAAATGTATAATTCTGTAATACATCCTCTGTGTATTGTGGAATCTCCCATTCTAAAGAAGCAAGTTAAGCCCACTTCTAGCCAAATGGATTGAAACACACACACAGAGTTAGCAACCTGTAGAGCTTGTGAGCGTGATTTCAAACATGACATTATTTTAAAGACTGTTACAGTCTCACATCCTTTGTTAATGTCTTTCTGTAAAGAGGACATAGGAAAATAATTTCCTCTGAAAATATTGGGATTCATTTAGAATCTTTCTATGAAACTTGTGACAAGATCAGAACATATTTGTCCTTAAAACCACTAAAAAACTCTCATTCACCATTGGTACAGTCTTTTTGGAAATGGTTTGGCATATACTTGTGAACAGTTAAATGTACACTTACCATAATCTGGTAGCTTTACTCCTAAGTATTTAGTTCAATGAAATGAAGAATTACAGTCGCACAGAAATGTGTAACTATACCTTTGGGCATATGCATATGACTAATGCCCCAAACTGGAAACAAACCCTAATGTACTCCAGCTGGTGACTTGATAACCTTTGGTGCATCCATACAATGGAGCACTGTTTTTGTCAGCGCATACAACAACATGGATGGATGTCAGATGAATATGATAAGTGAAAGAAGCAAGACTCAAAAGGCTACATGTACTGTATGACTCCATTTTTATGGTATTTTAGAAGAAGCAAAACTAAAGGGACAGAAAGCTGGTTAGTAGTTGGCAAGGAGTATGGAGGTTTGACTACAAAAGGTTTGAAGATGTTTTGGGTGGGTTCTGTTGTCTGTATCTGTTCTGTATCTTGGCTGTTGTGGTGGTTATATGACTGTATGTGTTTTTCAAACTCAAAAGTATAACTGAAAAATAGTGAATTTTAGTACATATAAGTTACATTTCAATAGAAGTTCTAGCATATACATAACCGTATTAAAAAGTGCTTTGGAAAACTTATGTTACGAAAATGTTTTGTTTGTTTTTAGATTCTGCTTATGTGGTTTTTATTTCCTCTGGGAAAGAATGATGGATAAGCATCACTAACATTTACAAAGTTCTTTGAAGCTCTAGAAAACATGTAACTGCTGAATTTGTCTGCATTTAGCAAACATTCCTATCATGTTTAAAAGAATGTTATAATGTTGGAATTAGTAGAGCCCAAGAGGCTTTATAAAGTATCCTTATTTTATAAAGAACCTGAAGCCTAGGTGAGGTTAGCTACAGCTACACAACTAGTTAGTGGCAAAGGTAGGCCTAGGATTTAAGTAATAGATTGTTAATTTTATGCTTGTTTTACTAAAACACACTTTTAATTCTGAGTTATTCTTTCTAGAGACTGTTTTTAATTCCTGCAGAAACTTTTGATTGTGTCATCCTAAAGCTGGAAACCACTCCCTTCCTAGTGGTGGGGAAGTCCTGTGTCTGGCTGATGGTAGGAAGGCTGAATTTGAGAGACCCCACATTACTTAAAGTTTGCCTGGACATAGTCAGTAAGCTTAGTTATAAAGACACTGCTTTAACTGGGAAACTAGACACTTAGTGTTGGAGTTGTCAGGGGCTACCAGTTAGAAATAGGTTTTTGTAACTTTACTGCATTTTAATAATCTTTAAAATTATTATGATTGTTGGTTTGTTGGGAAGGTAGGAAAAATTTCAAAGTGTTAGGTTCTTTTTGATTTCCTCAGGTAATGAGGATTTATCTTATAAATACAGAGGGGTATGAAGGAGCACCTGAAACAGTCTTAGCTATATGTTCAGGAAATGAAGACGGGAATGCCATTCAGAATATAACAGCATTGTTATTTTATAATATTAAGGATATACAATGTTCTTGAAATTCGGTTAACTTTCACTGTCCCTCTGTGTTCACCTTCCTCTTTGTATACTAGTTAATGCTTGCCTCTGGACCCCAGTTCCAGAGCCAGGCGTAGAGATGTTGCCGCTCAGAGATGTTGGTGGCATTGCAGATACTGCATGCAGGAGAGGCAGTGGCTTGGTGTCTTTCTTGGTTTGAAGCTGTGTCTGTGTCCTGCTTATGGGGGTTACTTCCCATAAGCCATAGTCCCTGGCAGACTAGACAAGTTTTCTTCTTTATAAGGAAGTCCTACCCCAGCCTTAGAGCTGGCCTAGCTCTGATAGGTCCTCTGTCTTGGTGGAGCATTTTAGTCCCTGTTCGCCTGGGAAGCCAAACTTCCAACTGCCACTGCCTGCTCCTGGACCAGGAGGCCGGTAAACCCCAGGTTTCATTATTGCTTACCATTTTGCATTCATGTTCCCCATCACTGAGAGATGTTTTAATATATTTTTGGAGCCAGCAATGCATTGTTTACTTATATGTTTGGTATGTTTGTATATTAATTATTATTTGGGTGAATGTATTGCACTATCTTGACCACAAGCCTTTTTAACCTTTCAGAGCCATGGTTTCTCATATTGAAAATTGGAATTACAGCCCCTACCTCTTAGTGTTTCTTTGTACTCATGAAATGATATTATATACGCACTTGTATTTATATTCTTAGAACAATGCCAGGATGTACTGACACACACTCACATGTATACACAAACATATATATTGCAGCTGTTATATTTTTAAGGGAGTGTTGTACTTCCTTGTTGGTTTGTGTGTTTAGACATATATCCCAAAATGCTTGTCAGTCTCTATTCAGAATTTCTGTAAATGTGTCTGGGGATTGGCATGTTTTGAGGCTTTTGGGGGAGACATTTAAATCGAATTTTAATCTATGCCCTTAAGAACCTTAAATTGAAGATTTTTTTAGGATGAATTGCACATTTTCTTCAGTATAACAATGGGTTGAAATGCTCTGTTGCTTGTATTTGTAGTAGGTTTTAGAAATACTCAGGTCTTTTAAGCTCTGATGTATGTAGGTTCCATGAGCTAATAATCAGAAGGGTTAGTGCACTGTGTCTGCAGGTGTGGAAGTTGTAATGGAGAAAGTCGGGGAAAGGAGTGGACTAGTGCGTATCAGGGAGGGAACAAGGTGTCGTGTGCGGCCGAGATTTTGGCTCCGAGAGCCGTAGTCCTGACTGAGGTAGAGATCCTCTTGGGGAAACGGGGAAAAAAGGAGGGTTAAAATACTGAAAGACAGACTTTCAGTCTGTGTGTTTAGATTATGACTAATGTGCTTGCATAGTATGACTTCTGAGGCCTTAGCTTTAGTGAGGTCAGCTTTACCCATGAATTCAGAAATACAAATGAAAACCTTTTCTTTTAAAATAGGAATGTCAGATGAATTATTCTTTCTTCTTGGACTTTGGGTTTGAATTAGTGTCTTGTAGATTATCATCTACTACTTTTTAGGGAAGCCTGAATATATTATTCTGCCCTTTAGAGATGTTGTCTAAAAATATTGCACTTGCTGATAAATGATCCTAACTTCCTTATTTCTTCAGCTGAAATAATGAGGCATATTACTTCCTTTTCCCTCTTACATCAAGCCCTGAGTATGCCTTTGCTTTTATTTTTGTCTTACATTGTAAACCATTGTGTATATATAGGTGTTCAGAACCACGAAAGTGTATTATTGAGTAAGAGGCATGGTGCAGCGTCATTTAGAGTTTTAAAGTTAGTCTACCAGTCATAAATGAGGACGAATTCAACATGCCAGTGCGTCATGTAGCCATTCTAAGATGAATTTCAGGTAAGTGTTTCTGAGAGGACGCAACGAACTAGTGACTGTCAGAGGCACCTTGGTTAGTCAAGACTTTATGAGGTTCTTAATGGTCATGCATGTCTCCCCAAACTGAAAGGTTTTTAAAAAAATGTTTGTGTACCCCCAAAGTTCATACTTTGAAATCCTAACTCCCACTATGATGATATTAGGAAATAGGGCCTTTGGGAGGTAATTAGGTCGTGAAGGCAGAGCCCTCATGAGTGGGGTTCCTGCTCTTTGAAAAGAACTGCAGAGAGCTCTCTTGCCCCCTTCTACCATGTGAGGACACAGAGGGAAGACGACCATTAATGAATTAGGAAGACAGCACCAAATATGCAGACACCCTGGTCTGGGAATTCTCAGCCTCTGGAACTGCAAGGAGTAAAGGTTTGCTGTTTAAACTACCCAGACTGGTAGTTTTGTTGTAACAGTCTGTATAGATGAAGTCAAGAAGGAAAAACATTGTGCTTGCTTTCAAGAGCTAGAAACCATAGCATTTAATATCATGGATTTGGGGATTAAAAATAGGACTTCAGGTCCTGACTCTACACCTGTTATCTGACCTTGGGCAAGTTTCTTGCTACCTCGAAGTCTAAGTTATTTGTGACAGTAAGGTCTGTCAACTGGGGATGGCCTTGGCCAGTTCAGTGCCAGCAGGAGTCCCCAGTTTGGGATGCAGTGAAGAAGGAAACTTGATTCATGCAGACAGCTCAGCTGTGATGCAGAGGCAGTGCAAACAGCATGGCTGTGAGGCAGCCCTGGCACCAGGCAGTCCTGGGGCCAGGCCCCTCTCCCAGATTTGCCCTGCTCTGCTCTGGTGAGACCTATTTGTGTCTCAGTCCAGCCAGGAATAACAGTCTTCAGTCTTAGGTGGAAAGGGAAAGTGCACCCCCAAACTGAAAGGTGTTTAAAAAGACTTTGTTAACTCTTTATTTGTCAGAATCTATTTTGGGATTATGGAATGTTTGATTAAGTAGAAGATTCATTAGGATTCTGACTTAGAATCTTTTCAGTATGAGAAAGTAAGCAGAGACTGTATGTCAGTGTACCTACTAAATGTTTACTTTTTAAATATTTTTTATTTTTCTCTCTTTCAATATGAAACACAAAAGTGTTAACATTTAAAAATTTCTCATTGAGAAATCACTGATATATGTAGTACAGCTGTCTGTCATATATCAAAATAGATCAAAGGGCTTTATATTGATCTTTTGCCATTAACACTTCATTGTGTTAACTGATGAGTTTCCTTTTATCTGTTTGCCGTATTAGATTTCTTGTGAAGCAGTGTAGTTTGATGAAAAGAACACAGGATTTGAAACCAGAAGGCTGGACGTCCTTTCTGTGTCAGTTTACTGACTCCATAACTTTGACCTTTTTGAGTTTGTTTTCCTTATAAGTAATATGAAAAGAATAATGAGAAGATGGCAGCTTAGGTAAAGACTGCTCGCCTCCTTGCACAACCACATCAGAATTGCAACTAAAATATAGAACAACTATCACTCAGAACCACCAGATTGAGTTGAATGGAAGTCTGACAACTACAGAATTAAAGAAACCACATCCATCCGGCCTGGTAGGAAGGGTGGAGACGCAGAATGGGCTGCTCCTACATCCATGTGTGGTGGATAAAAATTCAGGAGGGATATCTTGGGAGTGAGGAGTCCCAGCCCTACACCAGGCCCCCCAGCCCAAGGTTCCAGTGCCAGGAGGATTAAGTCCCCAAAACTTCTGGCTGCAAAAACCAGCAGGGATTGAGTCGGTGGTAGAATTTCTAGAGTCCCAAGCAGTGCCCCTTAAAGAACCCACAGATTTATTCAGACTCCCTCCCTCTGAGCTCCAGCACTGGGGTAGCAGCGTTGAAAGGCACCAGTGGCATATGGGAAGGAAGTGAGGTGTCTGGTATCAAGGCAAGAGCTGGGGGACAGCTTTCTTCCAGACAAAAAGGCAGGTAGAGGCCACTGTCACTTTTCTGAACCCTCCTGCCATGGAACCACACAGCTGGCAAGCCGGTGCTGTAGCTTAGATTCCATCAGCCTTGCTAACACTGTGTAGCCCTCCCTCCCTGGAGATCTCTGGAGACTGCATCCCACTCATCTTATGAGCCCATCCAAACAATTAACTGTGACTTTTCCATATGAATGGCTGCCCTTAGCTCATGCCCCACAACTTCCTAAATCCTATTACACAAGCTACAGCTGGCCCCAGGCTCCTGTACCTGTTGCTAAGTGGCCCCAGGTCTGGTTCTAGCAGGAGCCAGCCTAGATTCATAGCTTGGCTTTGCCTGGGAGTCTCCAAGCCCAGCATAAATAGCAGCCATTTCAGACTGTGTTATAGCTCATGCATGGTGGTCCTGGGCAGAACATAGGTTGGAGCTGACCTTGGCCTGCACCACCCAGGAACCCCCAAAGCCTGCACACCCAGTGTACAACTATAGACCATGTCAGAGTATCACACCCTGCCCCTGCAAGCTGATCTTCCACCGAGGGTGAAGGTTGGTGGTCAGTGGTTACAGCCAATCCTTGCAGCTGACTGGCCTGGGTAAATCACTCCCATTCACCTGCAACAGCAACCAAGGCTCAGCTACAAGAGGAGGTCTACTCAGACCACATGAAGCGTACACCTCAAACACCCAGCTTGGGTAATAGGGAAGGCTGTGTCACTGGACCCTATAGGACACCTACTACATTAGGCCATGCTACCAAGACAGAGAGTCATAGCAGCTCTACCTAATACACAGAAACGAACACAGGGAGGCTGCCAAAATGAGGAGACAAACATGGCCCAAATGAAAACAGATCAAAACTCCAGAAAAAGAAGATGAAGATAAGCAATCTATCAGATCCAGAGTTCAAAACACTGTTGGTAAGGATGCTCGAGGAATTTAATGAGGACCTCAATAGCATAAAAAAAATCCAGTCAGAAATGTAGGAAACACTAATTGAAATAAAGAACATTTTGCAGGGAAACAACAATAGAGTAGATGAAAACAAGAATCAAATCAATCACTTGGAACATAAGGGAGCAAAAAACGACCAATCAGAACAATAAGAAGAAAAGGCCAAAAGAATGTGGATAGTATAAACAGCCTCTGGTACAACTTTGAGCATTCCAACATTTGCATCATGGGGATGCTAGGAGAAGAGAAAGGGCAAGAAATTGGAAATCTATTTGAAAAAATAATGAAAGAAAACTTCCCTAATTTGGTGAAGGAAATAGACATGAAAGTCCAGGGAGCACAGAGAGTCCCAAACCAGATGGAAAGAGGCCCGTTCTAAGACACATCATAATTAAAATGCCGACGTTTAAAGATAAAAGGAGAATCTGAAATGCAGCACGAAAAAAAGTGGATAATTACCTACAGGGGAATTTCCATAAGACTGTCAGCTGATGTCTAGAAAGAAACTTTACAGGCTAGGAGAGACTGGCAAGAAATATTCAAAGTCATGAAAGGCAGGCACCTACAGCCAAGACTGCTCTACCCAGCAAAGCTATCATTTAGAATCAAAGGGCTGCTAAAGAGTTTCCGAGACAAGAGAAAATTAAAGGAATTCGTCATCACCAAGTCATTATTGTATGAAATATTAAGGAGATTTATTTAAGAAAAGTAAAAGATCAAAACTATG
Source organism: Sturnira hondurensis (assembly GCF_014824575.4). Taxonomy (NCBI): domain Eukaryota; kingdom Metazoa; phylum Chordata; class Mammalia; order Chiroptera; family Phyllostomidae; genus Sturnira; species Sturnira hondurensis. The sequence goes on from NW_028093774.1 coordinate 21,642,384, forward strand.
GACAGTAAAATGGCAGTAAATCCATATCTATCACCAATTGAATCTAAAAAACAAACTAAGCAAACAAGAAGAGCAGAGACAGAATCATGGATGTGGAGAGGGTTTGGGTGGTCGCTGGAGGGGAGAGGGTGTGGGGGAATGGGAGAAGAGGTGAGGGGACTAAGAAGTACAAATAGGTAGTTACAGAGTAGCCAGGGGTATGTACAGTATAGGAAATGGAGTAGCCACGAACTTACACACATGACCCATGGATATGAATAGTGTTATGGGGATTGCCTGAGGGAATGGGGGGGTGCCAGTTGGAAGGGGGCAAAGGGTAAAAAATTGGGACAACTATAATAGGATAATCAATAAAATATAATTTAAAAACAAGAAAAGAAGAATGATATATACCTCTTAGAATTTCTATACAATTTGTAATTAAAGTTTGCAATTAACCAATTAAAATTTCAGTGCTTTGTAAACTATAACATACTTTTTGAGTGTTACAGTGTTTTAAAATTGGGACATTCGTTGTATTTTAGCAAAACAGCATTGTCCTCACAGATTGCCATCACATGGGTTAGAAGACTCCCAACCTTGGGTTTGATGTGTCAATTTTATTTAGGGTGATTATCCTTTGGTTTTAATGAGCCTTTATATTCTCCTTAACAGTAAATGTCTTTTCTGTATGGGAATTCCTCCTTTGCCAATGTTAGAAATTGAGCAGATTTGATCATTACATTCAGCTTCATGGCATCAGGAAAAGGGCTGTCTGGAGGCTACACGGGGATCTAGCCTTTCTTGAAGCCACTGGTTCTTAGGGGTCAGTACCTCCCTCTTAGGTATTTGGATTCTGGAGGGTGCACTTTTGGTTGCTACAATGATTTGGGTGGGGTGGCTGCAGCATTGGCTTTCAATGAGCAGGAGCCAGGAATACCATACATACCACAAGGTGTGAGAGAGTTCTGCGTGATTTTTGAACTCTTCCACAGGTCTTGTAGTTGAAAAACCTGTTTGTACTTACCTGACCTAATTCTGTTTCACATTTAAACACAAAGTATTTTTTGTATGTTTTTAATAGATACTGAATTTTTCAGAAGCACAACTGCTGAGTAAACTGAGGGCGAATTGTACTTTTTGTTTTGTTCAGAAATTTAACAAGAGTTGTTAACTTTCAGAAAAATCATGTTACCGTTGCATTGCCCCTCATGGTATCTGATTTTCCAGTACAACTTACTGTGTGAGTCTACATTTGTAGCTGCCACATTTGGCATTTTTATGTATCAATGAAAGTGTCTTGTTTCCTTATTAATGTGAATTTTAGGATGGTTATACTTGAGCATTTATATATTAAAATATATGGTTTTATTGAAAATTTTTTCTCTTTACATTTGACGTTAAGACCTTAATTTTTAAAATTGAAGAAAGGTAAGTGACCCACTTTCATTTCCTTTTAGGTTTATGCTCTTCAAAAGAATCAACTTTTGTTTTAGTTGCGTTTCAAGCTAGAACTTATATTTAACAGAAATGAACGTTACTTTTCCAGGGAATGATAGAAGATCCATGTTGAGCTACATTATAAGTGTCAATTCTTCTCTTTTTCCCTTTTTTTCCTTCTCTCTCCCCATCTCCCTTCCTCTTGTTTTCCCTGTCTTCTACAAAGTGTTTGATACATAGATAAGAATGTGGTGCTGTATATATAACTAATGAAGCATATGATAAAACCAATACCTGTGAATCCACCACCCAGCTTAAACAGTTGGACATTGTTGATATATTTCTCCTTGATTTCCATTTGCCTGTCTCTCCACCAGGGATAAAACTATTCAGAATTTTGTGTAGATTTTTATTTATCGTTCCTTTCCTTTTCTTTTAAGTTGACCACAAATTTTATGAATTTCAAAAGTATGTTGTTTATAGTTTTGCTTATTTTTTAACTGTAAAAATGGAATTATGTGTATATTCTTATTTGCTTTGGTTAATCAACATTATCTTTTAAAATTTTTACTTCATAGCAGTATGTACCTGTGGTTCATTTTCCCAGGTATATGTATTACTTGTATGACTATACCACAATTATCTTTTCTCCTAGAGATGGGCCAATACTTACCATAGAAAACAAAGTACAGATGTGGGGGGAGGGTGAGAATAGTGGGGGAAATATACAATCTAAAGAACTTGAGACACGTCATAAACTAAAGGGGGGAAGGGTGGGGGAGGGGTATGCAGGGTGGAGGGGAATGAAGGGGGGAATAGAACAATTGTAATAGTATAATCAATAAAATATATTGAAAAATAAAATAAAAAATAAAAATAAAAAGCTAAAAAAAGAAAAGAAAAGAAAGTACATATTGAACCTAATTTGCTTTTTATTGATCTCTAAGGGTTAGGGGTGTATTTCTTCGTTCCTTTTTATTTCCCATAGGCAGGATATGGTAGATGAGAGAAATGATAACTAACCCCGTGAGATATTTTAGGACCTACTTGCTCTAAAAATTTCTTGCATTGTATGTCATCATTAGAGGTCGTTAAAGTGGATGCTACTTTAAATTGTATTCTGCTCTTTGCCTTTATAGCTGCTTTCGCTTTTCTAGTCCCTAAATCATATTCTTTAAAACCTTTGATAACCTTTGATCTCTGTTCTTTTGTCAGTCCTGTTGTTGTATCTGGTCCCTATTTTTTTGTCTTTTCCATACCTTTATTCTTTTCTTTTTGTTCCTTTCTTCTGTTTCAACTTGAGTTAGATAATGGATTGAAAACATTTATTTCTTCTGGTTTTGGAGAAATTAATCATACCATGTAATTTTTAACTTTTAAGTATACATTCTTTTCAGCTTTTTGTGTATTTTAGGCTGCCTTAAACTCTTTTTTTTTTTTTAAAGATTTTATTTATTTATTTATCTTTAGAGGGGAAGGAGAGAGGGAGAGAAACATCAATGTTTGGTTGCCTTTCGTGCGTTCCCTGCTGGGAGATGGCCTGCAGGGAACTGGCCTGCAACCCAAGCATGTACCCTGACTGGGAATCGAACTGCGATCCTCTGGTTCGCAGGCCTGTGCTCAATCCACTGAGCTATGCCAGCCAGGGCTTGCCTTAAACTCTTGAGTGCACAGTTCTTCTGGGTAGTTGAGTTTGCTAGCTACTTGGATGATAGTATATATGTAGAGGAGGTTTTATTGTTATTTGACCTAAAATATAATATTAATAATGATATGATAAAGGTGTTGTTGAACCTATGAACTGAATAGTGAATCTGCCTTGTGACATTGATCAAGTCACTTAAAATAGCATATTTTTGTTTTGTAAATTTGGATGACCTCACATTTTAGTTTCCCTTTCTTTAGATACAATCTTGCTTACACAGCAAATACAAGAGCCAAAGATCTAGGAGTTGGGGACTTTAGGGATCATCTGGTATCTATTTGTTGCCTCTACAAATATGTGCCTGACACTGTTTTGGTCTTGAAGATACGGTGAAGGACCTGACTTCATGGAGCTTAGTGTTTTATGAAAAGAAGGTTGTGGAGAAAGGTTGTGTAATCTTATTTAAAGATTACTTATTACATTTTGGTGGCTCTTAATGTGTGCAAATGAAAAAGGATCCAATCCCTTAAACGCCAAACAGGAAAAGAGGAGCTATAAAGCAGGAGGAGGGAGCCCTGAATAATTGAACTCGGTAGGACTGTGCCTCTCAAGATTTTGTACGTGCACGAATCACCTGAGGATCTTGTTAAAATGCAAAGTCTCATTCAGCAGGCCTAAGGTAAGGCCTGAGACTCTGTGTTTCCAACAGCTCCCAGGTAATGCCTATGCTACTAGTCTGTGATCCACACTTTCAGTGGCTAGGAATGAGTATGTAATTAAGAACAAAGAAGAATAGCCTGCTGTCATTTTGAGAAGAGCGGTTGGGAGCCATGCCGCAGCACAGGCTTGGAGTTGTGGCAGCACGTCCCACTTGGTCTGGGCGAAGTGAAATTGTAAGAGCTGTTAATGTTCATTCATATATTAAGAGGGAGGATAAACACCTATTTTTTGACTGACATCCAGAATTGAGCTTGGATGGGGGATGGGTCTGACACCTTTGAAAACATACTAGGAAGTGAAAAAGACAAAAATCATCAGATATGATGAAAGTAAATAGTTAGATAAATAGAATTTAAAAGAGTTAAATGTTGACTAGGAGGACTAAAATGTAATTGAAATTCCTCCTCTCTTTGTACTAATTCTAACATAACAATTCCAGTTTAAAAAGTTACAAATATATGCTGTTTTTAAAAAATAAATAATATACTTTTCATAGGCATATTTTCTGTGGAAAGTATGTCAAATTTCTTTGTTTTCTACGTCTGAATAAAGCTTAATGTGCCTAAGTTGTCTTCCTCTGATCTGTTCCTCTTGTGGTAGCTACTTGGAACATAAACAGTCTGGGAATTCATTTGTGTTCATAAGTATTAGCAGAAGACTGTTCATCTTGGAGGTGGTGTAAAATGCCCAGTGGGTATTGAACGTTTACCCCTAGGGAATTATTTGGCAGGCCCAATTTTTCAGCCAGCAGCCTTTTATTTAGTACTTTGAATTCCAGTGCTAGTGTTTCTAATTGTGTTTTTAGAAATTTAGATTTTTTCTTTTTGGTACTAAATCAGTAATACTCTATACTCATATTTCCTCTTTAATATAGTATGTAGCCTGCGCTGATCCAAGGATATTGGAAAATTACTGCTAATACTCATAATTTATTATGGTTCTACATTTTAGAATCATTGATATATTGGTTTCCTTGAAAATATTTATAATACAGTAGGGAGGTTTTTAGTTTATTGTGCTGTAATGGAGTCAGAAATATGTGAAATGTAATCATGGACAGAACCTTAATATTACTTTAATTATATTGACTTATGATCAAATATATGTCAAGTGTTTTCACTGGTAACATACCCAGTGGAATTTCTGGCATATTTGAACAACATTGGCTCTACCTGTTGTTATTTCTTTATGTTTTTTTTGTATGTATTTAGTTGTCTTAACACAGTTGTTAAAACTGAAAAACATCAAAACCTTTACAGTCTGTTTTAGAATGAGGCCAATGAAGAAATGAAGTGAAACACATTGGTGGCTAATAATATATTTTGCAAATTACAACTGAAATTGTTTTATGAGAGCATTTACTGGAGATAAAATTCAGTTTTTTTTTAATTCAGTGGGGTTTTGTTTTTTAAACATTATTAGCCGAAAGTAGATGTCCATACAATAATCTCTTCGAGGTTTTAACTCACTTTTCCTTGGGACCATACCAGCTTTTTCTATATATATTCTGATTAGTGAATGAAAATGCAGAATGTTAGAAGTGGAAGGACTTTTAGAGTTCATATAAATCATATAGGCACTAGAATTTCTAAAAAGAATTTTAGATAGTTTGCATAGGGCTACAAGCTTTTTGATTTAGACTCCAGGCTATTTAAAAAACAACTACTGTCTATCACATCATCTCATTTTAACACTGAAAAAGTAGGAAGGACAATCTCATAATAAGCACAGTTGTCACTTTACACCATGTTTTGTCATGGCTGGCACCTATTCAAGGATTAAATTTCAGAAACCATTATCTAATGCAACCCTCTCTTTAAGAGATGATGTTTCTGAGCCCAGAGAAGTATCAAAGTTCTTATAGCAAGGCAGAATGGCAACTGAGTTTAGAACAAGGTCTTCTGACTCCCAGCCCAAAATGTTGATCAAGTCCCCTCAATCTTCACCACATGATGAGACTTAGACACAGAGAATTTGTGCTTTACCTAAGATCATATAGCTAGTAAGAAGTAGAGCTGAAAGTTGAATTCACATTATCCAAATCCATTTTTAGTAAAGCCTGTTCATTCACTTCCATGTAATCTTAACCCACTCTATCAGCCTCTATTTAGTTGTAGAGATGTAACTATAAGCGATTGAAAGGAGATATCTGTATTTAACATTTTTCCCTTGAAAATTTCAGATTTGGGCCTTAAGCAACTTCTTTCCGGAAGAGGGTGCCCGTGCAGCTGTTCTTGCAACCAGAGATCCTGACCCACATCCACAGATTGGAATATTGGTGAGCCAGCCATTCGCAAGACACCTCACTTAGGATAGGTAAGTGAAAGAGTAAAATAAGAAATGTAGAATAGATGCTCGTGTTCTTCCTTTCTCTTTCATGTTAGATGCAAACAGTTCAACGGTGATAATTGAATATCTGATTTAACTCTTTATGCTGTAAAAACAAACATTTTGTAGGGCAAAACATTTTCTTGATTTTAAAATATGTGTCAAAATGTTAACAATGGTGAAATTAGGGTAATTAAATTTTTCTTTCTCTTTTGTACATTTTCCAAAGTGTATTCATGAGTACATGTTAGTTATCTATTGTTACGTAACAAACCACTCCAAACTTAGTGGTTGAAAACCTGCCAGTTATTTGTTTTGCTCAAGTATCTGCAATTTGGGCAAGGCTCACTTGGTGGGGACAGCTTGTCTCTGTCATCATGTGGTGTTTGGTGGAGTAGCTGGAAGGGTAGGGGTGGCTCCAGGGGCTGGGAACTGGAATCATTTGAAGGCTTGCTCTCTCATGTGTCTGGTGGTTCATGCTGGCTGTTGGCAAGGACCTCAGCCTGGGCTGCCTGCCAAACACCTACACATGACCTCTCCTTTTGGCTGCTTGGTTTCCTCACAGCATGGTGGCTGGGTTCCAAGAGAAGACAGCAAGGCGGAGTTTCATGGCATATTTGACTTAGCTTTGGAATTCACATAGTATTCCTCTGCTCTCTTCTATTGGTTGAGGTAGTTATAAAAGTCCACCCAGGTTCAGAGGAGGGGGTGGACATAGACCCCACCACTTGAAGAGAAAGAGTATCTACATCACAAGAACTATGGGCCCTGGCTGGTGTGGCTCAGTGGATTGAATGCTGGCCTGTGAACCAAAGGGTCACCAGTTCAACTCCCAGCCAGGGCACATGCCTGGGTTATGGGCAAGGTCCCCAATAGAGGGCATGCAAGCGGCAACCACACATTGATGTTTCTCTCCGTCTCTTTCTCCTTCCGTTCCCTTCTGTCTAAAAATAAATAAATAAAATCTTTAAAAAAAGAGCTATGGGACAGAATCTGCCATTATAGCTATCTTTGGAAAATGTAATCTGCCACAGTTGGTATTGCTTTTAAGATAAAGAATATAAATAATGTGCGTAGTATATGAAAAAGTAATATTTGTCAGAAATTATGGTGTATGAGTTCAATAAGAATTTTGTGTGCTCTTACCTAGTAGAGTATGATACTGAAAATAAAATTCCTAAACAGGACAAAATGAAATAGATTTTGAACTTTCTTTTGTATCAATAAAAAGCATACTATTATAATCAGAAGTAGAGATAAAAATTTATAAACGAGATGCAAAAATATTTGTAGTTTGGGCTTTTTGTTTTTGAGAACATGCTAGTTAGTTTAGTTTAAAATCTATTTGTTTTTTTCTTATTTGTTTTAATAATTTTAATAATGAGAATTAGCTCTGGCTGGTGTGGCTCAGTGGATTGAGCGCCAGACTGCGAAGCAGAGGGTCGCTGGTTCGATTCCCAGTCAGGGCACATGCCTGGGTTGCAGGCCAGGTTTCCTGCAGTGGGGAGCACAAGAGGCAACCACACATTGATGTTTCTCTCCCTGTCTTTCTCCCTCCCTTCCCCTCTGTCTAAAAATAAATAAATAAAATATTTTAAAAAGTAGCGAGAATTATTTGAGAAACTGCTTTCCAGTACATATGATAGATTTGAGAAACTAGTGCCAGTATTTCATTGTCTTATTGATCGCACTCACCGGTGGTAGAAATTGCCTCTGGCAGGTTTGAATAGAGCTAATACTTAATTTCTGGATAAAATGGGATAATGATTTTAGGTAATTCTGTAAGCATTTCATGGAGGTGGTGGTCCATTCACTATAACTGTGAAATAAGCTCTAGGGAGCATCTCATTATCTGTTACGCACAGAAAGTTTTCTTGCTGTCTAGACACTTTCTAGTTCCTTGGTGATTTACATCATACAAGCCTAATTAAGCAGAGTTGGTTCAGTACTTTTTCCCCATTACTCATAAGTAGATAGATATTTTGCAGTGGAAAATGATTGAACCATGTATAGTGATAATAGAGGTAACCTCAGAAGTTTCCTCTCAGCTGTGAAATAATCAGAATTGACTGAGTTTGTGAAACAATATATTTTAGTTAAGGTTCAATAATTGGGAGAGCTGTGATTTTTTTTTTCTTTCTCGCATTTGAAAACAAAATGAGATGTTTTCCAGTAGACATGGATTGGGAGTAATGATTATAGATAGTGTCAAATGTTCTTTCTTAAATAACAATAAAACATATGCACATATGTACAAATATACATAAAACCTTTAAGTGACTAACTTGCCTTTTTTGTTTTAAGATTTTTTTTAGCCCACTTTTGCTTTTAAGAAGTCTGATTAGGTAAATTGCACCTTTTCCACATTTGTGCACAGTTTTATCTTGCCTCCATTGTATAAAGCCTGTATTTGAGGGGATAAAAATTCCTTAAGGTAGTGAGATACTGCTTTATGACTGAAGCTAAAACAAACAGCCATCAAAATACCAAAAACACCCGATAGGAATTGCAAATGTAGTGGTGTTTAGTCTATGGCACTTTATTCAGTCCCTGGAAGGACATAAATAATAAGGTTCTCTTGTAAAGATAAGAGACTGTGTAAATAAAAGAGCCATTGCCCATGTGGCTCAGTTGGTTCGAACAACTTCCAGTAACCAGTAACTGATAGGTTGTGAGTTTGACATGACTCCCTACTCCCTCCCTGGTCTGGATGTGGGCATGTTCGAGTGTGACCTGTGGTCCAGGAGCCTACGATCCCTGGTCAGGGTGTGTACAGGAGGAAGCTGATCGATGCTCCTCTCTGGCATTAATGTTTCTCTCCCTTCCTCTAAAAAGAGCAATGAAAAAAATGCCCAGCCCTGGCTGGTGTGGTTCAGTGGATTGAGCACAGGCCTGCAAACCCAAAGGTCACCAGTCCAATTCCCAGTCAGGGCACATGGCTGGGTTGCAGGACAGGTCCCAATTGGGGGCAACAAGAGGCAACTGATGGATGTTTCTCTTTCACACATCCATATTTCTTTCCCTCTCTTTCTCCCTCTCTTCCCCTCCCTCTGAAAATCAATCAATCAATCTTTTTAAAAATGTCCTCATGTGAGGCTTAAAATTTCTTTTAATGCAAAAATAATTTTGAGTAATTGTTAAAGGCAGAAATTATCTATATGTACATGTACATATACATGCATGTTGAACATCCTTTCATATGTCCTTGGGCCCTCTGTATGTCCTCCTTGGAGAAGTATCTGTTCAGGTCCTTTGCCCATTTTATAATTGTATTGAATGTCTTCCTGGTGTTGAGCCCTATGAGTCTGTTGCATATTTTGGAGATCAAACCCTTATCTGATGTATCATCAGCAAGTATGTTCTCCCCATATAGTTGGTTGCCTTTTCATTTTGATGATGGTTTCTTTAGCTGTGCTGAAGCTTTTTAGTTTGGTGTAGTCCCAATTTGTTTATTTTTTCCTTTATATACCTTGCCCTAGGAGATATCTTGGCAAAAATATTGCTGCATGGGATATCTGAAATTTTCCTGCCTATGTTTTCCTCTAAGGACTTTTACAGTGTAACAACTTATATTTAAGTCTTTTATCCATTTTGAGTTTATTTTGGTATATGGTGGTCTAGTTTCATTTTTTTTGTATGTACCAGTCCAGTTCTCCCAATGCCATTTACTGAAGACACTATCTTTACTCCATTGCGTGCTCATGCCCCTTTGTCAATATTAATTGATCATAGAGACTTGGGCTTATTTCTGGGTTCTCTGTTCTGTTCCATTGATCTATGTGTGTGTTCTTAGACCAATGCCAAACTGTTTTGATTACAGCGGCCTTGTAGTATAGTTTGAAATCGGTCTTGTGATCTCTCCAATTTTGTTCTTCTTTCTCAACATTGCTGAGGCTATTTGGGTCTTCTTTCATTCCATATAAATTTTTGGAATATTTCTTCTAGATCTGTGATATATGCCATTGGTATTTTAATAGGAATTATGTTGAATCTATAGACTGCTTTGGGTAGTATGGACATTTTAATGATGTTAATTCTCCTAATCCATGAAAATGGTATATGCTTTCATTTTTGTGTATCTTCTTTAATTTCTTTCTTCATTGTTCTGTAGTTTTCCGAGTACAGGTGCTTTACCTCCTTGGGTTAAATTTATTCCTTGGTAATTTATTTTTCTTGTTGCTAGTAAATAGGATTTTTCCTCTAGTTTCTCTTTCTGATATTTCATTGTTGGTGTACAAAAATGCCATCAATTTCTGAATATTGATTCTGTGTCCTGCTGTTTTGCTCATGTTGTCTTTTCTCATATGAGTAATTTTGGTTTGTACCCTGGATATTTTGAGTATTGTGTAACGAGATGCCAGGTTTTCTTTACATTCCATAGCAAGTGTTGATATTTTTGTTTTAGCTTTCAGTGGATTGTGGCTCCAGTGTTAATTCAGTTTTTAGAGCTTTGTCAGTGCCGTTCAGATCTGTCCCACATGTGTTCACTCAGTGGTCAGTTTGGAATCTGGGTGTAAGTTTACCCACTATCGCAGTTTTCGAAGTTTTTATTATATTACTTATCATCAGATTCATACCTACACAGATTGAGTGTGAACTCAGGAGTTCATAAACAATTTTATGGAGTGACTTTCCTGAAGACAGAAGAGGAAGGAAAAAAACAATGAAGTTTACTCTGCCCACTTGGAGGAAGGGCTCCGTTGAATGGAGAGGAAGAGTTTTCACCCCCGGAGGCTTTCCATTTCCAGTCCCTCTTGGTGGTGCTGTTGCAGCTATGCCCACCCCTGGGGGGCGGGAGGAGACCTGAGGGCTGGGACATGAGAGTTTGGGGAGAAATACCCCAGGGATTTCCCCCAGTTTCCCTGAGCTTTAGGAGTTCTTTTTTTGTCCTTGAGCCAGAACTAGAGGGTTTCTTCTGTATCTCTCTCTTCTGTACTATAATGCTCACTTCTGGGTTTTGGGTTGTGCTGAGTTCAAGTAGGGGGCATACTGAAGGAAGAAATGGTAAACTCACAGCAGATTTGTAATACTTTGAATTCTGGAACCACCTGTGATACTTTTTCAGAGTCTTCAAATAGCTGTTTATACATTCTGTTCAGATTTCATTATTTAGTTCAGTGGAAGATAAAGGGAGGTATGTGTTTATTACCAAACTGGAAGTCTTCCCAACATTTCTTTTTAATGAGTAGATTTTTTTGAAGCCTCACCTGAGGCTATTCTTTTATTTCTTTTAGAAAGAGAGGAAGGGAAAGAGAGAGAACATCCATGTAAGAGAGAAACATCAGTTGGTTTCCTCCTGTATGCATCCTGACTCGGGATCAAACCCGCAGCCTAGGACTGTGCCCTTGCTGGGGATCAAACCTGCAACCTTTTGGTGCATAGGACGGTGCTCCAACCAACTGAACCACCCAGCCAGGGCCCAACATTTTTATTTTAACCTTTTTTAAAAATTTAGATGCACAGAAAGTTGTGAGAAGAGGACAGAGAGGTTCCATTATTACCTTTACCCAGTTTCCTCCAATGGTTACATCTTATATAGCTATATTACAATACCCAAACCAGGCAATTAACATTAATGCTAACTTTTTATTATGAAACACTTTAAAGACAAGAATGTTGAAGGCGTAGTACATTGAGCATCTCTATATCTCCTACTGATAATCAGTGTATTATCTGTGTATTTCCCAGTGATAATGCAATATTCAGTATTTTGCCATACTTGGTTTACATATTTCTAAAACCATGTATTCTTTTTTTCTGTGAACTGCTCGAAAGTTGCAGGCATTATGATTCTTTACCCCAAAATACTTAAGCATGCATCCTCTAAGAAAAAGGTCATTATACTTTAATACACATTTATTTAATAACAGCAGATTATTTCCTATAGAACTCCAGTATCGTTATCATTCTTAAGAATATAAGCAATATTAATTTTTGAACAGTAGTCTTAATGTTCTGGGGCTTTTGTTTTGATGTATGTTATCAACTATTTTGGGGTTAGGTTAGGTTATCATTCAGGGATGGCCCTCCTGATATACTATTTGTGATTATTTGAGAGTCTGGGCTCTTCCCATGTGTGCAATTCAGAGTCCAGGCATCTCTCTGATTCTGTCTTCTTATTCTCTTCCATTCTTCTTCCCTCAGCTCAGATGGACCTCAAGATTTTCTACAGCTCTCTGAACAGATACTTATTAGAAATTAGTCCTTATCAGAAGACTATTAGAGTAATTTAGAACTAGGGTGTAATTTTGTTTTTTAACCATTAGGAAATTACTTACAGTTAAAGTTGTGGTAGTTTCTGATAATGATGATGTATAAGGATTGAGTCCAACTCCAAGTTAAAAACCCTTAAGGCTCAAACAAAGAGTTGTTTTTACATAAGTCTGGACATAGGCAGTTGCTCATATTCAGTGGCTCAGCAGTGTTGGGCCCATATCTTTTATTTTGCTTGGCCTTCATGGTCCTAAGATAGCTGCTGCAGCTCCAGCCTTCTACTCACATTTAAGGAGGAAGGCGAAAGGTCTAGATCAGGCAAAAGCTTTCCTTAATACTGCTTCTAACAAGTCACTTCTTATGTCTCCTGGGCCAGAATTAGATTATATGTCACCTCTAACTGTAGTTAGCATTTGGGCCTCTAGTGAGAGGCAAGAAGGGAGGAAGGATTTGGGAACAACTGTTTGGGTAGCCAGTTAACAGCATCTGTCACAGTTAAGTGATTGCATTCATTTTACTTCAAAAATGTATTCATTTTACTTCAGCATGACGTTCAGGACATATGTGCTTTATAATTGCATAGTAACATCTTACTGGGTACTGTGGGAACTTTTTAGACAACTAAATTCTGGGAACTGAATTAGGATTGAACAAGTGGATGGATGTTAGATGGTCCATCCAGCGAATTAGCTACCTTGTTATCTTCAATTGCTTTGTGTATAAATGGGAAAAAACCCTCTCATGTCTCTTGGTGGTTTTGTTGGTCTTGAAACTATATCTATCTCAGTTGCTTACTATATTCAACTAACTTTATATTTTGTCAAGGAGTAAGCACATTCAAAAATAGACTATAATAAAAGAGAACTTATATGAAATGCTAAAGGAACTTATATAAGAAAAAGAAGATGAAAAATATTAACAGTGAAAGGACAGCAAACTCACAGTTATTAACAACCACACCTAAAACAAAAGCAAACCAAGAGGACAGCTAGATCAAGAGTGGAACCATAGAAATGAAGAACACATGGAGGATTAGAAACAGGGGGGTGGGAGGGGGAGAAGGGGGGAGAAGGCACAGAAAATAGCATAGATGGTAGGTAGAAAATAGATGGGGGAGGGCGAGAATAGTGGGGGAAATATAGAATCTAAAGAACTTGAGACACGTGGTTATAAACTAAGGGGGGGAGAATAGTGGGGGAGGGAGTGTGCAGGTGGAGGGGAATGAAGGGGGGGAATAGAACAACTGTAATGGTATAATCAATAAAATATATTTAAAAAATAATAAAATAAAAGAGAACTTGTTAATTGGTCATGATGGTGGGACTTTTTTTCTAAATAGCTATTGCATATTTTGACATTCAGGTAGAAAATTTTTTACTCATTTAAATTTGATTTTATCTACTTTTAATATCTGGCAAGAAGATAGTGGGTAGAAGATAGTGGGTAGCTTCTCAACTGAGAGAAACTCCTTTAGTAAAATAAAATTGAATGTGAGTTATTGTCTTTTTTCTGGAATTTATATTATATCTGAAATTTTCTCTATTTCTAAATATTTTGCTTCTTAACAGTGAGTGCAATATGGTAAAATGAATGTTAACTTATAGCTATGTGAATATTGGTCACAACCTATTATTTTTTAAGGTAATGTATTTCTAGTAAGGTTAAGTGCATTCTGTAGTTATATCCATTAGTGATCTGGTTTGTAAGATTTATATTTTCTTCTTCTAGAGTTTGTCAGAATTCTTAGAATTTTCTGGAAAACAAATTTAGTAAGTATGTTGTTTCAACTTTTATTTGATATTAATAGAGGATATTAATCTTGCCCCTGCCAGGGACTTTTGATCTAATATGAAATAAATTACCTGGCTGAATGTGGACCTGTCAAGTTTCTTTTTTAATAATTGCTTTAGAAATGGTTAAAAATGTAAAGCTTGAGTTGTCAGAACCATAATATAGAAACAATAATGATTGAAAAATAACAATAAATTATGCATGCCATTTATTCTAATAAACTTCTGTCAAATTTGCTTTCTGCTGTAATACAATTATTAAAAGTTTAAATAATTTCTGACTTTCTAAAAAAATAATTTCTCAGGAAAGTCATAGCTTTATAAGGGAAAGGTTTTCTGGAATTTTAGCTTTAGTGGTGAGTTTTTTCTATTAGAATTCTTAATAAAAGTTGTGATAGATCATGTGTGTCCTTTATTAGCTTTTTAAAAATTTATAATTTCAGTGATCAGAATTGGGCTGAGCACATATAAGAGTCCCAACAGAATCTTTGTAGGTTCCTGGACACTGAGGACCTTTAAAATCTGTAGACTTCACTATATAGAACAAATTTTGAGTTGGAATCTTCTTTATTTCTTTTTCATTTTGTTTTCTGTTGGAATTTCCTGGTGGTATTTAGTTAAGACTCAGGGATTTTCTTTTAGAGACCAGGCCGCCTGTTCTTCCCTTAGGAGAGTTATTCAAGGCTTTTTTATTCTGTGGTATGTGCTTACCAGCAGAGTAGCCACTGTATTCTAGTAAGAAAACCTATTGCCAAACACCCACTAGAGCAGAAAACTGACCTACTTAATGCTGACAAGTTAAAAAAAAAGTCTGTGGAATTGTACAAGGGTTGGATCAACTTCTTCCTTCTCTTGTGGTGAATGGGGTGGGGCGGGGAGAGAAGAGGATAGGAAAGGATAGTGAAGGAATATTTAATTACCTGAAGTGACTTGATTAAAAAGTGTTCATTTAGTACAATTCTCCTCTAAAATGCAGCAGTTCTTAAATCACTTTAAACTTAAAAAAAAAAAAAAGCATAGGAAATTCTTAGGGCTTTCATGCCAAAAAGCTAGAAAAGCCCTCTAGTTAAGGTTGTCAGCCAAAGGTCCATGAATAATTGTTTTGTGCAGGATATGGTAAATTTATTTTAAAAATTTTCAGTTTAGTATTTTATAAGAATAGTACACTTTAGACTTTATAGGTATTGAAACAAAGAAGAGTGTTTGGATTATTTATTTGTAAATATAAATAATATTTATATTATTATTTATAAGGCCCAGCAAGTGACTGGGCCTTAACTTTATAAAAATGCATTGTTACCACTGTTAATCCAACCTAACCTTCACTATTCTCGATATTTCTAGCCTCTAAATCTTAGAGCTGCGCTCTAGAGGAAGCCACTAGCTGTATGTGTCTATTTAAATTTAAATTAGTTAAAATGGAATAAAATAAGAACTCTAGTTACTCTGTCTAATTAACTACATTTCAAGTGTTTACTAGCCAAATGTGGCTAGTGGCTACAGATATTGAATATTTTCATTGTTGCAGAAAGTTCTGTTGGATAGGATTGTTCTAAAGGCTGCCTCATTCTATCATGCTTCATGTACTTCAGAGTTTCCCACCCTTGGCACTGTTGACATTTTGGGCTGGGCAGTTTTTTGTCACAAGGACTTGTAGGGTGTTAGTTGCATCCCTGGCCTCACTCACTAGATGCCAGGAGCAGCCACCCACTTGTGACAACCAAAAATGTCTCTAGACATTGCTGACATCCTGGGAAGCAAAGTCAACCTTGTTTGAGAACCACTGATCTACTTATCTACATTAGTTCTGTGTCAGCTAGTTTTTGCTTCATAAAAAGGTGAGTGGCTTAAAATAAATCACTTAATAGCTCATGAATACATGAATTGGCAGTTTGGCTTGGGCTGTATTGATCTCTGTGGTCTGATAGTGGTTTGGCTATGGCCAGGTGGTATAAAATATGTATTTTGCACCCACTGTTTTGTGCACATTACACATGGGATTTTTATACCTGTGGTATATATTCTTTATACCTATGTATAATGTGCATCCTTATTTTTCCCTCAAAAATTTGGGCAAAAAAGTGCGCATTATACATGGCAAAATACAATAACCTCACTCATATGTTTGTTGGCTGGCAAAGTTTCTGCCAAAATGTAGGGTGGGGAATTTGTTTTCTATGTGGCATTTCCAGCGGATAGATTCGTTCACCTGGTGGCTGAGTTCTAAGAGTATCAAGAAGGGACAAATCCCTCTAGTCTCATTTCTTTTTTTTTTAATTTTTTAAAAGATTTTATTCACTTATCTTTAGAGAGGAAGGAAAGGAGAGAAAGAGAGAAATATCAATGTATGGTTGCCTCTCATGAGTCCCCTGCTGGGAACTGGCCTGCAACCCATGCATGTGCCCTGACTGGGAATTGAACCGTGATCGTGTGGTTCACAGGCCCGCGTTCAATCCACTGAGCTATGCCATCCAAGGATTCTAGTCTCATTTCTGATGCCCTGTTGGCCAGAGCAACTCCCATGGCCCAGCCCAAATTCAAGAGATAGAGAAATAGATTCCACCTCTTGATAGGAGTAGCAAAGTCACGTTGCATCTGTAGCTTGGTGTTTTTTGTCAAATTTGGGGTATTTCTTCTGATACTGCCTCTGCCTCTTTCACTAACTTTCATCTGGGGTTCTAGATATCTCTGTTAGATCTTTCTCTGCATCCCATATGTCTCATGCACTTTTCTGTAGTTTCCATCTTTTTTTTCCTGTCCTTCATCTGGATCATTTCTATTGACCTGTTTTCTAGTTTGTTTAATGTCCAGTCAATCTGCTAGTGTAAGCATCTGTTTATTAATTTCGTATTATGTGGTTTTTAATTCTAGAATTTCAAGTTAATTATTTTTTATTTGTTTTTATAGGTTCCAGGTCCCTGGTAAAATTCTCATCTTGTCATCTGTTTTCCTGGACATGTTAATCACAGTTATTTTAAAGTCTCTGTCTGATAATCACAATATCTGGATTTCCTTTTGGTCTTTTTCTGTTGTTTGCGCTTTTTCTTGGCTTTTCATCATTTGGTCCTGTCTCATAGCATTCCTGGTAATTTAAAATAATCAATATCAGACATTGTGTATAAGAAATTATAGAGGGTATTGATGATGATATTGTTCTCTAGAGAATTTAATTTTCTTCTGGTCGTAGTTAAAAGTAGGAGTAGATGACCTTGATCCAGTACAGTCTTAAGATGACTTGAGTCTTTGTTTTAGGCTTCTTAAGGGCTGATTTAAATCCAGTTTCCCCTTACTCTGAGAGTGTTGTCTTGCAGAGGTATCAAATGGAATCCCGGGGCACTTGCCAGTGCCTTTTCTTCTTGGCAGGCCCTAAGCTGTAATTTTTCTTTTTCCAGCACTGGGAGGCTACCAAAAGTTCTGCTTACCTTTTTTTTTTTTTTTGCTTTAAAATAGTCACTTTGCTTAGCTTTGGCCTCTTGCCCCCAGGCAAGTTAGGATTCAGTATATACCATGAAGGCAAAAGTAGTACAGGATGTCCAGACTCACTTTTCTGTGGTTGTCTTTTCTCTGGAATCTTAGCCCCTCAAACCCTACCTGTCTTGCTAAGACCCCGATTCTAATTTCTGTCTTTGCAGCCCGGCGAGACTGCCAAAAGCTCCAGTCTGCAGCTAGTTGCCTCAGAAAGAAAAACTAGTGGAGACTGTCAGGCTTAAGTCTGCATTTCCTTTTTCTCTGGTATTTTAGCTTGCCTTATTTATTTATTTATTTAATCCAGTTTTTATAGTTTTTCTTGCCAGGAGAATTGGTCTAATATAATCTGCTCTGTAATAATTTATAATGGCTGTCTTACTGAATCACTTGTTAAATAATATTATTAATAATCACTGGTAATAGAACCTCCTAGTATCTGGTACCTTCTGATGTGATGCAGTGAGAAGAACCCAACGTTACTTTGTGACATTCCTATAAAAACTGTGCCTGAGTTTGAACACGAGAGAATATCAGACTATCCTAAATTGAGGGATAGCCTACAAAGTAACTGGTCTGTATTCTTTCAAAATATTAGTCTGAAAAGACATAGAGTGTGAAACTTTTCCAGACAATAGGTTTCAAAGGGCCATTACCACCACATGCAATGCATGATCCTGATTGTATTCTGAACCAGGAAAATCAGTAACTTTAAAGGACATTTTAAAGACAATTAGTGACATTTGAATATGGACTATAGTTATGTAATAGAAAATTTAACATTGATACAGTACTGATTTGGTTAGGTATACTGTTGCTATATAAGCAAATGTCCATGTCCCTAGGAAAATACCTAGAAATAGTGAGAGCTAAAATGGTGTGGTGTCTGCAACTCATTGTTATGTGGTTCAGAAAGAGAATGACAAAGCAAATGGGATAAAATGCAAGTAAAATGTAAGTTGCTGGTATGTGCAGATTTTCTGTGAATTATATAAAGATAAAAATTTACCCAAATTGCTGAATTAAAATCTTCATATAGCTGAATTATGACTGAACCAACTTGACCTTACTAGTTATTTATAGCATTCATTAAGCTGGATAAAAAAATTATACTCATCATTTAGAGCAAGTTAAGTAGGGATGGAAATACTGATCAAATACAAAAATCCCAAATCACTAAGCAGAAGGACCTAAGTTTTTTGTTAGGAATTTATGCCCTAGTAACATACACTACCTCATGTCCTTATTTGCTTAACACATATTTACTAGTTTAAACATTTATAAAATAGGTATTTTAAGGATTGGTTAAATATTTCCTATATAACTAATAAGTTTTCCTAAGAAATAGTACTTTGTAAAAATTAAATGGTCTTTGATCCAGATAGATACTTTTATATATTTATTTTAAAAATTTGCAGGCTATTTTTATAATTATTTGTTAAAAGGGGACATTTGGGGGGCAGAATGAAAGTTCTCTATCAAATCTTTGAGCTCCCTCTGTGACAGTGAACACACAGTCATTTTAATAATTATTTTTATGTAGAAAAATAACATTTCAATTATGGGGATGGTGATATTCATAAAAACTTACCTTTATAATAATATTGATGAGCCATTTAACAAAGTTATCCAGACTTCTGGCCAAGATGGAGGCATTTGTAGATACACTGTGCCTGCTCACACAACCAAAAGAAGGACAACAACAAGTTTAAAAACAAAAAACAACCAGAATTCCCAGAAAATTGAGCTGTATGGAAGTCTGACAACCAAGGAGTTAAAGAAGAAACATTTATCCAGACCAGTAGGAGGGGCGGAGACAGGCAACTGGGGTAGAGAGGACTCATGGCAAGGCAGTGGCTGGAAGACCGGGCAGTCCCGCATTTGCTTGCAGGTAACTGGGAGGAACAACTGGGGAGTGAGACAGATAGTGCAGCCCAGGGTTCCAGTGTAGAAAGATAAAGGGTCAAACCCTCTAACTGAAAAAACCTGTGGGGTTTGAGGTGGCAGCAGAGAAACTCCCAGCCACACAGGAGAGTTCGCTGGAGAGACCCACAGGGTTCTAGAACATACATAAACCCACCTACCTGGGAATCAGCACCAGAGGGCCCACTTTGCTTTTGGGTAGTGGAGGAAATGACTGAAAGCCAGCTGAGAGCGGAGCAAGCAGTATTGCTCCCTCCTGGACCCCTCCTGCACATACAGCATCAGTAAGGGACAGAGCCTTAGGTATTCACCAGGGTGGGGCAACCCATGTGCTTGGCAAATACCTAAGGCTCTGCCCCTTGCTTACATAATAGGTGTGCTGAGACCAAAAAAAAAAAAGGGGCTCAAATGAAAGAACAGATCAAAGCTCCAGAAAAAAATACAACTAAATGATGAAGAGATAGCCAGCCTATCAGATAGAGAATTCAAAACAGTGGTAATCAGGATGCTCACAGAATTGGTTGAGTATGGTCACAAAATAGAGGAAAAATGGAAGGCTATCAAAAGTTAAGTAAAGGAAAATGCACAGGGACCCAACAGTGATGGGAAGGAAACTGGGACTCAAATCAATGGTGTGGACCAGGAGGAAGAAATAAACAGTCAACCAGAACAGAATGAAGAAACAAGAATTCAAAAAAACGAGGAGAGGCTTAGGAACCTCCAGGACATCTTTAAACATTCCAAAGCCTGAAACAGAGGTGTGCCAGAAGAAGAAGAGGAAGAGCAAGAAATTGAAAACTTATTTGAAAAAATAATGGAGAACTTCCCTAATCTGGCAAAGGAAATAGACTTCCAGGAAGTACAGGAAGCCCAGAGAGTCCCAAAGAAGTTGAACCTAAGGAAGCACACAACCAAGGCACATCATAATTACATTATCCAAGAATAGAAATTAGGAGAGAATCTTAAAAGCAGCAAGAGAAAAGGATATAGTTACCTACAAAGGAGTTCCCATCAGACTGTCCGCTGATTTCTCAAAATAAACCTTACAGGTAAGAAGCAGTTGTAAAGAAGTATTTGAAGTCATGAAAGAAAGGCAAGGACCTACATCCAAGATTGCTCTATCCAGCAAAACTATCATTTACAATGGAAGGGCAGATAAAGTGCTTCCCAGATAAGGTAAATTTGAAGGAGTTCATCATCACCGAGCTCTTACTATATGGAATGTTAAAGGGACTTGTCTAAGAAAAAGAATATGATAAAAAATATGAGCAGTAAAATGACAGTAGACTCACAGCCATCAACAACCGAATCTAAAAAAACAAAAACAAACTAAGCAAACAACTGGAACAGGAACAGAATTACAGAAATGGAGATCACATGGAGGGTTATCAGTTGGGAGGTGGAGGGGCAGAATGGAGGAAATGTTGCAAGGAATAAGAAACATAAATGGTAGGTACAAAATGGACAGGGGGAGGTTAAGAATAATACAGGAAATGTAGAAGCCAAAGAACTTATTATGTATGAACCATGGACATAAACTAAGGGAGGGGAGCCCTGGCTGGTGTAGCTCAGTGGACTGAGCTCGGGCAGTGAATCAAAGGGAGGGGAATGCGGGTGGTGGGATACAGGGCAAAGGGGAATAAAGAGGGGGGAAATGGGACAACTGTAATAGTATAATCAATAAAATATATTTTAAACCCCCCCAAAATTATTCTACAGGATTTTTGCAAAATATTACTCTTACTTTTTCTTTTCAAAAAGAATTTTTATGGTGTATTGTTAAAATCATCCTCTTCTAAGAAATCACCAGTAGCTATATTGGTAAATGTATATATTATTGGTAAATGCAGGCATTGGTAAAAATGTGGTTATTTATTTTTAAATTACTTGATTGGGACTCTAAAGACAGCAATAGTGACAGTTTAAGGTGTTTTGATTAGTAAAATGTCAGGTATGATGGGCATAGTCACCCTTTGGTGGTAACAATAATGGTAGTTCTACCCTCCTTTGATGACATGTCTGTTTCTTTCTGTTTTTCTCTTACAAAAATTACTTTCTACTAATGCCTGGAATTGCTGCTTCTGGACACAGCACTTCCTGTTTGGGCCCCTTGAATACTACTGGTCTTAAAGGGTACGCAGGAGTGGGATCTGTGGGAGTTCCTGTGAACAAACAGCAGTATCTTACCTGTTTGTCTCTCTATGTATATACATTATTTTATATTTCAAGGATCCAGTCATTTACCTCTAGGCATTTGACTTTTCTCTAGGGGAGTTACTTGTTTTGAATTAGAGGAGATTGGTGTTCTGTGTTAGTGTGCGGATTTTAGTTGCTGCAGTGACTTGCAGTGGTCATCTTTGTTATGGTATAGTCAAGTCCGGTTTTATGGAGAAACTTGAGAGCCCCCTCTTTTCATTTTGTCCTTGTATTTTGGTGAGAGTTACCATATCAGTGTAATGTAGTAGTAATTATTTTACTAACAACAATTTTGTGAGATGTTTATTATTCTCATTTTACAGATGAGGAAACTGAGGCTTGGTGAAGTTACGAAATTTGTCCAAAGTCACACAGCTTGTAAAGGGCACAACCAAGATTCAGAGACAGGTCTGTCCAACTTCAAAACTCTTAATCATGGCCATGAAACTTTGCAATAGCTGTGACAACTCAACCTATGATAAGTTGTGTTGATACTGTTTAACTCTTACTGATAATTTTTTAGTAGTGAGTTTTTTATCCATAATAATTTTATGTATATTTTAAATATTGTGAAAAGAAGTGTAACATAGTGACTAAGGGTCTTGGGCAGACAGACTGCCTGGGTGTGGCTCCCTTAGTTTCTCCACTTCCTTGTGTGACATTGGGAAAGTTACTAAACTTTCCTGTACCTCAGTTTTTCTATCTGTAAAATGGTAGTAGTAATATTATATACCAGATAGGGTTGTTGTGAAGATTTAATGATTTAATATATAAAAGCACTTTTCTTTTTTTTTAAATATATTTTATTGATTATACCATTTACAGTTGTTCTATTCCCCCCCTTCAATCCCCTCCACCCACACCCTCCCTCCCCCTCCATTCTCCCCCCCTTAGTTTATAACCACGTGTCTCAAGTTCTTTAGATTCTATATTTCCCCCACTATTCTTGCCCTCCCCCCTATCTATTTTCTGCCTACCATCTATGCTATTCTCTGTGCCTTCTCCCCTCTTCTCCCCCGCCCACCCCCCTGTTTCTAACCCTCCATGTGTTCTTCATTTCTATGGTTCCACTCCTGATCTAGCTGTCTTCTTGGTTTGCTTTTGTTTTAGGTGTGGTTGTTAATAACTGTGTGTTTGCTGTCCTTTCACTGTTCATCTTTTTCATCTTCTTTTTCTTATATAAGTCCCTTTAGCATTTCATATAATAAGGGCTTGGTGATGATGAACTCCTTGAACTTGACCTTATCTGAGAAGCACTTTATCTGTCCTTCCATTCTAAATGAAAGTTTTGCTGGATAAAGCAATCTTGGCTGTAGGTCTTTGGATTTCATGACTTGGAATACTTCTTTCCAGCCCCTTCTTGCCTGTAAGGTCTCTTTTGAGAAATCCGCTGACAGTCTGATGGGTACTCCTTTGTAGGTGACTGTCCCCTTATCCCTTGCTGCTTCTAGGATTCTCTCCTTCATTTTGGTCTTGGCTAATGTAATTATGATGTGCCTTGGTGTGTTCCTTCTTGGGTCCAACTTCTTTGGGACTCTCTGAGCTTCCTGGATTTCCTGGAAGTCTATTTCCTTTGCCAGACTGGGGAAGTTCTCCTTTATTATTTGTTCAAATAAGTTTTCCACTCGTGGCTGTTTCTTTCCCCCTTCTGGTACCCCTATAATCCGGATGTTGGAACGTTTAAAGATGTCCTGGAGGTTCCTAAGCCTCTCCTCATTTTTTTGAATTCTCATTTCTTCATTCCTTTCTGGTGGGGTGTTTTGTTCTTCCTTCTGGTCCACTCCATTGATTTGTGTCCCCGTTTCCTTTCCATCGCTATTGGTTTCCTGTGCATCTCCCTTCATTTCAATCAGTCCAGCCCTCACACGTTCCTCTAATTTGTAACTTTGTTCCTCTAATTTGTGACTATAATCAACCAGTTCTGTGAGCATCCTGATAAATAGTGTCCTGAATTGTGCTTCTGAGAGGCTGGCAATTTCTCGGTCACTTAGAGTTATTGGCTCTGGGACTTTGAGTTTTTCTTGTGCCATCTTTCGGGTTGTTCGTGCCTGTTCCATAGCAGGATCAGAGCCCTAAAGTGTTCACTAGAACAGGGCAACTCAGTCGCTGGGTTGTGACGTTGTAGGTGGGGGCGGGGTCAAAGAGGGACAATGGCTCTCACTGGTCTTGCAGGGCAGCTAAGTCGCTGGGTTGTGACGCTGTATGTGGTTGCGGGGTCAAAGAGCGACTCTGGCGTCCCGTCTGCCACCTGCCGCCCTGGCCCTCACCGGTGCTGAAGGGCAACTAAGTCGCTGGGTTGTGACGCTGTATGTGGGGGCGGGGTCAAAGAGGGACAATGGCTCTCACCAGTGCCGCAGGGCAACTAAGTCGCTGGGTTGTGACGCTGTATGTGGGGGCGGGGTCAAAGAGGGACTATGGCGTCCTGTCCGCCGCCTGCCGCCACGGCCCTCACCGGTGCCGCAGTTGCTGCCGTCACCAGGCCCACGCGTTTCGTCCCACTGCTCGCGAGTGTGCCACCACCGTCAGCCCTCGCCCCCTGGGGCCTGAGTGGTCTGTCTCACTGTGCGCAAATATGCGCCCGCGGTCTGCCCCGCACCCCAACTGGTTCCCCTCTGCCTGCGCGCCTGGGTCGGGGGCCCTGTCCTGCCCGACCCTGCTTGCTGCTGGCTCTGCTCCTCTTACCGTCCCCGTTGAAAGGTTAGATGTAGTTGGACTTCCGTATAATTCAATTTTCTGTCCTTTGGTTGTGTCTTTGTTTCTCCAAACCTTTGTTGTATTCAAACTTGGTTGTGGGAGAAGGCACAGTGTTTCCACCTATGCCTCCATCTTGGCGGCTAGACTAAGACTTTCCATAAAAGCACTTTTCATAGTGCCTGGCACAGAGTAAGCACTCTGTAAATGTTAGCTATTAGTATTATCATCTAGCAACCAATAAAACATGACTAATATTTCTAATTCTGCATTCAGACATTTAGATAAAGCCAAATTTAAGCACTATTATAAGATACCATAAAACTGTCATAAACCAAAACTAAATTTGAATAAGTTAAACCTAAAAATGGTATGTTTGGTCAAGTTCAGAACTATTGTAAAGCAAACTGGGCAACTGCTTATAGGCCTCACATGTACGAATTATATGTATGAGAACTCCACATAGGTCCCCTAGAATACCCTTAGAACCCAGTTCAGTCATTGTATTATGCATGTGTTTTGTCTTTTTTCCTCTTGTAAAAGCAATTTGTATTCAGAATGGACGTTTACATTTTTAGGTGGCTTTTAAGGAGATGGTGTTCTGTCAATGTTCACGGATAATTACCAAGAACCAAATCTTGTGTTATGTAAAATGTTGGCTGTGTTTAATCACTTGCAGGAGTGATAGGTTATCAGAAGCTACATTTTGGTCAACTAATGGGTTTGGTTGACCTTTGAACCAGTGGGACCACATCACATTCAACTAGACCTCAGCTGAATACTGCTCATGTTGCTCATACTTGTTCATTGAAGCTGTGAATTCTAAAGTGCCATATCAACTATTACTATAATTTGGTTAAAATAAAATTCCTGTGTTAGTGACTAAGAAGTTTATACCAAATGCAAAAATATTTATGAACAGGAATAATTTGAGTCAAGTTTGCAAAAATTCAGAAGCTGTTATTTGGATGTGAGGGAGATCTGGCTGCAACATCAGTTACCCCATTGATCTCCAAGGTTGATTTGCCTGATCTGGCTGGCTAGCCAAGTGTCCCCTCCTCCCTCACCACCCCACGTTGTCCCTCCCAACACTGCGCACTTGGTCAAAGAGGGCCACCTTCTCTGGTAGAGCAGAGGACCATTCTTCTGCTAGAACTTCCAAATAAGCTCTCAAAAGCTTTTATTAAAAAATGGGACCTGTCTTGTATGTGACTTCAAGATCTTTGTAGCTTTTGATCTACGCATGTGTTTAAGTTATTCTTTTTTATCATATTGAGCCTTTGTATCCTTAAACATGACATATCTTTCTAGTTATTTGGATATTTTTAAAGACCTTTCAGTAAGGTGTCTTTTTCTCCGTAAGATCTCTCAAGTTTTCTCTTAGATTTAATTATTAAATATCGTATTTCTTGTTACAATTGTAAATAGTATATTTTTCCTCTTTGTTTCCATTTTTGCCCTTATAAGCTTTTTTGGCATGCACATCTGTGCTCAGCCACCTTACTAAATTATTAAAGTATTATGAATGCAAATTATGTCTTCCTTTCAAGTGCTTACACCACTTCTTTTTCTTGCCTTACTAGGCTAGCGAGGACTTCAGTCCAGTGTTCAATACGAGTGTTCAGAGTGGGCATTCTTATGCTGCACCTGATTTTAAAAGCAAATGCTTTCTATGTTTCACCATTAATAATGTTCGCTATAAATTTTTGGTAGATATTCTGTAGATTAAAGGAATTTCTGTTGCTAGTTAGCTAAGATTTTGTGTGTGTGCACGTGTGAAGAATAAATATTGAGGGTTATCAGATGATTTTTCTCCATTTGTAAGATGATCATATGGTTATCTTCCCTTATGTTGTTAATGTGGTGAATTTGTAGACTTTCTAATGTTGAATTACTGTTGCATGGCTGGAATGAATCCCGGTTAGTCATGATGCTCTTCTCTTGTACTGTGTAGCTGTACTTTATTAGTATTTCACTTAGGATTTTTGCGTCTGTGTTCATGGATGGTACTGGCCTATAATTTTTATTCCTTATATTACCCTGACTTAGTATCCAGATTATGCCAGCCTCAAAAATGAGTTGGGAACTAATCTTTCTTTACACCTTTGAAGGGATTTATCTAAGACTAGAATGACCTGTTTCTTTACAGTTTGGTTGAGCTTTCATTCAGCTGTCTGGGCTTAGTATTTTGGAGGGAGGCATGTGGGCTTAGTATTTTGAGGAAGGTATGTATTCAGCTTTCTGTGTGGTTTTATTTAGGATTTCTGTTTTTAATTAAGTTAGTTTTTAGAAAGTTTTTTTTTCTTTTGTTTTATAGGAATCCATTTGCTTTGTCAGAGCTTTTAAAGTACTTGGCATAAAGTTGTTCAGAGCATTCTTTTGTTATCTTTTAAATCTCTGCTAATTAATATTTCCATTATTTTCTGTGCCTTCTGTCTTTTTTCCTTGCATTAGTCTTGCTAGTGGTTTATTGTATTTTCTTAGTGTTATCAAAAAAATGCTTGACTTTGACTTTTTTGGTTATATTTTTATATTTTATTAATTTCTGGCCCTTCTCCTGTCTACATTTTTTAAATAAAAACAGAATCTAAACTACAAGGACACTGGGCTGTCTCTCAGTTTCCAAGAACAAGATTTCAAGAATAGTTGGAACCAGGGGCTTATAATGTTACTGGGACCTTTCTTCTCCCTCTTTCCTTGATGAATCTAATTCTTTCTCTCTTGCTGTCAATTAGCTTTTCTACTCTTTAGTCAATGTGGCTGAAAATGAGCCTTTGAATTTGATGTGGACTCCAACTTTATGTGCTCTTGATTCCTCTAGGGATTTCAGATTTTTCCATCTAAATTACTTTCTTTCAGAAGATTATTTACTTTTAAAAATTTTTTGAATTTATTTATTTTTAGAGAGAAGGGAAGAGAGGGAAAGAAACATCAACGTGCTAGGTACACTAATCGTTGCCTCTTGCTTATGACCCACTGGGGGCCTGGCCTGCAACCCAGGCCTGTGCCCTGACTGGGAATCAAACTGGTGACCCTTTGGTTCGCAGGCCAGCACCCATTTCACTAAGCGATACCAGTTAGGGCCAGAATATTGTTTTCTTTAGAGTTCTTTCTAATGAGATTTTCTTTTTTAAAAAATATTTTATTTATTTATCTTTAGAGGGGAAGGGAAGGAGAGAGGAAGAGAAACATCAATGTATGGTTGCTTCTCGTGCACCCCCTGCTGGGAACTGGCCTGCAACCCAGGAATGTGCCCTGACTGGGAATTGAACCGTGATCGTGTGGTTCGAGATCCACTCAATCCACTGAGCTACACCAGCCAGGGTTTCTAATGAGATTTTCTGTAGCAAACTGTTTTTTAGTTTTTCGGCATGAAAGTGTCCTTATCACCCTCATTCTTGATAGATAGGTATTCCATTAGCTGTAAAGTTATCAGTTGGCAGTTATTTTATTTAGCCATTTGAAGAAATAATTTCACTCTTTTTTGGTTTTTATTGTTGCTGTTGATAAATTAGCTACCTAGTGGTTGTTCCTTTGAATGGATCTGATTTTTTATTTTCTGGTTTCATATGCTTTCCCTAGGTATAGATTTCCTTTCATTTACCCTGTGAGATTTTGACTGTGAACTGATTATTTTCCTTGGAAGTAATATTTGTGGGTTTTCTTTGAGGTCCAAGAAGGAACTGCATTGCTTTGAGAGGATTTACCTTTGTTCCCTGCCACCCCCCTCCCCAACCTTAATGCCTCAAGGTACTAGTTTGGTGGCTCAATTCATCCCTTGAGGTATTAAACCACCCAAATAGGGTGAATTTGGGTTGCAGATAATGTGTGTGTGCCTGCCTGTCTTTACAGCCTCTTGGGAATCCTTGTTTGCTTCTGCAACAGGAAGGCAAATTTCCCTGTAGCCCTTTGGGCATAAGATACGGGAGTGGACAGACTGGGTTTAATTCCAGTTTGCTCCTTTCTGGAGGATGAAGCTTTTGGGGAGGTCCCAGCTTTATGGAGAAAGGGTCCTCTATTAGATTTTCCTCGTTGGCTGGGTCTTAAACTTTGAATTCTGTTTGCTCACAAGAAATTGTTAAAACTGTAGCTCAACTTTGTGAGTTAGGCACGTGTGTCTACAGGGCAGAAAGAGTTTAATTATGCCATTTATCTCTTTGATTTCTCTTTCTCATAGATTTTGGTCTTTATCATCTTGTCAGCTCTTCAAAGTTTTTAATATTTTTTGAAATAAAGTTTTTCCATTACTTTTTGTTGTTTTCAGTGACAGAATTGGGTGAATAATCTAGCCTACTGTTACTGTAAGTAGTATTTTATTCTAATTTCCTTGGGTTTTCTTTTTTTGATTCCTTCAGATAGATGCTTAACTCACCAGTTATTAACCTTCTCTTTAATATAAGCATTTAAAGCTGTACTATTAAAGCTCAGCTATTAAATAGCTTGTGATGTTTGAAGTGGAGTGTTTTTATTATTATTAACTGTATTTAAGATTTTAAATTTGCTATTAAGGTTTTTCAGTTATGCTTGCTCCCTGAAGTTGTGACCCATTATGCACAAGACAATTAAGAGTTTAGAAATGTATAGATTTAAAAAGATTTCTCTTGTTATATTTAACTCGCCTTAAAAAAAACCCCAAGATTTTCCATTTGGATTACTGAGCAGGACTCAGCTATGTGCTGTGTACAAGAGACATACAAGGCAATTTAGAAAAGCTAAAAATAAAGGGATAGGTGAGGATACACAAGGCAAAATGGAGACAAGAAGAAAGCAAGGGCTGCTCCCCGACCACTCTTTCCAGCAGCCTTTTCTCCCCTTTCTGTTAATGAGCTTTACTGAATAGCCAGTATTCTGCGTCATTGGGAGTTCTTGAGGTTCCTGGAAGACTGCTTTTGTGTTAGTAATAGAATGATCATTTTCTTTTCCTTTTTTCTCTCCCTCTCCCCTCTTTTCCTCCTCTTGCTCTCCCTTTTCCTCTCCCTCTTTTCCTGACTTTAACATCTTTGAAACTGGAATGCATCTCTCATAGAGAGGCATCTTACTATTGATGATATTTGACAGTTAATTTGGGCAGCATTTTTTTTCTTTCTTAGTGGAACATAAAATAATGATACATGTTGCAATAGATGGTATCTTAGTTTCGATGAAATATTACACTTTTGCATACATACCATGACTCTTCATTCCATCCCATCCCCTACTTGAAATGCCCCCTTTTTTATCTTTGCATCTTATGTTTATATCATTCAAGACCCTAAGGGAGGAAATGACCTTTATTTTCTCATCCTGGCTCCTCTTCTTCCAGCAGGTAGCACAATACTTAGTTGGACACAGGGTTATATTTAATTAACAATTAAGGGAAGGGTGTAGGTATAATGAATCATAGCACAGGCTGTGACATATTTATATTCGTGACCAATATTTTAGCTTCATGGTGAAAGGAGATTAGTACCTACATTAGTTAAGAGTATTTTGGATAGAACAGAACCCATTGCTTCCTACCATTTAAGAGAATTTGTTGGATGGATGCTTAGTCATTTGATGATGTTCAAGGAATTTAACCAATGAAACAAAAAAGTAATTACAGAATATAAGACACTGTGAAGGAAATAAGAGTAGTATAATAAAGAATTATGGAAAGTGGTATTTAAAAAGAGGAAAAAGAAGCCCTCAGCAATGAGATGACATTTAGGTTTAGACTTGAAGTATTGGTGGGACACATAAGTTCTTGAAGGGTCTAAGAAAAAAGCGTTTTAGACAGAGGGAAACAGCAGTCCAAAGCGAGAAAGAGCTTGTAGTTAACTGAAAGGCTCATAGCTGGGGAGAAAGTCACCAGAAAGAGAGGCAGACTGGGGCTTTCCCTTAAAATGCCACCCCTTACTGAGCCCTCTTGTTCGTGGCATTGTTCCAAGCGCTTCTTGCTCGGTGTGTGGGCGTGTGAATTGTTGTGCTGTAACACTGACTCCCTGAGTGCTGAGCGTTTGGATTAATCTGAAGATGCATTGGTATGCAGTGCCATGATCTATTTTACAGTTTTAAAGATTATACTGCCCACGTTGTGTGTACAGTTCATCAGAGGGGTCAGTAGAGGAATTGATAGTAGTTGGTGGTTTATACTAGCCTAGGTGAGAGACAAAGTTGTCTTGGGCCACAATTCTGATGGCGGAGATGAAGAACAGTAGAAATTTAAGATATATTTTAAAATATAAGACTTTTGATGGTGGCTTGTATATAGGGAGAGGGTTGTGAGCGAAAGGTAGATTGGAGAGTTAAAGAATTGGATAGATGATGTGTATAGATAATTCATGAAGTTATTTGTCAGTAAAGGGGGGCAGAACTGTTTTTAACATTCTTCTATAATTTTTTCCAGTGAATTTCTGTCTGTCTCTTTTTAACATTCTTGGACTCGGATATATTTTTATTCTAGTTTGCCTCTCCAGATTCCAGCACCTTTTTTCTCATCCCACACTTGACAGATGCTTAGAGAAGGAAAGTAGTGTAAAAAGTAAGCTAGCATTCTAAGCAGTTCTGCCCTTTTTCATCAAGATGTTCCTTGCTAAATCAGTCCTAGCTATATCAGAGTAAAACTATTTTGTTCTTTAAGTAAAGATTTAACTCTTGAAGTTGTCTGTGTTGTGTGGGATTAGGGGTGACGGACATTATGTATTTTTATATAAGTCTTAACGTATCTTGAAAGGTAAAGTTAAGTATGGCTGAATCACAGATTCAGGTAACCAGTTGTTTTCTCAGTTGAAAGACAAATGATTAATTAATCAAAAGATCAAATTGGTTTTGTAATTGAAAGAAAGTTCTCAAAAGAGATAGCTTTTTTAACAAAATGTTTAAGAAATACACAGGTCCAGCTTTTGAAACCGCCCTCGACTACAGTTTTCACTGGACGGTGTCTTTCCTCGTTTTAGGGAGCTCTGGTTTTTCAAAATTATCTTTAAGGAGTAAATAAAGAAGCCATATATCAAAACAAAACAAAGAATTTTATGGACAAGATGAGTGGGATGATAAAAACTAGTAAGGCAGAACCCTAAAAGTGAGGTCAGATAATAGATAAGGACCCTGGACTGCTGTTTAAATCAGTGAGCCTTACATTTTCTAGTTACAGAATCTTTGAGACTGATGAAAGTTGAAGTCTGGCCCCAGAAGGTACACAGACACAAGGTACATTCAGATTTGTGCACAGTCTTGGGGCATTGCTGAATCTGAAGGGAGGCCAGCGGGTCGTACTTAATGGCCTGGTCGAGATCACGTGGTCTACAGTGTGAACAGCGTGTGGCTGGAGAGCTTCACCATTCAAACTGTGACAGTGTTCTCTTCTCAAATCCCAATCTTTAGGCCATCTCAGACTTAATTTATCATTGATTTTAAGTCTTTGGTCTGACAGTTGATAAAGCAAAATAAGTTTTAGTTTTAGAAATTAAAAAATTAGAAACCTCTGTTCTTAAATTTTTTTAAAATTCAAAAATGCCATAGGTTTTCAGAAAGAAGGAAATACAGTATTCAGATCTAGCCTAACATAATGTAGCCTATTAATAAAAAAGCACCTAGGTTTATATAGGAGCTGAATGAGTGTTTTCTGTGACAAATAGATTTAAAAAACCCTTTTTTCCTCTGTAACTTTCTATGAATGTTTGTAACTTAACTTGCATCACAAAACTGGGAAGTTTTTTTAATGAAATCATTTTTTTATTGTACTGTCAAGCTTTAAAATGAATTTTATTAGTTCTGTAGTTAAGTATAGGACATACTGTATTTTTTCCCTGTTGGTGATGAAGCTGTGCTATTTTGCTGTTCATTTGGTTTTAGTGCCTAAGTGGAAGAACTGAGCCAGTGGTACAACTTAATAAATAATAAGTTGTTTTCTGGTAGGCAAATTAGTCCAGGATTCTTAGGATTTACTGATTGAGTAGGACTGAGTACGTGACCTGCCTCTAAATTCTTTGGCCATGCTGGGTCTAGAATTCCTTACATTTTTTCACTTAGTTAATTCAATCAAATAAAAAGATTTTTTTCTTTACTCTGAACCTTGAAATCATGTTGCATGTGACAAGAAATAGTACAAATCAAAGAAAGAAAATTCGAAAATGAAATATTTTATGCTCGTACTAAAATGTTACACTTTAATGTCATGATTTTTTTTAGCGGGTAGATGATCAATGCATTCTTTTTTCTTGTATCTTCCCCTATAAAATTCTGGGATAGAAATGGGATGAAGAATACAGTGAAATTGTATATATTCGTGTTGAACCATGTTTATTCAGAGAACAGTAAAATAAAAGTCAGAATTAAAAAGTGCTATGATTAAATTTAAATTGAGATTTCTCACTGCTCTGTTCAGCGGGTCTCTGTGGCACAGGGTTTCCGCGTCTCCCGCGGTATGAGTGTGCCTTGTGATGCTAGTGCTAGGCCTTTTCCTCGCAGCGTAGATCCTGAACGGAAGCTTGCACCTTCAGCTGTGCTCAGGTGAAAACAGAGAACTGTTTATACCAGGAGAAATCTCCGGCTGTGTTGGATTTATTGCAGGATAGTGCTATACTTTATTCCCAATACTGGTCAGTACTTTTCAGATCTTGCTGTTTATATCCTTGCTGATTTTTTGTTGACTTAGTCTATTAATTGTGGAGAGGAGAATGTATGGCCACTCCAGTTTTCTTTTGACTACTATTAATATGGCATGTTTTTCCCCTGCTTTTTTACTTTTTACTTTTTTGTGTCTTTATGTTGTAAGTGGGTTATTGTAGGAGGCCTGTAGTTGGGTCTTGCTTTTTTAATCCAGTCTGAAGAGCTAGTTGGTCTGTTTGACTACTAGGGAGCTGGTGTCAGTCTTTCGGTTCAGTCTTTCGCAACAATTCTGTTCTTGATCTACTGGGGGAACATGTCATGATGGAGGCTAACGTTCAGGACCATGGTGGGCGTGGTCGAGGGCTGGTGAGTACCATTGTATGTTCCTCTCTGTGCCCACTTGAGGTTGGATGAGGGCCAATGAAGACAGGCCAACCTTCTGGGGACCTTGAAGGAAGCCAACAACTATGCTTGAGAGGGATGAGACTTTGGAATTTGACTTGGACTGTTACCAGTCAAAACATTCACTGGCTTTAGTGCTCTGTTAAACCAGGTAGTAACCTGTTGTTGGATTGTGGAAGGTCAAAGGGCGGGTCCCAGGAGAGTGGCTTAGCCTGTGGCTGTTTACTATCTAGAATGGAAATGTTTCGAAAAGGTAATTACTGACATGGGTATATTAGTACAGCACATACTAACTAATTATATGGCATGTGTACCTCTGTTTATTTTTCAGTGTGTGGGGCTTAATTCTGTGTACTGTATCCTAACTCCTCTTAAGAAAAAGAGAGAAATAATAAGAGATCATCACAAGAAAAGTTTTACCCATAATGACTCCCTATGTGGCCCTGACCTCTCCCTTGAACTTCGTGCTTACACCCATCTCCACCCGGAAGCTCTGTAATCAAGCTCCTCAAATTCAGCAACTCAGTTTGCTCAACTCATCTGTCCAGTTTTCTGAGGCCTGAAATGTAGAAGTTGTATTTGAATTTCTCCCTCTTTTTCACCTTTCATAATCAGTCACCAGTTCCTCCTGTTGACTTTCCCCACTGCAGCAAGGCAGAGCGCCACTCTGACAGAGTCTGGTAGGTAGGGAAAGTTAGGAAAGGGTGTTTCTAGGGTCTTATAACCTGGACTCACGTGGTTCAGGCAAGTCCTTCAAGGTGGGGCACTGGTTGGGGGAGCAAAGTTTGTGACAAAGGATTTAGGATTTGTAGACACAACAAGGAAAGGGTCTTGAAGCAAACTGTTGTTTGAGGGGTACTGATTGCCCAGATATGTTAGTTGGCAAGAGTTTGCTGAAGCAAACAGTGTAGCTAATTATCGGTTGATAGCCTTACCATCTTGGGATTTGACTTAATTCTCACTGCTACTCTTATTTTCTAAACTTTTCTTCAGTGCCCCCCTTTTTTCTCCCGCACCACCACCACTGCCCTAGTTCAGTCTGTCATCATGACTTGTCTAGACTATTTTAAAAGCCTTCTAACTCATCTACAGTCTTTTCCATCTCAAATTTGGTTTCCATACTGCCACCAGAGTAACCTGATCGTACTGCAACTCTGACCATGTCACCAATGTGTTTTAACCTTTAGTGGCTTCCCGTTGTCTACAGGATAGACTCAGCACCTGAGCCTCACCTACTCTTTCCACCTTAGTTTGCACCCCTTTTCTCGCATGGCTGCCTCGTGTGCCATTTCCTGCATCTGTGCTGTTGTTGGTGCTGTTGCCTCTCCCTGAAATATCTTTTCTCTCCTGCTCCCCACTGCATGTGGCTTTTTGTTCTCCCTGTAAAACTTAACTCAGGCAGTATCCCCTATAGTAAATGTATCCTGAACCTAGACTGTGCTGCCAGACCGTACTCTGTATAGTGCTGTTATTATAGTCATTCTATTGTGCAGAAATTAACCTTTTATGAGGGGAGGGAACCACCTAAAGGCAAGTTACCTGATTGATTTCTGTACCCACCAGCATTAACGATATTGCTCAGCACATAGTAAGTTCCCAAATAGTTTTTACTCACCCATACAGATCGAGTCAAAGGGGTAGGACTTAAGGAATAGGAGGTAAGAGATGATGATTTGTCCTAGCCAGATTGCTCATTTGGTTGGAGCATTGCCCCGTACAGCAAAAGGTTGGGCGTGATGCAGGTTGGGGGGTCAGGGCACACAGCTAGGTGGCAGATTCAGTCCTCAGTTGGGGTGCATATGGGAGGCAGCTGATTAATGTTCTGTCTTTCTCACCCTCTCTCTCACCTCTATCTCTCTTTGCCCCCTCTCTCCTCTCTCCCTCTCCTCCCTCCCTCCCTAAGAATCAATAAAAACAAATCCTTGGGTGATAATTTTTGTAAAAAGAGGTGATGATTAATTCTAAATTAATGCATTTGAGGAAACATCCATGTACTCAAATATAGAAACTTGAGTAAGAAAGCAGGACCTAAAAGTATGAGTGGGAAATCATCATAACAGGGGCATAGGCTGGATGTCTTTCTTTAAGGGAAGTTGTTGTCAATGTTCCTCCTTTGTCAGAGAGAGGTTGGCCTATTACTACACGTTCAGTGTGTTCCGACACCAATGATTCTCTGGTCTTACATGTCTCCTTTTACCCTACCTAGTAAATATCATCTAATATGATGGGGGGAGTCTATTTTATCTTTTGTTTCTTTGGATTTATAGTATGCCATGTGTATGATAGGCACTGTGTTAGGATACAAGGGTACTATTTAAAGAAAAATATAGCCCTGGCTGGTGTAGCTCAGTGGATTGAGCACGGGCCTGCAAACCAGATGATCGAGGTTCGATTCCCAGTCAGGGCACATGCCTGGGTTGCAGGCAGGTTCCCTGCAGGCCAACTCCCAGCAGGGGACGCACGAAAGGCAACCATACATTGATGTTTCTCTCCCTCTCCTTCCCCTCTAAAGATAAATAAATAAATAAAAATCTTTAAAAAAAGAAAAGAAAAATATAGTCTGACATTAAGGAAATAGAAACTTGCTGTAAGTTTTGGTGAGTATAGTTACAGAAGTAAGCAGTAGGTGTTAATGGGAATCATATGAAATGGAAGGACCTAACCCAGGCCAGAGAGGCTTGTCAGGAAAAAACGCCAGCTTCCTTGGAGACTCCTGAACTGACTCTTTAAAGATGAATAGAGTTCAACCAGAGGGAAATAGGAGAGGTTCTTTCTAAGCAGAGGAAGAGCTATACGAAGCTCTGAAAGGGGCCTGCGTTGTTTGGAGAACTGTAGTTTAGTATGGCTGGAGTTTGGCGTATGAATGGGGACTGGTGAAAAGATTGGTGAGTGAAGCCAGGTGTAAAGGACTGTGTTTGCTGTGCTTAGGAACTTGGACTCTATCTTGAAAGTGAAGCAATTGAAGGATTTGAAGCAGAGTAGTTGCACAGTCAGATTTGTGTTTTGGAGAGCACTCTGGCAGTGGTCGGGAGGACAGACTAGAATGACCCCTCTTGGAAGCAAAGGGGCCATTACATACCAGGCTTTTGCAATAATTTAAGCAAAAGTGTCTAAGGCTAGTAGACGTAACATGGTGGTGGTAGTAGGGGAACGAATCAGAGATACACTAAGGAGGTAAAATCAGTAGAGCCGCCGGTGGGAGAGAGGGGAAAGCGGAGATGCTCTCAGGTGTCTGGCTCGAATAACTGGGTAGGAGGGTAGTCTGTTTCGCTAAGAGAATGAAACTAAGAACTCACATGGCTTTTGCTGAAAGCTTAGTGCGCCAACCTGAGCAAGGGCTCATAGGTGCTTTTCATTTTCTTGTATTTGTATTTGTGTATATTTTTGAAATGTGACATGAAAGAGTAACAGGATGTATTATCAAGGAAGGTGGTGGAATTCTTTTTGGAAGTCTGTTAGGTTACAGTAGACTCTCATTTAGCTTAGTTTGCGAATGAGCGATCTACTTAAAGGCAGAGTAATGGACTGCCTTTTGTTCAGTTCTTTGTTTATTTAACATCTACCTAATATGTTCTGTGAATCAGTTTTGGATTGAGAAATGATACATTTATTTTTGGAAAATTCAGAGATCTTTCCTTTTGTCTGTCAGAATTTTTACCTTTTGAGAAGATGTGTGGTTAAGATTGACTTGTCTGTGTAAAGTAGCTAATTTGATAATAGCTCTGCTGTGGCATTAATGCATTTTAAAATACAAAATGATTTTCCTCAGAATGCACACTTTGATTTTCAAGTCTTTAATTGGTGTCTTGTGGGAATTAATATGCAATGCCTTGCTATTTAACACTCCTGGCAGAAAGGATGTTTTCTTTATGTAGCTTTGTCACTCATTCCCTCAGCTTAAAATTTCTTTTAGGCTGGTGGAGGTGCTTAAAAGAATGAGCAGTGCTTCTTAACAAAGAACTGGAGACGTTGGTTTTAGGTTTTGAGATGTGCTCTGTAAAGGGACACTTATTCACTACGTTTACTCATTGGTTCTTGAATGTTCTGTTGTTTATCAGTTAGGTCTTCTTTCTCTGTAGTTTTGTGATTTCGGCTGCACCTTTGAAAGCATTAGGGAAGTGCCTCTTTCAGTAATAAAACAAAAAATGACTATAGTTTAATACTTATTAATTTACAGAGTTAATGATGAGACTTGGACTACTTTCATATCTGTAATGATTATAGAAAGTACATTTTGATGTTACATTGCTTGCAAGAAATTTCTTCTTTAGAATACTTTTGTCCTAGTAGAAATTTTCTCCTTTAAGCATGTTTAAAGGAAACTTTATTTATTCCTTTTTGTAAAATAGGGTTTTATAAAAGGTGATTGTAGTCCTGGCTTTACTTAGTGTCTTCAAGTAGCAAACCAAAATGGTCCCCAGATTTCATTGTTTCAGAATGATCTTTTTCCTAATAAGTATGAAAGTTTTCAGACATTGTTATGTACATGGAGTCTATAATTTGGCCTCTGTGTACAAATTTTCATTGTCAGGAGTGAGAATAGATTTGAGAGGTAGATCAGTAGGGATATTCATTGGATTGTTACAATTAAAGAGCTTGAAAGTTCTCAGCATAGCATCTTTTCAAATCCTAAGACATTATTGTTGTGTTATAAGACTAATATTATAATTGTCTTCAAAATGTGAAATGATTTGTTGGAGCTCAGAGTTACTCTAAGAGAAAGTACACTAATTATTTATTTTCCCCCAGACCAAAATGTTTACTTTGGGACATCAGTTTTTTATTAATATTGTAATCCAAAGTTTAAATATATGAGAAGGTAATAACTTCTTTTTCATATTTCTTTAATTCTGTCCACAGGTTGTAAAAATTAAAATGAACAAACTACGGCAAAGTTTCAGGAGAAAGAAAGATGTTTATGTTCCGGAGGCCAGCCGTCCGCATCAGTGGCAGACAGATGAAGAAGGGGTCCGTACCGGCAAGTGCAGCTTCCCAGTTAAGGTAAAAGATTGTGTTTCTAGAAATCTGTATGTGGAAGAGAACGGACAGTCTCTTGTGTGTGAAGTACCATCAATTAGGACAGTTAAAAGAAAACCCTCCAAAAACCAATATCTTCAAAGTAATAAAATAGGCTATAATTAGTAATTTTTCTCTTTATATTTATTTTAAGACTTTATTTATTTATTTTTAGAGAGAGTAGAAGGGAGGGAGAAAGAGGGAGAAAAACATCGATGTGAGAGAGAAACATCTCATATGTGCCCTGACAGGGGACTGAACCCATAACCAAGGCATGTGCCCTGACCAGGAATCGAACTGATGACCTTTTGCTTTGTGGCACGATGCCCAGCCAACTAAGCCATACTGGTTAAGGCGAGTGGCTTCTCTTTATATTTAAAGACGATATCTTTTTCGTGTAGCTTTGTCACATTATTTTCTTAAGCTGAGATCTCTTTTAAGCTGATGGAGGTACTTAAATCCTTCAAGGAATAAATGAGCAATGATACTTCACAGAAAACTGGAAATACTGGTTTCAGACTTTGAGATTTGCTCTATAAAGGGATACCTATTCATTACATTTATTCACTGGTTTCCTAAACCAAAATTTTTAATTTGGGATAATAGTTTTTTATTCATATGGCAATCCAAAGTTTAAATATATGAGAAGGTATGTAATCTAGTACAAGTCTGGAATAAGCACAGATAAGACCACTTCTGATGGGAACAGTGATCCTGAATTATGAAGAATCAAATTAATTTCAGTGGGATGTGCTTATAAAGAGGAAGGGCAGGAGTAGGGAGCATCTGCTTTCTTAAAGACAGGCCTGCTATGTTCTAGAAAAACTTAGGAGTGTTCATTCAAAGGGGATATTCTCATCAATCTTATAATATTTAATTATGTAGAGGTTGTTTAACTAATACCTTTGTTTGTCAGAACAAGAAACGGAAGCTCCAAGGTTAAGAACATAGTGGATGTTGGTACAGCTTTTTCTTACTACTCCCTGAGGTTCTGGAAAAGAGAAGTTATATTGGGTTGGCCAGAAAGTCCATTTAGTTTTTTTGGTAAAATGAAAGACACATTTTTCATTTTCACCAAGAACTTTATTGATTTGGGTATTTTGAGTATGTCAGCTATCTCCTGCTTTTGGCTTCTAGTGGATAGAGGCCAGGAGTGCCGCTAAACATCTTTTGGTGCATAAGACAGCCTCACAGCAAAGAATTATTTGGCCAAAATGTCAGTAGTACCAAGAAACTTCAC
Organism: Sturnira hondurensis; assembly: GCF_014824575.4. NCBI lineage: Eukaryota > Metazoa > Chordata > Mammalia > Chiroptera > Phyllostomidae > Sturnira > Sturnira hondurensis. The sequence continues at coordinate 21,682,003 of NW_028093774.1, forward strand.
AAACCACTTTTGACACTTTATCGATCAGTCACAGCACCCTCTCCATACACTGCACAAATCTTTTTTTGCATTTCAGTGGTGTTTTACCTTTCTTGGAATAGTAAAGCATAATATGCTGAAAATGTTGCACATTCTTCCATCTTCAATATTAAAATGGCTGCACAAAAATTCATCAACTTTAATAAGTTTTTTTGAATGCATGTTGATATGACAGCTCTCACAATATAATTAACAAAATCATTTTGAATGAAGTTAAAAACAACTAAGTGCTACCTGAACCACTGTATGGAAAAAACTTAATGAACTTTTTGGCCAACCTAGTATTTAAGGAGATGGGAGAAATGTACATGCGTAGTGTTTAGTGAGAAGAAACAATTTATAATTATATAAGCACACTGTGGATAATGTATTAGTACACGGGGCATAAATACAGGGAACTTGTCCAAAATGTTAATCTCCTGAGGAAAAATTTAGCTTAATATAAAATGTAAATTTTTTGCTATTTTTATAACCTTTTGTGTGTTTGTAATTTTCCTTCTCCTTTTTATTGCTTCAGTATTACTGATTAAAACATGGACTAAAGCTTCAGAAACAAACAAACAGAAAATCTGTATGACAGGAAAAGTGATTTGTATAATCTACAGGTTAAATAAATACATGGTTTTGAAAATACACACTTTTTTTGGTGTCAATAACAGCATTTTTTTAATCACTTAGCTTTGTTTATATAACTCATTTGCTGAAACTTCTTTTATAGGAATAATAAACATTTTCATTTTTAATGTTCAGCGTAATGTGAAAAGAAAAAAAACACCTCTCAAACATAAAAACTAACACTCTTCTCTACTGCCTCTCCCGCCCCAAGAAGTTGGCACATTTTGGTTATGAAAGTTGAGAATTAAGTATGGAAAGGAGCACTCTTGTATACTGTTGGTTATTTAGAGTATAAATTACAACTGGAGGGCAATTTTTAAATATCAGTTAAAACTTTTAAATGCACTTTTTAAATGCATTCGACCAGCAATTTTACTTTACACTTAAGATATGCTGCCATAAGTAGTCATCCTGGCGTTGTTTGTAAAAGCAAAAATCTGGAAACAAATGCCCACCATTCTGTGATTAGATAAAGAAATTATGGCACCTGTTAAATGGAATTCTTTGCTGCTATTAAAAAAGAAAAAGGCAGATATATATTCATGTATTCAGTAAATTTCTTTGAATACCTGCTAGGTGCCAGACATACTAAGTAAGGAAAAAAGACACAATTCTTGCTCTGTGGTTGTCATAGTCTCCTTGTGTGGGAGACAGACATTAATGAAATATTCACATTAGTAATATAACAATCTGATATAAATGCTTTTTAACAAAAGGGAATCTGGTTTTGTGAGAGCATGTGACAAAGTATGACCTAGAGTATAGGATCAGGGAAGGCTTTGCTGAGAAAAAAAAGTTTGGCCTGATATCTAAAGATTGTGTAGGAATGGATTTCCAGAGCATGTCTGGATTATGGAAAGTGTGCACGCACAAACCCCAATGAGGGGAGGAAAGAATGATAGCAAGGAGCTATGGGAAGGCTGTAGGATATGAAGTTGTATGAGATGAACCTGGAAGGACATCAGGCAGAACTTTGTGGGCCACATTAAGGACTTTGAATGTTGAGGGTAATGGGAAACCATTATTTATTTTACTGTGGTAAAATATACATAACACTTATCATCCTAACCATATGTAGGTATAAGCACAGGGATATTAAGAACCCCCATATTGTTGTGCAGTCCTCATCACCACCTGTCTCCAGAACCATTTCATCTTCCCACGTTGCTGGGACGCTGGCGGTAGTGTGGTTGGGGGTGGTGTGGAGTGGATGCAGGGGGTCTAGTGAAGGATTATCCCAGTGATCTAGAGGAGTGATGTGATGCTGGGTGGATTGGGATGGTGACTGTGGAGAGGAAAAGAAATGAAGTTAAGGGAGGATTAAGAGACAAAAGGCAACAGGAATTGGACATGGCCTGGACTGAGGATGGCACCCAGTCCCTCCTCCCACACCAACAGAGGTGGTGGTCATTGACATAGGAGACACTGAAAGAGTACTCTCTGTGCTTACACAGGAAGATGACTTTAGTGTGCTTATTGTTAAATAACAAAGGCAAGATACAGAATAGCATTTATGAGTATTTATAGTTAAAAAGAAATATATGTTCTATATATGTAATCACATACGGGAACGAAGGATGGGGGACCTTTCAGAACTATTGACATTTCCTGTGAACAGGTATCCTTTATACTAAATAGTCAGGGAAGCCAGTTGAAAGAATGGTTGTCACATAGGCAACTGACAGTGTTGGCCAGTCTCTGTATCTTACCTATTCTTCCTAAATTTGTATCCTCTCTGTTTTGAGGGTATTTTTTTAAATGCTGCCACTGCCTTAATCACCTTCTGGTCCTTTTTTTTACCCCTCTCTTAGACCATTACAGGAACTCTTGACTGTTTTTCTTGCTTCTGATCTTGTTTCTGTTCCAAATTCTTAGTGTTGTAATAGTGATCTTCCTAAATTACAAATATGCTTACGTCAGTTACCTGCTTCCTGTTCTTCAGGGGCTCTGTAATAAAATTATAGAGTCATCTAGAGCTCTCTGAAAGCATACACTTACTTGTAAGCCAAACTTCCTGAGTTTGGATTTGAGCTTTGCCGGTTATTCACTGTGTGATCTTCAGCAAGTCACTTAGCATCTCTGTTCCTCAGTTTCATCATCCATAGAACGAGGACTAGTACCTGCCCAGTGTACTAATGTTCTGAGGACTAAGTCAGTCTAGTACATTTGAAAAGCACAGCACCGCTCGGCACACAGACAGCACAATAAATGCTGCTGTTACTGTTTTATTGGTTAGATACCAACTGAATACTGGAGTTTTTAATCTATATTTCTTATTTCTTTGAATAAGAATTGAATTTCTTAAGAAAATTCTTTGAATTGAATTTTTTTAAGACTGCAATTTAAATATCTTCTCTTGAATAGGAAGGAGCTACAAACTTTTGGTAGATGTTCGGTGTCTGAGGACTTATGCATTGGTCACACCAACTTCCCCTACCTTAAAAATTCTATTTTTCCCAAGAGATGAGACCCTTTCTGCAGCTTATAATTTTATTGCCTGAGTAACAATCTTCTGCATACACAATAATGTTTCATTTCAATGCTGCCTCACACTGTCATTTTTTTGGAAAATACTCTAGGTGACAAGTAGCAGTCCGAACTTAAGTTAATATTCAGTCATGTGTGGTACCAATGAATAAATGAACTGAAGTGACAGCTGGTTGAACAGATACATTCTATTCATTTCTAAGTTTGCTAGCGTGCTGGCAGTGACAACTGCATCATCATTTGCTCTTCTGTCTGAAACACTAGAAATTTGGAGAAACATGTCTTTGGATCAGAGCAATATTTCAGATAAATTTTCTAACATAAATTGTGAGTGTTAATGGTTTATTCACCCAGAACAGTTCAGTTACTCATGATTTGCTGTATATTTTGGAAAGAATTTTCAACTCTAACCAGTAATTCTTAAGAACTTAACTTCTTTGAGGCATTATATGAAGTAAGATTTCTGTTACAGGTATTGTTAGGGAGTTGTTGGTAATAACCTGATTATTTTAAGCCAGGATTTGAACTTCACTGGTCTAGATTTAGAAGGTTATGTTCTTAAGCACTATATTATAATTTTATACCATAATATGTGAATTAAAAGTTAGTTTATTAAAAATCTGGACTATAATTTAAACTTAAATTTTTATCAAAGTAATATATCTTTATGGTTAAAAAACATCTCTTCTACCCCTAATTCAACTCCCTAGTATCACTTTTAACTATTTTTATTTGTTTCTACCATTGGTAATATTTTAACTTAATTAGGTAGTCCAGTTGCACTGCCTTTTCTTAATTTACTCATATTTATTACCCACTATAGAGCAGGGGTGATTTAACCTACATATCCTGTCCTTCCATCTTCTCTTTGCCCCTTCTTTACCTAGATTTTTGAAATTAGATTATTTTTAGTTTTTCATACTCATAAAAATTATTATTCTATTAATTTTAAATGGTATATCTTGATTTCTTACCATGTAAGATAAAAATACTCAAACACGCCCTGGCTGGTGTAGCTCAGTGGATTGAGCGCGGGCCTGTGAATCAGAGGATCGCGGTTCGATTCCCAGTCAGGGCACATGCCTGGGTTGCAGGCCAGTTCCCTGCAGGCCAACTCCCAGCAGGGGACGCACGAAAGGCAACCATACATTGATGTTTCTCTCCTTCTCTCCTTCCCTTCCCCTGTAAAGATAAATAAATAAAATCTTAAAAAAAAAATACTCAAACACCTTTCTCTCCCACTTTCAAACTGATATTAGCTATATTTTTCTTTTTAATGTTATATAGGTTCAATAACATTTTCATTCTATCTTATAGCCATAATTTATCTCCCTTTGTTTATCTTGAGTTTATCATAAAAGTTTTCATTACTGTGAGTTCTGTTATTGCTTAATGTAGAACTAAGTAATGTGCTACATTTTCTTCCCTGTAAGTTCAGTAATTCATTGATATATTCTAAAGATACTCACTGAGTGCCTGCCGTGTGCCAGGCAGTGCTCTAGGCACTGGGAATTCAGGGAACAAAACAGACACAATTCCTGCACAGTGCATACCTTCCAGTGGGTGTTAACAATGAACAAATAAATATATATAATACGTTCCTGGTACATCAAAAGGGAATTTGCTGTGAAGGGAGTGCATGGGAGGGGTGCCTGAAATTTCAAATAAGATGGTGAGGGGAGCCCTCCCTGGGAAAGTTACTTTTGAGCAAAGGAAGTAAGAAAGGAAGCATTCAGGTATCCGAGGAAGCAGATCGTAGACGGCAAGTGCAGAGGCTCTGGAGCAGGAGCGTGCCTGGCATCGGAGTTCCAGCAAGGAGCCCGAGTGTTTGGAGTAGGTGGTGCAGTAAAGGGGTGGTCAGGGGAGTAGCAGGGTGCCGGATAATGTAGGTTGGTACTTGTCAGTACTATCAGACCTGTCACCTGCATTTTACTACAAATATCTTCTAAATAAAATGTTTGCATAGTATGACCTACTTATGCTTACATAAATAAATATATAAAGAAGAAACGAGAAAATTTAATGAAATCACACCAGTGTGTGAATGCTTGGACATAACTACACTAGAAGACCTGGGATAGTACGCATTTACGCAGAGTCACTGTGGGGGAGGTGGCTACAAATGGAGACTGACGATGCATTGGTGATTCATGCACCACAAGAGGACTTCGATTTGTGATGTCATTTTTTGAAATGGTAAACAGCCTTTGGTGAAATTCTTATCAAAGTACAATCTTCCCTTAATTTGTCACAGCAATTGCATGTGTACAAAAATAATACACTGGTGTGTTACATGTAAAATAGAGTTAGAGTCTAGCCCAAAATAATTGCAAGTAAGTTTTTAATCTATTCTAAATGAATGTCCTGTAGGATATTTAATCTATTCAAATGTCAAATAGGTAGCAAGAAATTTGTCGACTATGGCTCCTGCCAATTACCTATACATAATTTTTCTGGTCATTGCTACCAAAAAATGCCCCCATATATTTTCTAAACGCCTTCCTTTGAAAAACCCCTGGTGTAGGGCTTTCCAGACAATTCTATTTACAGTGAAATGGGAAGCCGTTGGAGAGTTTGAGCAGAAGAGTGATAGGTATATGAGTTAGACTGTACCAAAGGGTCACTCTGACTGTTGTGCTGAGCAAGGAAGGTTACCAAGTGTCATGAAGAGGAAGTGAAGTCAAGAATGGCACTGAGGTTTTCAACTGAGTGACTGACTGAGAGGGTGGAGTTGCCATATATTATTTTAGGGAAGGTTGTTGGCAGAAGAAAGGATTTGTAAATGAAGAGTAATATCAAGTGCTCAGTTCTGATTCTGTTATAAATAACATCTTTAAGAATTTCATTTTCTGCTTATGACTCTCATGGAAGTATGATTAATTTTTTAAAGATTTTATTTATGTCTTTTTAGAGAAAGGGGAAGGGAGGGAGAAAGAGACACATGAACATCAACATGTGAGAGAAACATTGATGGATTGCCTCTCACACGCCTCCGACTGGGGACCTGGCCTGCAACCCAGGCGTGCGCCCTGACTAGGAATCGAGCCAGCCATCTTTCCGTTTGTGGGAAGCTACCCAAACCACTGAGCCATACCAGTCAGGGCTACAGTTGATTTTTATATGTTGAAATATACAATTGACTTTTAAAAAATTGGTATATAGTTGACATGTAACATTATTTTAATTCCACCTGTACAACACAGTGATTCAATATTTGTATATATTGTGAAAGGATACAATTGAGCTTTTTAAAAAAAGATTTTATTTATTTATTTTTCAAGAGTGGGGAAGGGAAGGAGAAAGCGAAGGAAAGAAACCTCTCCTATGGGCCTGACTTGGGGCTGAACCCACAACTCAGGCATGTGCCCTGACAGGAATCAAACCAGTGACCTTTCACTTTGCAGAACAGTGCCTTACAAACGGACCCATGCTGGTCAGGGCTACAATGAACTTTTGTATGTTGAAATTGTATCTAGTGACTTTGCTAAATTCGTTTATTAATCCTAGTAATTTGTATGTTCTTTTGAACTTTCTAATAGAATTGTGTAATGCATGAAACTAGAGTTACAGTTCTTGCATTCCAGTCCTTGTGCTTTTAATTTCTTTTTGTTTCCTTATTGCACTGGTCAGAGTCTGGTAATCAGTAGTGGGTAGAATTGGTAATAACAATAATCCTTGCCTTATTCCTGATCTTACCACAATTTACCAAATTAAACAAGTTTCTTTCTATTCATGATTGAAAAATAATTCTAAAATTATGAGTGGAAACTAAATTTTATCAAAAGTCTTTTCTATACCTATTAAGGTGATTATATCACTTTTATCTTTAATTTTTTTTAGGTAGTAAATTACACTGATTGGGATTTTTGAGTAGTCAACTAACCTTACACTCATGGAATAAACTCCATTTGTTCAGTTCCCATCATGATCAAGCTGAGGCTATTGAATATATTGCTGGATTTTGTTTGCTAATATTTGGTCAGAAATTTTGCATCTGTGTACAGTCTTATAATGTCCTTGTCAGGTTTTATATTAACAGAATTGAGGCTGGAGTACAGTTCTGACAGGGCTCTATCTGTCTCTGGTGTACGTCCACTTGTAGGGCATCCTTGTCCTCATGTTCTAAGAGACTGTGGTGTTCACTAGAGCCCATGCCCCTGGTATGCCCTTAACTGTAATTCTGCACGCCTCAGCAAATTGAAAGTGCCAGAAACTTACTCTGATGGACATAGTCCTTTGTTTCCTGTGCTTCTTATAAACGGGTAGTTTTCTATATAGGCTTGATCAGATTTAGCTTTGTGGGGTTTTTTTTTTCAGGAATATTTTATTGATGGCATGGGCTATTATCAAAAGGCACACAATAACTAATTATCTGTCTTTGTGATAACAGTACCATTGATTCCTTAAGGGTTGCAAAGTGGTGATGATCCCGTTCTGTCATCCCTTCTTCCTTTGCCAGTTATAATGTTCCTATGAAGGAAACCCCCCTTATCTACTGTTTGGTTAGCAGTGGTATAGGTTAACTAGGAAAAACCAATATGATTCATTTATGAAAGAAATATTGAGCTATGAGAAAGATCGGGCCCCATTTCAGCCATAAGCAACATTACCGAAATGAATGACTCTCCCTATTTGAGTAGCCACCTTTTGAATTTTTATTTATTGATTTGGGAGAGAGAGCAAGGGGGTGGGGAGAGAGAGACATAGACTTGTTGTTCCACTTATTTATGCATGCACTGGTTGATTCTTGTATGTGCCTTGATCAGGGATCAAACCCACAACCTTGGCATATTGGGACAACACTATAACCAACTGAGCTACCTTAGCTAGGGCCTCAACTGCCCCTTTTAAAAGAAGAATAGCATGAACTTAATGTATATAAGAGCAGTAAACTGTGAAACCTTACTTATATAGGAGAGTTGCATAAGTAATGTGAGATAATTGAAAGAAGATAGATCTAGAAATTAAAAGATTGGAATTCTGTTCCTGGTTTTGTTGCTATATTAGTTATGTGAATTTTTTTAAATTACATAAGTTTTTTGACACCCAGTGTTATATTTGAGAGATGAAGGTTTTGGATCTCTTTATTTTCAGCTTTAAACTTAATGCAATTTGATTTAATACATAAGCTTAAGTTATATGACTTATTTAAATGTAATTGTGCTCCAAATTTATATTTAAAGAATAGCCCACTTTAATTTGATTTTATGACTTTTCTTTGAGTAACGGCCCCAAACAAGTTTTGATACCATGTTTAGCACATCCGCATCTTGTATTTGCTACTTAAGCAGGCCATGCACATGTAACAATATGCCTTATAGCTTCATATAAACTAGTGATTGTGAGTTATGCCACTTTCTGTTAATGTTGAGAACTGCTTACTGTACAGTGTCTCACGAAAGAGCTCTGCATTTCTTCTCATGGATAACACTACCAAAATGGGTAAAATATACTCTTTAAATAGTTTTTTCAAGAAAAGGAAAAATGACTTAATTCATCCAAGAATGAAATTCCACACAATAGTTTTTCTAAAGTACATTTTTTATGAATAAAGTCCCTTACCCAGAGGGAGTTTGGAAAAGATGTACAGACAAAAGAAGTCCCAGTGTCAAATATTTTAGCCATTAAAGCATAAATCAGCTGCAATTCTTCAGAGAGATAGTGTCTCAGAGAAGAAAAGAGACCTCTTTAATAATGTTTATTTCAATGGGCATGTTTTTCTCATAGTCTAATAAGACACAGCACTGATTTCCAGCTCCACATTTCTAAAATAGATTATGCAGCAAAGAGTCAGTCCATATAGGAGGTATTTTTGTTCTCTTTACACCATGTCTACCCCCACCCTTTTTTGTTGGCATAAATACCCATTTGTGACCAGTTGAATTGATCAAGATGATATAGTAAAATCCCTTGGAAATGCTTTAAAACCTGTGTTCATTTCTCAGCATCTAAAGGCAACTCAGAGATCATAAAACTGTACTTTCTCGTTTTTTATTACATAAAATGGAAAGAGATTAAATGACTTAGAGGTAGTACTAGAAATGAGCCTTACTAAATAAAAAAGAAAGAAAACAAATATGAAATACTAGAGATAAGAAAGTGGGGAGACCCAGTTACAGACACAATTTGTGTGAATACTGTATATTTGTGCTGATAAATTTGAAAATTTATATTTACTAAGAATTTTCTATAAAAATATATATTGCTGAACTTAGCTAAAGTAGAAAAAGAAAAGTTGAATAGGCGCCTAGCCGTGAAGTAAAGTTTTTAAAACTCCAAAACTATTTCCCCCAAAAAACTGAGTGTAGATGGTTTTACAGGTCACGCCTTTCAAAATCTTTAAGAATAACTCTTCTGCTATTTAACTATACCAGAGCATGTAGAAGGGGAAAAAAGGATGGTTTTCAGATTTTGTTATGGTATGAACAAAATTCTGATAAAACTACTTAATAAAGATGGCATAAAAACAAAAAGAAAATTATAGACCAACTCCATTTAGAAATATATATGAAAAAATCAGCAGAAAAATAGAGCAAATGGCATCTAAAAAGTTAAACCATAGTAGGGTTTAACTCCAAAAATCCACAAATGATTTTATATTAGGTAATATATAGTTCATCCACTTGATGGGCCTAAGAAGATGATTATTGCCATGAAAGCAAAGTTGAAGAACTCAACATTTCTTGCTTTCAGAATTTGATACAAAGCTATTGTAATCAAAACATTGTCATTCTGGCATAAGAATGATATATAGAGAACAATGGAATAGCACTGAGAGTACAGAGATAAACCTATGCATCTATGGCAAATTGATTTTTGACAAGAGTACCAAGGCCATTCAATGGGGAAAGAATACGCTCATCAACAAATGTGATGGGAAAACTGGATGTTTGTGTGGGAAAAAAAGAACTTAGACCCTCCCTTCCACCTCACACCATATACAAAAATTAACTCAAAATGGATCAACAATGTAAATATAAAAGTAAAAATTAGCATAACCTCTTACAAGAAAATGTAGGGGTAAATCTTCATGAACTTGAATCTGACAATAGATTCTTGGATATGATATCAAAAGCATGAGCAACAAAAGAAAAAATAGATAAACTGGACTCCCTTAAAATTAAAAATGTCAAAAAAACCTTTTGTGCATCAAAGGATATTTTCACAGAAGTGAAAAGACAACTACAGAATGGTAGAAAACATTTGGAAATCATGTATCTGATAAGATTCTAATATCCTGAATATAAAAGAACCTGATTGAAAAATAGGCAAAGGACTTGAATAGAAATTTCTCCAGAGATATACAAATGGCCAGCAAGATAATTAACATTATTAGTTATCAGGGAAATGCATATCAAAACCACAGTGAAATAATACATCACACTCACTTGAATGGCCATATTCGAAAAACAAAAATAGAAAATAAGTGTTGACAAAGGTGTGAAGAAACTATGACCCTTATACATTGTTGGTGGGAATGTAAAATCATTCGGTGGAAAGCAATTTGGCAGTTTCTCAGAAAGCTAAGTATGGAATCACCATATAACTCAGCAGTTTCATTGATAGATATGTACCCCAGAGAATAAGAAACAGGCACTCAAATAAGTATATGTAAATTCATATTTATAACACCACTATTCATAATAGCCATAAGATAGAAACAGTTCAAGTTGAACAATGTCCCTCAATTGAAAAATGGATAAACTATGAGGAATATTACTCAGCTATAAAAAGCAGTCCAGTACTTATACATACCACAGTGTAGTGAAACTGAAAAACAGTATGCTAAGTGAAATATGCCAGGATACAAAGAGTCACATATTGTATGATTCCATTTATATGAAATATTCAGAGCAGTAAGTCCATAAAGACAGTGCAGGTTGTTGGTTGCTGGAGGATGTGGGAAGGGGCAATGGGAGGCAAATGCTTAATGGGAATGCTTCCCATTCCCTTTTGGTGTGGAAAAAAGTTTGGGAATTAGATAAAGATACTGATTGCATAGCATTGTGAATGTACTAAGTGCCACTGAATTATTTACTTTATGATGGTTAATTTTATATAATGTGAATTTACATTTCAATAAAATGTTAAAAATATTTATTATGCAATCGCAATAAATTATCTTAGAAAAATAGGAATAGCAGCCCTGGCTGGTGTGGTTCATTGGTTGGAGCGTTGTCCCATGAACAAAAGTTTCACAGGTTTGATTCCCAGTCAGGGCACATACCTTGGTTGTAGGTTCAGTTTCTGGTCAGGGTGCATGTGAGAGGCAACTGATCAATGTTTCTCTCTCACACTGATGTGTCTCTCCCTCTGTTTCTCCCTCCCTTCTTCTCTCTCTAAAAGCAGTGAGTATGGCCTTGAGTGAGGATAAAAAAATAGGAATAGCATAATACGTTATTTAAATGATTTAAGAACTATCCCAGAATCATGCAAAATTGCGAAACATTTACATTGAATTTGAGGGGAAGATGAGGTTGCTCTCAAACACTGCTATTATTTAACACATTTAGAATCACCTCTGCATAAGAAAATAAATAAAAAACTGTAAATGTAGGAAATGAATACATTTGTTTTGTTAGTTTCTGCATATGATGTCTAGCTGAAAAACCCAAGAGAATCAACTAAAAAGAAATGTTTCAAATGATAGGAAATTGCAGTAGTTTTAGCTACTTGTAAGATATACTAAAATCAATAAACTAAAAAAAAATAGTTTACTTAGAAAATATTATAGGTCCTCTGATTCTGGCAGAATGTGAGTAAGGTAACATAGAAACATTCCTAATACACTGGCTACTTATATACTAAAATCAATAGCTAAAAAAGTTAGTTTAGTTAGAAAATATTATAGGTCCTCTGATTCTAGCAGAATGTGGAGTAAGCCAGCATAGAAATACTCCCAATACCCATGTCTAGAATCACTGACTCCATTTTCAAACTTTTGCTCTTAAAGCACAGCCAAGCATTTAATGAGACCATTCTCCAGTTACCAGAAGTTAAAGCAAGGAAGGAATCATGCCATCTGATGGGGCAGCCTGAGAGGGGGAGTGTTTGTGAGCTGGAGCCTTTGGTTTTAACATCCATTTTCAAGGTCCTAGACTCATAAAAAGCAGATAATTAGAACTGAGAACCCAGCATAGAACCAAAACCTTTTGTAGGCTTTACAATCAATAAAATAGAGAACTAGAAGGAAAAGGAAAAGCAAGAAAAAAGAATCTTGTCTCTCTACTCAGACCCTGGGTTAAAAAAAGAGTCTCCCCAGAGGAAAAAAAATGAAGCTATGAATTTGGACTTTATATGTTAAAGAATAACCTGCATGGTGTGAGAATCCTCAAATTAATATGCAGTAGGTCTTGGGCCCCTAATATAACTGAGGTACCTTTCAGAAGCAAATGTAAAACCACTCTGCAATCCAGAATGCATGGAACTCCCCCAGAAAAATTGAGCTTCAGTGAAGATGAACTTAAAAATTTTTTAAGTTATAAGCCATATGTGGAAATGATCAGCAGATACAATAAAGGATTATACAATAAAAGACAACAAGAGGATTAGCACTTTAAAATCTTGAAACTTAGACTATAAAGGAGACTATAAAATATGTACATATAAAATAATTGAAGACATTAAAAAATGAACTCAAACCATAAGGAAAAAAGGACAATGAAAAAGGAATAGGTAGATTTCACAAAGAATCAAATCTCAGTTTCTAAAAGTGAAAAATATAGTTATTAAAAATGAATTTAGCCCTGGCTGATGTAGCTCAATGGATTGAGCGTGGGCTGCGAACCAAAGGGTAACAGTTCGATTCCCAGTCAGGGCATATGCCTGGGTTGCGGGCCCAGTCCCCAGTGGGGGCCATGTGAGAGGTGACTACACATTGATGTTTCTCTCCCTCTCTCCTTCCCTTCCCCTTTCTCTAAAAATAAAAAAAAAAGAAATAAAATATATTTTTAAATGAATTTAGTGGATTAGACCTAGCTGAAAAGAGAATTGGTAAACTGGAAGATAGATTTGATGAAGTTATCCAGAATGTAGCACAAGGTGATGAAAAAATATGAAAAAAATGAAGAAACATGGATGAACACATTTAAAAGTCTAATAGCACTAATAGGGCTAATGAGACTTCCAAGAGGAAAAAAGAGGATGAACTTATTCAAAGCAATATTTGAATCCTCAGATTGAAGAAGTAAATAGGGTAAATAAAAGTTAGTCTGATACATCTATGTCCAGTTGATTTTTGACAAGCACACAAAGTACACTCAGTGGAGAAAGAATTGTCTCACCACCCATTGGTGCTCAGGCAACTGGGTTTCCACATGCAAGAGAATGAAGTTGGATCCCTACCCACACCACATAAAAAAAGAACTCAATGGATTAATGACCTAAACATAAGATTAAAAGCTATACAACTCTTAGAAGGAAACACAGGGGTAAATCTTCATGACACTGAAGCAATGAAATCTTGAATATATCAAGAGCACAGCAGCAAAAGAAAAATAGATACATTGAACTTCAAATTTAAAAACTTTTGTGCATCAAAGGATGTTTTCTAGGAAGTGAACAGACAGCCTACAGAATAGCAGAAAATATTTGGAAATCATATCTGATAAAAGTTTATATTCAGAATATATAACTTCTCTTACTACTCAAATGCTTTAAAGACAATTTAAAAATGGGCAAAGGATATGAACAGACATTTCTCCAAAGATAATATACAAATGACCAATTAACACATGAAAAGGTAGATGCTCAACATCATCAGTTACTCAAGGCATGCAAGTTAAAATCATGCAATACCGAAGATGGAGGCATAGGTGGAAACACTGTACCTCCTCACACAACCAAATTTAAGGACAACAAAGATTTAGAAACAAAAACACAACCAAACAGACAGAAAAGTGAACTGTACCGAAGTCCGACAACAACAAACCATTCATCCAGACCAGTAAGAGGGGCAGAGTCAGCAGCCAGCAGAGAGGGGTCCTGGCAGGAGGAGGTAGTGATTGGCAACCCCGGGTGGGCGCGGGACAAAAACCCAGTAAGGCTTGCAAGGTGGCTGGCTGACTGTGTTCACACATTCACATGCAGAGAAACCAGGCAGGTTTAAAAACGGTCAGTGAGACAGACCGCACAACCCAGGGCCCCAGCAATGGGAAATAAAGCTTAAAAGCACTGATTGAAAAAACTTTTGGAGGCTGAGGTGCTGGGAGAGGCACCCAGCCTCACAGGAGAGTTTGTCAGGGAAATCCATAGGGTCCTAGAACGTACACAAGCCTGCCCACCTAGGAACCAACACCAGAAGGGCCCAATTTACTTCTGGAAAGTGGCAGAGGGGACCGATATCTGAGAGAGGGGGGAACAAATGCCATAGCTCCCTCTCTGACCCCGCCACCAGTCACAACCCAAGGACTGGGTAGACCCACCCTGGTGAATAGGTGGGAACAGACCACAACATTATGGCTCAAGCAGAAGAACAGCTCAAAGCCCCAGAGCCAATACTTCTAAGCGACCAATAAATAGCCAACCTATCAGATGCACAGTTCTAAACACTGATGATCAGGATGCTCACTGAACTGGTTGATTTTAGTCACAAATTAGATGAAAAAATGAAGGCTACACTAAATAAAACGGAGCAAATTGCACAGGGAACCAATAGTGATGGAAAGGAAACTGGGACTCAAAGCAAGGGAGTGGACCAAAACGGAGTTTGCATGACCAAACAGAAAAGAATGAAGAAACAAGAATTCAAAAAAATGAGGAGAGGCTTAGGAACCTTCAGGACATCTTTAAATGTTCCAATATCCAAATTATAGGGGTACCAGAAAGGGAAGAGGAACAGCAACAAGCGGAAAACTTACTTGAACAAATAATAAAGGCAAACTCCCCCAATCTGGCAAAGGAAATAGACTTCCAGGACGTCCGGGAAGCTCAGAGAGTCCCAAAGAAGTTGGACCCAAGAAGGAACACACCAGGGTATATCATAATTACACTAGCCAAGATTAAAATGAAAGAGACAATCCTAGAAGCAACAAGAGATAAGGGGACAGTCACCTACAAAGAAGTTCCCATCAGACTGTCAGCTGATTTCTCAAGAGACCTTACAGACAAGAAGGGGCTGGAGAGAAGTATTCCAAGTCATGAAATCCAAAGACCTGTATCCAAGATTGCTCTATTCAGCAAAGCTTTCACTTAGAATGGAAGGGCAGATAAAGTGCTTCTCAGATAAAGTCAAGTTCAAGGAGTTCATCATCACCAAGCCCTTATTATATGAAATGTTAAAGGGACTTATCTAAGAAAAAGAAGGTGAAAAATATGAACAGTGAAAGGACAGCAAACTCACAGTTATTAACAACCACACCTAAAGCAAAAGCAATCTAAGAGGACAGCTAGATTGGGAGTGGAACCATAGAAATGGATATCACATGGAGGGTTAGCAACGGGAGTGGGAGGAGGAGAAGGGGGGAGAAGGTACAGAGAATAAGTAGCATAGATGGTAGGTAGAAAATAGACAGGGGGAAGGGCAAGAATAATATGGGAAATGTAGAATCTAAAGAACTTGTGACACATGGACATTAACTAAAGGGGGAAATGGGGGGAGGAAGTGTGCAAGATGGAGGGGAATGACGGGGGGGGGGGAATAAGACAACTGTAATGGCATAATCAACAAAATATATTTTAAAAAAGGAAGTAAAAGGCATCCAAATTGGGAAAGAAAAAAAAATCATGAGATACCACTTTACACCTATTAGGATGGTTTAAGTTTTTGAAAAATTGAAAATAAAGTGTTGACAAATATGTGCAGAAATTGAAACCCTGTTAATATTCATGGGAATGAAAATAGTGTGACACTGTTGAAAACAGCGTGGTAATTCCTCAAAATCTAAACATATAATTACCCCACATGACCCAGCAATTCTCCTCCTAGGCATATAACAAAAGGAATTGAAAGCAGAGAGTAAATGGACACTTATATGTCAGTGTTCACTGCAGCAACATTAATAATAACTGAAAAGTGGAAACAACTGAACTATTTGTGAACAGGTAACTGGAAGAAAAAAATGTGATATATACAACTAGGTCTGTCTGGAGAGAGTCCAGCCATTGTTAATGTAATGAGAACTGTTTGCACGACATGAATGTAACCAGGCAGCCAAGGAGGGTGGACTGGAATGCACATGCATTCACTCCACTAGTCAGTGGGGGTGGTAGACTCTCAAGTGAGCATGTGTACTGTGTGGCAGTAGCACTCAAAATGACAGAGCGAGTAGAACAACAAATCTGCCTCAAATTTTGTGTTAAGTTTGAACATTCTTCCATGGAAACTCTTCCAGTGATTTAGAAGGCTGCAGCTAGGGGCAACTGGTGACTGGCAGCTTCATCACAACAATGTGCCTACTTATGCATCAGATCTCAGTATTTTGATGAAACATCAAATCATGCAGGTGACAGCTCCCCCTACAGCACAGGTTTGGCACCCTGTGACTTCTGGCTGTTCCCAAAACCAAAATCACCTTTGAAAGATAAGAGATTTCAGATTGTGGATGAGATTCAGGCATATATGATTGGACAGCTGATGGCAATTGGGAGAACTGTTTGAGGTCTCAGGGTTCCTGCTTTGAAGAGGAGTGAGGTGTCATTATCCTGTGTACAATGTTTCTTGTATCTTGTATGTGCTTCAGTAAATGTTTCTGTTTTTTGTATTACATGACTTGATACCTTCTGGACAGACCTTATACATGCAACAGCATATATTATTCCACATTAAAATAATGAAGTTCTGGTACATACTATAACTTGAATAAACCTAAGTGAAAGCTCTACACTAAAGGACATATATTATATAATTCCACTTATATGAAATATCTAGAAAAGCAATTTTATAGATACAGGAAGTACATTAGAGTTTACCAGGAGCTGGGGAAGGGAGAACTGGGGAGTTGTTGCTTAATGGTTGTGTTTGAAGTGATGAAAAACTAGGAAATACATAGTGGTGATGGTTGCCCAACCCTGTGAATGTAATTAATACCACTGAGTTGTACACTTTAAATTGGTTTAAATGGCAAGTTTCATGTTACATGTATTTTACCACACTTTTCAAAAATTAATGTAGTCCTGACCACTGTGGCTTAGTGAGTTGGACCACAAATGACAACAAAGATTTAGAAACAAAAACACAACCAGACAGAAAAGTGAAACAGACAGTTGGGTGTCATCCTGCAAGGTGAAAGGTCACCAGTTTTGTTGGGAACCACCCTGCCTGGTTTCAGAAGTTTATAATCCCCCATGGCTAAGGCTGAGTAAAGGACCTTGGGACCATAAGCCGCTAAGGAGACAAAGCTTGTTTTCCTGGTAGGGGCACTGCTTCTGCCCCCTTTTACTATACCCTGCTTGGCCCTGGGTGAATGACTGGTTAGCCCATGACTGGTAAGATTTCTCAAGGGAGGGATGACCTAAGACGGACACAGGCATGAAGGGGCCCTCAGGGAAGGACTTGGGGGGGCTATCGTAAAAGGGGATGATGGAACCTTGCCCCTTGGATTTGACATAGCCTGAGTCCTCATTCTGTCTGTGAGAAGTTTCCTAATCTCTTGGCTGCCTTACTTCCCCCACCTGACTTAAGCCCGAAACAATGCCGGAGGTGGGTGCTGCCCTGTGCCGGAACATGTGGGTTTCCCTGGGGCAATCAGGTCTAGGAAAAAAATGCATACATTCCTGTGAAACCTGCTTTGCTAAGAATACCCTCAGTTTTCTGATAAGGGTCCAAGCATAAAGTGAGTTTCTTTTTCAAGGTTCCTCGGCCCTTTGGCTATCTGACCCTGACCCAGAATAAGCCCTCATAGTTCTTTGTATGTTATCTGTTGTTTGATCCTTACTGCCTGACAATGATTGATGAGCTTTACCTGTATTCGTGTACAAATTGAACCCAGTAAATGCACACTGAGGAATAGGCTCCTGGCCCTTCTCCATTGACAAATTGGCTACCTTTCCTCCCCAAGCAGATCATGTCTTGGTAGACTTATTCTCATCTGTGGCTGATGGGGGGTTCTTCCGGTGAGCCCCCCACACACAGTTTGGTTCCCATTTCCAGTCAGGGCCCATGCCTGGGTTGCGGGATAGGTGCCCAGTTGGGTGCATGCAGGAGGCAACTGGTTAATGTTTCTCCCACACATCATTGTTTCTCTCCCTCTCTCTAAAATAAATAAATAAAATCTTTATAAAAATTAACAGTGTAATATATCAAAAACTATTCAGTTGTATACTTGAAGTGAGTAGATTGTATATTACATAAATTATATATCTTAATAAAGCTACTACAAAATATTAGTCTGTTTCAGACAAGTGGTTGAAAATGGAATCTATAATACCAAAGACTAAGAAAATCTTAAAAGCAGAGAGAAAATGAAAAGTTATATTTTGTATGAATAAAACTATAATGGGTTACATACTTATTAGAATGGTCAAAATCCAAAACACCAAATGCTGGTAAGGATGTGAAGCAACAGCAACTTTTAGTCATTGCTGGTGGGAATGCAAAGTGGTGCAGCCACTTTAGAAGACAATTAGGC
The DNA here is from genome assembly GCF_014824575.4 of Sturnira hondurensis. NCBI lineage: Eukaryota > Metazoa > Chordata > Mammalia > Chiroptera > Phyllostomidae > Sturnira > Sturnira hondurensis. Next base: position 21,700,710 of record NW_028093774.1, read on the forward strand.
AGTTTCTTAGAAAACTAAACATACTCTTAAAATGTGCCTGGCAATCACACTCAAACCAGATGAATTGAAAACTGCCTACATAAAAATCTGCACACAGATGTTTATAGTTGCTTTATTCATAATTGCCCAAACTTGAAAGCAACCAAGATCAAGGTCAGTGTGTGGATGGGTAAATAAACTGTAGTACATCCAGACAATGGAATATTATTCAGCACTAAGAAGAAATGAGCTGTGAAGCTATGAAAAGACATGCGGGAACCTTAAATGCATATGACTAAGTAAAAGAAGCCCATCTGAAAAGGCTGCATGCTGTACAGTTCCAACTATATGACGTTCTGGAAAAGATGAAACTGTGGAAACAGTAAAAACATCAGTGGTTGCCAGAAGTTAGTGGGAAGGAAGAGATGAATAGGAGGAGCACATAGTTTTTTTTTTTAATTCAATTTTTTACTTACTTACATTTAGAAATAAAACCAATCATATTTCAAGGTATCATTTTGCATATGGATATTGTTATTGCTCTCTAGAGTTACACTTTTAATGCCTAAACATAAATAAAAGAATTAAAAACATTTTTGTTTGTTTTTTTAAATATATTTTATTGATTATGTCATTACAGTTGTCCTATTTCCCCCCTTCATTCCCCTCCACCCTGCACACTTCCTCCCCCACCGTTCCCCCTGTAGATTCTGTATTTCCCATACTATTCTTGCCCTGCCCCCTGTCTATTTTCTACCTACCATCTATGCTACTTATTCTCTGTGCCTTCTCCCCCCTTCTCCTCCTCCCACTGCCCTGTTGCTAACCCTCCATGTGATATCCATTTCTATGGTTCCACTCCCAATCTAGCTGTCCTCTTAGATTGCTTTTGCTTTAGGTGTGGTTGTTAATAACTGTGAGTTTGCTGTCCTTTCACTGTTCATATTTTTCACCTTCTTTTTCTTAGATAAGTCCCTTTAACATTTCATATAATAAGGGCTTGGTGATGATGAACTCCTTGAACTTGACCTTATCTGAGAAGCACTTTATCTGCCCTTCCATTCTAAGTGAAAGCTTTGCTGAATAGAGCAATCTTGGATGTAGGTCTTTGGATTTCATGACATGGAATACTTCTCTCCAGCCCCTTCTTGTCTATAAGGTTTCTTTTGAGAAATCAGCTGACAGTCTGATGGGAACTCCTTTGTAGGTGACTGTCCCCTTATCTCTTGCTGCTTCTAGAATTCTCTCCTTCATTTTAATCTTGGTTAATGTAATTATGATATGCCCTGGTGTGTTCCTTCTTGGGTCCAACTTCTTTGGGACTCTGAGCTTCCTGGATTTCCTGGAAGTCTATTTCCTTTGCCAGATTGGGGGAGTTTGCCTTTATTATTTGTTCAAGTAAGTTTTCCACTTGTTGCTGTTCCTCTTCCCTTTCTGGTACCCCTATAATTTGGATATTGGAACATTTAAAGATGTCCTGAAGGTTCCTAAGCCTCTCCTCATTTTTTTGAATTCTTATTTCTTCCTTCTTTTCTGTTTGGTTGTTTCTTTCTTCCTTCTGGTCCACTCCCTTGCTTTGAGTCCCAGTTTCCTTTCCATCACTATTGGTTCCCTGTGCAATTTGCTCCGTTTTATTTAGTGTAGCCTTCATTTTTCATCTAATTTGTGACTAAAATCAACCAGTTCAGTGAGCATCCTGATCATCAGTGTTTAGAACTGTGCATCTGATAGGTTGGCTATTTATTGGTCGCTTAGAGTTATTGGCTCTGGGGCTTTGAGCTGTTCTTGAGCCATAATGTTTTGGTCTGTTCGTGCCTGTTAGTATGAGGGGCTGAGCCCTAGATGTTCACCAGGCCTGGGCAACTCAGTTGCTGGGTTGTGACACTGTATGTGGGGGCGAGGTCAAAGAAAGGCATCGGAGGTCCCCTCTGCTGCTTCCTGCTGCTGGGGCCTGCGAGGTCTGTCTCACTGCTCGCTCCTTTGCCTGGTTTATCTGCGTAAGAATGTGTGCGGTCAGCCAGCTGCCCTGCACCATCACTGGGTCCGACCATTGCTACCCCACACCTGGGATCCGCCAACAGCTGCCTGCGCACCTGGGTCGGTCCAGCCAATCTTTCCTGCCCGACCCCGCTCTGCCAGCTGCTGCTGGCTCAGCCCCTCTTACTGGTTTGGCTGAATGTTGTTGTCAGACTTTCGTATAGTTCAATTTTCTGTGTTTTGGTTGCGTTTTTGTTACTAACTTTGTTGTCTTTAAACTTGGTTGTGCGAGGAGGCACAGTGTTTCCACCTACACCTCTATCTTGGCTGGAAGTCTCCACTTTATTCTTATTCTTAAGTTTTGGTCTGTTTTTTCATTTGAGCAGTAAGTCTTTGTCTCCTCAGTTTGACAGCCTCCCTATGTTTCTGTGTATTAGGTAAAGCTGCTTTGACACCCTGAGTTGGCACACCTGTTATATTATAAGGGGCACAGCCTTAGGTATGCACCATGGCAGTGCAGTCTGCCTTGCCACTTTGCACTGTATGTGGAAGAGGGGTCAGAGAGGAAACAATGCCATTTGTTCGGCTCTCACCCAGTCTCCAGTCACTTCCCTCACTTCCCGAAAGCGACTGCCCCCTTCTAGCTGCTGCCCTGTGCTGATTCCCAGAGTGAGTGGGTTTATGTACCTTGTAGGATCCTGTGGGCCCTTTAAATGGGCTCTGCTGAGAGACTGGCAGTTTCTTCTGCCACCCCAACCCCCACTGGTTTTTGCAGTCACGAGGCTTTTTTTCCCTGCACTAGTACCCTGGGCTGCACGGTCTGGCCTGAGACAGGGATTGCTTGCTTCCCAGTTGTCCCTCCCAGTTTTTATCCATACATGAATGTGAGACTGCCCATTCTGCCACCTCACCACGCCACACTGCATCCTCGCTGCCCCTCCTACCTGTCTGAATGAATGTTTCTTCTTTAAATCCTTGGTTATTGGACTTCTAACCAGTTCGATTTTCTGGCACTTCTGGTTGTTTTTTGTTTTTTGTTTTTGTATTGGTTATCTTTCTTATGGTTGGGCAAGGAGGGAAGCAAGTCTAGTACACCTCCACCTTGGTGGGAAGTATCAGGTTGTTAGCATATTTAAATACTTGTCTTCGGTATTGATAAGTATTTCTAAAGATAAACTTATTCCCTTATTTCTGGTACAGCAAAGGAGACACCTTACAAATGGAGATTTCCCTTACAAAGTAAATGTCTTTTATTAAAGGTAACTTCTACTTGGATTTCAGAGCTTCTCTTTTATGTTGTTTCTTAAAATTAGTCACACTAAAATAACCCGTATGCCAAAGAGACATATTCCGGGGTGACAAAAGTCCGTTCCCCTACAGCTGCTAGGCTGCAAACCTGCACAGCCTGTGACTGCACTGAATACTGTAGGCAATTGTAACACAATGGTATTTGTGTGGTGCATTGCACTAGAATGTTAAGACAGCTAGATGTTACTTGGCAATAGGCATTCTTTGGCTACATTTTAATCTTATGGGACCACTGTTGTATATGTGGTTTGTCTTTGACTGAAATGAAAGATTGTTATATAGGGCCTGATTATGTATCTTCTTGGATTTTATTATTCAGATTCTCACTAAAAGGGTTATACTCTTTCAGTTTAGAACTATATTTAATGCATTATTTGATTCACCATTTTGATGTAGAGAACATCCAAACCTATAGAGAATTTTTATAAGAGTTTATTTGAGCTGAACTGACTACATACCAGAAGCAAGATCTCAAATGCTTCCCAGAATAACACTTTGCTGTTTCTTTTTATACTTGTGTAATTGGTGGGGGTGGGGCATACAGAAGATTACAGGAATTACAAGATTACATGGGATTGGGTTGATTGCAGGGCAGTTAACAAGATTATGCCCTCCCTTGAGGATGGGCTGAAAAAGGCATCTCAAAGGTTTATTAACTTAGATGTACAAAAACAGTGGAGAGAAGATCAAGAAGACAAGTGATAACCAAATGTTGGAGAGGTTGTGGAGAAAAAAGGACCCTCATTCACTGCTGGTGGGAATGTAAACTGATCCGGGTGACACCGGGAAAGTCCACATGCAGGCGTTCGTGCTGCCTGTTGCCACCAGAACCAATAAGCAGAGACAGGGAGTGGATTGTTATGGGCGCCTTATTCAGATGCCGGCAATCTGAGAGACAGCGGTTTATATAACCTAACAGACTGTCTTATATTCCATTTGAAACCCACTCTTTTTAAAAGGAGAAGAAAAGTGTAGGTAAGGGATTTGGAATTCAGGGAAAAGGTTAATCAGGTTAAAAGCTGCAGCATTCTGACCCTGGCTGGTGTAGCTCAGTGGATTGAGTGCAGGCTGCAAACCAAAGTGTCGCGGGTTCGATTCCCAGTCAGGATACATGCCTAGGTTGTGGGCCAGGTCCCTGGTGGGGAACATGTGAGAGGTAACCACACATTGATATTTCTCCTTCCCTTCCCCTCTCTCTAAAAATAAATAAATAAATAAATAATTTTGAAAAGCCGCAGCATTCTTTCATCTGTTGACCAGTGATTCTTTATCTGTGTTCAGGGCTGTGGTCTTGATCTGTGCAGAGGGTGTGGTCTGGAGTCCAGTGGCTCAGGTGCCATCTTGATTGCTTGAGTCCTCCTGAGGCACAAAGGAGGAACTGCCCGTGGTCTCCTGGAGTCCGGGTGGGTCACACCTTCGGTACCTGAAACAATAGCTTTTCATATGCATCAAGTACTAACTTTATTGATACTAACTAAAGCTAAAATTTTCCAATTCTTGAGTCCCCTCATCATAGCCACTCTGGAAAACAGTATGGAGGCTCCTCAGAAATTAAGAATAGAGTTACCATAGGACCCAGCAACCCCTCTTCTGAGTATCTACCCCCAAAATTTGAAAACATGTATTTGCAAAGATATGTGTACCCCATGGTTTTTGCAGTATTATTCATGGTGGCCAAGACAAGAGTTGTGAATGCAAGAGAGGGTTAGCTAAAGAAGATATGGTGCATATATATAATGGAATCTTGTTTAGCCATAAGAAAAGATGAAATATTGCCACTTATGACAACATGGATAAACCTTGAGAATATTGTGCTAAGTAAAAATAAGTCAGAAAAAGCTAAGAACCATGTGATCTGACTCATATGTGAAATATAAAAATGAAACACGGACAACATTATGGTGCTTACCGGAAGGAAGCGGGACAGGGGGTAGGAAGAGGTAAAGGTCCAAATACATGATGACAGATGATCTGGCTTTGGGTGGTGGGCACACAGATCATGTGTCAGAAAGGCACACTTGAAATCTATATAATCATATTAAACAAGGTCACCCAATACATTTAAATTTTTTTTAAATTAAATATTTACAGTGATTAAAAAAGTGGGCAGGGCTCATTTAAAGAAAAGATAACCTTTTACTAGGGAAGTTATAGGTCCAAGGCATGACTCACCCCATTACCTGCCAGGCAGGAATGTATGACCAGGTCCCCCTGTGAGGCTTCTTTCTGTTAGACTTACCACTGTGCCCCTTTTTATCCTCAGCTACAATGTGAGTAGCTGTTTTATTTGCTGTTTTATTTAACGTGTATTCAAAATTATAGATGTTACAATTCTTTAGATATTTAATTATTTTGACCTTAGTTCATGAATTTTGTAATTGAGGCCTCAAGTATTATGTTACCTGAGGTCCAGAAGTTTTCTACATTGGTTTTGTGCAGTTATTCATCACTGAAATGATAAGAGTAAAAATGAAAAATTCAATATATGAGCATTATAAGACTGAATCAGGCTACATGAGGTTGAGCTTTCATTAGCTTAATGACCTTGGACAAGTTACTTAAACTCTGTGTACAGTGGGAGTACATGCATCCCCACTATTTCACCTCCATTCCAGGGCCCAATGGTGGGAGACACAGAGAGGGGGGAAAGCAGAAGGGGGGTTGGCTCCACCTTCCTGGAGTCACAGTTCACCGAACAGAGAGGAAGGTTCCCCTCCCTTACAGGTGTGGTTTCCGTTGCTGCCACCAGCACCACTGCTGCCACAGGATTTCTTGGGGCTAGAGTGCGAGAGAAGAAAAAGAGAGATGAATAAAAGGGAAGAGGATTCCTGTTCTCTTTCTGAGGATGAGAATTTCTCTTACCTGGTCCTTGAGGCAGAGCTGCAGTGCTTTTCCCAGAGTCCTCTCTCTGCCACAGAGGAGGTGCCAGGGAAGGGGGGGGGAGGTAAACTCCTGCCTGCTCAAAAATATCTCTGATTATGGTGTTATTCCCTGATTTGTCTTCTACTCTTTTTTTAAAAATTTATTTATTTATCTTTAGAGGGCAAGGAGAGAGGGAGAGAAACATCTATGTATGGTTGCTTTTTGTGCGTCCCCTGCTGGGAACTGGCCTGCAGGGAACCAGCCTGCAACCCAGGCATGTGCCCTGACTGGGAATCGAATGCGATCGTCTGGTTTGCAGGCCCGTGCTCAATCCACTGAGCTACACCAGCCAGGGATCAGCTTCTACTCTTCCTAGAGGTCTCAAATAGGTGCTCCAGGCATTCTATGCACGTTTTATTGTCTCATTCAGGGGGTAGACAGTAAAGTTTGTCTACTCCATTTTACCCAGAAACAGACCCTCAATTTCCTTTTAAAAAAGAGCATTTACCATATTGCTACCATTCTTTCTGCTTTTCTGATCTAAGACGATTCCCATACTAAGGTACAATTTGAACCCTATTACCACCTTGGGGAAAAAAAGCTTTATTAGCTCTCCATTGCTTCTGAGATTAAGCACAGACTCGTTGTAGCATTCCGGTTCCCCAAGTGCATATACCTCATATTCCGGCCAAATAGTAATAATACTTGCTGATATGTAGTTATCCTGTTCTCCATCTCTCACTTTTATTGAATTCCCTCTGCCTAAAATAGTTCCCTAAACTTTCCATTTCTACCTCCTCAAATGCTACACATCTTTTAAAGCTCAGACGCACGGCCTTAAATTTTGTTTCAGTTTTCTGCCCTACTCTTATGTGTTCCCTGTAAAAGGAGTGTGTGAACTCTTCAGCCTTGGAATAACTGGTATTTTTATTTATGCCTTTTTTAATATTTGCATGTTTTGGGGTGGTTTTTATGTTTAGAGATGCAATAACTTCCTGGCACAGGCAATAGCCTCAAGTCCACTAGATTCAGATAACATTTAGTGCCTACCTCATACTCTTCTATAATAACTTTTTGAGACACTTATTGTACATCTCATTCATTTGAGGACACTGAGGGTAAGTAAAATAACATTTTAACTTTCTACAATGGCTGGGAGTTTCTTGAGTGTAGAAATTTCAATATTCAGTTTTCTACCATCTAATACCTATCATATAGTAGCTACTCAATAAACATAACAAAAGCCCTAACTTTTTTCTTCTTCCTACAGTACCTTGGCCATGTAGAAGTTGATGAGTCAAGAGGAATGCACGTCTGTGAAGATGCTGTAAAAAGATTGAAAGCTGTATGTATTTCATGGTTGCCAGGGTTGGTCTATATGCTGTAAATATATTTTTAAAAGGATTTTGCTCAGTAAATTTTAGTGATGCACAATCCAGTAAGAGCAGTGTTTCTCTTAAGGCAAAAGAAGTGAGTTCACTCACTAATAAAGAACATCTCATGTTGTCCATCCAAAGGTGTAAATTCTGAAGAACAACTTCTTTAATTTAGGCCAGACATTATCCAAAAGATACTTTTGATTAAGAACCCATATTAAACAATGAAATGAGTAATATTCTAAAGCCAGGATAAAACTGTTACATTTAGTATCTTAACTGTGATAACTGGGTTATAAATTACTGTTTTTAAGTCTACAATAAAAAACAGCTTTCAAGGAAAAAATAGAAGATAGAGATTCTGTGATGAAGGCTAGTGAGGTTTACATTTGGGGAGGACCTACTATGGTGACTGCTACTCCCAGTTTCCTCCTCTACACCCTCTAACATGAACGATATATTTCTCTGCCTCTTGCACAAACTGCGTGCGGCACACTTGAAATGGAAAAATCCTATTTTGCGATCAATGTTTACTTTGCCTTTATGCCATAGAACACATTCTAGACACGTGCCTGTGTATTGAATAAAAGGAGAGAATGGGTTCAGAGCTCATAAAGGTTCAGATGAAAGCATTAATTTCATATTTTGGATATATTTGGAAAATGTTTTTGAAAAATCTGACAGCTCCCTTCACAACCTTTCGTCTCTCCAGTGTGTGGCCTCCCCACCCCCACCCACCTTTGCTCTGAAAGCTCTAAGCATTACTTCTGCATGCCCTTCCCCCAAATAGCGTTAAATACTCGTTGCTTTGGGTTTGCTGGTATGGGGGCTGCCACAAGTTTGGCTACTAATGAGTGCTTTTTTTCTCAATTTACGTAATAATCAGAACTTTTCTGCTTCTTGATGCATTTTGTATGACCTTTTTTCTGTAATTCTTCAGTATAAAAGATATAAAATCAAGAAAGCAACCACTCAGAGAAGTGGATTATATCTTGGAAGAAATGCCTGAGTCTGTTGTAGAAGGAAAAAGAAGGAAAAAATAACTGATTATACTATGCAAAGAAGTAATGAACTAAAAACTAAACCAATATAGACAGCAGAACATGTATGTACACACACATGCCCTTTACCTTAGATTTTGGTTGTTTAAGTTGTTAAACAATTAAAGCCCTCCCGAGTCTGTCTTTGCCCTCCAGTGATCATAATGTTAAAGGGACTTACATCCATGTATTTATAGTTTTATAAATTGTAGAACTATAGTTTATAGGCTTGCCATGTCTACCTGAATATATTCCCCAATTAAATATAGCTACGGATATTGTAACTTTATAAGAAATATAAATTCAGTCTCCTCTTTAACAAAATAATTTTAAGTTTGCTAGAAAAATCAGTTTAGCTAAGAATATTTTAAAAAGTAATGTAATGATCTGCCCTATAGTCATTTAAAAGACATTTTAAACACCATAAACTAATGACTAAAAGCAACAGATGAAACTATGACAGACTAGATACACCTGAAACAAACTATAGTTATTAAAATCTTGTCACTTCTATAACTTACTGTTAGAAGGTCACTGTGGAATCAGCCTTTAGAAAGTCTCTTAACTCAGTGTAGCTTCATGTTCACTCTCTAAATGAGGAAAATCTAGGGATGGTTTAAATTTCCCCAGAAGGTATGTATTAAGAAATGACATTTAGTTGTTTAGTGAGCAGTGAACCTTCTTAACTGTCTAGTTATATTTTAAATGTCCTTTTAAATAGAAAACATCTGTTTATTATATAGGTAGTGAGAATTCATTGTATAAAATCCAAAGGGACAAAAACCGTATATAAAATCTCTTGCAATCCCAGAGATAGCCACTGTTTGCCAGGTTTTAAAACCATTTTTTTAGTTGAGTGAATGTTTTTGTTTTATTTTACCTCTTTGTATTTTTGGCCAAGATTATGAGCTATAAGCATGATTGAGTGCAGGACTATTTAAATAATAAAATTTAATGGGTTTTTATTTTCACTAGAATTAGAAACCAAATTGCCATTTGGATTAAAACAGTGCCTGGCACATAGTAGCCACTCAAAAATATTTCTGGAGTGAATGCAGAAAACAGTTCAGTCCTCAAAAGGTGGTCAAATTGAATCTCATAATAATTACCATAAGCATAATCATTTTTCATGTTTAAAATTTATAAAATCCTTTTGCATATTCTAAAGGATCCTTATTTCCCTGTGGTATTTTATGACTAAAATGAAGTTTTATATATGTTGATCATTTTTCTGCACATACTTAAACTTTTGAACTTTGAGGGGAAATTGACCATTTCTGAAATTTTCATTCAAGAAGTTCTTTAAAATTTTTCAGACCACCCCTATCTAGGAGACTTGGAGTGAAGGGTTACGATTTTTACATAGGGAAACGTGTTTTTAAAACCAAGGTTGAATTGAACGCAGTGCCTCCACCCTGACGAGCGTACAGTTCTTTAGTGCTCTTCATTCTGCTGCTGCTACCGCACCATCGGGAGGCCGCGGCGCTTTCACAGAACTGTGTGCTGGGGTAAGAGCCTGACTTCAGCAAGTGGTTGCAACAGTGAAAAATATTTCTGAATTTATCAGAAGTAAAAATGCAAACAGTTCCTGAATCAAACACCCTTGGCTAATACTTTCATTCTTACCGACTATACGTGAGCCAATTTTCAGCCCTGGGTACTCTTATTTGACACATATTTCTGCAACTAAATCAGTTTAAATCAGTTAAAAGAACGGAAGTTAAGTTTTAAAGTAAAACCTTTTTATTTTCATTTTTGACAAGTTACTAAAAAATGTAAAATACACAGGAAGTTTTACTAGATACCTATAGCTGTTTTGACTGTTAATTTTTCAACATATTTTTTCAAATGGGAAGTCCTAATGTTTAAGTAAAAAGCTACTAGCTTTTACTGTGTGTCCCATTCAAATCAATAAACACTCCATCAATGACATTCATATTCTAGTATCTCGTCCTACATTGTACTGTCAGGTATGCATATTTAAAGTAATCTTTAATTAAAAATAAAAATAAAATAAAAATGAGATTTAATTTTTAGGTAACTGATGTCAATTTTCTATTTATTACACTCAAACTTTCCCCTTGTATAATGCTGTACTAAGAAGGCTACAGAAGTTGGAAACCTTCAGCTTGTTGTTCTCAGATCCTATTAGTCCACAGAAATTCATGACTTCTGTCTTCACATTTGTACTGTGCAGAAATTGCTAGTTGCCTTCCCTCTGACCGAACATTGATCCTAACGGACATCTATAATCTATAACAAACATCTATGATTAGGTATACCAGATGCTTATGTTTTGCCAAAAGCTGTGTCTCTGGAGGTGTTTGTTTCTGTTTACATAATAGATCATAAAGCATGCTCTTAGAGTTTCACAGAAATGCAAGCAAATGTAAAAGTGTACAACCTGTGTATTAAAGGAAAATTGTGTATCTGTGGAACTAGTTTAAACACCAATGTTTTTAAAATTTGAAGACTTACATAGTTCAGATGTACCAGTTAAGTAGCAAAGTAAACATCATAAATTTATCACTTAAATGATATTTAAACTAAAAATCTAATATTCTAGTGCTTTTTAAGTTTGTGAGGAATTGAGGAAGTACAGTAGTTTGCAACATAGCTTGCTTTTTTCCTTGTAGTTCCTGAAAATTTAGGATTATTTTAAATTAGAAGTTATCTGCAAATGTAATATTTTCAAATGAAAAGATACTATAACTAAACAAGGTAGTGTTTGAAACATATGCTTCTCAAAGCCTACATATATTTCAATTGTTTTTTACTTTGTATATGTAGAGTTAGTTATAGCTAACTAACTTGTGCCATAATTTCACAAATTAGCCACTTAGGGATTTAGATTGTATGAGATATTGTCTGTGGACAATCTGTTGTTCATTTTCAGTGTCTTTACATCACAGTCAGTGCTGGGGGAGAAGTAATGTCAGTCTGTTCTGTAAAGAATGCATCGGGCCTTTGGTTGTCTTGCTCAGCACTGATCCAAGATGCCCTTCCTTTTGAAAGGTCCTTTCTTCCCATTGTCTCTGTAAGTGTCTCTTCCTCTGTCTTGGTTTAAGACTAGTTTCATTATACTACCAGTTTCTAATATGTTGGGTTTTTTATTCACTATTTGATACATTTTTCTAATATATGTTTTTGTTTTAGCAGGTAAAAGAATCATAACTTAATTGTTTCTTTAAAACAATATTCTCTAATAACTATCTTTTTATGCATTTTGCACGTCAACCTTTTTCATTAACATCTGAGATCTTTTATGAAAAGAAGGCATACTCCATGTTTAACAAGCGCTTTTCTGGGAGCTGAATTAAATATTAATGGGCTTCTTTCCCTCACCTCACTGTCCCTTAAGAATGGTGAATCTGTTAACTTTGGCTGCATCCTTAAAAGCTGATGGTTGCTCAGTCTAACAACAAGGGTCACCAAACTTGGCAGCAGAAATGGAGTTAGTCTTACTGTGAGACCTACCCCAATTACTTTATTATTTTTCCAGCTTAAGTTCAAAACAGTTTATGGAAATATTTGATACTGTTTGTCATTTTCAGAACTTTGGGAGCAAACAAACCATTTAGTGTTCGAATGACTATAAATTGTCTGAGAGAATCAAATTTCAATACAGTTGTTTTTTTTTTCTAGACATTTGCCCGTCGTTAAAAACTAATTATAAAAAGTAAAGGTTTAAAGTGTAGTTTAACCAAAACTAGGAAAGATAAAGGTAATGTAGCTTGGGTGAATTAGAACCCATCTACTTTGCATAAATTCTTCAGATTTTAAATGGTGACCAGTTTTTAAAGTTTGTATATGCTTAAAAATTGGTGCTGGGACCATAGCTAGCTATGTCTCTCTCATGTACTTATAACTGTCCATGCAAGTTTCTTTATTCTAAAACAGTACATTTAAAAAGAAAACAAAACTCTATTCCTTATATTTCAGTTGTTCACAGATGCGGTTATGTTCTCATATATTTGTTTTCTCTGCTCCAGTGAGATCATTAGCCTTGTGTTTTTTATAGATGATTTATTCTATGTTTGGAATAGAATTTATTTATTTATTTATATTTTTCCCATTACTGTTTATCCTGCTTATACCCTCTTCCACACACCCCCCAACTGCTGGAATAGAATATATTTATTATTTCCCAGATTGTCATGGAATTGATCAGCACACGTACAGATTAATCCTAATGCATAAGTAAGCATTGTCTAAATGACCTCTTGAACTCAGCAAGAAAAAGTCGGACAAGGACCCTTGCTGTGCACTTATAATTTAATATTTTGTGTTGCTATGTGATTATGTGGTCATTTGAATATGAATTGGCTTTTTAATTGATGATTTCCACATAACTGACCACTTTTCAATTGAAATATGTATATGGAACTAATCTTCTGTTGACTACTCACTATTATGAAATTTAAAATACAAATCTCATAAAACTAGTATGTTGTAATCTTTTTCTCTGCTACCAAATTTGGATAATCTCTGTTTTAAAAGTAAATAGAGAACACTACACTAACTGGTTGCTCTGCATGGATACAGGCTCTGATTTCTCCTCATTCTTTCCACGGATTCTTAAGCCACACACAGTATGTTTCCCTGCATTTTCATGTCACTCCTTGTATGGATAACTCTTTAAAACTCACCCCCCCCTTCTCCTACTTTGCCCTTTACCCAACTTCCTTATGTGCTTATTGGTGTGAAACCCTGGGACATTTAGCCTATACAATAATAGCACTCGACTTGTCCCCCTGTTCCTCCAGGAAAGGAAGTTCTTCAAAGGCTTCTTTGGAAAAGTAAGTTTGATGCCACATTTGTGCTTGTTTTATAAGGAGTTACACCCCTAGTATAGCGCTGATGTATTTAAAAAAAAAAAAAGAAATACAGCTTTGGTACCTCTATAATACAGGAATTGATTTGACTATATATGGAAATTAATGAATTAGAAAGTTGCTATCTATGATATTACCTATGTCTGTTGATAAAAAATCTGATGATTCCTAGGAAAGTCCAATAAATAAATAAAGTAGGTTAAAAAAGGATTGTCTCTTTAAGACTAGGCGTTAAGTTTAATTTGATCTTGTGGAACTATTTATATTAGCATATTAGCTGAATTTTTCACAAGTGGATTTTACTTACTGTTCAGTATTGACAGAAAAATGGGAAGAAATAATTAAATTCAAGTGAAAATTAAATGTTTCCCAATTTTTATACTCAACACTATTTTTTCAATCTAAGTTAAATTTCAGGTGAAGTAATTGAAAGTACATAAACTTATCTTTGGGGATCCTATGATTTTTAACCTGGGCTACTTACTTATGTAAGAAAAACTATTTTGATTAGTTTACCGAATATCTGTTATATGTGGAGTGTTCTGTAGATGCTTTTCAAGTAATGACTGTTTAATGTTCAGATTTCCTTAGAATTAATATATGTACAAGTAGGTAAATACATTTGTAACATTTTCGTGTCCACATTTAGTTTTGAGTGTTACAAAATAATACAGACTGCGAAAGTATAAGAAGAAACTGCTATCATCAGATAACAATGTAAATTACTAAAAGGTTATGTGAATATAAAAATCCCATCACAATTATTTTTACACAGGTTTTATTACTTTGAAAATTTGTTTTATAAAGCAAATAGTTCCCATTTCCTTCTCAAGTAAATATTTTAGTAATAACCCATTTTTACATGTTCTTGTTTAGGGTACCTTTATATTAATGTAGACAAATTTGAAGGATTTTTAGAGTGAACGGTTTTAGTTACTGCTGTCAATCTGAAGTGAAAAGTTATAGAACTGACTCACCACACATGTCACCATAAAATTTTTAATAGACATTTTGAGTCTGAATCAAATTAACAGGTTCATAGTATGTGGGATCATATCTAGAATAACTAGTTCTGTTAACATTTCCATTATTGTTAATTGGAACTTAATTGTTAAGGAAATGTTTTTTGTGGAGTGCTTATTCTTTTCCAAATAGAATTTCTCAAAACAATCCCACATCACCACAGTTATTACACAACTTTTATTTTCCAAGTGATTAGTTTTTAATATGTCTATTATAGTAAAACAGCCTTGTCTATGAAGGCTAGGTTGTTGACATTTACTTCATATATAAACATGTTAAAGATAGATTTTTTGAAGTTTATAATATGGTGTTGAGAAACAAAGGCAGGTCTAATCTCAGCATCAGTCCCAAGGCGGCAGTGTTCCCTGCTGTCCACAGTGGGGCCCTTGCCCCGCTAGGGGAGAGCTGGACGGGACCTTTTCACTGTGTGACACTGCATGTGTCATGTTTTGACACATGACAAACCTGGATGGCACGAAAAAAATTATGAATCATCTCACTTCCTCTTTACAATAACCTTGAAATTATTATTCTCCCTAATGTGCAAGAAAATGGAGGATTTACAGAGGCTAAGTGACCCACCTGAATTCACAGATACAATAAGTGGGAGAAGCTAAGGCTTGGATGCAGATAATCTGACTCCGGCGCCCACACTCTTAATCACTGTACCGTACAGTTGCTCTGTTTCCATATCATTCACAAGCAGACTTTAAAAGGTTCAACTTTAAAGGATGCTAATAAAAAAAGAACTTCCTGGAAAATTATTTTTACTCCCTGACTTCTTTTAAAAGTAGTAGTTAACTTTGGATTTATCTTTAGTTAATTTACTTTTTTATTAGTTAACGCTTTAAAGAGTCTTTTTTAGTGATTCAAATTAACATACTTATTTTAGAGATATTTAAATCATATTAGTGAGGTTGACACCCACAGGACTGCCTTAAAAGGTGCTAAGTAATCCCGTACTGGCATCCGTGTACAAATGCGGCTGTCAGATTGTTTTCTTAATGTTATTGCTGGGGAATTCTTTTGATGGCAGGGCGATTTTTTTAAATATACGATTTAAAAAATTACAGTAAGTCATTCAGAGAGTTTGAAAAACCAAGGCGGGGGGAACAAAAACATCACTCATAATCTTAATTTGAATTGTGGTTTTAAATGCAAAACTTTACTTTGGGGCCTTTTAAATCTTCCAAGTTGCCATCATTCAACTCAAGTCCACACTGCTCTATGAGAAATAGGCTGGTGAAAGAGACTTGGCTGTTGAGTTTGCTAGATCAGTTGTGGTTTGACGAAAGCTGAAAATGAAGAATCTCATAGAATAGTATGTGAGAGGGAGTTTTTAATCCAGCACAGTTCCCTATAAAGTTTGGTTTTTTCCTTAGCCTTCACATCATGTGTGACTTAATGGTCCAGCATAACGAGAACAACAGATATTAAGAAATGTTTCCATCAAACACATTTGGCATGAAAGTAGATAGATGTAAGAATTATTAGCTCTGATTCTGAATTCGTAAGTCATGGCCGGGAGGACTGCTGCTACTTTTCCCTAAGTTGCACCCTGGACCTGACTGCACGGCCACTTCCTGTTCCTGCCTCCCCTGCTGTTGGGAGTCCCAGAAGCTCCATCCATAGGGAACAGGCACTGGCTCTGTTACTAGCCTCTGTCATTAACCCATTGTAAGTTTATACACATCTTAAAGGAGGTAGGAAAAAACTCAGAACCTGAAATAACTTTTCCCACACTAGCCAATTAAATTGCTCATTATTTTAGGGAAGTCAAGAATGTAATCAACTTTTCAGGAAGTGTTTTATGCCTCTTCATTTGTGTTTTTGTCCATACTAGACCAGTACTTTATAACCAAGTAATTATAGGGCATTTAACATTTGAAAAGGATTTTATAATCTTAATATATTTGAGGAACCCCATGAGCTAAGTAATCTATATTCCCTTTTCTGTGAGGAACTAACTGAACAAAGAGATATAAAATGCTTAAACCTCCATATTAGGTCTCTTTTTAAAGCTGTTGTATCAGAAAAACTCAGTTCACTGTACCTCCTGTGAGTCTTTTTCCTGTGCCTCCCGTACTATTTACACAGAATATTTCACTTTTGGTCACCAAACACGTGGAGATTTTTCGCACACCAAGCAGTTCTCAGCAACACCAGCTGGGTACCTGCGACTGAACTGAACTCTGACACCGTCCACCTGGAGATAGTGTCGGCTGCACAGGGTGAGGGCTCAGTCCCGCAACACTGCTCCCACCTTATTTCAGATGCTGCAAGTCCTAGGTCCCCAGGTTGCTCACAACTTCTGTCCAGTTGTTTGGCTACAAATCAAAGGTTCCCATGACCTCTCCCTCAGGTTTGATTAGTTTGCCAGAGCAGCTCACAGAACACATGCAGACACACCAGTTTAACAAAGGAAGTGATAAAGAATACAGATGAAGAGCTACATAGGGCGAGGTCCGGGGATCCCAAGCTCCAGAGTTTCTGTGCCTGTGGAGTTGGGGTGCGTCACCCTCCCAGTGTGGATGTGTTTGCCAACCTGACAGCTCTCTGAACCTCTTAACTTTGGGATTTTATGGGAGCTTTCTCACCTAGGCATGATTATTACTCCATTTTTAGTTCCTCTTCCCTCTCTGGAGAATGGAGGGTGAGGCTAAAAATTCCAAGCTTCCAGTCAGAGCTTGGTCTCTCTGGTGACCAGCCCTCATCCAGGGGCCCACCCAGAATCACCTCATTAGACCAAACGATGCTCCTAGTGCTCTTAACACTCGGAAAATTCCAAGGAGTTGGAGAGCTCTGTGCCAGGAACTGGGGACCAAGACCAATATGTATTTTCTATTATCTTACAAGCATTTACTTATGTTTATATAGAGTTTTATATGTTTTGATATCCTTTGACCTACTTTCTTATTTGCTACTCAGAACACCTCCATGAATTAGACAGGATAGTTCATGAAACTATATTTTACAAATGAATGAATTAGCTCAAAGAGGTCACCCAGCTAGTAGTCAATGGCAGTGCCCACCCCGAAACCAAGGTTTTCTGAAACATAGTACAGAGTCCTTTCACCAACCCTATATTAATGTTCTGCCATTCAAAAGTATTGGCCTTTGCTGTCCTCGGGTGAACCTTAATTAAAATAAATGAAGAAGGGCCTAATGCAGAGGACACAGATTGTTCAAGGGCCTGAATGCTTCCCACAAACATGTGTTGTATGGCCTGTGCAGTTTATAACTTGGAACTAGTTGCCAGTATTCCAGACATTGAAATCTTGCACGTAAAACCTAGGATATGTTTAAAGCAGATACTCACTGACCTGCATCCATGCCCACATGCTCTGTTTTCCCTCCTATTTAAGGGACGACATGCTGCTGGCTGTGGCCTCTCCTCCAGTAGATTCTAATCATCCCAGCTCCTATTTATTCCAGCAGTGCTACCCGCCTCCTCCACCATCAGTTTTTTTTCTCTAGTGGATTGTCCACTAGTATGAAAACGAACCATCCTTTTAAAATAAGGTTTCTTCTTAGTGCCTAGAGTTCCTCTTCTCCCTGCCTTTGTTAAGCCCATTTCCTCAGACTTTTGCCCCCATCACTCCACCAAAGCTGTTCTCGTCAGTTCTTCCTCTGTATCACTATTCCAATGGTTTCGTCACCTTACTCAGCCTATCAAGAGCATTTGACATAGCCCATTCCTCCCCTTCCTTGAAGCACTCCGTTTCTTTGGAGTTCAGGGATCATATTCTTGGCTTTTTCTTACAACGCTGCCTACTTTGCTGTTTGGTTTATATGTGCTACCATCCTTATTTGGGGGGAAAGCCTTTAAAGGCCCTTTGCACTTAAGAAAATGCAGGAAATAGAGTAGATTAGTGTCCTGGGTTAAAAGTTACTCTCAGTGAAGCAGCCTTTGGAGATTGTGGCAGTCTCAACTCCTATAGAAAGCTGCGTTTCTTTCCCTTCACTGTTTCGTCCTTTGAGGAATATTCACTGTATCTTGGAATTACAGTATAAAATCTGTTTATTACACGATTCTGTTCAGAAATTCAAATGCCATCAAATTATAAGACGGTAAGGCTTTTCTCCAGTTAAAAAAAAATGAAGCCAAGTTTTCTGTGACAGCAGAGAAGTCTCTTGATTATTTATTACAAGGCACACCATGTCATGGTTGGTTGCCTGTTAATACATTATTACTCTGTAATGACTGGGTTTTCTTAGTGTGCAGATGTGCACAGAAGGACTGACCTGTGATTCTTTACCCGTTGGATACCCTTGAAGGTCTCTTTGGTTTGTAGCAGAACTTTGTGAAAGCAAATCACTGTTGCTCAGCAAGCGTGACATGCTCTGCCCCTGCTGCCCGAACTGTTGGCTGCTTTGTCATAGCTCATGGCTCTGCCAGATTACGCTTCCGTGTGTCTTTATAGCATTTCTTCACGCCAGCTTACATTAGAACATCCGCTTAGCCTTTTTGCTCTTAGCTGTCATGTGCCTAGCAGAATTGTCTTGCCTCCAAATATTCTGTTTATGTTGATTAATTGCATGCTCTTATCTCACTGGGATTTGGGGGATCATAGAACTTTAGAACTGGAAAGCACCTGAGATCTGAGTCACAGTTTAAAATAATAGGAGGTAAGCACATTTGAAAACAACAAAAACAGAAAAGAAAAATAATTCAGGGATACAATTTCAAACAGATTTAATATCTCAATGTAATGAATTCTCTTCAAAAAGATTTAATTAATGACCACTTCTTAGGGATTATGGTGATTTATGTCAAGTTGGCATACTGTGGCACCCTGCTTGTTTTGGTGAATAAAGTTGTATTGGAACAAAACTATGTTCATTTGTTTACGTATTGTCAGTGGCTGCTTTTGTGCTCCTGTGGCAAAGTTCATAGTTCTGACATAGACCGTATGGCCTGTGAAGCCTTAAATATTTATCTGGTCCTTCACGTACAAAATTTGCCAGTTTCTGATTTAAACAATTTAAAATTTTATTTCCCCAACCAGAAATCTGAAGTACTTTCCTAGATAACACCAATATGTAAAATGAAAGAGTACCTATAAGAGTCTGTCAGCCTACTGAGAATATCACCAACTTATGATCTTTGTCCTTTTTCAATTTCTTATAAAAAATGTACTTAAAATACTCTGTAGATTGATCGGTAGTGGTAGTTCTTTATTGTAATTAGCTATTTCAGTTACTTTTTATCATGAGTGCTTTTAAATTTAGGGGAAGTGATGTTACAGTTTACTGAACTTGTTTAAATTACTATTATTGGTGTTATTTTTGCAACCATTGTGTTTCTTCACTGGTGTTTTCATGTCCAGGTTATCGGGACATTTCTTTGCAGTATGTGTAAGCTTCCAGCGTCAGCCTGCTTCATTTCTGTGTCGGTTTCTATCTGCCCATAATGAAAGGTACTCAAGGCAGATGTTAATTCTAAAATTCTAAGTTGGATATTTAAAGAGTTGAGTGGTTACTTGAAAGTTGTCATTACATTTGTCATCTATCATCCATAGGTTAGCTGGAGCCTTCTACTCAGATGTCACCAGTTTATATTCAGAGTTAACTGAAGTCCTCTCCATGTTAGATTCATTTCTTTCCTCGAAGAATAAGCAGTTTTCTCTTTGTTGTAAAACTGGTTTTTGGCACATTGACACTAGCCGGTGTGAATTCTACCTAGAACCTTGAAATTCTTTTTTTTTTAATATTTTATTTATTTATCTTTAGAGGGGAAGGGAAGGAGAGAGGAAGGAAACATCAATGTATGGTTGCTTCTGGTGCATCCCCTGCAGGGAACTGGCCCCTGCCGGAAACTGGCCTGCAACCCAAGCATGTGCCCTGACTAGGAATCGAACCGCTATCGTCTGGTTCACAGGCCCGCACTCAATCCACTGAGCTACACTATCCAGGGCTAGAACCTTGAAATTCTTTTTTTTTTTTTAAGATTTTATTTATTTATTTATCTTTAGAGGGGAAGGAGAGAGGGAGAGAAACATCAATGTATGGTTGCCTTTTGTGTGTCCCCTTGCTGGTAGTTAGCCTGCAAGGAACCGGCCTGCAACCCAGGCATGTGCCCTGACTGGGAATCGAACCGCGATCGTCTGGTTGGCAGGCCCGCGCTCAATCCACTGAGCTACGGCAGCCAGGGCTTAGAAGCTTGAAATTCTTATTAAAATAGAAATGTTGGAACAGCAGTGATGAAATAACTCTTAATATCTTACATCTACATTACCCCACCACATTGTTATTAGTTTCTGAATTATTGTGTAGTCTTTTTTGTAAGATTTTTTGTATTTAGCCCTGGCTGGTATAGCTCAGTGGATTGAGCGCAGGCCTGCGAACCACACGATCGCTGTTCGATTCCCAGTCAGGGCACATGCCTGGGTTGCAGGCCAGTTCCCGGCAGGGGATGCACAAGAGAAAACCATATATTGATTTTCTCTCCTTCTTTTCTTCCCTTCCCCTCTAAAGATAAATAAATAAAATCTTAAAAAAGATTTTTTGTATTTATTTCTAGAAAGAGGGGAAGGGAGGAAGAAAGGGAGAGACATCAATTGATTGCCTGTCAAATCTCTGGCCTTTGGGATTGTAGGATGACACCCAACCAACTGAACCACTGCTGGTCAGGGCTGTAGTATTTTTTTAAAGAGGTGTTTGTAGCAAACTCACCCTCATCTTGGCCTACATCCATCTGGACATGTACTTTTCACCTCTTTCACAGTGATTCCCACACCTTGACCACTTTCCTTTTCTCTATCTGAATTTAGAAAGAAAAAAGAGGTGTTTTTGTCACTAAGATGTATGTAAACTGTACATTTCATACTGACTCTGGGTGATTTGTTTGTTCGCTTTGCTAGCTGACTTCTTCTATCCCCTTGTGTATTAGTTTTAAGTGGACAGTTTTAAGGCAAACAAAACCAAAAACTTTCATCTTCACTCTATGACTTTCTAAAAATTTCTTAGGAATATTACTTTATATTATCAGAATGAAAGACTAAAATTCACAAATAATACAGAAGCATTGCTACTATATAGAACCTATGAGGAGAAGGTTGGACTTAATTTCAGCTACAGGTGTCTTGGAGCCTTAATATCTCAGAGACTGGTGGAAGTAGCTATAATGTGACAGACTGGAGTGATATCCAAGTGCCAGCACCCAGGTGTATAATCAAATACAAAAAAAAATTGATGTTGTCTGTTTTCTTCTCTCTCTTTACAGAGATCAGAGGTCATGAAATATGACAAATACACTGCTTCACCGAGAAGTTAGTACAACACCATTATAAAGACATACCTCAAAAAGTAGAGATGTTTTGATAACAGTATAACTGGGCCAATAAACTGTTGTATCTCCCTGTCAGGGGTGTCCAACCTTTTGGCATCTCTGGGCCACACTGGAAGAAGAGTTGTCTTGGGCCACACATTCAATACACAGACAGTAACGAAGACTGATGAGCAAAAAAAAGGTTTTAAGTAAATTTACAATTTTCGGTTGGGCCACATTCATAGCCATCCTGGGCTGAATGCAGCCTGTGGGCCGTGGGTTGGACACCCCTGCATGGTAAGGAGACTAATGGGAAACATTCCTATTTTAAAATGGCCTTTTATTTTTCCCACCTTCAATCTCCCAACTTTGAAGTACTTTTATCTGTTGGCTCAGATACTGAACACTGCGGGCTACAATTGCTCAATAAGGAGACTAATAAAACTTATCATTTAAATCTCCTATACAGGATTTGCAGTGTCATTTGGGAGTCGCCTCTGTCACTGATCAGCTCTTTTCTATTCCCTACAGCAAATATTTAGCACATTCATTTCTTTAACAAATATTTCTTAAACTCCTACTCTGTACTAGGCACTGTTCGAAGCTCCAAGGTTATGGCAGTGAACAATAAAGTTGGACACAACCCTTCCCTTAAGGAGCATACCTTCCAGCAAGTACTGAACACTGTGCTCATGTGTGTGTTGGCTAAATACGGGCAGTTACTGTGATTGGCATGACTGCTGCTGCCCCCGTCTGCCTGAAACAGCCCCGGTCTAACACCTGTTCCACTTGCAAAGGGGTCCCAGTTTTAGACAAAATTATATGACCATCCTAGTTCTAAACCTTTTATGTATATTAATTCATTTAGTCCTCATGATAATCTCATGAGGTACATAAGATTATTAGCAGCATTATGCAGGTAGTGAAACTGAAGCACAGAGAAGGTGAGTCATTTGCCCTCCGTCATGTAGTAAGTGGCAGGACCAGAATCCAAACCCAGACAGCAGCCTGGTTTCAGAGTTCGTGCTTCAGTCCCCAAGTTACACTGCCCCTAGACTGCTAGTGTAAGTCTTTCTGTTCTTCTCTGCTTCTCTGCCTTCTCCTCCCCAGCAAAGTAAAGCAGGTGATCTCATTTCCTTCACAGATAAATTTGTGACTCTACAAAGTCCTTCAACTTGCTAAACCCTAAAATGTCTTCATTTCTACTCAGCCTCGCTTTGTCCCTCCATTTCAAGGAAAGGGGTCATCCCTCTTCCTGTCTAAAACTTGTATATCTGCCTCATCCCATCCCACCTCCTGGATGACTTTGTTTTCTAAATTATTCCTCTCTTGCCCTGACCAGCTTGGCTCAATGGGCTGGGCATCATCCCAGAAAGCTAAAGGTCACTGGTTCAATTCCTAGTCAGGACACATGCCTGGGTTGCAGGGCATGTGAGAGGCAACCAACCCTCTCTTTCTCCTTCCCTTCTCCTCTCTGAAAATAAATATATATCATCTTTTAAAAAACTATTCTTTTTTTCTTGGGCCTTCAGTCTTCCGCTTTCCACTAGCTTTGCCCACTCAGCATATAAGCTTGATCTGTTATTGTTGTTGAAGGGTATCTTTCAGGAAGCTTTATGGTTGGGAAATGTTTCTTAAAGCTTAGTAATTTAACTATGATAAATGCCTACCAGTGATTTATTACCCTGTTAAATCCCAGATCATTGTGTGTATTTCTGGTCCTTTTTCCCAACCCTTACCATCTGCAGATACTTTACAGATGAATGAATGGGGGCTCAGAGGACTACATAACTTGCTTAGCTTATGAACAGTGACACTGAATTCAGACTCACATTTTCCTTAATCCAAAGTTTCTTTTATTGCTGGTACATCATGCTAATTTATCACAATTCTTAAAGACTTCCTTTGATCCACTGCCTGTCCTCCATTGCCCTATAGCTCTCCTTTATGTAGAAAACCATTTTCAAAGAACATATTTAATACTCATAGACTCTTCTTGCCTTTCATTTACTTTCCAGCCCATCCTAGTATGACTGCCACTTCTGTATGAATCAGGACCCTCCAGAGAAACAGAACCACCATCTCTTTATCTCTCATATATATTTAGGTTAGGTTGTATCTATCTATACATACATGTAGAGAGCTGCTATGACTCCCTGTCTTGGTAGCGTGGCCTACGTCAGTGCAGGATGGTGTCATTGATAAACAGAGCTTGCCTCCTCGTACAACCACATCAAAATAACAACTAAAATGTAGGACAACCATCACTCAGAACCATCAGAAATTGAGTTGCATGGAGGTCTGACAGCTATGGAATTAAATAAACCACATCCATCAAGACTGGTAATAGGGGTGGAGATGTGGAACGGGCTAGTCCCACATCCATGTGTGGTGGATAAATATTCAAAAGGGTATCTTGGGAGTGAGGAGTCCCAGCCCCACCTCAGGACCCCTGCCCAGGGTCCAGTGCCAGGAAGATAAGTCCCCATAACTTCTGGCTGCAAAAACCAGCAGGGATTATTGAATCAGTAAAAGAAATTTCTGCAGTCCCAAGCAGTTCCCCTTAAAGAACCCACATATGGACTTGCACACCCTCTGAGCTCCTCTACAAGCTGGGGTCGCAGCTTGAAAGGCATCAGTGGCATATAGGGAGGAACTGAAGTGTCTGGCATCAAGGTGGGAGCTGGAGCACAGCTTTCTCCCAGGCAGAAAGGCAGACAGAGGTTATTGTCACTTTTCTGAGCCTTCCTCCCATGGAGCCACACAGCCAGCAGGCAGGTGCCCTACCTGAAACTCCATCAACCTGGCTAACACTATTTGGCCCACCCTGGAGATCCCCCGAGACTCCTTCCCAGCTCACTTACTGGCCCATCCAAACATTAACTCTGAATGTTCCATGTGAATGGCTGATCTTGGCTCATGTTTTACAGTTTCCTAAATCCTATCAAACAAACAACAGCTGAGTGGCCCCGGGCCCAGCACTAGCATCAGCCAACCTAGATTCAAAGCTTGGCTTCCCCTGGGAATCTCCAAGCCCAGCACAAATAGCAGCCATCTCAGATTGCTTTGTAGCTCAGGTCAGGTGACCCTGGCAGACCACACATGGGGGCTTCACCTTGGCCCTCACCACTCGGGAAACCCCAGGATCTCTTCACCCAGCGCACAGCTACAGATCACGTCAGAACACCACACCCTATCCCTGCACAGCTGATCCTCGATGGAGGGCAGAGGTTGGTGGTCAGTGGTCACAGCCAATCCTTACAACTGACTAGCCTGGGTAAATCACTCCCATTGACCTGCCAACAGCAATCGATTCTCAGCTACAAGAGGAGGACATACTCAAGCCACATGAAAGGCATGCCTCAAGTACCCATGGGGTTTGGGTGATTGGAAGCTGTGCCACTGGACCCTACAGAACACCCACTACATTAGGCCACACTACTAAGACAGGGAGGCTGCCAAAATAAGGAGACAAAGAAATATGTCCCAAATGAAAGAACAGATCAAAACTCCAGAAAAAGAACCACGCAAAGAGGAGATTAGACAACCTATCTGATGCACAGTTCAAAATACTGGTAATTGGGATGCTCACAAAACTGATTGAGCTTGGTTGCAAAATGAAGGAAGAAATGAAGGCTACACAAAGTGAAGTAAAGCAAAATATACAGGAAACTTAACAGTGAAGGAAAAGAAACTTGGACTCAAATCAAGAATTTGGAACAAAAGGAAGAAATAAACATACAACCAGAACACAGTGAAGAAACAGGAATTCAAAGAAATGAGGAGAGGCTCAGGAACCTATGGGACCACTTCAAGCACTCCAACATCCGAATCATAGGGGTGCCAGAAGGAGAAGAGGAAGACCAAGAAATAGAAAACTTATTTGAACAAATAATGAAGGAAAACTTCCCCAATCTGGCGAAGGAAATAGACTTCCAGGAAGTCTAGGAAGCCCAGAGAGTTCCAAAGAAAGTAGACCCAAGGAGGAATACACCAAGACATACCAGCATTCAGTTACCCAAGATTAAAGATAAGGAGAGAATCTTAAAAGCAGCAGGAGGAAAGGAAACAGTTACTTAAAAAGGAGTTCCCATAAGGATATCTGCTGACTTCTCAAAAGAAATTTTACAGGCAAGAAGGGGTTGGAAAGAAGTATTCACAGTCATGAAGGAGAGGGACCTATATCCAAGATTACTCTATTCAGCAAAGTTATCATTTAGAATGGATGGGCAGATAAAGTGCTTCTCAGAGGTAAATTTGAAGGAGTTCATCATTACCAAGCCCTTATTATATGGAATGTTAAAGGGACTTATCTAAAAAATTAAGGTCAAAAACCATAAACAATAATATGACAACAAACTCACAACTGTCAATGACTGAACCTAAAAAACAAAAACAAAAAAATTAAGTAAACAATGAGGACGGGAACAGAATCACAGAAATGGAGGTCACAGGGAGCATTGTCATTGTGGAGGGGGTGGGGGAGAATGAGGGGAAAGGTACAGAGAATAAGAAGCATAAATGGTAGGTACAAAACAGACGGGGAGGTTAAGAATAGTATAGGAAATGGAGAAGCCAAAGAACTTAATATGTACAATCCATGGACATGAACTAAGGGGGGACAGGTAGGGAGAAGGAGGATAAAGGGGAGGGAAAAAGGAGACTACTATAATAGCATAATCAACAAAATAATTGAATCTAAAAAACCAACTAAGCAAACAAAAAGAACAGACAAAATCATGGATATGGAGAGCATTGTGATTGGTGCGAGAGAGGAGGGGGTGCGGGGGAGTGGGTGACGAGGTGAGGGGACTAAGAAGTACAAATGGGTAGTTACTGCCTAGCCATGGGGATGTAAAGTACAGCATAGGAAATGAAGCAGCCAAAGAACTTACACATGTGATCCATGGGCAGGAGCAACAGTATGGGGATTGCCTGAGGGAGTAGAGAGTGCTGGGTGGAGGCAGGCAGAGGGAAAAATTTGGGTAATTGTAATAATCAATAAAGCATATTTTAAATAATAAGAATTGGCTCATGTGATTGAGGCAAAATTTCTTCTCTGGGAAGAAAGTTTTTACCTTAAGGCTTTCAACTGATTGGATGCCCCCCTCCCCACATACTGTCAGGTTAATCTCCTTGGCCTAAAATAAATTGATTGTACATGTTAATCACACCTACAAAATACCTTTACTAAATACCTTTGCTAAATACCTTTAGCAACATCTATACTAGTGTTTGACCAAACGACTGGGCAACCGTAACCTAGCCAATTTGACAGGTAAAATTAACCATCAAAACCCCCATGGCCCTACCGTGTCTTCTCCGTTACTAAACCCGATGGGCACTTTTCACAGCTTTTATTACTTGATCGCTTTGCAACATTCGGCATTTTGGACCACCCGTTACTTCCAAAGCCCCTCTCCTTTTGTTTCAGTCATCCTAGTGTTTCCCAATTTCCTGTCCTTCTGGCTATTTCTTTTCTCATGTTTCAAAGACTTAACTCATCTTCTCCCAATTCTTTAATTATTGATCGTCCTTTCTATCCTGGGCCCCTCTTATTATTCCCATTAATGATGTCTCCCAAATCTTGAACTCCATCTTAGAATTCTCTGCCGAGCTTCACACCTGTGCATCCGATCACCTGTTGCATGGCTCCACCTGGATGTTGCACGGACACCTCAACCTTTGCTTGTCTGAAAACTGAAGTCCTGTCCTTTCCCTCTCAAACTTGCTTTTCCGTCTCTTCTACGCTCTTAGTTTGTGGTGCCTCTCCACCCACTTACCCAAATCAGAAACCAGAGAGGATCCGCAGCGTCTCCCTTACATTTCCGTGCAAAACCTTCTCTCCATCCCCATCTCAACTGAGAAGGCTCAGTCCTCATTTTCTCTCACCTGGGATCTTGGTGTGGTCTTTTTGCCTCCTGTCGTTCTCTTTCCAGCTCCTCTGCGCTGGTGCCAAAGTGATGTTTTAGGAATGCCAGTCTGTTCGTTCATGTTTAAATTCCTCCAGTATCTCCTAATTGCCCACAGAATCAAGGTGGAATTCTGTAGCAGGCCTGCAAGGCCCTCTGTGGCTAGGCCTTTCCTTCTCCTTAGCTCCCCCATCATACTTTGAAGCGAGTATTTTCGGAGCCCAGGCTTGCCATGTCCTGTATTGCCGTCTTCTGCCCAGCATGTCCACTATTTCTGTCCGTTCCCTCCTTCCCACCTTGAGCATTCAGAAAAGCTATTTCAGCACCCAGTTCTGTCTTCTCCTCTGAATAACCTTTCTTGATTCCACAGATAGATTTGACTGTGCCGACTTCCTGACATCCTTATACATTGTTTTCTGTTCTACTATAGCAGTTACCACTGTGTTATTTTTTTGTTTATCCGAGTGCCACCTTTCAAGTATTTTCACTGTCCGGCATATAATAGACTCTGATCTGATGTGTGGCAGTGATGGAGATGGTGAGCCGAGTGGGTTACACAGTTCATTTAAATAAGCACATGCCTTCCATATTGAGGGCTGTTGGGGCTTGGACACAAAGGAGAATGGTAGACATTTCTTTACCTTCCTTTGTCCCCTCTAGAAGCTGCTGCTTTGACCCTATAGTACCTGATCCCTTTATACCTATTCGCAGCTTTCACTTTGCTTTTGTTTTATTTTGCTTGTATCCTTGGAGCAGTTAGAAAGAAAGGAAGCTGTTAAATTATTATTGCAAACCACCACACTCCCATTTTCATTTCATTACAGGAGAAACCGTACATTAGCTTGTCCCCATGCAATTCTTGTGTGCAAGAGAATTCTTTTCTCAGCAGTAAAGAGAATTCATGTTACATTAACCATACTTTTCAACAGATTTTTAATTTTCCTATGTCCCCAAAATGGTTCCGTGCATTTAACGTCAAATTAAAAACTAAACTAATTCTGTGTTAATCCCGAGAGAAGAAATAATGTTTTTTAAAGGAATAATGACAAATTCTTGGGTTTTTAAGATGAAAATTGCAGGTGACCAAAGGTCCTGCTGTGTGCATTGGGGTCAAAGGATAGTAGAATGGTCAGCATCTCAGTTTAGACTTAGGCGTTCCTTTCTGCTCTAAGAACATGCGGAGAAGCTACTTGTGGTGTAACTCCTTATGTATTTAAACTTACCTGGCTCTTGGTTTTCTTGGTTCATTTGTTAAGTGGGTGAAGAATCTACTTATGAGTTCTTTGCCCTTTATGGAATGTGGTATCTTGGTTTAATTCCGTATATCCCTTCCCTTTTACTTCATTTTATTGTATTATTTTGCATTGTGTTTCTAGAATAATGGCTTTGGCTTGTTTTTTCCTGAATGTTTCTGCAGTTTGGTTTGAGTATCTGGCTTTGGGCACCCCTCCTGGACTCCATTTGTTCTTGTGGTTTTGGAAGGCGGAAGTCAGTGTTTTCTGTGGAAGATGACTCTTTTTTGTTAATATTGTGTATGTGTGTCTCTCCCCTTTTTCCTTTTTTGGTTTCTCTTAAAAGACTGGAAAGAAAGCAGTGAAGGCGGTTCTGTGGGTGTCAGCAGATGGACTCCGAGTCGTGGATGAAAAAACCAAGGTAAAACTTCCGTAAGCTTAAATGTAACAACTCACGTGTTTGTCTAATCCCTGATGAGCCAATATCATGCCATTAAGCAGTTGTGGTCACTCTGTACCCTTTCACTTCCAGTTTAGCGAGAGGAAGGGGGTGGGGACAAACAGTGACTTGTTGTTCTACTTACTTATTGCATGTATTGGTTACTTCTTGGTTGAACCTGCATCCTTGGCCTATCAGGAAGATGCTCTAGCCAACTGAGTCACCTGGCCAAGGCTTTGTATCTTTCCACTGTGTCAAAAGTACAATCTTCTCAGACTAGTTAGTGTTTAGGAAACCAACTGAGTCACTCATTTACCTTATAAAGAATAGAACTCACTCAACATTTTGCTCTACATGACACAGCATGTCGTGCTCTACACGACCAAGCATTGTCATTTAATGTTAAGATCTGAGGTCTGTTTTTGTTGTTACGTATTTTTAAGAAATGTTTATTCCCCACAGATGTAAAAAAACGATGCAAAAGATGATGAACCTTTTACCACAGTTATATATTTTTTAAAAATGACAGACCACATTTGAAACTTTTTCTTGTTCCTTAATAAAACACTATTTTTTTAAAGTGATAGTGAACTGATTAACCTGTTATGTAACTGAAAGCCCAATTCAAATGAAATCTTGAGGACTTGTCAGTGGCTCATTTAGCTGAAATTTACTTAGAATTCACACAATATATCAAATCATAGGTAGCGTTTTGCCTTTGAAAGAAAGGGATCCTACACGCCTCAGTAAGAACAGAGACGGATTCCTCCCTTAGAGAACATGTGGTGTTATGTAAGTACATTAATCATTAATTTAAATTTCCTAAGAGACCTTAAAGTCTGGAGAAATTTTAACAGGACAGCAGTTTTTCAAAAAAAACTCAAATGTTGCTGGACCTAGGAGATAGTCTGTCAGGTAAAGGAGAGTTTGATGGTTAACTTGCCTGATATATTTTAAGTGATTTAATACAAGGGAGAAACCCCCTGCCCCCACCAAGAAGAAACAGAATTATCTTCTGGAGGGCAGGCCCCTTGTAGTACAGGCTTCCCCTGCTAGGTGAGTGTTCTAGGAACCCATCTGTGTCAGTGTACTAGCTGGAGTTGTTGTGAGAGGCTGCGTTCAACTTCCAGTGCATTTGCCCATTTCATGATGGGCGATTTACGAGTGCACCTGCCCACACTGTGCTGATTGTTCGGCAGTTTTTGACCAAAAGTGGCATGATCCTCATGCCCTCCCCCCCATTCACCTGATCTTGCCCCAAGTGACTTTTTCGTCTCCCCGGATGAAAAATGTCCTCAAAGGCAAACGTTTTGCTGATGTGGAAGAAGTAAAACAAAACAAAAAAAAACAGCAGAAGCACTAAAAGGCATCAAAATCGACGAGTTCAAAAACTGTTTTGAGCAATGGAAAAAATGCCTGTAATAGATGTATTACATCAACTGGAGAGTACTTTGAAGGTGACTGACGTTTGAACATGTAAGAATAAATACACAATTTTCTATAAATAAATTCTGGGAGAGGGTTTTTGGTCCCCCCTCGTATAGTTGCATTTCAGTTATTTTGATCTTCCATCTACGGCGTTTTCTTTTAAGTTCAAGAGAGTGGTAGCGTTAAATGTACATGACTCTTGGAAACCACGGTCATTTTTGTTAGATTATTTTTAAGGACTTGGGCAGTCTCCATAAGTGGTTTGGTTAAAATTCGTATGTACAATAGTGAGAAAGTGATGTTTCCCCCTGGTGGCTGCTTATAGCAGTGGCAGTAATTAGTTCTTTCCACCCAGTAGTAATTGGTGGATTGTCACTCTTGGACTCATTGTGAGGGGAAAAGAGATTTTGCGCTGTGTACAGTATACAAAGGGCTCATATTTAGAATCTGTAAACAGCCCCTACACATGTACAAGACGATGACAGCCAGCACAAAAGACAGTCCCTTAGCTAAAGAGGAAATCCGTAGTAATAGAGGTTATGTGAAATAAAATCACAGTCTGCAGGATTGCAAAATTTAAGTATTATATGGAAATTGGACTAAGTATATGGATTTCAACATATTATAAATTAATTAAACATGAACCTATTATGATAAAATTAGAAT
Organism: Sturnira hondurensis; assembly: GCF_014824575.4. NCBI lineage: Eukaryota > Metazoa > Chordata > Mammalia > Chiroptera > Phyllostomidae > Sturnira > Sturnira hondurensis. The sequence continues at coordinate 21,732,057 of NW_028093774.1, forward strand.
CAGCAAGCATATGTTTTAGAACATGAAAATGGCCCTAGCTGGTGTTGCTTGAGTACCACCCTATGAACCAAAAGGTCACCAGTTCAAATTCCAGTGAAGGCACATTCCTGGATTGCAGACCAGGTCCCAGTTGGGGGCCTGGGTTGGGGGCATGAGAGAGGCAGCCAATTAATGTTTTTCTCTCTCTTCCTCCATCCCTACCCTCTCTCTAAAAAATAAATAAAATCTTAAAACCATGAAGGTGAGGGGAGGCATCTGGGAAAAGGGCCTCATGGGATCTCTCTTAGGTCATATTCTTTTTTTTAGGGTACTTCATAATACTTTATTTTACAGCTCCCCCTATTCACAATCATCTAAGAATCCCAGGAGATTACTCAGGTCAAAGAGCCTAGCCCTGTTCCCAGACTCCTCTTGGAGCAACGGTTCTCAGCTCTGGTGGCACATTAATTTTGAGTATTCAGACTGCTGGCCTCAGATCCAGCTATTCCATAGGCCCGACTCATCAGATACAGGGGATTTTGCATTACAAAATAAACATTCTGTGTTTCGTCTGAGAAGCTTGAATAATGTCCTAAATCCTCTGTTCCTTTTTGCTTCCCTTTTTCTAGGACCTCATAGTTGACCAGACAATAGAAAAAGTGTCTTTCTGTGCTCCAGATAGGAACTTTGACAGAGCCTTCTCTTACATATGTCGTGATGGCACCACTCGGCGCTGGATCTGCCATTGCTTCATGGCTGTCAAGGACACAGTGAGTTCTGCATGGGTTTCATCATGACTAGCCTCAGTTAGCCAAACTCCTTCCAGGTTGGCTCAGTCAAGCAATTTCCACTACATTTTTGACAGGCACCTGCTGTTACAGCCCTTAGAAGTGGCTAAACTAGCCACTTCCATTCCTTTTACTCAGGTAATCCACACTCTTGGTGTGACCCTGCAGCTCAGGGTACAAGATGGTTAGCCAAGGTCCAAGGTCATGAAAGGGAAGTAGGAGTGTTCTGGTGAGGGTGACTGCCAAACTTTATTTGAAACTTTTCATTTTTAGAACTGTTTTCAAGATTCTTACATGTATTTGTTTGCTAAGACATCTGGGTGAAAGATTTTGACAGTTAAAAGGTGCTTATAAATTTATTTGCAAAGAGACTAGTACAAATGAAAGAACTAAGTTGGAGTATATTTTCAACTAATTAAAACAATGGAAATACTAAATTACGGTATAATGGAGTATGCTAGAAATTGTTGCATACTTGAAATGTGTGGTTTGTTTAAAAATAGAGAATAACCTACTATCGTTTATGTAAATTACCCAAAATTCTCACATGAAAGACAAGTATCTTACAGGGTGGTGATCCTAACTATAATTGTAGTATGGCATTGAGCGTATAATTTCTGAGTTTTTAAAAGTCCAGATGGAATAAGGCAGTATAGCCATTCCTGAAGGCCTCAACCCAATAAACTCCTACCAAAGTGTAACCTGAGAGGGAAGTGGTGACCGTACTCTGAAATCGACCGAAGGGTTACGTTCTTGGAGACAGCGGTGTACAAATACTAGATGCTCAGGCTCTGAATCAGGTCTGGGTTCCAGCCCTGATTCTGGTTCTCACTAGCAGTGGTGTTTGTGGTAAGTTACTTAACATTCTCTCAGTCGTAGTGTCCGCTTCTACAAGATGAAGATAACACTTGGCAAAAACTAACGTAGACGATAAATATAAGCACTCTTAGCACAGGGTCTGGGCCATGGTAAGTGCTCCAAAGTACTGTCTATTATTAGTAAAGCTGTTTCTCCAGCTGGTCTAGGGTGGTGCTTGAGTAGGGATTTGTCTTCAATGACTTCTGCCCCAAACCTAAAGAGAAAGGATAAACGCCCTTGGCCCATAGCTCAGTCCTTGTAGCAGAGCTGGGCGCAAGGGCAGACGGGGTCTGAGGCTCTTTCAGCGCTCCCCCTGTGTCGTGCTCTGGTGCCTGCCCTTATGTGACCCTCCTGAAAAGTTGGATGGAGCCTCCTGTGGGTCCAGAAAGAGTAAGTCCGTCAGTCTTTAAGCAGTGATGTGAAATCTTAGGGACAAGAAGCATTTCAAACATTACCTCTCCTTATGATATCTGGCATTGGCATGTGAAATCCAGTTAAATTACTTGCTCACAGCCATATGGAGGAGCAGATACTTCCATGGTTTGATTGTGGAAACCCCACAATGTTCACTATTGTCAAATATATGTCTCCTTAGTATTAAGGATGCCAACAGTTATTGCATCATCTCTAAGTTAAAAAAAATTATTGGTTTGAGAGAGATAAAAAAACATCGATATGTTGTCCTACTTATTTTATGCATTCATTGATTGAGACTTGTATGCGCCTTGACCAGGGATCAAACCTGCAACCTTGGCATATCAAGGTGATATTATGACCAACTGAGCTACCCAGCCAGGGTTCATCTCTAACTTTTTATTCCACATTAGGGATATGGTCTAAAATACAAATAATGTTCAATGGAATGTTATGCAGCAGTAAAAAAGAATAAGATCTTGCCATTTGTGATATCATGGATAGACCTGGGGATATTGTGCTAGTGAAATAAGTCAGAGGAAGACTAATACTGTATGGTTTCACTTACATGCATACTAAAAAAAAACAAGCAAGCAAAGAAGAAAATAAGAGCAGTTTCATAGAAACAGAGACCAAAGGGATAGTAACCCTAAGTGAGGGGGCGGGGGGAATGCATGAACGGTGAAGGGGAATAGAGTCAACAATATTGTGGTAAGTTTGCACAGTGAAGATAGTTACTGGAATTAGTGTGGTGATCACATTGTAAGGTATGAAAATGTTCAGTCACTATGTTGTACATCTGAAACTAGTATAACTAATATAATAATGTATGCCAGCTATACTTAAGTTTAATAAATAAAATGGGCAATATAGATGAAAATAAAATATAAATAACCCTGGTAAAAATAATTCATTGAGCCCTGGCTGGTGTAGCTCAGTGGATTGAGCATGGGCCTGTGAACCAGGCGATTGCAGTTCAATTCCCAGTCAGGGCACATGCCTGGGGTGCAAGCCAGTTCCCAGCAGGGGACGCATGAGAGGCAACCACATTGATATTTCTCTCCCTCTCTCCTTCCCTTCCCCTCTAAAGATAAATAAATAAAATCTTTTTTAAAAAGTGAATGTCAAAATATTAAAACATAATAATAATAATTCATTGAATTTATTAAATTTACTCTTGGTGATCAATCCAGTATATCTTTAAAACAGTGTTTATTTTATTAAGCCTCCTCCTTTCACAGACAATCTGTTTTATCTTTTTTTCCTTTTAAATATTTTATTTATTTATTTTTAGAGAGTGGGGAAGGGAAGGAGAAAGAGTAAAGAGAAACATCAATGTGTGGTTGCCTTTCCCGGGTCCCTTACTAGGGACCTGGCCTGCATCCCAGGCATGTGCCCCAACTGGGAATCGAACCAGCAACCTTTTTGCTTCACAGGCCCATGCTCAATCCACTGAGCTACACCAGCCAGGGCTGTTTTGTCTGTTTAATTCCTGTTTAAGAAGAAAAACATGCTTTAACTTTTGCTTGTGTGTGGTTGGGAGGTAGAGTCAGGATGAGAGATAGAAGAATATAGGGAAGGTATAGGGGGAAGCCTTTTAAAAGCCCTGTGGGTCTAGAATGGGGAATGGTGCTCGGAGGGGAGAGTGTTCAGAAAGAGGAAGCTGAGAAAGCTAAGCTTTCATTTGCCTGATCCCCTTTTCATCACTGGAGTTGTCTATTGGAAGTTTCAAGTTTGCACCTTTTGTTTCTAGACACATTGACAGTGTATTTAAGCTCCTGAAATTGGCCCTGCCTTTCCAGTGGTTCTTAGAAATGCTTGGTGAACATTCCCACTACCCTAAATGGCAAATAGAGATTCGCATTTCAAGACTTAGGGTTTGGAAGCTTCAGCAGTGTCTCCTAAGCTGGTGGCCAGAGCTTCTGTGACAGAGGGAGCCTGGCCAATGAGAAGGCCTCAGTGGCTGCTCACAAATCAGAGGCTGTTGGTGGTCACTCTGTTCAATGCCTGCTACAGTAAAGTATCATAAGCATTACCAAAATAGTTTATTCATTTAAGTTCATTTGGCATATTAGTATACTAAAATCCAATTTAAGCTGGAGTTCCCAACATTTTGCCTTGTATAGAAACAGACTTTTGTGGCCCAAGCTCTTTTGTAATAGTTGGTACTGCACCTCTGAAAACATTTTTGTGAACTTTCTGTTATGTACAGGGTGAAAGACTGAGCCACGCAGTAGGTTGTGCTTTTGCGGCCTGCTTAGAACGTAAGCAGAAGAGGGAGAAGGAATGTGGAGTGACTGCCACTTTTGATGCCAGTCGGACCACTTTTACGAGAGAAGGATCATTCCGTGTCACAACAGCTACTGAGCAAGCAGAAAGGGAGGAGATTATGAAGCAAATCCAAGATTCCAAGAAAGGTACAGTCTGTTCTATAGTGTGTGTTTATTTAAGCAGTTTTCTCCAGTAGGTTGATATTTCAAAGCTATCAGAGCTAAGCTTTCTCAAAAAGAGAACTCAGCAATATAAGACCTTCAAGAACAAAGCTTAAAATCTAAACAAAGCCCTCTCCTTTAGAGTGGCTTGTTTAGTGACTCTGAAACTGTTTGCCCTTGTTACGATGTTACACTATCTGGGGAAGCTGAGAGTGTAGTTAAATAAGCTGCAAAGGCATTACACCCCATGCTTAAAAACAAAATTGGGAGAATCCACTTCCTGGAGCAGAGTTCAGTTCTGATGCATCTGAGCTGGGAGAAGCAGCTGCTATCAGGGACCTACATCTTAGAGGAAGAAGTACAGATCCCAGGTTCAGGCTGCACAGGACCCCCTGACATGGTGCTGGGTGCAAATGCAGGCAGAGATTTCCCAGTGACACTGTTCTTATTAGATTGTAACTGTGTATTAGTGCTTTAGCAGAACGAAAGTTCACAGATTTTGAAAAGGCAGCCCCTAACTTAGCCCTGTTAATTTTAGTGTGTGATTTTTGCAGAACGTGAGTTTTTTTCAGGTACATGTGGCGGCATAGCAGAAATGCCTGTGCGAGCATTCAAGTAATTCAGAAGGCTATTGCCTAAGTTGGATTAGGTGTGTTTTTGAACTAAGTGATAGGGCTTGGGGGAAATGCTTTGCATTTTTGTGTATAGCTGGGGTTGAAACAAACAAGGAATATTTTGGAATTAAGGAGTTCAGTTTAAATATATATTAACATAATTTTGTTAATTTTTTACTATATTCTTTCATTTCTAAACCAGCCATTTGGGGCAATGTTATTAAAAATGACCCAAACAGTCCTGGCTGGTGTGGCTTAGTGGACTGAGCACCAGCATAAGAACCAAAGGGTTGCTGGTTCAATTCCCAGTCAGGGCACATGCCTGGGTTGCAGGCTAGGTCCCCAGTAGGGGGTGTGCAAGAGGCAACCACACATTGCTGTTTCTCTCCCTGTCTGTCTCCCTCTCTTTTCCTGTCTACAAATAAATAAATGAATCTTAAAAAAAGAAAATAATAATCCAAACAGCTCTAATTCTTAAGTCAAAAAAGAAGATACATCTTTTTATTAGAAATTAAATTATTGATTGTGATTTTTTTCATTTCTTATAAACATTTGTGCCACGATAGCAAAGGATAAAAAAACACCACACAATTTTTTATTAGAAAATTTAGTCTGTATAGCGATTATTTAGTGTGTTTCAGGGACTTTCTGACTGGACGCGTATTCTTCCAAACCACCCGGTAATGCTCTGTGCCACGCACGGCACCTGCCCAAGTGGTTGTGTCCCAACAACTGCCGAGGACTGTGAGAAGGGACAGCTTGAGGCTGCCCACGTTCAAATGGGGGCCTAGCCGGCACTCACACGGGAATAGTCTTCTATTTAGGTTTATTCCCATCGAAAATCTTACTTCTGTATGCTTTTATTCACATGAGCCACAGTGCACTTTCTCCGTGAGTGAAAGGCTGCTTTGGGACATTCTTTAACATCTAATCAAACTTACGTCATGTAGTCATTTCTGACTACTATTCCCAAAGTCCTCTCCCCCAGACAAATAAGCAAACATTGGAAAGCATAAACCATCATTCTTTAAAGGACCTCACATTAGTTCATACCTACTGTTTTTTTAAATCTTGTTCGAAGTCTTAAATTATGAATCGCTGCATAAGAATCAAAGATCTAATATTTGTGTCATAGTAGTTATACCGTGTGACACGTAGTAGATTAAACTTTTTATTTGTTTGAAAAATAGATCTGAGCTCTGCTTCTAACCTGCCTCTTTAAGAGACGGTGGGAAGAAGAGAGAGAGAGAAAGACACTGGGAAGGAAATACGGGTAAAAGGCCCTAGGATGGTTTTTCATTTTCTCAGCTGTGTAAGCTCAGATTATTTGAAGACATTGCTGAGGTGCTCTTTCTCTTGACTTTCTTGAGCTGAAACAGACAAGACAGTTGGGGGTTCTTCAGTGGCCCCTGGCAGCACTGCCCCACCCCCGTCGTCCCCCACCTCTCCCACCTCGGACGCCACTGCCGGTCTGGAGACGAACAACCCTCATGCCATCCCCCGCCGCCACGCGCCAATCGAACAACTTGCTCGCCAAGGTTCCTTCCGAGGATTTCCTGCTCTTAGCCAGAAGATGTCACCCTTCAAACGCCAGCTGTCCCTGCGTGTCAACGACTTGCCTTCCACTATGCAGAGGAAGACTGATTTCCCCATTAAAAATGCAGGTAACACAGCTTCCACCTAACTCACGGAGCACTCTAGCAGTGAGGCACCACCGTCCCTTCCAGTGGAAACACTAATCCTATCAAACCAGCCCCCACCTCAGGCTGGTTTATGGTTGTATGTATCTTGTATCATTTCCCTTGGGAGAAAACTGAGGTGCATGGAGGGAGATGCGAATCACTCATTTCTCTTCAACAGACAGGTAACGGAGCCCTGGTGGACATTCCTAGCCTGAGCTATAAGGCTTGTGGTTTGTCCTGGTGGAAGTGTACTTCCTAATAACTCAGCCAGCCTGCTTCCAAACATCAAGGGTCTCAAGTGTCCATTCTTATTCTGCCACTTGGGACCCAGAGGGGAATTAATTATAAAGGCTCTGGAAACATATCCAGTTAAATAGCATTACTGTCAGATGCACCAGAAGAAATGGATAAGTGCTCATTGTCCTGTGGCTGGTTGGCCCCATAGGGAGGAAACTCTAAACTGGCCTCCTGCGTAAATCTAAGACCTGCTGTGCATCAGAGACAGTGGGCTTGCTCCCACCTATTCATTACCTTTCAGAGCTGCCACACAGCCCTTTGTGTGGCCTCTGTGCAGCTGAGCCAGCCCCGGTAGCTTTATCCTCATCATAAGATCCGGAGCTTAAGTGTCAGATCTGGTCAGTGCTTTTATTGGACGCTATTTTACTTCACTCCGAGACACATCTCGCCAGGACTGCAGCAGAATGTGAGGAAGCTCTGTCTCAATAGGGACTCTACTCTCACAGGTAGTGGTGTAAAGGGTTCAGAGAGTTAAGTTCTTTTGATGGATGAAATGAGGCCTAAACAACGGTTGGCAAGACGATTACCGAGGGTTGTGCCAGCTCTCAACTCCTGTAAAAACAAACTCCAGGTGCTTCAAGTGCCTGTCTTCAGTCCCCTTCTGGAGCAGATGGGAAACAAAACCTATCATTCTCTCTGCACCGTCGAGCAAACAAAGGTTCGGGACACATAATTAGCTTCCTCGGTGACAGTATCTCAGAGTCGGTGTTAAGAACAAAGCCTCAGGAGTCCTGGACCTCAGTTCGCTTTTTCATGTTATCACAGTTCCTATGAGGTTCTTTGGTGCTTTGGAGGAAAATGAGAGTGATGCCATTGTTGTTGCTTATCACAGAGAAGGGGACTGAGCCCCCACTGGTGCCCTCGACTTGAGCCCATTTTCTGATAGTTGCTAAATAGCTTCCGAACATAACTCAGACCACAGCCTTATGAACTGGTTGGGAGACAAATGGGTTGCTCATGTCTTGCGGAAAGATCTAGCCAACTGAATATCTTGGCCCAAAAAGAACACCAGCTTCTCAACAGTGTCACCCCAGAGAGGAGATAACGAAATCTTGGGGTTTGCAAGGCATTAAGATAGTCCTTAGTACAAGAATAGCTGGCGTTTTGTACCTTCTCATCTGAGAAGTCAGTGAAAGAGAGCCAGCAAATATTCTGAAGCTGTTTCTATAGCCCCACTGACTGCTGAGACTTCTCCTTTGACAAGCAAGGGATGCTGTAAAGTGCCACCTTGTATCATGCTGTTATGTTTCAGGGTTCTTTGGTTCTCCTCTCTCGAGCCATTTTCTGCTTGTCTTGCAGTGCCGGAAGTTGAGGGGGAAGCGGAGAGTATCAGCTCCCTGTGCTCACAGATCACCAGTGCCTTCAGCACACCCTCCGAAGACCCCTTCTCGTCCGCCCCGATGACCAAACCGGGGACAGCAGCGGCACCACAGTCTCCTGCCTTTCAAGGTTAGTGCCCTCTTAGCCTGCTCAGCGGTTCTCTTTGAACGCAGTACTTTTATGATGCCTCGCGCTTCCTGTAAGTTGGCATCCCGCGCTTCCGAGAGCTGGTCAGACCCATTCATTTCCCCGTTTGATAATGGCTCAGGTCGGTTCATTTCCCCGTTTGACAGTGTCCTTGTGCTTCGTTGCCCTTTGTGTTTCCTAGGCTGTCTGCATTCGTCATCTTGCACGTACCTACCTGTCTTTCACCCCATTCTGTCAGGAGCGTCTGTAGTCCCCACCCCTGCCTCCCGCGCTGCTTGACCGTTCGGAGTCAGTACATCCAGCCAGTCATCCAGCCAGTCCTTCAGCAGCACAGCCGTCCGAGTTTGTTCTGGTGCTGCGCTTGTTCCAGCGCAGTGGTTTTCAACCCAGGGTGGTTTTGCCCCTCGAGGAAAATTGGGCGTTTATTGTCTGGAGACACTTTTGGGTTTCACAGCTTGGGTAGAGTGATTGCTACTGGCACCTGTGTAGAGGCCAGGAATGCTATAATACTAAACACCCTTCAATGCCCAGGCTAGCCGCCCTCCCAACAGAGAGTTCTCCTGCCCGAATTATCAGGAGTGCCAAGGCTGAGAAGCCCCGGACTCGTCTAGTCTCCAGCCTGTCTCAAGAGGCTCGTTTAAAAAGAAGTCCTGCTTTCGGTCCTTTAGTTCATTTAGGGTGCTTATCTTCAGTAAGCACCCTGAAGTGTGACTCCGTGGCGTTGAAGAGTCACTAAAAGTTGTTTTCAGAAATACTGAGTTAACAGCTGGTGTTGACTCAGAGGTAAGCAAGAGTCTGTATAACTTAAATTACAGACTTTTAGAATTTGAGCTCCTGTGACTGCCATTTCTTCATTTCTTTTGAGTGAGAGTTCAGAGAAAGCTTTGCCGTGGAGACAGTACCCCACTCCTATTGGAGTGAGACAGTACATGCTTTTCCTCGAGGAGTCTCTTGAAGGAAAAAAAAACCTTCCAGAGGTGTCCAACCTGCGGCCCGCGGGCTGCACGCAGCCCATCCTGGGCTGTGAATGTGGCCCAACACGAAATCATAAATTTACTCAAAACATTATGAGATTGTTTTGTGATTCTATGTCACAGTGTATTTAATGTGTAGCCCAAGACAATGCTTCCTCTTCCAGAATGGCCTGAGATGCCATAGGCTGGACACCCCTGCATAGGCATGTGCACCAAACAGCTTTCCATCCCATCTGACAAATATTTACAGTACCAGTAATAATAGGCACAATATATTGAGCACTTAGTGGCTCCTGCCACGTCATGGTAAGGACCCATGCTTGTTCCCGTCTCAGTTAATCCCCACACCAGCCTTTGGGGTAAGCATTACAGATAAAGAAAATGAGGCTCAGAGAGGTTGAGTAAATTGCCCAAATGCACCACCAGGATTTAAACCCAGGTCTTACTGAACATAATGCCTGTTACATTTTACTGACTGTATGCCTGTTCACAAAGCAAAGGGTGTAAGACTGAATAGAACATAGTCCTTTCCCTGCCTTTAAGGGGCTGCCAGCCTAAGGGTGAGCTAGTCTTTTAGACAAGCCCTGGGAAAAGAGCACCTGTGCCCTAGTGCGGTTGCCCGGTCCTGAAGAGGGTGGTAGAACGTGCCTGCTTCTCTGTCCCGCACTGGACAGGACAGCCGGGCCAAGGGGTAGAAACTGACGGCCCAGATGCCTACATAAAGGAGCAGGGTCAGGAGACTTTGAAAACAAGAGACAAGGAAAGAATAGTAGCTTCTTTGAGATATTATGAACATTACCAAGAGGAAAATACCTTCCAAAAAAAGGAGATAAAATTAATTCTGTAACCAATTACAAATTTATTTAGCAAATGAAAACATACACCAAGTTTGATTTATCATCTGTAATACAGGGATAATCCACTCTTACTAGGTTTTTGAGAGAATTTAATGAGATAAGGCACACTAAAATATTAACATAGTGCCTAGCATATAATACAGAACCATTATATTTATCTCGTTGTTGTTACTGTTGCCATAATTTGATCTTTTGGAAAAGAGGTGGGAGAGGGAAATGCTTTATCTACATCACTATGCCAAAGGCTAAGATACATCTAAAAGAGTTAGCTTTTTGCTGTTTGTAAGACAAAGCAGCTCTTTTCAGTTTAATTTGAAATTGTTTTTCTAGGCTTCATTTTCTCTCTCCTCATACACACAGTTTCCTTGAACAGTCATTTGACTTTTTCAGTGTAGCCATTTTAATCACAACCTCTGATTCTCCCTTTACCAGAAGGTTTGTGTATTCATTACAGGGTGGTATGGTTACCCTAGCACCAACTTTTCTTTCTGCTCCACCAGTATTGTACATCGGCCTGACTGACCCAGCTCCACGGGGTCACCTATACACCCTGCATGAATTAACTCCATTGATGTTGTCTGCTCCCATTGTAGCTAATGGCACTGACTCAGCCTTCCATGTGCTTGCTGCTAAGCCAGCCCATACTGCTCTAGCACCCGTAGCAATGCCTGTGCGTGAAACCAACCCTTGGGCCCATGCCCTTGATGCTGATAACAAGGGAATTGCAGCCACTCATTCCGGTAAGGTGGCCACAAATGGTGGTGAGGATTCTGGGATCAGATAAGCGACCCTGGTTTGAAAATCAGCCATCAGTGGGTAATCAGGGAGGAGTCTGTTTAGGAAGCGTCTGTTCCCTCCTGGAACTACACTGCTATTAAGAAAGGACAGGGAAGGAGAAGGAACTAAAGAGGTTAAGCTGACCGTTCTGAAGACTATCAAACAGAACTACCCACAGAACTTTCATAAAACACGGATTCCTGGGGCCTGCCCTGAGGGAGTCTGTCACTGGGTTTGGAGATACGTAGGATGAGGGGCCCTGCCTCCTACAAGAGCTTTAAAAAGCACTTTGTTTTTGCTTTTCTGTACCTTCAAGTTTTTCTATAATGAAAATTTAACCATAAAACCCAAAAAATGTAAATAGTAATAAAGGCAGTTCACCAGGAAGATGTGTGTGTAGAAGCCAGGCAGGGGCCACAGGTGCAGCACCCAGTCACTGATTGTTTCCTTTTTGGTCTCTTAGAGCAGGAGGTGGTTCACCTGGGGCCCCTTGGAGCATGTGCAAGGGGGTTTCTGCACCATGGATTAGCTCCAGCAGCAGGGAGGGGTTTCTCGTGCCCGCCAGCTGCCTCGGTTGCAGTCGAGCCACATCTAGAGAGCTCCTCTGCGTGGCTGAGACACAGCGTGGTCGGGCAGGTTCTTCGTCCCACCACAAACCCGCCTCAGCTAGTACTGAAACAGCCCAGTAGAAGCACTTGTTCCACATGTTAGGATCATTCAAACAACCAAGGTTAGCAGGTAAGGAATGCAGCCCCCAAAGACTGATTCTTTTGTCTCTCTTCATGTCGTTGGTTCCAGGGACCGAGTGGGGTCAGTCTCCTGGTGCTGCCTCTCCAGGTCTCTTCCAGGCTGGCCACAGACGCACTCCCTCTGAGGCCGACCGCTGGTTAGAAGAGGTGTCCAAGAGCATCCGGGCTCAGCAGCCCCCAGCCCCAGCTATCCCTCTGCAGCCAGTGCTCCAGCCGCCTCCGCCCACTGTCATCTCCCAGCCAGCGCCGCCTTTCCAAGGGAATGCATTCCTCACCTCCCAGCCCGTGCCAGGGGGTGTGGTCCCACCCCTGCAGCCAGCCTTTGTCCCTGCCCAGGCCTATCCTGTGGCCAATGGGATGCCCTATCCAGCCCCTAATGTGCCTGTGGTGGGCATCACTCCCTCCCAGATGGTAGCCAATGTGTTTGGCACTGCAGGCCACCCTCCGGCTGCCCACGCCCATCAGTCTCCCAGCCTGGTCAAGCAGCAGACATTCCCTCAGTATGAGGCAAGCAGCACTACTGCCAGTCCCTTCTTTAGGCCTCCTGCACAGCACTTCAATGGTTCCTCGGCTTTCAATGGTGTAGACGACGGCAGGTTGGCTTCAGGAGACAAGCACACAGAGGTTCCCACGGGCCCCTGCCCGGTGGATCCTTTTGAAGCCCAGTGGGCTGCGTTAGAAAGCAAGTCCAAGCAGCGCACTAACCCTTCCCCTACCAACCCTTTCTCCAGTGACCTACAGAAGACGTTTGAAATTGAACTGTGAGCAGCAGTCCCTACGGCTTACGTATTTTCTCCGTACTTAGGCAAGGTGGGGTGGGGTGGAGGTCAGAGCAGACTTTGTGTCCCTGATCAGTACACTTTTCGCTAATCCCAAAGGTCCCAAGGAGCATGTCCAAGCACAGAGCGCTCTGCCGGCGATTTTGCAAAAAGTGGAGAAAACCATTCCTAGAAAAGAGCTATCCTAGTTAAGCTAAAGACGTCAAGAAAATGTTCCCTTCTGTTCCCCTCCTCCTGCCTCAGCCCCTTACAAATCTCTGACAACAGAGAGGCAGACATACCTGAACCGGAATCTGTATTCAAAGCACATTTACTGGAATATAAAACACAACGGGAAGCAAAACGATCTCCCTTTGTTTTTCAGGCCGTGCACCTGCCTCCTATCAGTACTGGCCTGTGTTAAAGGTCAAGAACGGGGCGGCCTGTGCTCAGGCCAGGACAAGGGGCAGGCGGTGTGGCCGGCATTTCCAGGAGGGCACACCAGCAGCTGCCCAGCAGAGCTATATTTTAGGGGTCAAGTTGAGCTTCCATTTTGAGTAAGAATAAATATTATAAATATATATCAAAAAGCCAAAATCTTTATTTTTATGCATTTAGAATATTTTAAATAGTTCTCAATATTAAAAAGTTGTAAGAGTTGTAAGTAATCTTGCCAAAGGTAAAAGGGTTAACTGTAAGAAATTGTACATAAGATTGATTTATCATTGATGCCTAGTGAAGTAAGATGAGGAAAAGCTGGAGGTGCAGGCAGGACCCCAGCTCAGTGTCAGTCCGTGGAAGTAGCGCGTTGCAGCCACAATCATGCTTATGACCCACAGTCTCTCGGTTGTAGTTTAAATAAAGAAAATGAAAGACTAGCATTGTCCTGGTTTTAAACCTATGATGAAATTCCAATGTCATTATTTTAACGGACTCAATCTACATGTGCTCTACAGAGAATTTGTGTTTTCCTTCATGTATTGCTGCAGTTTCCCTGTGTTAACCCTTTAACACTAAGGTAACAATGGTCACATCCACAGACCGCAGCGCGGGTGCCATGTTGGCCTGTCATGTGGGTCTTCCTTGGTGGGTTTTGTTTTATCCTCTAAGTTTTGCCCCCACAGGTTTTGTGGGGACAGAGTTTCTGGTTTGTTCGGGGCGGGTGTGTGTGTCTGTGTGTCTGTCCTCGTCCCTCCCTCGTGGTGAGCAGACACCTATTGCCGGTAGCAGCCATTTGACCTCTGGTAACAATGTGAGATCCCATCTCATTTTTACTTTTGAACGTTGGCCTTACAATCAAATGTAAGTTATATATATATTTGTACTGATGAGAATTTATAATCTGCTTTAACAAAAATAAATGTTCGTGGTAGAAGCTTCTCCCATGAAGGGCTGTTCTTTTCCCCTTTATTAGCAAATGAGTTGACTTTTGGTTCTTTTGGTCTTGTTCTCTCCATTCTGCTGCTGCAGTTTGGTGACTAGAAAATCTTTTATTGGGAGCAGTATATTCCTAGAGTTCATGTTTGTATTTACTCTTTAGGCTTCAGTTGACCCTAAGGGCATCTCTAACGTCAGATTCTTGCTGCCCAAAGTGTGGTCTGGACAACAGCGTGGACTCCACCAAGGAGCTGGTTAGAGATACAGAATCCCGGCCCCACCCCAGTCCGCACAGGCAGAATCTGCATTTGAACACGAGTCACACTCAGAAGTCCAGGGCTGGAGCAGGATTCTCAGCCTCAGATACACATCAAAATCCTCATGCCCAGCCCATGCTCCAGACCAGTTACATTCCAATCTCTGGGGACTGGGACCCCAGGTTTTTTAAAAGGCTCCCACTATTGAAGAGGGTTGAAAACCAGTGGTTTAGATTCAGCTTGACTCTCACCTTGAACTTCAAGCCCACTTATTCTGCGACTAATTCTAAGAAGAGCTAACTTACTTCAAACTTACTTTATGAAAATGTGTCGACAGCAGACCAAATATTGGTTTAATTAAAGAACTGAAGGGTAGGCTGGGATGGGAGTAAAAGACAGAAAACTGTACTTGAACGATAATTAAATTAAAAAAATAAAAATGACAAAAAAGAACTGGGGAGTCCAAGAAAGTAGTCCTTATTTTCCAATTTCTATAGAAAAGCCAGCCATGGTAAATAAAAGAGGATGCTCCTCAAATACTGTTTTTACATAAAAAGAAGAAAAGACCTCTGCTCCAGCCCGTGTTTTCTTTGTTGAGTGACAGGTAAACCAACAGGTGTCCCTCACCCAGCCAGCCTGGTGGCAATTAAAAGAAACCTTTCCCTTTAATGCCTGTCTTTCCCCGAATAACATCCGTCACTAGGCCCAGCCAGCCCTCTAGAGGATTGGTAGAAAGTTCAAGTGGAAAGGGACTCAGAAGCTCATTAAATCCAGGCACTTTATTTTTTTTAATATTTTATTTATTTATGTTTAGAGGGGAAGGGAAGGAGAGAAGGAGAGAAATAGCAATGTATGGTTGCCTCTGGTGCGTCCCCTGCTGGGAACTGGCCTGCAACCCAGGCATGTGCCCTGACTGGGAATTGAACTGTGATCCTTTGGTTCACAGGCCCGCGCTCAATCCACTGAGCTGCACCAGCCAGGGCTAAATCCAGGCATTTTAGCAGCAAGGAATTGGAAGGTCTGAGATGAAGATTGACTTCTTCCACCTCCAGCCATTTCTGAAGTCACTTCCTTATTACTTCATCGCCCTCCCCTCCATTGATCCCCCCATCTTGCTGGTGCCGTTTCTAACAGTCTGGCTTTCACCTGGCAGCCCACATTTGCTTCACAGATTCCTGTGTGAGGAGGAGAGACTCCTTGTTGGTCACAATACAGAGCAGGCCCTTCGGTCAGCTCCACAGGGGTGGGAGGAGATCCTCACAGCCAGCTCTGCATGTCGGCCTCAGGAGGACTTCTGGCCCCAGCTTCCAGATGGAAGTAAGGAGCTCTCCCAGTTCGTTCATGCTCAGAGAACAATGCAGCCGCTCCCCTTCCAGCCCAGATCCTATGCTGAGCCTCAGTAAATTTTACTTTGCCCAGAGCTTACACAAACATTAGGCTATTAACCATATGCACAGATGGGTTTGAAGCTCGTTGCTGTTTACTACCTGGAAGGGTGAGAGAGACTAGAGCCATACCTCACTGTGTGACCCCAGATGAGATTTAGTTCTAGCTAAGACTCCTTCCCTGTCACAGCAGGAGTTAGACAGGTGTTAACTTTAAAATCATTGTGCACCTTTCTGTCCAGCTTTAAATGAAGTGAGAATCCTGGTAGCTTGTTTTAAAGCACAGTGAATTGATCCTGTGTAACAGGCATTACAGAGGAAAGTTGTAAAGGATGTCCTTATCCAAACAGACCTCTCTTCTTGACAACTGAGCAGCTACCTGCAGTCACGTGAGAAATGCAAACACTGCGAGGGACTCAGAGGGAGGCTGGTATGGCTGCCGCTGAGGCTCAACACTGTCTGCCAGGGTGGGGGTCGGGGTGGGGGGTCTCTCTCCAGAAGAGAACTCCCTTTGCCAGCCACGGAGGGAGAGCAAGAGTCTCTGCATGTCTCCCTGGCCCTGGGAGTTGCTGTAGAACTGGGGCTGGAGCCGGCCCTCATCCCTGCTGCCAGACCGGCTGAGCATGAGGCTGGACACGGGAACAACTGGCACAGCAGAAGCTGGAGTAGTACTCATTGCCACAGAGCCGCGCCTGCAGGATCAGCTCACAGTTGGCCAGCTCCAGCTGGTCGATGCAGTCCCTGCTGGGGTCCCTCTCCTGGGAGGCCCGTGCTGCAAAACACCAGAGGGGAGAGAGTGGTAAGGAAGCCCTGTGCACACTGAAATTCTCACCCACCACTTCACTTCCTTAAAAGGAAAGTGGTTCTGTGACTGCCAGATTCCCCTCACAAAATGCAGTTACTCTGTAACCTTTCAATGCCTATATGTACAACTACAAAGAGGGATCGCAGTTTCCACCCATTCTTTTTATTTTCCAATTACAGTTAACATACAATATTACATTACAGTGTTATTGTCTGTATTCCCTATGCTGTACTTTACATCCCTGTGACTGTTTCTATAACAGGCAGTTTGTACTTCTTAATCCCTTCACCCTTTTTCACCCATTCTCCCAAACTCCATCCCCTCTGGCAATCATCAGTTTGTCCTCTGTATCCGGGTTTGTTTTATTTTTGTTTTAATTTATTTATTTTTAGAGAGGGGAAGGTGGGGAGAAAGGAAGAGGAAACACCAATGTGTGGTTGCCTCTCATGCGCCCCCTACTGGGGACCTGGCCCACAACTCAGGCAGGTGCCCTGACTAGGAATCGAACTGGCAACCCTTTGGTTCACAGGCCAGCACTCAGTCCACTGAGCCACACCAGCCAGGGCAGTAGTTGTATTTTTGAGGAACGTCCATACTGGTTTCCACAGTGGCTGCACCAATTTACAGTCCCACTCACAGTGTATGAGAGTTCTCTTTTCCCCACATCCTTGCCAACACTTACTGTTTGTTGATTTATTGATGATAAACATTCTGACAGGTATGAAGTGATAGCTCATTGTGGTTTTAATTTGCATTTCCCTGATTAGTGATGTTGAGCATCTTTTCCTATGTCTTGTTGGTCACCTGTATGTCCTCTTTAGAGAACTGTCTGTTCAGGATCTCTGCCTGTTTTTCAATTAGGTTGTTTGGGGTTTTATTGGTGTTAAGTTGCAAGTTGTATGAGTTCCTAATATATTTTGGTTATTAACCCTTTATTGGCTGTATCATTGGTGAATATCTTCTCCCATTCAACAGGTTGTCTTTTTGTTTTGTTAATGGTTTCCTTTGCTGTGCAAAAACTCTAGTTTGATGTAGTCCCATTTGATTGTTTTCCCTTTGTTTGTCTTGCCTGAGGAGACATATCCAAAAATATATACAAATTACTAAGAGTGATGCCAAAGAGTTTACTGCCCAGTTTCTTCTAGGAGTTTTATGGTTTCAGGTCTCATATTTAGGTGTTTAATACATTTTGGGTTTTGTATATACTGTAGTATAGTAATCCACTTCCATTTTTCTGCATGTATCTGTCCAGTTTTCCCAACACTATTTATTGAAGAGACTGGCTTTACCCCATTGTATGTTCTGGCCCCCTTTGTCATAGGTTAATGGACCATATAGGCATGGGTTTATCTCCAGGTGGTCTGTCCTGTTGCAGTAGTCCATGCGTCTGTTTTTATGCCAGTATGGTTTTTTGGTTACTGTAGCCTTGTAGCGTAGTTTGATATCAGGCAGAGGGATACCTCCAACTTTGTTCTTCTTTCTCAACATTGTTTGGCTACTCAAGGTCTTTTGTGATTCCATATAAATTTTAGGATTATTCTAGTTTTGTGAAAAATGCTGTTGGTATTTTGATAGGGGTTGCACTGAATCTGTAGATCGCATTGGTTAGCATGGACATTTTAACAATGTTAATTCTTTTTATCTGTCAGCATGGTATAGCATTCCATTTATTTGTATCTTCTTTAATTTTTCTTCAATGTCTTCTAGTTTTCAGAATACAGGTCTTTTACCTTCTTGGTTAAGTTTATTTCTACCTAGGTATTTTGTTCTTTTTGATGCAGTTGTAAATTGGATTGTTTTCTTAATTTCTCTATAAAAATGCAACTGACTTCTGAAAGTGAATTATATATTCTCGCTTATTTGCTGAATTAATTCATTAGTTCTAATAATTTTTGGTGGATTCTTTAGGGCTCTCTCTGTATTGTGTTGTATTATCTGCCAGTAATGACAGTTCTGCTCCTTTCTTGTCTGACTGCTATGGCTTGGACTTCCAATACTACGTTGAATGAAAGTGGTTAAAGGACATCCTTGTCTGGTTCCTGATCTTAAAGAAAAAGCTTTCAGTTTTGCCCTTGAGTATGATGTTGGCTGTGGGTTTGTCATGTGTGGCCTTTATCATGTTCCTTCTTTCCCACTATTCTAAGGTTTTTTAAATCATAAATTTGCTGTTGGATTTTTTCAAATAATTTTTCTGTATCTATTGATATGATGATTTTTTAAATTAATTTTATGTGGCATGTCACATTAATTTGATTTGCAGACACTGAACCAGCCTTGCATCCTGGGAATAAATCCCACTTGATTGATCATGTATGATCATGTATGACCATGTATGGTCTTTTTAATGTATTGCTGAATTCAGCTTGGTAATATTTTCTTGAGAACTTTTGTATCTATCTTCATCAGGGATAGTGTTCCATAATTTTCTTTTTGTGTGTGTCTTTTTCTTGTTTTGGTATCAGGGTAATGCTGACCTCATAAAAAAGAGGTTGAGAATCTTACCTCTTCTTTTTTGGGGGGGTGAATAATTGAGAAGGGTGGGTAGTCTTTGAGTGTTTGGTAAAATTCACCTTTAAAATCATCTTGTCCAGGGCTTTAGTTTGTTGGGAGTTTATGTTTTTTAATTACTGACTTGATTTCATGAGTAGTTACATTCTATTCAGATTTTGTTTCTTCCTGATACAGCCTTGGAAGGTTATATGTATTTATTTGGGCCCTCTCTTTTTTTCTTTTGAGGAGCCTGGCTAAAGGCTTCTCAATTTTGTTTATATTTTCAAAGAACTAGTTCTTAGTTTTATTTATCTTTCCTAGCGTTTTTTAAGACTCTACATTTATTTCTGTTTTGATACTCATTATTCCCTTCCTTCTACTCACTTTGGACTTTGTTCTTCATTTTCTAATTCCTTTAGGTATAAGGTTAGATTGACATTTTTCTTTTCTTTTCTTTTTTTTGAGGTAGACCTCTTTTACTATGAATTTCCCTCTTAAAACTGCTTTAGCTGTGTTCCATGGGGGGTCATTTTGTTTTCATTTTCATTTGTCTCAAGGCATCTTTTGATTTCTTCCTTGATGTCATTGTTAATCCATTCATTGTTTAGTAGCACATTATTTAGCCTTCACATGTTTGTCTTTTTCTTATAATTGATTCCTAGTTTTATATTATTGTGATCAGAGAAGATGCCTGACATGATTTCAAACTTCTTAATTTATTGAGGCTTGTTTTGTGGCCTAACATGTGGTCTATCCTGGAAAATGTTGTGTGTGTACTTGAAAAGAATGTGTATACTGCTTTTACATGAAATGTCCTAAGAATATCAGTTAAGTCCATCTGTTCTAATATGTCATTTATATCGTCTTCTTGGGCTAATTCCTGTATCATTATGAAATGCCTTTCCTTGTCTTGTTATAGCCCTTGTTTTAAAGTCTATTTTGTTTGATATAAGTATTGCTACCCCAGCTTTTGGGGGGGAACCATTTGCATGAAATATCTTTTTCTATCCATTTATGTGCATGTCTTTCATCTGAAGAGGGCCTTGTTTTTCTATCCGTTCAGCCACCCTATGTCTTTTGATTGGACCATTTAGTCCATTTACATTTAGAAGTGCTGATAGGTATGTAGTTGCTGCCATTTTATTGTTTTCTGAGTGCTTTTGTAGTTCTCTGTTCCTTTCTTAGTCTCTTGCTCTCTTGTATCTTGATGACTCTCTATATTCTATAGTGTCAGGTTTGGATTTCCTTCTCTTTATTCTCTGGTAGGTTTTTGGTTTGTGGTTACCATGTGCTTTATGTATACCAGCGGTGTTTATAGCAGTTTATTGTAAGTTGATAGTTACTTAAGTTCAAACACATTTCAAAATCCCTACAGTTTTACCCTCTCCACATTTACGGTTTTGTCATTTTTTTAAACTTCTTTTGTGTGTCCCTTAATGTATTATTATAACTACTCGTACTCCTCCTGCTGTTGCCTTTTAACCTTTCTGTTAGCTTTATAGTTGGTTGTTTCACTACCTTTACTGTTTGCCTTTGTGAGAATTTTTTCTTTCCTATGTTTACTTACTTATATTTGTTATCTTTTTTCTACTTACACACCCTTTAACATTTCTTATAATACTGGTTTAATGCTGAATGAACTCCTTTAGCTTTTTCTTGTATGGGAAATTGTCTCTCCTTCCATTCTAAACGATAGCCTTGCTGAACAGAGTAATGTTGGTTGTAGGTCCTTATTTTTCTTCGCTTTCAATATTTCATGCCAGTCACTCTGGCCTGAAAACTTTCTCTTGAGAAATTAGGTGACAGTCTTGACATTCTTGGAGGTAACTAACTGCTTTTCTCTTGCTGCTTTTAAGATTCTTTTGCCTTTAACCTTTGGCATTTTAATTACAGTGAGTCTTGGTGTGGGCCTCTTTGGATTCATCTTGTTTGGGATTCTCTGCACTTCCTGGACTTGTATGTCTATTTCCTTTGCCAGGCTAGGGACGTTTTCCATCATTATTTCTTCAAATAGATTTTCAGTCCTTTGCTCTCTCTCTCTCTTCTCCTCCTGGTACCCACCCATTGTAGGCCTTGCTTTAGCATGCAGTCCTCCGCCCATTACTCTTTTGCAGCCCAGCACACAGCCCATCGCAGACTCCCAAATACTGACTGACTGGGTGATTGAACATCTCTGGAAGTTAACTCCCTACCCTCCTGTTAGGACCTGAAGGGCTGAATGACAACTGCCTTGGCCTGTAGATGGGAAGGAAAAAGAGTAGGATCAGCCCTCAGGAAAATACTGAATTGGCAAGAGCTGTCTTGTCCTCTCTCTCACTGCTGATTTTCTCCAACCTCAGGTTTTGTGCCTTTGATAGTACCAGCTGATCTTAGTTTCTTAGTTCCCCATATTTGCAGTTTCTCCTCTTGCCCTCCCCCTGAAAGCAGTGACTGTCAGGCAAGGGACAGGAAAACCCGGCCTGTGAGCAACAACTCCAACACTGCACTGAGCACAAAGCACTGGCCGCCGCCTCGTCTGCCTCGACTAGGAGGGGCTGCTTTGTGGCTCGTAAATCCCTGTGTGAGCACCACTCCACTGCTTCATCTCAGGACTATACTTCCCTCTTGACTTCACTCCCCTCTTCTTGCTGGAAGGGACTCTTGCTCCCCCGTAGCTTAGGCCTGCATAGCGCCTTCCCTTAAGTCAGACCACTGGGCCTAGGGAAGGCTTATCCATGCTGCCCCGTGCTTCCTTCCAAAGTGCAACTAAAAGACCATGACTACGAAGGCTCGCCATCAGTGTGGTGTGAGTGCTGACTACCTACACTTGCGCGAACAGCAGCCGTTTACGCATGTGGTTTAAAAAAGCAGGACCTTTCATATCACCTCTCAGCTGTTGCAGCCCTCGGGCCTGTCACAGGGCCCAGAGGTTAGGAGGTGCTCAGCATCGTGACTAAGCACACCAGCTCCGGAGCCAGACTTCCTAACTGCAGCCCTGGCTCTCCTCCTACCTTCCAGCTGGATGACTCTGCCCCGCAGTGGGACGCTTCTGCTGTCCAGGCCTGTGTCTCCTCATCCGAGATGGAGATGAGAGCAGCCCCTCGGGCACACAGTGAGCATAGCTGGATCTGAGTGTCTCACTGTGCCGCCCCACGGCCTCATTCCCTCTCGTTTAAAAAGTTGAGTGACCCCTGTGTCTTCTCCCTGTAGTGTTTTTCGTTTCTAACCAACCTTTTAGGCAAGATGGTAGAAGTGTGTCCCCGCCCGACTGTAACTGGCTCTGGCACCACCGCTACCCTGCTGCCAGCACTAATTCCAGGATGCCACCAAACCGGGACTAGGGCAAAGGGAGGCCCGCACAGGACGACGTAAATGGCAGAGAGCAGCTTGAACCCTAATCAGTGGAATGAATACACTTAGGAGGGAGACCACTTCTTATAAAGAAAGACGCTCCCAAAACACCTTAGATTAGCAACGCGCACATCCAACATGGAAAGCACACAGCATCGTGAGCACCCCGCCGGCCCCCCGCAGCCCTCAGCAAGCAAGTTTCTGATTGCAAGTTGGTTCCCCACATAGACATGGCTATAGCTGATCACAAACACGACTGCCAGGGTCCTCTGAACAGCTCTCTTTCTCAAATAAATCTGCATTCCAGTTTGTCTCAAGTCTTGCAAGTCTGCTTATTGTGTAGACAAGAGGTCAGTTTGCTGGGCACGATCAGAGGTGCCGAGTAGCCCCTGCAGTAGGGTGCCATCACTGAGGTGGTGTGTGCGTGCATCAGTCACCTTTCTGAGCACCTGGCGATGCTCAGCACTGGACTGGCCCCAGGGGTGCGAGTCCCAGTCACTGTTCTGTGGAGCTCACAGGCTGGAAGGCTGGGTGTCGGTCCAACTCGCTGAGCAACATCCCTACCGTGGACCTTCAGCCTCCCGTGCTGACCATTTCCCACCCCATTCTGGCAGCCAGGAGGCCAGCGGGGCCTGCACCCCGAGTGTAATGCTGCCCCTCGTGCGGAGCTTCAGCCCTAAGGGCCGTGAACGCCCCATCCCACAGGCCAGCACAGGGATTGCCCAGGCACACCCTCCCCCAGGTCTGTTGCAAACCCCATGAGAACTGGCTGTAGGCCCTGCTGTGCTGACAGTGAATTCAGACCCAGGGCGCATGGGAGGGCAGGCTGGGTGTGGGGCAGAGCTCCCCACCCCCTTTCCTTCTGGCTCATTTGAATGTAGAGCTCTTGTGAGTGTGAACATTAAGCCATAGGCTGTTTCATCAATCATAAGATGCTCTTATTTTCGTATCTGAACACCTGCAACTTGGACTACATGTTAATTGACGGGGCCTTAGCCATATGTCCTTTAATTGGCAGCCTTTTTTTTCCTTAGTGGTATGAAAATAATGCATCTTACAGTATGGTATTTAGATTTGTTGAAATTTGGTAACTCAGCAAGAGCTGGAGAATATAAGACTAAAATGTCACACTCCTGAATAATGCAAGTAAAATTCTTCCCACTCACAGGTGCACTAGTTCAGTGAAAAGAACATTAAATATGAGAAGTCCAAAGACCTGGGTTCCAGCAGCACCTCGGCCACAGACTTGCTGCGCGGCTTGTGGAAACACGCTTGAGCTCTTTCTGGAAACCCGTCTCACTCGTGGGACGGTGGCTCTAACCCCTGCCCCTTCCCTTCCTCCCAGGTTCTGTGGTCAAAGGGCCACAAAGGCGCCCTTCAGTCTCAGGACCGCGTTTCGCCCCCCAAATTAGAATGGACACATTTCGACGATCTTTCCGCCTTAAGTATTATGATGAAGTGCCCAGTCAGTCATTGTTCTCAAAACCAGGAAGTCTAAAAAATAACACGAACGCCACCCATTCAGCTGATGCTGCTGTACACACTGCCCCCTTCGTCCGCACCATGACCCTGTCGGGCGGTGGAGTACAAGGGCCCTTTCTCACCTGGCGGGGCCACCTTCACCTCGGCGCTGCGGCTGGCGGCCTGGCCTCCCCGGTAGCTGCTGCACGTGTAGGAGCCCGCATCCCCGGCCCGCAGGTTGTGGATCAGCAGTGTGCCGTCTGGGGACTGGTGCACACGGTGGCCATCAGCCCGTATCGGCAGCCCGTTCCTGGAAGGGAGAGGACACCGGGAGAGCTGCCAGGGCCTCCGGTCTTCAGGCCCCAGGACTGTGTGACCCACTCCCAGAGCCAGGAGGCAGCAGGAAGGGGCCACCAAAGGCTGTTCCAGAGCCCGCTGCTCCCTCTTTGTGGACAAACAGGTGACTCACACCTCAAGGGAGAGGTGAGACAGGGTACCCGAAAAATAGGACATTATCAAAGCTCACACCAGCAAAGCAGTGATCTGAGTTGCTGTACGTGGGCCTCTTCCCCACAAAGGAAGCGCATGCTCACCTTCCATCAGCAAAAAGGACCTGAATGCAGCCACGAGGTGCCAGGCCCTGTGCTGGATGAAGGACATAAGCCCCTTCCACCTCCAGGGCACTGGGGTGGGGATGCAGCGGTTTGGGGGAGACCTCCCTGAGGAAGACGGCTAGCGGAGACCTGGCCTGAGGATGAGGCTGCAGCTGGCTGGCAGACGGGGAACACGGGGACTGGAGCTCGAAGGAAGGTTGAAGCCAGAGCGAGAGAGTGAGAGAGGAAGTGTACATGGCTCTGGCCGGGAGTTCGGGCTGCGTCCTGGGGTGATGGAGGGGTGGCAGCCAGGCTGACACGGCATTTATACTTTGAAAGGATCGCTGCCTGCAGTGGAGGTGCAGGACAAGCTTGACACCAGACCAGGTAGACGGCACAGGCAGTAAGGGACTGGGATGAGGGCCAGACCTGGGAGGCTGGGGGAGAGGAAACCAAGGATGACAGGCTTCCAGCTTGGGCAACTGGGTGATGGTGGTGTCCCTCCGCCATGGGGAGACTCAGGGTGGCGATGAGGGGGCGACTGGGGAGGTTCTTTCCCACAGTTTTGCATGGTGCACGCCTGTGAGACACCCGGAAGCATTGGGTTTGAGGTCTGCACCCAGGTGGGTGGTCCAGGAAACTGCGTGTCTACCTGTTTGCCCAAGGTGAAGTGAGATAAACCGAGGACCAGGGACAGTCCTGGGTGCAGTGGCGTCTAAGGGTTAGGTATGAGGAGATGAACCAGCCAGGGAAAGAGCAGCAGCAGCCAGAGAGGCAGAAAGGACACCAGAAGGCTGCTGCTGCCTGAGGCCAAGGGCAGGAAGCCCAAGGAAACCCAAGCAGTCAGTGGAAGGACCCAGGCCACCTGGGGACTGGAATGTGTCCAGAGGGTTTAGGAGCAGGTAGGTAGCTCATGGCCTCGGCCAGGGCAGTCTCCTGGGAGCAGGGGTGGATGTGAGGCCCCAGTACAGGGCCTGAGCCTTGAGTGGGGGTGGACGGGCGGGGGACACCCACTATAAATAGTGGAGCTGTAGAGAGGAGACTGGGAGAAGGCCAGGCTGCAGGGAAATGTGGGGTGAATATAAGAGGGGAGTCCTGAGCATGTTCGCTGCTGGGAAGAGCCAGGGGAGGGCCAGTTTCCATCCTGGCATCACCTCTCACTTGACCAAGAACATCCTTCCCCTCCTCAGCCTTCGAGGCCCAGCCAGTGTCACCTCCTTGGCCAGTCCTTCCTTGATTTTCCCAGATGGGGGGCAGCCTCGCTCCTCAGTGCAGACAGTAAGTATGTGGGGCAAATCTCTGGAGCTTGGGGGCATGGTGCTGTCCCCTGCCTGAGTGCCCAGGAGGCTCAGATCTTCCCAGGATCCCCTGGGAGTGCTTACGGCTCTGAGTGTCCTGGGATCCCAAGAGCCTAGCCTACTGCTGACACACTGCCAGGAGGGAGAAGGCAAAAAAAGGGCATGCTGAATGAAGGAATCAGGCCAATGGATTTGGGGTGAAAGGACACTGAGGTCCCCAAAGCCAAGTGTAGCCCAGTGGTTCTCAAACCCAAAGAAGATTTTGCCACCAGGGGACAACTGGCAACATCTGGAGACATTTTTCATTGTCATGGCCTGTGAGGGAGGCTACTGGCACCTAGTGAACAGAAGGCCCGGGGCCAGGACACATCCTGCAATGCCCAGGACAGTCCCAAGAGCCAACAGTCACCGGGTGCAAGCCAGTGGCAGCGCCGTGGTTGGGTGGGCAACGTGGTACGGGCCAGCCAGCGGCAAAGAGGGCCGGCCTCGGGCCTCACTGCGCAGCGACGGAGGCGGGAGTGGAAGGAGGGGCCATGGGGGCTGCGGGGAGCGCTGCCCCCCTGCAGGAAGGCGGACCCCTGCGCTCCAGCCGCACAGGCTCTGCTGTGGGTCGAGGGCCAGCCTGCCTGGAACGGAGCCTTACCTGGACCATCTGATGTTCACACTTTCTCCTGCCACCACACAAGGCAGCCTGGCTGTGTCACCTTCTGGCACCGTCACAGTCGAGGGCAGCCCTGTGATCGTCAGCTCCCCTGGGTCCAAGGAGGAGACACTGTCAGCCACTGCCAGTCCTGTCCAACCCGTGCCACCTGACCTCGAAGGCCACTGGCCCCAGTCACCCATCCGATGAGGGCTGCACCGTACCCAGAACTCTGAGCTGGACCCGTCTCTGGGCGCGGTCCTGCCCGCTGAAGGCGACACAGGTGTAGAAGCCACCATCGTCCACAGCCACTTGGCTGATGACCAGAGAGCCATCAGGCTGCTGCTGGTGTCTGGGGACCAAACAGAGTCAGGGCCTCCATCCCACTGGGGTGGAGGTTGGGGGAGCGAGAGCAGGGGCTGCCCAGCCTCCGGCACTCTCATTTATGAAGGTGCCTGGCTTGTAACCCTGGCTGTGAATCATGACAAGTTTTCTGATACAGGGTCCTTTGGGTTTCCAGTTTTGGGCAACTCATTGAGCAGTCTTGGAGCCTGATCCTGCCACTTTGGAGCTGTGTAGCGTTAAGCTTCTGCGTGAAAAATGGGGACAAGGTAACACCTAGCTCCACGTGGCTCCTCCGCAGGTTGCGTGGTGAGGCGAGCCTTGTGCCCGTGTGGGTCGGTAAACGCCGGCCGCTCTAATTACAGCCAGGACTGTCTGCCTCCTCTCCTCCCTCCGCCATCGCCTCCCTCAGCAGCCTGATCCTCTGCCCACTAACCACCCTCTGGAACGGCCCCGGAGACCCGCCTGTCGTCTGCCCAGAGGCGCCACCCCGGAGAGCCCCTGGCTGACCGGAGGTGACTCCTGGGGGGGACAGCAGGGAGGGGAGCTGAACAAACCTGGGGGAAGAGAGGGTCTGCCCATCTCTCTGCCATTCGATGGTCGGGGGTGGGAAGCCCTCAGCACGACAGGTCAACCGGGTCCGTTGGCCTGGATGGGCGTCCACCACCCCAGGCTGGTTCTGGTCCAGGCGCAGCCTGCAGAACAAGCACCCCACAGGCCTGAGGGGCTCCTGGCCGCTGCCTCCCTCATTTCCATCTGTGCGTGGGGATGGGCCCTTCTCCCTCTCCGGGCAGATTTATCCTCCTCACACTGCCACCCTGTTCCGCTAAGGACCCCATCAGTAACTACCTGGGCAAAGTCGAACAGCCGCCTCTGCTCCCCCACCTCCCCTGACCCGGAATCTCAGACTGTCCCCTCCCCAGCCTCCACGCCTGCCTCTGGTCGCTCACCTGGGAGCCCCCAGCCCCCCACGTCCCCCTGTAAACAGTGCCCTCCTCCAAGGCTGCCTCGGGCCCTGACTCCTGATGCTTTCCCTGCCCACGGTTCCCAAGTCCAGGGCTCTGACCCGCAGGGCCCCGCCTGCTTGGGGTGGGAGGAGGAGGAGGAGGCCCCACCACCCTCCTTCGGAGGCTCAGGGACTCGGGACTTTCCAGTCCTCACTGTGCAGAGCCCCGAGCGTGGGCCAGCAAGCCTGGGGACAGCACGCACTGGCCTGGGGACCCATTCGCCTTCCACTCCTCTCATTCCTTGAGACCCCCATACACCCTGGGCCTCGGGGGTTGGGGGGAGGCACCGCCATGCTGTTACCTGGTCCTGGGCCATGGATGAGAGGAGGCAATGGCCCCAGGGCCCCCAGCACCTGCCTCTAGGCTGGAGTCCCGAGGACTGTGGCCCTGGCTGGGGTCCCTGGTCTGAGTGAAGCGCCTCATCTCAGTCTCAGGTAGCACGGCCGTGTCACCCCCTGTCATGAGGCCAGAAGGAACAAGGGGGCAGAAGGAAGGGTGGGCCATGAGGCCAGTGGGGGACACATGAGAAACAAGGCCCACAAGGGACAAGACCTCCACCCCTGTCCAACTGGAATCCGTGGTCCCTGCCGCCAGGAGGCCTGGGCCCGAGGAAGCACCCTAGTCCCTCCACCACACGGGTGCCTGGCCTCAAGCCCCCGGCCAGTCCACTCCACCATGGGGCCCGTGAGAATCTGTGCGGGGAGGGGCACAGAGACCTGTGACACGAAGCTGGATCTTTGGAGAGTCACGGCCTGGCCGGCTGCCGCAGCTGTAGGTGCCAGCATCCTCTGCCCGCAGGGGGCTGATGACCAAGGAGCCATCCGGCTGCAGCCTGTGCCTCAGTGAGCAGAATGGGGACTTGGGCTCCGGGCTCTCAAGGACGACAGTGAGCCCGACCCCAGCCCAGGCCCCAGGCCCCTGTAGCCCCACACTGACCCTCCCACCCCAGAGGGGATCAGAGAGGCCGCCCCTGGGGAGGACACCGCACACACCTGTCAGAGGAGATGGGCTGCCCGTCCTTGTGCCACCTGGTGCGGAGGTCCCTGGAGGTGTCGTCAGGGCAGGAGAGCCGCACCACCTGCCCCAGGGCTGCCTGCACCAGAGAGGGCTCCGAGCTTGCCGAGCTCACCCTGGAGAGAGGCACGCGCATCAGCACCAGGGACTGCCCTGCATCGGTGGGTCCCATCCTGTCACGGGCACTTGCACGGCCAGAGGTGTCATGGGAACCCAAGCTCCGGAAGCCCATGGACTCAGGAAGCCGCCCTCCCTGCCATGCCCAGGGCACAGCCACCTCAATCTGCTCCTGCCGCAGTGGGAGAGGCAGCATGAAGCCCCGGGACAGAGGGCGGGACACGCAGCACATGCCAGACCCACGCGGGGGCCCGGCCCACACTCCTGCTTTGTGCTCAGTCTCCCCAGGTCTCCCACTAACATGATACAGTCCCAAGAATAACAGCAAATGGAACCCCCAAAACCTGTGAGATAACATCACCATTTTACAGGTCAAGAAACTGAGGCTTAGAGAAGTCGAAGGACTTGCCAAGCCATGAAGCCCATAAACTTTCCAACCAGACAGACCCTGGGGCGCAGTGGCAAGATGTGCTGGAGAATCCAGGCATCTCCAAGCACTGGCTGCCTGACCTCCGCAGCCTGAGCTTCCCCAGGCCACGAGGCCCCCGGCAGGACTGTTCACAGCATTCAAGGTAAGGGATGGGGAGACAGGACCAGCTGACCTCAGGGTTTTAGCTCCTGGCCTGTGTCTCTCTCCTCCTACCTGGGGAAGGTGAGGCTCACCTGTAGGAGGAGCTGTGGGAGGGTGATGCTGGCCGCCCCAAATCTCTGCCCAGTCCAGGGGCACTGAGCCCCAGATCCTGGCCCCGTTCTCCTAAGGCCTGAGTGCGGTGCGCCTCCTGCTGGCTTCCATGACTTCTGCCACTATCGCTGTGGATGCCATGGCCAGCAGCCCCAGACCCGGGTGGCCGGGGTGCCTGTTGAGATGCCCGGCAGCTGCTCATACACTCCACCTCTGAGGCAAAGTTATTGGCGTTGCCATGGCAGCCGCCATACCAGAAGCGGTTACAGCGGCCCACAGAGGCGATGAAGTACCAGCGGGTGGCCCAGTCTGTGCAGGAGCCAAGGGCGTTGGGCAGCAGGCACCGCACAGGGTACGCTGAGGGTAGGGAGGACGCATGTCACCCAGGGGGCCACACAGCGCCCACCACCCGAGAGACAGCAGCCCTTCCCCATTCATGAAGCACGCCTTTCCGCCCTGCCTGGGACCACGGGAGCCTCGGAGCCAGCCCTGCTGCCCCCATCCACAGAGCTAAGGCCTCCAGAAGGTCAGGGCTGTGAACCCCTGGACTGGCTCCCTCGTGCCCCTCGCCATCCCTGACCAGACCACCAGAGTGCACACGGAGCAGCCCAAGGGCTTGACCTTGATAAGGACCCAGCCCTGAGCTCCCAGAGGCCTGTGAAGATGCCCAGCGAGGGACCCACCCTGTAGCCAGGGCTCTTCGCCAACCTCTGAACATACCCCAAGCCCCCACCTGCCCCTTCTAGCAGCCTCCCCCCAGCACAGTCTGTTCCCTCTTCCATGTTCGGTTGTGACTACAGTTGGCCCCGCACAAAGCCTCCTGCAGACCCTGACCGCCAGCCGGTCTTGTCCCCTTGAGGGTCCTCAGAAGCTCCCCTCATTTATCCCATGCTCCAGCCTCAACAACCTTCTTCCAGGACTCGTCCCAGGCAGGGTGGGGAAGCTCCATGCCCCCACCCCCGGCACTGATTGGCCCTCCCCATCTCTGCCTCTGAAGGGCTCTGAGCCCCCAGGAAGCAGGACAGGCCTTCTCTTGGGATCCCCACCTACAACTACCCCCAACCCCCAGAGCAGCCAGGCAGCCTTGAGTGCACACTTCTGGAAACATCTGACTCTGTTCTCTGGCTGAGCACCTGGAAGGTGGTCGATATATACTTGGAAGAAATGAACAAACAGCTGAGCCTAGGGAGGTCTTTGGCTTTGAGTGAGGGTGGGGACACATGGGACCAGAGCCCACCCACCAGAACTTGGAAGGGCATCCACTCACAGTAGCTGGGCTGGCCCACGCAGCCTTCTCCAAAAGGGCCTGCTGCAGAGGCCACGTTGTCATAGCAACAGCCAAATTGGGAGCCCCGGCACTCACTGGGCTCCCTCTGCTGGGCCTGGTCCTGGTGGGCCTGGTGGGGCCTGGGGGCCTGGGGAGGAAGTGAGGAAGAGGTCTGACCCTCGGTGGGGCTCCAGGCTGCCTGGGAGAGGACAGCAGGAAGAGGGAGGCAGAACTGGGAGCCCACCATGCACAGCCCCAGTGCTGGGGGCAATCGGAAGCCAGGAGAATGTCAGCGGAAAGCCCCAGCCCCAGCCCACCTTTGAAACTTGGTGTCCTCAGGAGGACAACCTGGGCCAGCAGGCTTCAGAGACCTCCTTCCTCCAAGACCAAAGCCGCACGGTGACACGGAGCAGGGCCCGGGACGGGACTGCTGCCGCATCATGAGAACGGGACACTTACTGACGCCGCAGCTCTGGACCCCGGCCTGCTCCCGGTGCCATGGCCGCCATGCGATCTCTCACAGCCAGCCTGATGGGGCCCCTCGGCCTGGGACACCCCGTCGAGGCAGCACCCATACCTACACAGGCACACACAGACCTCATCTGGCCACCCAGTCCCTTCAAGGGACCCTTAGTTCTAGCACACCAAGACCCCCGCTTCAAGGTTCCCTGCACTGGCGGCTGACCAGGCTAGGGTTCGAGTGGGAGGCAGTGTGTTCCTGCATGCCAGGCACCCCGTCCTGCAGACCCAGACTCTGCGTCTGCCAAGCACTTAGTGGCCAGCAGGGAGGGCAACTGTAACACAGCGAGCAGAGTTACAGCCCTGACTGGTGTGGCTCAGGGGGCTGGACATCATCCAGCAAGTTGAAAGGTCAACAGGGAGAGTCCAGGTCAGGGTACACGCCTGGGTTGCAGGCCAGGTCCCCCGTTGGGGGCATTCAGAAGGCAACTGATCGATGTTTCTCTCCTCTTTCTTCCTCCCTTCCCCTCTCTGAAAGTAAATAAATAGTCTTAAAAAATAATTGGTGAGTCCTCAACTCACACATCCCACCACAAAACTGAGGAGGGGAAATTAATCCAAGCCTGCCTGGTCATCCGGCTCCCAGGGAGCTTTTACAAAGCACCAGCAGGTGGGAGCTGGGGTAGAAAGTGCCAGGAACCCAGCACTGGCTTCGCTCCCACAATCAGGACGTGGGAAAGAAGGGGCAGGGAAGACGGAGCTGAGCACCTTCTTTGTGCCAGGCACGGTGGCATTCGGTTCATCCTCTGTCACCCCAGCCAACGGCTGTCACTGTTCCCAATTCCCAGCAGAGGAGGCCAAGATCAGAGAGGTTAAGTAACCTGCCCAGGTCACCCAGCACGTGCTTAGTAAGTGGCTGAGCTGGGAATCACCCCCAGGCCACTGGCCTGAAGGCTGGCCCCTTAGTACCCTAGCCCCTGAGGGAGTGGGAGCCCATCTAGACTGAGAGCTGAAGCCAGACCTCCCTCCCCCCACATGCCTTCCCAGAGCCTCGGGCTCAAGTCTGCAGAGAAAGAAGCCTTTTCACTGGCACTGGGCACAGGAGGAAGAAGTCAGGGCAGCTGGAGACAACACCTCCACAGTCCCACTCCTGAGCTCCGCACACCCACCCCACCCAGTCTCTGAGCAGAGAGGCTGCCCTGCCCAACAAACCTCCCCCCCACCAACACACACACACCTCCCTCCACGCAGGCCCTGCCCTCTCTGACCTGGCAAGGAGGAAGAAGTCCCTACCTGCTCTGCTGACAAGAGGCCCCAGGGCAGCCCTGCCACTGTGGCCCAAGAGATGCTGTGAGGCCATCAGGGCAGCACCCGTGGGGGCTTTGTCTGCAGTCAGGGGTCCCCGAGCCAGTCCACAGGGGCTGCTGGTTCCGGGACTGCTGCAAAGAAGAGGCTGGGCCTGGAGCCAGTAGGTGGGGACCCTGGTCTCCTCTGGGATTATCCTGGGCTGAGGGTCGCTCCCAGGGTGTCCCAGGGTTGCTCCCAGGGTGTTGCTGAGGGTGGCCTCTGGAATCTAGAAAGAAGAGGGAAGCAAATGCCACGTGATGTGCCCTCTGTGTCCTCACCTCACCTGTGTCCATATCAGACCCACTTCTCTCTGCTCCCCACTCCCCCCAACACCCAACCTCCACCCCCAGGGCTCTGGGCTGGGGGCTTCCACCAAGCACCTCACCTGAGGCAGGGGCCTCCTGAGGGCCCAAAGACATCCAGGGCGCCCTGAGGCTGGTGTGTACTTCTTGCATGCTGGGGACTTCTACAGGGAGCCAGGGCAGCCGCGGTGGGGTGCAGAAAGACAGAGGCGAGGAGCAGACTGGAGCCGTGGCCAGCCCTGACCAGCACGTGCCCCCACCCCGCTGCGCAGGCAGGGCCCGGGAACCCCGGGCGGCAGGTGTGAGACGAGCAGTTACCTGGGATTCCGTAAGACGCACTCCCCATGTTCTAAGAGGGTCTTTATTACATGGAAAATGCTAATATTGCGGCTCAGCACAAAAGAGAGCCAGACATAAACCTAGCATCTATGTTTTATCCCAACTACAAAAAACAAAGCGCGATGCCCAATTTTCTTCAATTGGGTTGATGAAAAAACAAGTAATCCAACTAACAATGAGCAAAGAACTCGAATGAGGAATTTTTCCAAAAAAGACATGCAAGTGGCCGGAGCATGAGAAGATGCTCGGCATCGTCGGTCCCTGAGGGAGTGTCCAACAAAGCCATGACGAGAGGCGCGCACACACACAGAATAGCTCTAGTCACTGGGACACACCGTTGGGGTATGTGGCTGGTGGGAAAGCAAAACGATGCGGTCACTGTGGAAACAGCCTGGCAATTCCTCCAAAAGTTAAACATTGGGATTACCATACGGTAATGCCATGTTCGTAGGTACACGCCCAAGAGAAACGAAAACCCGTGTCCACATGGAAACTTGGACACGAAAGTGGACAGCCGCACTATTCAACATGGCCACAAGGGGGAGCTGAGCCCGACACTCCCTCAGCCGGTGAAGGGCACTGTCTCTTCTATGATAAAAATCCAAATCTATGAGGACAGGAAGCAGATCAGGGGACCGGGGGAGGGGTTCCTCAGTGGGTGCAAGGGCCTGTTGAGGGGATGCAAAATTCTGAACCTGGGGGACAGCTGGTGGCTGTACAACAGAGTGAACCCACCAAAAACCACCACGTTGCACACTTTAAAAAGTTTAACTAGAAAATGAACACATTCAACCGTATGTTATGCAAATTTTTACCTCACTAAAAAGACCCCGTATTAAAAGTAATTGGATTAGTAGATGAAAGGGTAGAAAGAGAATAATGAAAAAGCAAATACGATGCAACATTAATTGTAGAATTTAGAAAGTGTGTACATGGCTACTTACTGTACAGTTCAACTTTTCTGTATTTACAATTTTTCATCATCTTGTCCAGCTGGGTAAACTTACTAAATGTCATTAATTATACCATTAGAATGTATGGGTGAATTTTTATGGTATATAATATTTAATCACAAGGGTTATTAAAACGTTTTCACCATAAAATATGGGAGAAAAATGCAAAAGGCCAAGTAAAGAAAACCTGGGCAGCAGGAATTTTTTTAAATGATGACGGACATAAGACATACAGAACACACGCCAGACGCTCACACGGAAATTTCTGAGTGGCCCATGCGCGTGTGTGCAGGGCAGGGGCCGGGCGGGGGCCCTTCCTGCTGTGCGTCAGCAGTTCTGAACGCTTCCACAGTAAGTACATCACTACACAACGGAATCAAATTATTAAAAAATAAGGGATTCCATTCCATATGGACTCCATGTCGCCAGTCTCCAGGAAATATTTTAAAAATAATAATAATTCAGGGCTGGAAGACTGTAGCAGATATGCAGCAAAGCCTTCATTTTCGCTTTGCCTGTCCCTCCCAGGCCAAAGCCTCCGCAGACTCCAATTCTCTCCCAGGTCCTGTCACCTCCTACCCGCCTTCCCTCGGGCCCAGCCTGGGAATCTCTGCCACATCATCATGAGAGGCCCCTTTCTGCCAAGCCAGCCCTGCCTCCAGCTTCCTTCCCTTAGAGTCCTGGACACCCCCCTGCCCACACACCCTCTGGGCAGCGGGCTCTGCAGTGCCAGCCCCACCACTCCCCATCCCTTCATTTCTATTGCCCTTTCTGGCACTTGAATTTCTGCAGCCTGCTCCCTACCAGGCCCCTGCTCCCCAACTGTCTCCCCTTCCGTCTGACCCTCAGGCAGCTGCCCAGTTTGTCCTTGTAAATAGCTTTCGCGGTGTCACAACCCAGCTCCCAAACTGTTGATGGCTCCCCAGGCCCTGCGAGACACAGTTAACCTGCAGCCCTGAGCGCCACCCAGCCCTAACAGCACAGACCTGGACAGACCCTGGTCCCCACCTCACTCCCTGGGCTGAGGGCCCGGCTTTGGGCACTGACCTGTGGCCAGAGTGATGGAGAAACTGAGTTTTAAATTCTTTCACTAGGATTACCTTAATTTCAATTTTAAATACTAATGCTTGATTCACTTAAAGAAAAACAGCTCAGTGTGCTTGGAACAACTCGGGTAGTGAATCTAGTCTGCCAACTGTCCATTTCTGGAAAACTAACTGTTGATTCCATATGCCAGTGGAACGTTAGCGTGTGAATGCAAGTGTAAATTATACATTGGATCCTGAGATTTAGCTTAAAAAATAAAAGAATGCAATATATCCAATTCCTCACCTGAGCATATATTTTATTGATTTTGGAGAGAGAAGAGGGGGAAGAGAAAAAAAACATCCACGTGACAGAGAAACATCCAACAGTTGCCCCCTGTATTTGCCCCGCCCAGGGATCAAACCCACAACCCAGGAACGCGCCCTGACCGGGGATCAAACCACAGCCTTTTTGGTGCACGGGATGATGCTCTAACCAACTAAACCACCCCGCCAGGGCCCGTTCATAATTTTTATATCAACTGAATGTTTAAACTATTGTATTGGGTTAAATAAAATATGTTAAGTACAAATCCACTTTTTTCTTCTTTACTTTTTCATGGGGCTCTCAGAAAACTTTAAATGACACCTGTGGGTGGAACCCTATTTCTGTGGGGAGAGCTGCTCTGCAGCCCAGAAAGAGGAGGAAGCAGAATTGCCCCTCGGTGGGGCTCCTCCTTTGACCCCCGGCTCCCCCTGCTGGGCATGCGTCAGTATGCACCACACACTGGTTACAGCAGGCCGAATTCCCATTCTCACCCATCAGGAGCTTCTGTGAAGCTCCTAGAAATCATGAGCCTGGAAGTGTCGCATGCACACGGCATTAAAGGGGAAAACAGGCGCAGAACCACACGCACATCTCAAGGAAGTAGGCTAAACCACTAAAGGGATGGGACCAAAAGTTATTCAAGTTTCTCTATAGGCACTATTTTTCCAGTTTCTCCAGATTCTCCACAAAGAGCGTACATAATTTTTACAATTATAAAAGTCGTTGTGGAGGTTATTTCTCTAACCACTCAGCCTGGCCTGAGATTCTCGCTCCATTTCCTTCCCTTCTACCCACGTGAAGTCCTCTCAGGGGCAGGCTCAGGGACGCCACTTCCAGGAAGGCGTCCAGGGTGCTGGGGCACTGAGTGGCTCTAGGGAGCTGGGCTCACTGAAGCCTCGGGACCCCCCTGCTCACGCTCCACGAGGGCCAGGCTGAGGTGCCAGGGGCCCCTGCACAGCACCCCACTGCTGCTGCCAATGCCAGTGCTCGCTTTTCATGCACTGTGTGTTTAGAGAGTGCGCCAAGCGACTCACCACAAGCCCAGAAAGTCACTCTTACTAACCCCACGGCACGGATAGGCAACCAAGAGTCAGGGTGGAGGCACTGGCCCAGGGCCACGTGGCTGGTCAGCAGTGGAGTGGAGATTGCGCCCAGCCCAGTGACCTGTCGCCTCCAGGCCACTGGGTCTCAGCCACCCTGCCCCGCACTTCGTTTGGAGTCCTACCGCCCCCCATCACAGCTCACAGGGCCCCATCACCAGTGTGTCAGTATGAGAGGGCCACCCCTGCACCCCAGCCCAGGCCTTTGCTCAGTATCACACCCTCACACCAAGCAAGTGCTGGCCTCTGTGCCTTCAGCCTGCATCCCTCCTGACACCTGGGATGCCCCTTCCCCAATGGGGAGGGGGGGCTGAGCAGCATGTGAGGACAGTCTTCCCTAGACCACCTCCCCGCTCCGTGCTCAGTCTCTCAGTGACCTGACGAACACTGAGCACTGATCACAGGCTAGCGAAGTCCTGTGGGGAAGTGTGAACAGGAATAAGAAAGTCGGAGACCTGGCTGGTGTAGCTCAGTGGATTGAGCACGGGCCTGAGAACCAGACAATCGTGGTTCGATTCCCAGTCAGGGCACATGCTTGGGTTGCAGGCCAGTTT
Source organism: Sturnira hondurensis (assembly GCF_014824575.4). Lineage (NCBI taxonomy): Eukaryota > Metazoa > Chordata > Mammalia > Chiroptera > Phyllostomidae > Sturnira > Sturnira hondurensis. The sequence continues at coordinate 21,769,175 of NW_028093774.1, forward strand.
CCGGCAGGGGCCAGTTCCCTGCAGGGGATGCACGAGAAGCAACCATACATTGATGTTTCCTTCCTCTCTCCTTCCTTTCCCCTCTAAAGATAAATAAATAAAATATTAAAAAAAAAACTTTAAAAAAAAAAAGAAAGTCAGAGACCCAGCCCACAAAAATTGTATGACCAGTGGGCCTTACAAGCCACGTACAACCGCCGCCGCAGCACCAGGAAACGAACCTAAGAGTGACAGTGGCCACAGTGAGCTGTGGGTGGGTAGCCGCTAAGGGAAGCTACCTCCAAGGGGGAGGAACAGGACTGGCTGTGAGGCTGGGGTGGGGGGAGGAGAGCTTTCCAGGAGGCAGGAGCCCAGGCCAGCAGGCTGGCAGGAAGGGTCTGGCCAAGCCCCACCATCTGGTCTTACCTGGAGGAAGGTAGCAGGGCTGAGTGTTACAGGGCTCCATGTCTGCAGGCTTCCACGGCTGCAGGCTCCTGCAGTGGCTGGGCGGTCCAATGGCACAGGCGACCTGCCGTGTCCGAGTGCCTGAGCCGCAGCTCCTGGAGCACTGGGGTCCGTGGGTGAGAAGAGAGAACGCTGTACACAGGGAGCGAGCCATGGGGGTGCAGGTGGGGAGGGAGTGAGGATGGGAGGGGGAGGGGATATAAAGGTGCCTGATAATGCACATCAGACCCAAGAATGGGCACGTGTGCAGCCACCTGGCAGAGACCCAAGGCACCAGGACTGGGCAGCAGGTATGGGAGGGGGCGAGTACTCACTAGACCCCAGGCGCCTACGTGCCAGGCCTGGTCACTGAGGGAGGGACAGTCATCACGCACACAAGGCTCAGTGAGAGGTGGCTGGTCCTCCAAGGAGCATGCTGTGACATGGAGCAGAGACCCCTCATCACCCCGACAAGTGACATTCCTCCTCCGGACCCCGGCACCGCAGCTGACAGAACACTGCAAGGACCAGGCGTCAGCAGGAGTTTGTCCTCGCCCGGAAGGAGCCACACTGCGTCAGGCAGCTGGAGGCCTGCTGGCCTGGTGTGGAGGGTGGACAACATCCTACCACCCATGTCCCGCTCCCAGGCCCAAAGAGGCCAAGTCACTCTCCTGAGGTCACACAGCCTGAACCGTGAGTGCTGCCACCAGGCTGAGGTGCATTTTCCACGTTCCCGCGTTTGCAACTCGGACATATATATGCAGGTGTCGAAAGCCATGACCAACAGCCCCAGACAGTGCGAGCCCTCCCTCCCCGCAGAACTATGTATGCAGCCGCTTCCTCCTGCCGAGGCAAAGCCTTCCCGCCCCGCCTGCGACCCCGAAGAGGGAAGGCACTGGAGCAGGAGTCCAAGCACCCGCTCCCCCTCCCAGCCTCGGCCACAGCTTCCAAGCCTACTCAGCAGGTCCCTTCACCTCCCAGGGTCTGTTTCCAAGGCAGAGAGCACAGCTCCCAGCCCTGCCCAAGACCCAGTTTCTGATTTCCGCCCACCCCTGCCTGGTCAGGCCTCACCTCTCCCCAGGGCTCCTCGCTCCAGGCTGCACAGCGCTGCAGGTTGCAGGCCTGCGTGGTAGGAGGTTTCCCAGGCAGGCCTGCACACTGGGCCTCCTCGACCGCCTCCTGGACGCCAGCCCCGTGAGACCAGACGCAGTAGACAGAGCGGGACTGGGAGCCGCCACCACAGGAGGCCGAGCAGGGTGTCCAGGGACCTGTCTTCCAGCTGGCAGGGACGGGAGTTGTCGGTAAGGCAGGGCGGCAGGAGGGGCCAAAGCCCAGACCAGAGGGGGCACCAGCTCTCACACACAGGAGTGGACTGGGGAACCCCAACCCGGCCCATGCTCTGACCATGGACAGGTGCAACCGCGGGGGCAAAGAGCTCTGCACACAGGCCAATACCCGGGCCCCTCGCCATCTCTCACCACCGCCACCGCCACCGCCACCGCCACCGCCACCGCCTGCGGGCCTGCAGCGTGGAGACTGGCTGCCTCCATCTCAACTCTCCTGTCCTCACATACACACCCCTTTCTGCTGCTCACTGGGTCCTCTGTCACCCCAGCCAGACTCCCTTCCCTCAGGGTGTGACCTTACTTGGGGGCATCTGCTGGGCGGGGGCTGTGTTCACCCACGTGTGGAGTGGCTCAGAGTGGCCCTGGCACAAAGCCCCAGAGGAAAAGGCAGCCCCCAGCACACATGCTCCTCACCACCCCGAGAGGCCAGCCCCTCGCCACCCAGAGGGGCCAGCTACCTCGAGGGTAGAAGGGCTGTCCAAGCCCCTCAGGGGGGCTGGGGCCTGCAGGTGACTGTTCCCTCACATGTGCTGGGCCCCAGCAAGGCCCCACGCTCCCAGTGCAGGTAAGAAGTCCTTTGTGCGTGAGTAAAGGCACTGCAGACGCCCTCAGGCCCTGTGGCCCAGCCCCTGGCCCACTCCTGGGCACCTTCCGAGGCAGGCCCCCTGCTGGATCGGACAGCTGGGCCTCCGGTCCCTTCCCCAGCCCTCCTGCCACCAGCTGGACGTTCTGGGTGCTGTGTGTTCACACAGTGGTGCACAGAACAGCCCTGGGCCTCAAGCTCAGGCCTTTCCACAGCCTCCCCAAGTGACAGCCCCCTCCACTCCCACTCCAGCCACAGCTGGGGGGAGTCCTGGGACCCCCAATCTCTTTGCTCAGCCCGCAGAGCAGCCTAGGCACCCCAATCCCTCCTACTCAAGTGCTTGGGCCCCGCCGTGGGGGGAGGGGGCTGGCAAGGGCCTCACCGCTTCGTCTGCGGGCAGGGGTGCAGGCTGCAAGGGCGGCGGTTGGCCGGCTGTGGCTGGCCTTGGCACATGTGGTCAGGGTAGACCTCATTGTCCATGGTGCAGAAGACGGGACGCGACTGGTGACCTGCAGAGGCCAGGCCACGGTGGGGGGCGGTGAATCAGCATTCAAAACCGAATGCCTCCTCTTGGCCAGACACCGTTCTGGTCATCATGATTAAGCTTCAGATGACCCCCTGTGGTACAGGCTATCACCGTGCCCAGTGTACAGAGGAGGGAACTGAGGATCGGAGTTCTATCATTGGCCCGGGCTCCGCCTCTACTGCAAAGGGCGCCCTCTCGGGCTCTCCTAGCTTAGGCGGGGGCCCTTTATGGAGTCCCCCGACCCCTGGATTCCCCAAGGTGTCCCCCGTGACATGCTGATGTCTCAGGTACTTGTCCACCTCCCCCTAGGGCCTGACATCCTTGAGGAGAGGAACGCGCCTGCCCCAGGGCTGCGGCCTCACCTCCCCCGCACTCCGCGCTGCAGTCGCTCCAGGAGCCGTGGCTCCAGCTGAAGCCGGGCCGGGCGGGGCCCAGGGGCAGGTAGTACTCGTAGCGTACACCTGGGTTGGACTCCTGGCTGATGAGCTGTGCGGGGGCGGGGCCTGGCTGAGGCCTGTCCCTAGCAGCCTTCCCCCTACCCGTTCCCGAAGCCCTCCCACTGGCCCAGGCCCCAGGTGCCTCCCAGTCTCCAGGGGACCGGGTGCCCCCTTCACCCCAGAGGTCTCTCCCGCCAGCCCTGCTCACCTCGATGACCAGGGGTTCCGAGGTGGGGCCACGGGCACGGAGCCGCTCTGGCGCCAGGTCCCCCTCAGTGCCCCGCTCGTAGTGCAGGAGGGTGCTGGCCGCGGGCAGGGCGCCGGCGGCCCCGATGGTCCAGTGCCCGTTGAGGTAGTACTCACCCCGGATGCTCTTCACCGCTGTGCAGAGTGAGCCCCGTCAGCTGCCAGGCCCACCAGCTTCCCGGCATGACCCCCAACACCCCTGCATCCAAACTGTCCTCACCCAGGAAATTCCTGCTGGCAGCCACCTCCTCAATGCGGATGCTGGTGGCCCCCGTGGGAACTGTGAGCACCTGGTTGTAGCCTGAGGAAGCGGAGAGACTCTGGGAGCACTAGAGCCACAGGGAGGAGTCAGCCCGAGGACACCAAGCGCCCAGCAGCACAGCAGGGTTAGGGCAGGGCCGGTAGGAGACAGAAGGCTGGGCCTCCTGGGGAAGAGCCTTTGTGCTGAGGGGACAGGTAGGGGTGTGGGCGGGCTCCAGCACCTGAATAGACTGGGGAGGGGGCCGGTGGGGAAGGGGCAAGAAGGGGTGTTTATGTGGCAGCAGCGTGAAGCTGTGCTGGACACGTGGGCAGAGGTGGTCACCGTTGTGGGCTCATGGGCTCCTGTGACAGGCCCTGGCCTCCGGCCCCAGGCAGGAGCTCAGGCCCTTCAGGCATGCCCTGAGCACCAGAGCAGACCCTCCAGGTGCTGTGACAGTGACAGTTGGAGCAGGAGTCAGGAGAGGAAGGAACAGGGAGCAGACCCTTCTTTCAACTGTCTTCGGACCCCGGGAGGCCCCCACCTCTGCTGAGGTCATTGGCATCAAAGGTGCCGGTGACGGGGTAGCAGGTTGTGCCATCACCCCCACACTGCAGACACTTGTCCTCCTGCCTTGATGAATCTAGGTTGTGGTCACAGCCGACAACCTGCCAGACGGAGATGAAGGAGAGACCAGAGGGGGTCACAGACACGCAAGGATTTGAGCCCTGGTTGCCGGGCCAGGTCAGGGAGGGGCAGTAACTGCAGGGGTTTGAATAGCATGGGTTTGAAGTGAGTGGGGTCAAGTCTATGTGGATTTTTTTTTCAGTAAGTACATTGGAAAAAAGTTTTGGAGACTTGTAACAATTTTTAAAAACTCTCAGATGAACCATGAAGCCTAGACATATCACAAGCTGAGAGGCCTTGGACCCAGCCTGTGGCTGGCTGGCTGCCTCCTCTGCCACTCGGCACGCATCCCCCCCCACCCCCCCACCCCCCGGCAATAACACCTCACTTTCCTTTGGGGACCAGCTCGCCCCTGCTGAGTTTGGACAGAGCTCCCGACAGTGGGTTTGGGCAATTCAGCGGCCTGCGGCCTTGCTCAAAGGGAGTGGTTGAGGGGACCCCCAAGACAAAGCAGGAGCAACCCAGGTTGCTGAAACTCCTGGGGATGGAGTGCCCTTTCCCAGGGTGTGGCCAGGCTGGGACGGTGGAAGCCTAGAGCTGCTGGTGGCCTCGGCCACACCGCACGGGAAGAACCTGCCTGATACCAGTGCTGAACCTGGGAGAAGGAAGCCAAAAGGCAGGGAGAGAGGCTTCCGGCTGCACTGCTCAGTCACCCCAGCCAGCCCACCCACCCTTGGTGGCTTTTTTCAAAAGTGAGTTTAGTTGGATTCTGTAACTTGCCATCCAGACGGTTTCTCCCATCATGGGGCTAAAGTTTTCAAAGGGCAAAGGTAAAAGAGTCATAAAGCATCATCTGTGATGAAAGGCAGCTAGAAGGGCCTTGAGAAGACATCCAGCTCAGGAGGGCCACTGGCCCTGCTCCTGCAGGGCAGGGCGGCACCAGCAGGGGGCGGTGGGGGGCACTCACCCGGCAGATGCCGTCCACACAGACGTCCCGTGTGCCAGGCTCGCAGGGTGTCCCATCCACCACGGCCTCCCTGTGCTTGTAGTAGAAGTTCTCCCCCTTGGGGATGCAGGTCAGCTCACACTTGTTCGGAGCTGGGGCAGGCAAAAGGAGAAAACTGAGACCCTAGTGAGGTTCAAGGGCTGAGGCTACCCTAGCTTCAGTGGGGTGTGGGCGGGGCCAAAAGCACACTAACGGGGAAGGGGGGAGAGAGGCCCCCTTCAAGTGACTTCGTGTCCCACCCGCATCCCAGGGAGTCCCACACAACTGCTGCATCATCTCTGAGGCTCAAGTCCAAGGGAAATCCCAGAATAAGGAAAAAACTAGACACTTGAAGAGGTCTATCTCAGCATTATCTACAATAACTTGATTGAAGTCTCAACAATCAGTGACTGTAAGTAAATGATGTGTCGATAGAATGTTATGTATGTTAACAAAGCTATTAAAAATTATGAAGACTAGACCTGGCTGGGTTGGCAGACCCAAGGGTAATGGGTTTGATTCCCGGTCAGGGCACATGCCTGGGTTTGGGTTTGGTCCCTGGTTGGGGCGTGTGCAAGAAGGCAGCCAACAGATATTTCTCTCTCACATTGATATTTCTCTTCCTCCCTCCCTTTCCCTCTAAATAAATAAATAAATGTTTTTAAAAAATAATTAAGACTGTAATGTGGGAAGATGCTTGTAACAAATACATATACACAGAGAAAATAAAGTGAAAAGGGCCAGAATGAAATGCTAGCCGTGGTCCCATGGAAGAGGTAGGCTTAGGTCATTTTTTTCTTCTTTTAATTTTTATATTCATCTAAGTATTATACACACATTGTTTAAACAGCCCAAAAATGCTAGTAGGGATTTAATCGCCTTCCCAACACAGAAGGCAACCCTCCACAACCCTTTTCAACCTTTCCTCCACATTCCAATGTTCCTATAATGTGGATTTCTTTAAATTATTTTCAACATATGCTTACCTCAGAATTCGGGAGGAACAATGAATGTGCATGGCCCCCACTGGGGGCACCCCCTCTAACCAAGGCCCCCACCCCCCTCCAAGAACACACACAGGACATGACTGTTCAGTAAGTCGGAACCCAGAGGGCCATCAAGTTTCCCGGAGTCGTCTGCAGTGAGCCGTGGAGACCAACACTCAGAAGAATGACCCCGTGATACCTTCTGGCTCACTTGGAAGATTGTAATTAAAAACACACTAGGGTTTTTTTTCTTTCTTGAACTGTATTGCTCTAAAAATTAACCATCTACATACACTATCCTCCAAATGACCTGGAGCCAGCCCTCCAGACAGGGACCCTGAGTCCAAGGGCTCCTCCCCGCTTCCGCTTCCCGACCCACCAGGAAGGCCTGGAGGATCAAGTCAAAAGTGGGACTCAAACTGGCAGGGCCCCAGTCTCGGCTTCGTTTGAAAATGCACACGGGGGCCCTGGCCAGGCAGCTCAGTTGGTTAAGCACTGTCCCTGTTCCCCAAAGGCTGGAGGGCTCATCTAAGAATCCACCAATGAACTCGTAAATGAGTGGAACAACACATCGACGTTCCCTCTCTCTAAAAGGCAATAGGTTTTGTAATTTTTTTAAAAAGAAAACATATACAGAGGGGGAAAGGGTGGAAAACCTCAAGATGACCACCACTGCCGTGTTGTGATGGGCACGTGCTGGGGTGCTAGTGAATTTTATAAATGTAATTGACAAAGGGTCTGAAGTACGGTAATAAAAAGAAACATGAAAGGAGAGCTGATGTGTAAAAGGGATCCCAAAAAGATGGGGACCAGCGCAGGGTGGGGCCACCTGCACACTCACCCCCGTAGTAGGGCAGCCACTTGTACCTCCGGCCCTGGAACTCCTGGCTGTCAAAGGCGGAGCACTGCTCGGCCCGGAAGTCTCGGGCACCATCAGGGCAGCTCTGTGGGGGTGGAGAGGGCCAGGGAGGGGGAAGCGGGGTCGCCCCTGGGGTCTGCCCACCCCATTGGTCCCAGGGAAGATGGGTTCTGTCCCTCAACCCCTGCTGCAGTTTCAGGGAGGCAGAGTGGTCCCCAGGGCTCCCCTCCAGAGGCAGGGGGTGGGGGTAGGGGACTTCGGGCTTGCTGCTGGAGGGGAAGGGGTCAAAGCTGTCATTTCTGTCCTTCAGTGAGGGTAAGGAAGGGACTTAGGGACTTCCCACAGAGCCTGGGCTGTGCACCGACAGGCGGGCACTGAGGGAGGTCATCCAGGGAGGGGGTCCAGGAAGCTGGTTTCCCCTTCCCCGTGGGCTTTACCTCAATGTTGCACGAGCGGTGTCTGCGAGCGGGACCCACGCAGCTGGAGCCCCCATCTCTCCTGCAGGACAAGAGCACCAGGAAGCCCCCACCCTGTTACCCAACACCCCAACCCTTCCTGGGGCTCCCCCACAGGCCCCAACCTCTGTGGACTCCTTCCTCTGTGAGCCAGAGAGGCAGCCAGGGGGCATGTCTGCAGACACGAAGCCCCTTAGACAGGTACACTGAGCCCTGTGTTTGTAGCAGGGAGAGCGAGACTTGAAGCCCAACTACCCCGGAGTGTGTCTAACTTGGGGCCACTCTGCCCCTGAAGGCAAATTTCCAGAGAAGCCCCAAATTCTGCTCTTGGAGATAAAGTAAGAGGTAACACACCCCGACCCGGTAAGGTTAGCCTGACAACTAAGGAACAAGTGAGTACAAAGTGCTTAGAACAACTGACCTTTCTCTTCACACTGGTTCTCGGGAACAGGGATCTAAACCCACCAACAGGCAAGGAGTCATCACCCCTCCTTCTGTGCCCACCCCTCCACAGCACCTATCAGAGTGCAGGACACATAGTGGGTCTTAAGTCACTTGTGGGAGAAACTGCACAGGGTGGCCTGTTGAAGACGACTAATTCAACAGGAATTTTCTGCACCTGCCGTCCGCCCGCACTGCATCAGGAGCTGGCGCTCCGGGGGTGGATGGAGCAGGCACAGCTCCAGCTCCTCCAAAGCGTCACCGTTGATTATGGAAATCAGGTGTAAGTACGTGGGAAATGACTTGACTTCAAATGCTCCATCCATGCAGCTCCCAGGACAAATCTACTGCGTGGCCGGTCTCCTCCGTGAGACCCAGGGCTGGCCCAGAGCCGGCCCAGGACCCAGCCCACCCCTCTGACCGGCCCTGCTTTAACAAGCTGGCCTACTCTAGCCTCCCCTACCTCTGTGAGTAGCAGGGACGTTCCTGGAAGCTGATGCCCCCTCCGCAGGTCCGGCTGCAGGGGCTCCAGTCGCCCCAGGGACCCCAGGTGTCGCTCTGCCGCCTCACCTTAGGAGCCGGAGAAGAGGGCAGGGTCAGGAACCCCAGTCGGCCCTTGGAGCCCCCACAGGCTCGCCGCAGCCCCCTGCCTGAAAACAGCGCTCCCTGACCCACTCAGGGAGTCCGTTCTTCTCTTCAGGACTCAGCATTGCCACCGGACGTCCCGGACAGAATTTACAGAATTAGCCAGCTTTCATCATAAGGAGCTGAGAGCAGGTCTCCGTATCTGTCCCAGCAGCTGCCACCAGCAGCGCCTGCTCTTTGCCGGGCTCAATGGGGAAAACACCAAGCTGGGGGCAGAGAATGGACCCCTGATGACGCTGTCCACTGGCCCGTCCGGGTCTGGTTTGACAATCAAGGCGTCCACAAATACTGTCCTGCATAGGAACCCCTGGGCCAGCAGAGCAGGCTTTTTCAGGAGGGAGATATAAAAGGGCAGGGAGAGCCTTGGTTGGTGAGGCTCAGTGGATTGAGCACCAGCCCGCAAAACTGAAGGGTCACTGGTTCGATGCCCACTCAGGACACATGTCTGGGTTGCGGGTCAGGTCCCCAGATGGGGGCGTGCGAGCGGCAACCAATCAATGTTTCTTTCCTTCTCTTTCTCTCGCCCTCCCCCTCTCTCCAAAAATAAATAAAACCTTATAAAAAAATTAAAGAGCAGGAAGAACAGGGCGGTTCTCAGGTAGGCAGGGCGCCCCCCTCCCCATGCAGGCAATGTCACCCGCAGCAGCACCCCGCTTCGCTGGGGTCTAGACCAGAAAAGCCACACCAAGCCTGGCTGTACCTGTTTTTGCCTTGTGGGTGACCTCACTTCTGCAAGCTTCTATAGTTCTGACTTACTAAAATAAGTTAGCCTAATCCTAGGAGGGGTGGAGGGGGGTGGGAAGGGTATGGTTCCTCCTGCCAATCTGGGGCAGACCCCCAGGACTGCCCCAGTACCTGTCTTCCCCATCTCCCATGTGAGAGGGCCCTTGACTCTTAGCTGGACACCAGGCTGCACCTGCTCAAAATCCATTTCCCAGACTTCCTGCTGCTAACCGTGGCTATTATCAGTAAGTTCTTTTCAATGAGATGCGCTGGGCAGCAGCCCCCAGTCATCTCCTTAAGAGACAGCTGGCTTATGCATTTGTCTTTTTCCTTCGTTCTCCTGTACACCTCCCTGTTGGTTGGAGAGCAGATGTGATAGCTGGCGCTGGAGCAGCCTTCCACACTGAGAGGTAATTTAGGAATAGAGGCTTCACAAGGTGAAGCCGAGATAGAAGGATCCTAGAGCCCAGCAGAGGTGCCCGACCTCCTGGCGTCTCTGGGCCACACTGGAGAAGAAGAGCTGTCTTGGGCCACACATTAAATATACTGAGACATGTAATCATAAAAAAATCTCATAACATGTAAGTAAATTTACGATTTTGTGTTGGGCCACATTCACATCCATCCTGGACTGCAGGTGGCCTGCGGGCCTCAGGTTGGACAGCCCTGGTGGAGAACTTCTCGAGACCGAATGACCTGGACTTCTGACCTCTGGGCATTTGAGAGAGAGAGGCATCACGTCTGTCTGTGGAAGCACTGTGACCTGCGGCTCCCCAATAGGAAAGTAATCCCGACGGACCACATTCCCACCAGAAAGATCTGACACTCGGGAGTCCACGCGCCGTGCAAATGCTTTCCCATTCAACCCTCGGAACAACTTGACATCTGGGCTCAGCCCTGCAGAGGAGGTGGAAGCCCATGCAGGTGCTGCTGAGTGAGAAGACCCCTGGTGGGACCCAGGGCACTTTTGAACCTTGACTCCTTCCCATGGGTGGTGGCATTGCCCCTACGCATGGACAAGCCAGTGAGGCCGGAAGAGAGAGCCACACAGGGATGAGCGGGCACAGCAGCAGGTCAGCTTCACTCCGGGCCTCTGACTCCCCACCTACTTCACTGGGGGAGCCCAGTGAGGTGCAGGTGCGGCCTAAGGAGCTAGACAGGTGTCAGATGTGACCTCGCTATTCTGCCAGGAGGCAGAGGTGTGCTGGAAGTACGTCCTATATGCTGGAAGGGGACTGTATCTTAAGGCATCGCCACAGAAGAATCTCTAGGGAGAAAAACAAATCATTCCCACTTCCCAGAGAAAGAACTCAAGCCCTAATGTGAGGAAGCAAGCTCTTCCCCCCACTGAAAGCCCCCAGCAACTCCCCGGGGTCTGGGCAGGGTCCATGTACCTGCAGATCGGGGTCTCCATGGGGTTCATGCCCCTGCGGATCACCCACAGCTCAGCTCTGACCACCCCCACCCCAGGTGCCAACACTGGGTTTTCCTTGCTTTCTAACAGAGCCAAACCCTGCATCACACCAAACCACTCTCAGCACCAAGAAGGAAAAGCCAGCCAGAATGAAGGTCTTAGCTTTCACGCTTCAAATCACTTACCGGTTAGTTCTCACTGGACAAAGGGCCAAGCTTTTGAAAAACCAGTGAACCAGAATACCCAAGTGTTCTCTTAATAAAATGTAAAATGCAATTCACTTGATCGAGTTCCTATTTTAAAGGGAAGACACTGAGCATGGAAGGTGGTTTTCCCGGACAAGCAGTGCCTGCCTGTGCCCAGACACACAGCCTCAACACCACCTCCGAGAGTTCCGGGAGCTGCCCTCAGGGACTGCTGCTTTCGCATCCCACTGGCCTTGGTCTGGTTACTAATTACCCTACAGCAAGGCCTCTCTGGGTGTCAGTCTTGCTCCTGAAACAGAGGCACTGGGCCTCCCCAGCCCACCCTTCCCCCCAAGCAGGGCGGAGCTGACTCTTACGGAAGCAACAGGACGTATCCCTCCCTCCACCCAGTCACCTTGTGGGCACAGGCTGGGGTGGGGGAGGACTGGCCCCAACATAAGGCCTTCTGAGTACCAAGCCTTACAAACACCCCCTTACCTTACCCTCCGCAGCACCCGCGGGGCAGATGGCCACCGGCCGAGGGCCAGCAGAATGCGGGATCAAGGGACCCAGCCGGTCAGACCCTAGAGCCGCCCTGTTCACTACTCCTGTCTTCCCGAGGGAAGAAAGCACTTTCCGCCGAGCAGCCCAGGCACGTGGTTTCCCTGTCATTACCCAAACCACCAGCTGAGGGACAGCAGCCCAGTGAGCCGGTCCAGTCCGCCCTCAGCCTGGCCTGTCCTCACCGGCGTCCTGCTGCTCTCAACCCCTCACCCCTCCTCCTGCAACTCCCACCGGGGCTCGGAGCCCCTTTCCTGCTGCGCTGTTCCCAGGGGCAGCAGCTGCCCTGCGTGCACGGGCGGGAGGGGCATGAGAGGGGGTGTGCGCGGTGGAAGGCAAGGGGGCTCGAGGTCCATCGCCTTGGGAAGGAAGCCTCCCCCGCCTGGCTTGGGGGTGGGGGTAGGGATGGGTGGGGAGGGGTCGCTGCTTGTTCCTTCTCGACCCTCTGTTCAAGTTGACCCCTGTCAGCACTAGAACAGCCCAAGAACTGCTTGGGGATCCTATGGTGGGTCCCGCCCCAGCCAGAACCGGACCCGAGGCAGCTGAGCAGCGAGGCTGGGCCACAGCCTCCCCCAGAAGGTGGAGGAGGGGCAGGTGAGGTCGCAGCGCAGCAGGCCCAGCCTCGGCGGAGCCCACCGCCCGCTGAGGAGGTAGGAGAGGGCCACACAGATGTTGCTGAGAAAGAAAGCACCTGAGAGGACCCAGGGCGCTTTGTGGGCCTTGACTCCCTCCATCTGCACCGCAGCTGTGGTGGGCATTTCGCCCCCGAATTAAAGGAATCTGCGGCCTGGCAATTTGCTGAAGACCACGCAGCTGTTAGTGGGTGTCTCTGGGTTTCATCCTGCGGTTTTGACATGGGTGCCATGACCCCTTCCACCGAGCTGTGGCCTCCAGGACCCCAGGCACCAGGAGGAAGCCCTCGCCAAGGACCGCAGAGTGGCATTTAGGGCTCAAGGACCAGGGGATGGCAGAGTTGACTGTGGGGATCTGCTGGGGAGGACACGAGGAGGGAAGGCTCTGCCTGTCATGGCTCCCATCGAGGCCTCCGCTGGTCCGGTGCAGCTCTGGGGGCGTGCGACTGCCCACTGCTCATGCCCACCCTGCCTGCCCTCTGGGGCCCTTCTCGTCCGTCCTCAACTCGAATTTCCACCCAGGCGGCGTTTCCCTGCCCAAAGCAGCAACCGTTTCTCCGCCCTTTCTCTCCGACCCGCCTGCCCCGCAGAGGGCTGGGCAAGGCTGCGGGCCTTCCCTGAGGAGCGCTGTCCAGGCGCAGGATGGGGCCCCGCTGCCCCTGCACCTTCGGTCCCAGCGGTGCCAGGAAAGCTTGGCAGGAGCCGCTCCAGGGCGCATCCCAGCTCTGCAGACCCTCCCCTCCCTGAGGGCAGGTCCCTGGATCTCAAAGACCCCCTTATCTCCTGAGGACCCAGATAGGTTCTTCAGGGGGCCCTGTCCTTAGAGCTCGCATTAATGAAACAGCACTCTGATCACCAGAGGGCTTTCTGTGTCCACTCTACTTGTGCACGGCGCGGTTGCTACTAGCACCTGTAGCAACCTGTAGCTATTTAAATTAACTGAAATCAAGTTAAACAAAAAATTCAGTTCCTCAGTGGCACGAGCCACAGATAGTGCGCTCAACAGCCACGGGAACACAGCGGCTACCTTGCTGGAGAGCAGAGATACAAACGCTTCCATCCTTTCAGAAGGTGCCAGAGAAGCCCTGCTCCAGATGCCAAGCCCCAGGGCGCGCCAAGTGGCTGGCTCCCCAAACCCCTCGGCCCAAACGGCTGAGGGCGGTGGAGTCTGGTCCCCGGCAGATGGCAGGAACCTGCTGGAGTGGGGCCACCGAGTCTGCACCTGGGCTGGTGCCAGCGTTGCCTGCCTCTTTCCACCTTGGAAGACCACTCCAGGGAGGGAGTTCCCAGGGTTAGGGTGCACCCAGCACCTTCTGAAGGGGGCAGGCGCTGGGAAGCTGCCATTCCTGCAGTTGCAAACTGCGCTCCCAGATAGGGGAGCAGGTCTGGGCGCCTTGGGCAGCTGGCTTCAGGGTCCCACCTGTTTCAGAAGGAGCTCAGGCTGAGGGCTCGCCTCGTCCCACCCCATCCATCTTCGCGGACCTTGGCCGACTCCTAGATTGTTGCCGTCTCCGGGAAACGGGGCGGGGGGCTGGGGCTCCCGCCGGCACCCGTCTCCCAAGTAGGGTCGTCCGAGGCCGGACAGGGCTGCACTCACCGAGGACCCGGCCGCGGAGGCCAGCAGCAGGGGCACGAGCAGGAGCAGCTGCATCTCGGCCTGCGGGAGAGGCCGGGCTGGAGCGGGCGGGGCAGACCAGGCGCTGCAGACCAGGCGCCGCCCTACCGGGGCCCGGGCCTCCGACGGCGGAGAGAGGGCGGCGGGCGGGGGCGTCTCCTTCGCTTCCCGCTCGGCACAGGTGACCTGGAGGCCGGCAGTGGGGCGGACGGGAGGGAACGCCGCGCCGGCCGCGCTGCACACACGAGGGAGGGACAAAGGCCCGCCTGCGACTGGCTTGTAAACGTTTGAGAGTAACTCCTTTCGGGGTTTCAGAGGGAAAAAGAGGTCAATTAAAAATACTTCCTCGTTCTTGAAAGGGAGTTCAGGGAGTTCAGGGTTAAAGCCATCAGATTCACTGTTTCAACTCAGCAAGAGATTTTTTTTTAAAAAGCCATTACGCAAGTTGTTTAAAACTCGTTAATGTAGGTTCTTGAAAAGTCTCTTAAGACATTTATAAAACTCAATTTAAATGCTTCAAAAATGTTAATTGTATCCTACTTTAAACCCAAGCCAGCATTTCCTTGTGGTGGGGAAGCCGCACAGCACGCTCCCCGTGCGGGTGTGTGTGCAGGTGTGTGGAGGGTGTGTGTGCACGTGAGCGGTGTGGCGTGCGTGTGCACGCAGTGCCTTGCGGGCTTTGGTGCGCGCGCCCAGGCGGGGTGTGCACGGGCAGCGTCTGGGTGCAGGGCGTGGGGCACCTGTGCGTGTGTGTGCGTGCCACTGAGACGCAGAGTGACATAAGCAACGTGAATGTGCCCCGTTCGGTACAAAACATTAAACAAGTACGGACTTGTGTGCTCAGATTTTAAAATCTGCCATTCTACCAAAGTTCCCTTTATTTTTTTAAGTACAGAATGACCCGAGTTTACAAGAATCGAACAGAGCAAACATAAGCCAAATTCAGCAGAATTTTACTTGGCACATTTAACGACGTGAATGCTCCGTTAATTTAGCACCAACAGGGATTCATTTAGTCATTCTTTTCACCGCCTAGAGGCTCCTGGGGCGGGGGGGGGGCGGGGGGGGCGGGGCGGGAGCTGCCTCCCGGGCCCCGCACCCTGCGGTGCTGACGGGCGTGGCCGAGGGAGCCTGGTTCCAGGGCTCATACCGAGTCGAGCAACAGGTGACGCCCCTCGGGGGAGACTGCCTTTAGGGGCGGGGTGAGCAGAGCTGCGGGGGAGACTGAAGAAAGGACCGGGGAAAAGCACTTTTCTTAAAATTGCTACTCCGGACGCCTCCGGGTCGGGAATTACAGGAGCTCGCGCCCCGGCTTCCCGCGCGTCTCCCCCCCACTCCGTCCCATTCGGACGCGGAAAGCGAAGGCCTCCTTTGTCCGTCCGTCCCCAACGCTAGGAGCTCCCCAGCGTCAGCCCGCCATAGGGGGCGCCCCGCGGCCGCACTGCCACCCCTGGCACGGGCCTCGCGCCCCCACCCGCCCGGGGACTGGTCGAGTGCAGGGACTGAAGGCGCCAAGTCGCCGCTTCCGACGTGTGACGCGGGATGGCCCGGCAGGTGTGAGCCCCAGCGGAGGGACCCGGGCCGGAGGATCCTTCACCTCCGGGGAG
This sequence comes from Sturnira hondurensis, assembly GCF_014824575.4. Classification (NCBI taxonomy): domain Eukaryota; kingdom Metazoa; phylum Chordata; class Mammalia; order Chiroptera; family Phyllostomidae; genus Sturnira; species Sturnira hondurensis. The sequence goes on from NW_028093774.1 coordinate 21,784,709, forward strand.
GGGCGCACTCGGTCTCGGGTCCCGCGGGGAGAATGGCGACTGACAGGAAGGACCCCAGAAGGCTGGAGGCGGTGGCGCTGGGCCGCCCCGCACTCGCGTCCACTGCTCCCGGCGGCTCCTTCTCCCCGGAGACCCCCAGCCCAGCCCGAGGGCGCGCGGTGAGGAGCGGTGGCCAACGCAGCTCCCACCTCGGCGGCGGAGCCGGGGGAGGTGTCTCCTCGGGGCTTTCCCAGGGCTGGTTAGCTCCCTCCCCGCCCCATTTCCTCCCACCCCTCCCTAATGACACCCATCCCCAATTCTGGTAGGAGGACATGTCCCCGTGGACAGGCCACTGCAGTGATGCCCAGGGTGATGCCCAGGGCCTGCATCCTTTTGGGTCTGAGCCAAGCCTTGCCTTGGCCTCCACTCTACACACCCTCTTGCGAGGGCACCCTTCCAGTTTTGTGCCACCCACCTTACATACAACGCATCTCTGTGTCCATCCCCCCCCACCCTCCTCTTTTCCCCCTGAATCTCGAGCTCCTGTAATCCCCGACCCAGAGGCGTCCCCCGGTACTTGGGCCACAACGGACTTTTTCCTCACACCAGCTGCTGTTCCACCATCAGCTGGCTTTTCCCCTGCCCAGAATGCGCTCTGGAAACCCCCTCTATCCTGCAGACTCCTACTCATCCCTCAAGACCCTGGTCCAATGTCATCGTTTCCAGAAGCCTCCCCCCCTCCCCCACGGTGGGAAGCAGAGTCTGGGCCCCTGGCTTGTTAGTCTCAGTCCCTGTCCGCTGGAGTAGACGTAGGACGCATTGGGCTGTGGGGATCTGTTTCCCTGACTCAGCTGGAAGCCCCTCAGGGGAAAGCTTGCACCCTATCCCCTGTGCCCGGGCACTAGTTGGGATCAAGCTGCGTCTCAGTACATGTGACACATTTTCTCTCCTAGTTGTCCTTTTTCTCAGCCGAGGCACTCTGCCTGCCATCCCTTTTTTGGGGACTGGAAATAAATCACCCACCTCCAGGAAAACAGCACTGGCCCTGGGGTGCGTGGGAGGTGTGCGGTCCCTTTAACCTCACCCTCTTCTGCCTTCAGCCCCTTGCCTGCCCCAGCCATGGAGCCGGGGGTCATTTCTGCCCTGGTCTCCACTGGCACAGAGAAAAGTCCAGAGAGGGGAGCTCAGCCCCTCTTAAGAACCTAGGCTCCTGCAGGTCATCTCCCTGGGCTCAGACAAAACGCTTACAAAAGCATAGCATTTAAGTCTGACCCGTTTCCTACCTACCCACGGAGAGAGAGAAGCCGCAGCTGTGTAGCAGAGGCCCCTGGGGACTCGTGTGAATTCTCGGGGAAAGATAAGGCTTGCCAGAGAAAAGGCAGTGGAATTACCCAAAGCCTCCCTAGAGAAGGAAAAATAGTTTCTTCCATTCAAAAAACCCCACTCCCCGCCCCCATCAGCCAGGAGTTTTCTGAGTTTGGTCAAAGGTCCCCTGTAAAGTGGGGGAGGAAGAGGTTTCTCCTGCCATGGGGGGGTGGGGGCGGGGAGTGAGGCATCTTCCTGAACTGTTCCTGTTTTTCCTCTGTGATCCCTTCTTCTTAGACACCCGGGCCCAGGATTTCCTGCTTCCCACCCACACAGTGTTAGGGGACAGCCAGACTCCAGCAGCTACTGGCTTGGGCAGGGACTTGTCTTCCAACGTCAAATTCTGCCACCTCAGAAGGATGTTCTGAGCACAAGCCCAGCACATAATTGTTGTTCATCAAAAAACAGTGCACGTGCCCTGCTGGTGTGTGACTCAGTGGATTGAGTGCTGGCCTGCGGCGAACCAAAGGGTCTCTGGTTCGATTCCCAGTCAGGGCACAAGCCTGGGTTGCCGGCCAGGCACCCAGTAGGGGACGCAAGAGAAGCAACCACGCACTGATGTTTCTCTCCCTCTCTTTCACCTTCCCCTCCCCTTTCTCTAAAAATAAATAAATAAAATCTTTAACAAAAAGAAAGCAGTGCACACACAATTGGTGTGTGCACAAAAAAAGATGACTTAGAAGATTCCAGGAAAAAATGTAAGACCATCGCTCCCATGTAACCTCCCCTCTGCACTGGCCGAAGCCACCAACTGGTTCCAGGAGACTCCCCTCCACTGGGGATGGGGGTGGAGGTAGCCCAAAGCAGGGCAGAAGGAGCAGAAGGAGTACAGCCCTGGGAGGCAGACAGACCTGGGGTGGGGACCTGCTCTGCCTCTCAGTGTATGGACTTCTCACGTTACCTCCTTAAGCCTCAACTGGCCCACCTGAGCCTCACACAGAGGGCGACAAAGTAGGGAAGTCCCTGGCTCTGTCAAGCTCCTACTAGGTGCTCAATAAAAGTTAGCTCCTTCTGTGGATGCTTCCTCCACCTATCTCCTGGGTTCCCTGCATTGTGATCAGCTCTGCAGACTGCAGGGCCAGGGCCAAGGCGTGGCCAGATCTCTTTTTGAGGTTGGCTTGGGGTGGAAGCTGGAGAGAAGAGGAAGAGGGCAAAACCCCAAGAGCCTCAGGGCTCTCAGGAAGCATCTCCTCCAAGAAGCCTTCCCCACATACACCTCTGGGTACTTTTGAACTGTGACGATGATACTCGTGCCTCTTTCTCCCTCTAAACTGTGAACTTTGCACGGGCAGGGATCTATCTCTTTCATCACAGCCCCCTGTACCAGCGGTCTGTGGTGCTCCTGACCGTGTCCCTCAAGAGAGCATGGTGCAGGAAGCATGGGTGATTGACAGCCTCCAGCAGCCACCCTCAGGTCCACATCCTGCAGGTTCCCCCTGCCCCTGCTCCCTCCAGTCCATGTTGGCCCGAAGATCTCCTCCCATCTAACCGGACCTGACACGCAGGGCTCTCAGCTGCAAACCACAGAATGAACTTCACTAACAGAAACAACAAAGCTGCTTAGGCAAAGGACATTGGGAGCTCAGAGAATTGACGGGAAGCTGGAGAATTGGGCACCCAAGTGAGCTGGAACCCCCGTGGAGGTTGCAGTTCAAAGCCCAGGAGCAGGTCTGGTTGGGACCTGGCCCCCTGGACCCTAGACCACCGCAACCGCTGACCCATGCCGCCCCCAGGAAGGGCGTTCATAGACTCCCACTCCAATGGGAGCACGTCTGCACCCCGACTGCCAGGGCCGGAGAAAGCAGAACTGGCAGCTTCCCCAGAAGGGATGTTCCGATGCTGGGCCACCCCAGCAGACAAGGGTCCCCTCTCTCCCTGCAGCACACGGCACACAGATTTGTGGAACTGAACTTAGAAAACGCTCCTTCTCCCACTTTTTTCTTTTTTTCCTCTTTTCTTTTTTTGGTGGTGGTTGTTCACTCCTTTATTCCCTCCTTTTTTATATCTGAGTGCCCACTCTGCACCAGAAGCTGGGGAGAGACCTGTCCAGTGGAGGCAAATGCTTAGAAACCAGCTCTCCGGAGGAAAAGTGCTGCTTTGTGGCTCTTACTGGTTTCCATGGTGTGAGGGCCCCGGGGCTGTTTCCAAGCTACAAGGGAATGTCTGTCGACACAGGTTGGGAAGAGAGGCATATCAGCTCTCCCAAGCTGGGGGCTCTACCCCAGGGATTGTCCCGCCCTTGGGGAGTGCACATGCTAGTCGGGCATTACATTCTGATGGGTGTTACTGTATAAAAAATGAATCTTTCAACCTGAATGGTCAACTGTTTCTACTGCACAAGTCACAGAACCTATGATACAGCCCACTAGCAATCCAAAGGAAAAGGAATGCCTCACTCACGCATGTGTGTTCTTCCATTCCTCACTCTCCCTTCTCCCACCCTCCAACTCGTGTGTAACACGTGTATATATTTCCCTTGAGACAGTCGTTCAAGGTCGGGAGAGAGTGTGAAAACACTCGGTGCCAGTCCGCCCCTCGGCTGAGCACTGTGCTTCCAGGTCCCGCGCCAGTCCTCCCTGCTGTCTCCTGCTGCCACAGAGAAGCCGGGGCCTCGAAACAGCGAGCAAGGCCACGAGAGCCGGAAGCGCGGTGCTCAGCGTGCCTGACAAGCGGCTGTCCTCAGATAAGCCACCCGGCGTCTGGAGGGGAGTTTCACCCTCAAAGCTGGGGCAGAAATTGAGCTCCGGACCCTTCCCACAGACATGAGGGCCACCCAAGAGAAAGAACAGAAGTCCCCAGATGTCCTTCAGTGACATCTGCCCCCAACGGCAACCCAGACCCTGGGAAAGGGCACCAGGAGGAGGGAGAGGCCATGTGAAGAAACCGGAGTTGGGGCAGAACACTGCGGTGGGGCAGGAGACCAGAGCCAGAGCAGCAACAAAGGCGGGAAGAGAAAGCCTGTCTTGATTGGCTCCCATCCAGCAGCTCCAGCCTCAGAGATCTCATCGCCTTCCTTCCGCATGGGAACACGCACACGCACACACATAGGGAACATGCACATGCACACGCTGCAAGCGTGGGGCCACAGTCTCCTCTGGAGAAGCTCTGTCACCTGAACTCCTGGAGGAATTAAAGGAGCTGGTGTGAGGAGCCCATCCTTGCCCACCCCCTACTTCCTGAATGGGAGGCAGGCTGAGGACCCAGGCCCCACAAAGGTCAGTGTGGGGTGCAGGCCCGAAGGGTCCCTCTCAGCTCAGGGTGGGCGTCCTGGCCTCCAGAGAAAACCTGGGGGCCCACGGCTGAGCAGTGTTGGCCTCAGCGCCTAGTCGTACAGAGAAAGGGCAGGTTCTCAGTGTCAGTCTCAGGTCCTACAGGGCCCCGGCTCAGTGCCTCCTGCTCTGCTGCTGCTGCCCAGTGGGCTGCTAGGGAGGGGGCCTGGGTTGGGACCCCAGCGGCCAGCACCCAAGGCTCTCTGGATCCTCTCCTGCCCTGGCCTCATCTGTGCTCGGTTCGATGGTTCTCAACCCTGAAACCGAGAAGTACCCTGGCCTCATGCCAACAGCCTGCAAACATGACCCAGAAAGCCAGAGGACCAGCGCCTCGCAATTCGGAAACAGGCTCCCTAACGCTCAACTTAGGTGGAGGGAGCGCTACGAAACACCATTCCTTCCCGGGCTTCTCCAACTTCGGTAATGTCGGACCTGGGGTCCTGGACCCCACGTTGGAACAGGATGCCACTTAGAGACGGACAGATATAAAACTGGGCCTCAGCTCTTTATTTTTACAGCTTTTAGAGAACGATGATCCCTCGTCAGAAACTCTTGGGGCCAAATGTGCTCCTGAGTTGAGTATTGTTTACATGTTAGTAGTTAATAAAGTGTACGTGCTATACCTCCACCAGCAGGGTCTGGGTTCAAAACCAACCAACCGCAAAGTACAACAACAACCCCCCCCCACACACACACACTCACACCTCTGCAGCAAAACACAAACACCCACCCACACAGGGTAAGTCAAGACTCTCAGCGGCCTCACAGAGTCCAGACAGGCCAGGTCTCACAGATTTGTGGGAAACTTTTCAGTTTTCAGAGTCTTTTGAATATCGTAATTACCACTAAGGGATTATAGACCTGCACAAATGTAAGACAACAAATAGGATTCTGGTTAGCAGCATTAGCACAATGCACAGATGCCAGTGGCCTGCTGAACCCGTCACAGCTGGGGCCACGCATGTGGGCCTGAGCCTGGGAGGCAGCGGGCCAGGCAAGGCTGGCAGGCTGTGCTCCTGCCTGGGCTGGAGTCTGGCATCTCCCCTCACTGGTCGGGACGTCTCTGGTGAGTTAGCCTTCATGAATGGCAGCTTCTTCATTTTCAAAAGAAGACAATAGATTAATGTAAGTAAAAGTTAATACTAGACCCTGGCCAGGTGGCTCAGTTGGTTAGAGCATTGTCCTGATACACCAAGGTTGCAGGTCCAATCTCCAGTCAGGGCACCTGTAAGAATCAACCAATCAAAACTGTACTTGAACAACAATTAAAATAAAAAAATAAAAGAATCAACCAACCAATGCATAAATAAGTGGAACAGCAAATCAATGTTTCTCTCTCAAATCAATAAATAAAATTTTAAAAATAGATAAATACTAAAAGTTTACATTTCCAAGACACAACAGCAGCTTTAGTGAGCGAATCTGAGAAGCACTGTCAGACTCCGCATTTTGCAGAGGAGGAGGACACGGAGGCCCCAAGAGGAGCCGGGTGAAGGGGGGGGGCAGCCACCAGTGCCCCTCTGACCCAAGCAAAGGCTCTGGCCTGAGAGCCCCTGGACGGGGGCAGCCCCTCCCACTCTCTTGCCGTGTGTGAGTCTGGGACTGTTACTCCTCTTCTCCCAGCTTCCATTTTCTCACCTGTAAAATGAGGATGACAGGCCCCTACTCAAAGGTGGGTGAAGGTGACCATGACCTTGCCTGTGATGGGCTCAGCACAGTGTCTGGGGCATGGCCATGGTGCAGGTGCAATGGACGTTGGTTTTCAGGGGTAGGTACATTCCTCAGGAGCTTTTCTTGGTGAAATGAAGGGTAAGGAGAACTATTAAGAACTGCGCTATCTTTTATTAGTCTTGCATTTAGCCCAGTGGCATGGATCTGGGACAAACCCATACATGTCTCAAGATGTCACAAGTGTGTTCTGGGGAAGGAATCCTGTTTGGGCTCAACCCTGACCACCAATGTATAAATACTGGTCTCTTTGGCAGATGAGGAAAATTGATTCAGGCCCCACACTCTTCACACAGCCTCGTAAACAAGGGCAAACTTGGTAAATGTTTGCTCTTACTTAAACCATGTTCCCACACTCGTGCCCCGTTGACATCATCCCGCATGGAAATCCCCTCCTGGGACCCAGCATCCAACCGCTACTCCATTTGTTCACCAAACGCCGATTGAGCAACTCCTAGGAGACCTGGGATGGGACCGTGAGTACACGCCCTCAGCACCCCCCCCACGCCCCCCGGGGAAGCTGGCCCTACGCTTCCACGAGCACGCTGCCCACCAGAGGGAGGCATACCCCACAGTTGGGGTGACCTGGCCCATGAGGCTCCCCTCATCTGGCCCGGAGGCATCAGGGTACGCCCGACCTGTTCCTCCGCCAGCTTCCCGGTGCAGGGAGCCTGCCTGCAGAGAAAGGCTGCCGTGCTGTGAGAGCGACGAGGAGTGTGTTGGGGAGGGGGGCGCCCCAGGAACATCAAACCTAAGGGAAATGAAGGGACAAAGGGGAGATTTCCCCCAGCCAGAGACAGAATCCTGGCGCAACACAGCGTGGGAGGAGGGGCTGGGCCGTGAGAAACTCACGCTGGGATGGGGCCGAAGGGGTGAGCCAGGGAGGGGCTGTGGTAAACAGCTGGGCTGGCCGAGTTCCCGGTGGGGAAATGGGGCCAGGCTTGTCTCCAGCCCCAGGGGCAGTAGCCTGGCGAGGGGGCGCCAGGCGTCGCCCTCCTCCCCACCCGCCCCTCCAGCAGGTTGGAGCACTGCCTTGGAGAGACGGGCAGTCTTCCAGGCAGCCAGGGACCAGTGGGAGGGGACCTAGAGTGCTGCACGCTGAGGATAGGCCAGCGGAGTGGCTGGCTGGTGGCCCCCAGACTTGGTCTGAGGTGAACTGCCCCTGGGATGGGGACTTTCTGGGTCAGATCGCCCCACCTTCCCTCACCAAAATTGTTTACCAGTGCATTTGACTTGAACACAAAATCAATTCATGCAACAATTATAAAACCCTTGAGCACCTTGGTGAATTATAGCTTTAATGACAAAAGTGATCAGCTGCAATGAGTCTACGACTTATCTCATGCATTTATCTATCTAGCACAGAGGGGAAAAGGGAATTCCGATCCCTGCCCATTAGTAAGTGGACAGGGCCCCAGGACCCTGCTTCCTCTCTGTCCCTGTCTCTGGGGCCATTGCCAGGGGCCACCTGACACAAAATGAGCACCCTGGCTTCCAGGGCGGTGTCCTCCATCGGCAGAGAGTGAAAAGCAGCAGGCCAGGCCACTGCAGCACACGAACCCCCAGGCAGGCAGGCCGGCCGGCTCCCCTGTGGAGGGCTGTGGGCATCCACCAAAGGCTGAAGGCCCTTCAGCATCCCTGGAATGCAGTGCTGAATGCCCACTGCAGTAACCTGAGCGCGGGAGCAGCCACATTGGCAAAACGGGAAGTCTGGCCCAGCCCTCCCAGCCCTGTCTTGGAGAGCAGACACCCTCGTGGTGTCCTCAGACGGTGCCTCCTGGGCCCCATGCAGGTTACCCAGGAGAGAAAAGCTTTTCCCCTCCACTGGGGTGTCAGAGTCCTCAAGCCTGATGACGCTTACAAACCGGTGACCTCCTGGATGGGTCACTGTGGAGCTGCATCCTGACTCGGGAGGGGATGGGAGGAGGGAAGCTGGGTTAGGAGTCTCCAGAAAAAGGCTTCCCAGGTACTTCTGCACCCAACCAGGCAGGATGGCACGGAGGTCATTTTCAACATTTCAGAAAATCTGAAGAAATCACATTCACATCCACCTGGCTCATGCAAGTTAACACCCAAGTCATCTCACTAAAGAACTTTTTAAAAATATTTTATTTATTTTCTTTAGAGGGGAAGGGAAGGAGAGAGGAAGAGAAACATCAATGTATGGTTGCTTCTCATGCATCCCCTGCTGGGAACTGGCTCCTCCTGGGAACTGGCCTGCAACCCATGCATGTGCCCTGACTGGGAATCGAAAGGCGATTGTCTGGTTTGCAGGCCCGTGCTCAATCCACTGAGCTACACCAGCCAGGGCAAGAACTTTTTAAATCTTAAAAAAATTATTTTTAAATTTTAATTGTTGTTCAAGTACAGTTTCCTGTCTTTTACTCCCATCCCAGCCCATCCACCCAGCTCTCCCCACTCCCTCCCGTTTCCACCCCCCTAGTTTTTGTCCATGTGTCTTTAATATTTGTTCCTGTATTTTTTTATGTTTTAAAAAATGTTTATTATATTTTTTCCATTACCATTTAACTCCCTTATACCTCTTTCTCCCAAGTATCACCATACTTGTCCATGTCTGTAATTAAATTTAATGCTATTTTATAGCATATGTGGAGAAATCCAATTAGTATTAATAAGCAGAAAGACAAATTATTACTTCAGCTCTAGGTCTTGATGGAGGAAAAGCCCCCAAAGTCCCCCCCCCCGGCAAGCTTTGAGGGACCACTATGGGTCCCTCACCGCACCAGCCATGTCTGGAGGGCGGCACACCTGAGTCCAGGTATTTGAGTGCAGTGCAAATATGCCTGCCTGGCTCGCAGTGTCATTTCCACTTTTAAATCATCCTTGTGCATACACACCTCTGACTTTAGTCTGCTACCCAAGAAAACGCATCATAGTCCGAATTTTACCTGTGGCCCACCTCGAGGTACGCTGTGGGCACCTCAGCAAAAGGGTCAACAAATTCTTTTCCTCTTTTGCACGAGGGATTGACTGTGGGCTACTACATAATTAAAACAAATTCAGGGGGGAAAAGGCAGCAGAATCAAGAGTATGATACCCCTCCCACCAAGAATTAGGTCTCCCACAAACCTGGTTCTGAGGCTTTTCCGCCTGTCCCCTTACAGGGCACACACACCAGACATTCAAGTGCCAGCCCACCACACGAGAACCAACCTTTGTCAAGTGTTGAGGCCCCTGCAGTAGGTCAGGTCACCATCCTCCATGGTTCCTACAAGTCACGTGATGGAGGAGGTATATTCTCAGTACATATGGACACATATTGGGTTTGCCAATTGAGTTCTCTTTTGAATCAATCATCACCTTCACTCAAAAAGCAACTGTCCTTGGCTATCTCCCATATACTTCTTCCTTCCTGGTTTAGTTTTTAGTGTGTGTTCTTTGCCCTCTTGCTAATTCAGATTCTTCCCAAAGTTGGCTCAAACTTTATTTCTGGAGAAAACTGAGTTTTAAACCCTGTCTTTGTGGATCTCTCCTTTACCCTTCATTCTCATTCAAGTTCAAGGTAGTGAGTCAACACTGTGCTTGGTGAGACTCAAGCATGTTGTTATTTCTAATTTCACTTTTAACCAGACCCTAAGCTACTGGTTGGCAGGGTCTCGGTCTCCCCCACCCCCTCCAGCGCCCTCCTTTGTCACAGAGAGACAACTGCGACCCTTACCCAGTGACCAACTGACACAGACCGGCCTCATGACTCCTGCTCCTCAAGCCTGCAGCTTCACTCTCCTCCACAGCACCTCTCTCAGGGCCCCAGCTACAGAAGCCTCTCCCAGCCGACGAGGACAAACCATCAGGCCTCTCAGGCGGACCCTAGTGACACCGCCCACAGGATTCCTAACAGCGAAGGATGCCTCTGATTCCCAGAGGGAGAAACGGACAGACAGACCCCTCTCCTGCTCCTTGATGCCGTAGCCACTGGGGCCAGGGCGCCTCCGTCTTTTATACGCTCCTTTTGAAGACAACAGTCAGTTTTGTTTTTTTCTACCACAAACGTATTTCTGATCGTCAATTCCCAACATTTGGTGGAGCTTGTGGCCAGAGTGGTAAGTCAATCTACGCTCTACCAGGCCAGCAAACGTACTGTGGGTGTTTCCCATCGACACGGCCCACACAGCAGTTGTAAAAGACAACCCTCTCGCACGTGAAATATTTGCATGGGGCTGCAACATCCGTGTCCTGTAAGTTCTCGTTTCCAGTTTTTACGTTCATTTGAGTTAAACAGTTTCTAGAAAAAAACTTTCAGAAACTTAAGTTTTAAGAATAATCATTTTGAGGCCTGTCATACATGGATTTAGTATCGCGCCCTGCAGACACGCGGCCTGCTGGGCCCCGGGTGGGGACAACGCATTCGTGTTTCCGAACTGCGCCCAGTCAAGGCCGGGCCCTTCCAGTTCCACATCCCACTCCTTTCACGCAAGGAAACTACCACAGCTGCATTCATGCGGGCTTTATTTATTTGACAAATACAAGAAAGTCTGCAGTCATCTATCAAAATATTATCTTACCAAGAATTTGAAAGAGCTTTTAAAAAGATGTATTCACAGTCTGAAACATGTACAAAGCGGTGTCTGTAGAAGCAAAAGCCAGACTAGCAGCACGTGAGCCCACACGATCCCGCTGAACCGGCCTCCCAGCCCCGGCAGTCACTCAGGACACCAGCCAGCCCTGCACTCGCCACCCCAGACCGTCCAGTTTGAAGCTGCCCTGTTGCGACGACCACTTATTTTAAAAGGAAAATTGCTTCCTGGGGAATCTCCCCTGGTACTCAGATGGGACTGAAGTGCTAACACCACATTCCAGGGCCCAGGGTGACCCTGTTACCTCCTCAGGGGAATGTTGCAGCTGCCCCAGGCCCTGGGGTTCATTTGGAGGGTTTGAGGGGCTTTGAGGCATTAATTTCAGCTCCAGACTGATTTTTAAAAGGCTTTATTTATTTATTTAGAGGGGGAGGGAGGGAGAGGGAGAAACACCAATGTGTGAGACACATTGATTGGTTGCCTCATGTGTCTCCCCCAACTGGGGACCTGACCCACAACCCAGGCCATGTGTCCCGACCAGGAATCCAACTGGTGACCTTTTGGTTCAAAGGCTGGCACTCAAGCCACACCAGGCAGGGCTCCAGGCTAATTTTTAATACACGAACCTGAGGTGTTTCCTACCCGAAGGGAGGGCTGTGCAGATCAGGCCGTCCGGGTGATTTGGGAACTCAAGCACGCCGGCGGCCTTGTTGGTACACGCAAGACTACACACGAGCCTCCTGAGAATCAAAAAGGGCTGTGAAGGGCTGAAACCATTGTTTTTATCTCCTGTGTTTTGGGAATTTAAACACAGGGAGATTACAAGGCTCACTTTTGGGTTCACGCTTATGACGGTGATACTGTTNACCCGAAGGGAGGGCTGTGCAGATCAGGCCGTCCGGGTGATTTGGGAACTCAAGCACGCCGGCGGCCTTGTTGGTACACGCAAGACTACACACGAGCCTCCTGAGAATCAAAAAGGGCTGTGAAGGGCTGAAACCATTGTTTTTATCTCCTGTGTTTTGGGAATTTAAACACAGGGAGATTACAAGGCTCACTTCTGGGTTCACACTTATGACGGTGATACTGTTTCTTCCCAGGGCAAAACCAATGTCCAGTTTTCAAGTCTCTCCCCAGACTCAACGTTCGGGATGCCCCTGGAGGTGAGGGTTCATAGTGGTGGGCCAGCCGTTCTCTATCAACTATCCAAAGGAGAACTTAGAGAAAAAGGTGTACTTTAAGGATGGGTTATCGGAAGAATCAAATCACCTTTCTAGCATCAATTTTTTAAGCCCTCAGTAACAGTGACTGGGAGGGGTCACTGACAAGCACCCAGTATTTTAGAGAAGACGGCCTACACCGGAAAGGAAGCAATGGCGGCTGCACCTGAGGGCGGAGCTCACTCGTCTTTGCCTCTTAGACTCCAGCAGCACGGCAGAGCCTGACAGATCTTTCCACAGTGACGTCTTTTCCTTCCAGGGCCAGACGGCCAATGCGGAAACATGCGAGGCTGGGCGCTGGGGCTGGGGGCCCAGGTCAGAGGCTTCCGACAGGCGCCCGACCCCGGAGGGCCTTGCGTGGAAGCCCAACTTCGACCTCACATTCTACAAATTACGAACCAGACCACTCATGTAGGGTCTTTTGAAGCCAAGTAAAGGAAAGCACTGAACGTCTTATTTGTTCGAGCATCTATTACGGAAGGAGGGTTTTTAAAACCAAGGGAAACTTTTAGAAATGGGGGTCCAGGAGTTTGAGGAAAAACACCACCTGTTTAGTTGCTGCTTCTAGACTGCAATCAGTCATTTGCTCAGTTATGAACGTTTCAAGCTGCTTCGAAAGCTTCTACTACTTCTGACAAATTAATCTCTGACAGTGGGAGCCACGATCCTAAGACTACACACGAGCCTCCTGAGAATCAAGAACAGAGAAGTGAGCCCTTGGTGCGCCCACAGGCGAGTTTGTAGCACCACTCCGGACATAAACACGCCTTATTCTGTAGGTCAGTCAGAGTGATGTCGGCGACTTTTTCCTGCCGTTTTCCTTCTTTTCACTGACCAGGGTTGGCTTGGCTGGTCATGCTTGATCCTTGGTGTTGTCGGGTTCCACAGCCACCCCCGGGCCATGTGAGGGCGCGTCCTCAGTGGAATTTCTACTGTTCTCTCTCTAGCGACAATTGATTTTTCATGGTGAAAGACCAGCATTTTGATACTTTCAGTAAACAACTGAATACTTTCAGTAAACAACTGAATTGATTCTAGAAAGAAGATTTGAAGGGAAAGTTCTGCACCTGAGACCAGTGATTTAAAGAAATAAGGTGTGTTCTCCCGACGCTGAGATGTGTTTCTATCTTGTAGAAAGGGGCAGCTTGTCGCCACCTTTCTACTCGGGACAGTAACAAAGGGGGACTCGCGCACACGCACGCACACCACACAGCCTCTTTGGAGGAGCCGTTCATGAAAGATGCCCTCGCAGAGGGACCACTCGAGGTCAGGGCGCCCTCAAGACGGCTTCAGAGCACAAATTGGCACTCAGGGGGCTTTGCTGTAGCTGTTGAATCAGGCGTATTTCTAGAATACCCATGCTGCCATGTGTCTGCAGAGAAAAAGAGAATCTTGAAAAAGGGGGCTAAAAAAAAACAGAGATGAGAGAACCTACTGCTCCCAGCCTCTTCCTTTGCACAGCTTACCGTCTTCAACTGCCTAACGTGAGCCAGTCTCTACACACGTTCACGTCAGTTAGGACCAGCACACTACTCCTGAAGGTAGTTTCTAAAGAATACTCCACGACAGAAAACAAATATTCTGAACCGCAAGTACCAATGCCAAACCAGACTGTGTGACAGGCTGAGAGAGAGCAGCCGGAGAAAGGAAAAGCTGGTCTTTCTCCAGCCACATGAAGGAACCAAGCTTTTCTCACAGATGCTTACAGCCCGGTCACCGCGGGGAATGGCTGCCTGCGGTAAAAGCGGCAAAGCTTCCCGCAGAGGTGTGTGATGGCTCTGCTTATGGTCGCCGTCCAGCGGAACTGCACGGGCCCGGGCTCCACTGCCCAACTCACACGAAGGTCCACTGAAACCAAAGGTCAGGTGGAAGGGAAACCACAGAACACCCGCTGAGAGGTTCTTGAGGAACAATGTGGGTCTCCTCCTTCACATCTGCCCACAGGACATTGGCTCACTTTGTCCCACTGGCTGCTGGAGGGCCCTTCTTTCTTCTGTCGGCGGCACCTGCTTCTCCCCCAGCTCACCGAGTGACGTCACAGCTTTCTCCAAACTCTTGCTTTGTACTGATACAACTGATTTGTAACTTTACAAACCACTGGCTTTTGGCTATTGTTTTAAATTCTGACCTACTATCAGAGACAATGGGTTGTACTGCAAAAAGAAAATCCAGGTCAGAAAGTGCTTCCCCAGCCATGTTACTCTCCTTTAATTCTACTGTCTTTGGGTACTCGTGTTTGCTGCTGAAGAAATCAGACAGCGAGGCGGATAGCACTGATCTGTAACACAGTCTTCGCACCACGCAAAGTAAAACCCTAGAACAGCGGGATCATCTGCTACCACGACAGGGCTGAGCTGTCTCGTCTGCTGCATGAGAGAGCCGCCTAGGGGGGAGCGAAGGGGGAGATGGGGGACAGAAGGCTTCGAGGGCCAGCAAACCTGTGACTAGGTCTAGAAATTAGGAATTGGGGGATAAACCAGAATTTATCGAAGGGTGATAGAGAACTGTTGAGTCAGAGTTCCATTACTTCCAGAAATGACTGAATTTGGAACCTGAGGTTAAAACTTTTAAGATAAAGCAACCTCAAAGAAACCCATACTGGCCTCGGGAGCAAACGGCAACCATAGATGGGAGTGAGTCAGTGCTTGAGAACAAAAAGTGTCAAAATCAACTTATACATCTGACTTGATTCAAGGTGAAAAAAGAGTCTCATTTAAAAATGATAAGTTGGCAGCAAAAAGTCTGAAAGTGAAAGTCTGAACCCCTTTCCACCTTTCCACTTTGCTGCTGGTACCTGCTCTCCTTACAGTACCTCCAGAAAAGGTTTAGAATTCAGTATAGACTTAGCAGGCTGATTCTCAAAGTGTAATGTAAGATGGCGAATCCTGTTCGGTTTGAACCCCTTCATTTAACCTCGGTAATGGCCGTCCTGAGAGTCTGCGGTGTAGACGGGATCCACGTGGGCCAAGCGCCCACCTGCTGGCGGGAGCACAGCGCCGTCTTGGCCCATCACGTTTCCTCGGCCTTGTCCCACAGATCTGGTAGTTTCTGCACCAGGGGACTCAGTCCACCACAGTAATGTATGTTCAGGACCGTTTTCTGAAGACACTTCCTTCCAGTACCCAGTAGTGCAGGTGGCCAGGAAGACTTGGAAGGAAGCTGCAAAAAATCCAGCTGGCAATCTTGACTTTGTTAGGTGTGGACACAGGAAAATCAAGTTTGTCCTTCCCAGGTTTTATTATAGTTAAAGGAGAAAAATCCATGGGAGTCTAATCACAAATCCGCTAAATATAAAATTGATGGAATGCTAACTGGTCCATAAAGGGCTGCACAAGATAATCTGTGGCAAAGTAGAAAACGAGCCCGAAGGTGATGGAGATGGGCAGAGCCGGCAGCGCTTTCTTGAAAATGGCGAGGAGCAGCAATGTAAGGCACAGGCCCTGTGGGGGAGGGGGAGACACAGACCTAGATGTAGTCATGGCAGTATTTTGTGCAAGAAAACGCAATCAATCACAAGTCTTGGTTTAACTTAGATAATCGAACACAGTCCTTTAAGGTTAAATTTTAGGACAAATGTTTCCATTAAACCTGGGAACAACTTTCATTTTCCTTCGCAACACAGAGTTCATGATGCACACATTCCTGATTCTCCAACCCCTAATTCTAGGCAAGGATTATAACCTAAAAATAAATAAAACTATTTTTGAAAAAAATTAAATATGACTAAAATTTCTATCTCAAAGATTGAGTTGGCTACTATGAATTTAGTTTGGCTAAAATCCCAGAGGTGAAGAGCATTTTTCTATTCTGGGGTGGAGGCTGGGGGACAACGATGCACACAGAATATGCCAATAAAGGTTTAGGAAAAGTATATTGCTGCTTTCTCGGAAACAGACCACCCACATAATATAGTCCATTTCTTACTGTAGTTACCGAGACACTAACTATAAGCTCTGGAGGCTAAGCATCATTTCAGTTAATCCAGAATAAGTAACTTCCTTCTTCAAAGATACAACGCACCCAGAAAACTAACCTCAAAAAAGAAATGAAAGACATGAAAATTCTGCCTGGTTATATTATCGTTATCAACCACAAAAGTAATCACAAAATAAATGCAATGTAAAGGCTCCCATCTAACTTCACTTGCATATGAAACATCAGAGATTCTATTTTCAGTGAAAAAAAAAGGTGTAAGAACTATCTTATGAGTAATTTACTTAAATCACGGTTTTGAAAGCTTCAAGGTTCTTGCTGTGGCTCTACCAGCCAGATCTACCGGAGGCATCATGCTAACCTTCTGCACCTCCTGCTTCCTGCCCAGAGGAACCCATACACTGAGGTGGTTGTATTAAATGCAAAACCACCACCAGACTCAGGGACTAAGTGAGGACCTGCTCACCCCTTTCAGACACAGCTGGTTTCCTACAGATCCATGCTGCCTGAAGCAGAGGTTCCTAATTAGAAGTACTTATCACCATTTCCTGGGGAACTTTAAAAATAAGATACACTATTGAAACAAACTGAGTAAGAATGTCTCAGGGTGGGAACACACAGTTTTCGGAGGGCCCAGGTGACTCTAACGTGTGGCCACTCGGAGAACTGCGCAGGTGAGGTCTGATCAGTTGCCGTATGAACTCCCCAGATGATGGGAACACAGGCCCAGCTGGGGTTAAAACAGGACCGCCTCCAAACCGCAGCACCATCAGAGCTTCAAGGTGAGGGGTTGGACATGTTTGCAGGAGTGTGTACTTACAATTAATATGGCTACAAAACAGGCGATGGTCGTGTTCCAGTCCCCACTGGCTGTTGCAGAAGCTTTACCGACTAGAACACTGTAGAAAATGAAATCTCCTAATCCAAGTTTCACTCCCCCTAAAAGGAAAGATCACAAACATAAAAAGTTGCAACTCTTTGCTATGATTTCACAGTTCAAAAATGTCACTGCTCCACTCCACCCTGCACTGAGTAAGAAGTCAGTAAATGATATCACACAAAATTAGGCTTGAGCTAGGTTTTCTCTCTTTTTTTCACAATAGAGTTTCAGACTCTGTAGCTGACTCTGTGTGTGTGTGTGTAAGATTTTATTTATTTATTTTTGGAGAAAAGGGAAGGGAGAGAGAAAGAGAGGGAGAAAGAGAGGGAGAGAAATATCAGATGATTGCCTCTCACACATGTCCATCCAGGGACCTGGTCCACAACCCAGTGGGCATGTGCCCTGACTGGGAATCGAACCTGCAACCCCTTGGTTTGGAGGCCGGCGCTCAATCCACTGAGCCATACCAACCAGGGCTATAAATGCTGATTTTTAAAAGGTTGTTCCAGAAGACATATGGACCTTCTGGAGATCAGTTTCTAATGTAAATGGAGGCTTTTATATTGTAAGTAACCATAAGTCTAGTTTAAAACACTACTACAGTCAGAGATGGTTGTATAGTGGTAGATGCTGAGAGGATGAAAGAATGTTGATTATTAGTTTATATTGGTCTCAGAAAAATATTAATCTGAAGTTAGAAGGGGTTGGCCAACAAAGAAAATACTAATGTAAAAGGTTGAGGTATTCAAATCCATAGATTTCTTATAGTGAAGAGTGAAAAATATTAATAAATATTTCTACACAAGCATACTGCAG
This sequence comes from Sturnira hondurensis, assembly GCF_014824575.4. Taxonomy (NCBI): domain Eukaryota; kingdom Metazoa; phylum Chordata; class Mammalia; order Chiroptera; family Phyllostomidae; genus Sturnira; species Sturnira hondurensis. Next base: position 21,802,434 of record NW_028093774.1, read on the forward strand.
CCATGAAGTCTTATTGTAAAAAGAATTTCAAAGAAATCTTTGACCTTATGAAACAAATACCAAAGGGTCAATTTCAAAAGCCCGAGGAAAACTTGACCCAGCAGCACATGGAGCTACGAGAAAAGCACCAACTACTGGTACTTCCCACTGGAAGCTGTGCTGGCATTTAGAATCAGACCGTCAGGCTCTCGATTCACCGGTGTGGGGAGAGGGCGGCGCTGCAGCACCTAAGGAACCCGCGGCCCTTCCCCCAGGACAGCTGTGCACATACTTTCCTCCGGGTCCTCACTGGCGACGATGCTGCTGGAGAGCTCCTGCACGGCAGCTCGTGACTCAGCCGTGGAGCGATGAGGTCCCAGGCGACTGTCCCTCTGGGCTTCCCACTCCTCACTGAAGCCACCATCATCACCCTCTGCCACAGGGTCTTGTGGCTCACTCTCTGTGCCTTCGAGAAAAAGTAGAAAATGCTAATATTCAGCTCTAATATTCAGCAAAATTCTTTTTTTTAGAAAAGATTTTGTTTATTTATTTGTTTATTAGAGGGGAAGGAGAGAGGGAGAGAAACATTAATGTATGGTTGCCTTTTGTGCATCCCCTGCTGGTAGTTAGCCTGCAAGGAATCGGCCTGCAACCCAGGCATGTGCCCTGATTGGGAATCGAACCGTGATTGTCTGGTTCACAGGCCCGAGCTCAATCCACTGAGCTACACCAGCCAGGGCAGAAAAATTCTTAAGGTCTTTAAGAAAATTACATGGAAACCGTAACTACTTGATTGGCACTGTAACTGGGATAGGTGGCTCTGAAAGCACAAAACATGGGCTGTGGCGGGGCCTGCTGGCTGCTCCCACAATAGCCAACCTCCCCCGCCCCGCCCCTTTTCCTGAGGGCAGAGTCCGATGTGTTTGGGTTTCCACCGCTCAGCTCCACACCTGAGTCTGGTGGTAAAACCCAGCAAAGCCAAGGCAAGCCAAGCATGGCACTCCCCCCCTTCCTCTTCCCAGGGAGAATGCTGAGGCTGTGGGTTTGGTGCTGGTCAGTGTGTGATGCAGCGAAGTCTGCTAGGAATTCGGGGGAATTTCCCACTGTTTCAGATAAACTTAGGAAGACACTACCACCCCTTTGTTTCCCTGGGTGTTGTTTTATCTGGACGTGTTGCCTGGACCTGCACTTGTTATCTGTGATCACCAGGAGCAGGGGCCAGGGCCACGCCTATACCTAAAGATGGCACAGCAGGAAGATGGAACAAACCAGAGCCCTTGGTAACACCAGTGAGCCACAAAATTAACCAGTCACACAGACGTCCACACCTCAGGATTCTGGTCACATAAGAGAACACATTCCCTCTTTGTTTAAAGCCAATGAGTCGGGTTTTCTGTTGTCTGCAGCCGAAAGCTTTCTAACCGATGGTACCCGGCACTGGCTTTAGGGACTGGGTTACAAAAGTGGACCATTCCCGGCAGCAGGGAGGGGAGGCGGTGCCTATTTAATGGGCCAGTCATTCCATCATGATGATGGTCGGTCTGGCTGAGCATTGTGAGCCTACATGACAGTCTCCAAAGTGTTCTGCACATCAAAAATAATCAAAATGCATTAAGTTGATCCTTTCTTTCCTTTTCTTAAAAGTAAAAGTGACACATACTCATAGCAGAGGTAGATTTACCATGAATAAATAAAGCCTGCACACTTTAGGCCTTGCTTTGCAGGTTTTTTCTGGGAGGGGCCCTCACTATTTTGTATTTATAATTTGTATTCTTTTTTAAAAAGATTTTATTTATTTATCTTCAGAGGGGAAGGGAAGGAGAGAGGGAGAGAAACATCCATGTACGGTTGCCTCGGGTGTGTCCCCTGCTGGGAACTGGCCTGCAACTCAGGCATGTGCCCTGACTGGGAATTGAACCTTGATCCTCTGGTTCGCAGGCCTGCGCTCAATCCACTGAGCTATACCAGCCAGGGCTGTATTCTTTTTCTTTTTTTTTTAAATTTTTTCTTTTATTTTATTCATTTATCTTTAGAGGGGAAGGGAAGGAGAGAGGAAGAGAAACATCAATGTATGGTTGCTTCTTGTGCATCCCCTGCTGGGAACTGGCCCCTGCAGGGAACTGGCCTGCAACCCAGGAATGTGCCCTGACTGGGAATTGAACCGTGATTGTCTGGTTCACAGGCCCACGCTCAATCCACTGAGCTATACCAGCCAGGGCTTTGTATTCTTTTTCTTAACCAGGGCTCCACAAAACTGGAATCTCCCCTGGTTTGGAGTTTATGAAGTCATATTAGCATAAGGTTTATAAACAAAAACAGCAGTCCTTGCCCTGCCCCTCACCTCCTCATTCCTACTTTCCCCCCTTTCAGCTGTTTCTTTTGGCATTAACCTCCATAACTAATTATCAGTAGCGTGAGCGTAGTACCGTATCTGATGTTTCTGTTTTAGGTTAAAACTCAGTCACTTCCTTCAGAGAAATAAAACACAGCTCCCATACTCAGGCATGCAAATTTAATTCTCCCTATATTCTCAAGATGTCGTAATTTTATGCTTAGTTCAGTTTTTATAGTATCATAATGCAAATAGTATTTACAACTAAACTATTTCATTACAACCAGAATATGCTCTAATCACACATGCTTCTTTTGTATAAGTTCCTCCCCACTCCCCGGAAAACTGCCTCATGTCCTTGTAACTAATTCTCTGTGTATTATGACCAACTCAACCTCAAACTCCTAACAGAGCTAACACCCAGATAAGCCCCTGTGCTATTATGTTTTCCTTGCACAGACACCCCTCTTGGAGTCCCGGGCCCATCCACTCCAGTCTAGCCTCTGGCTCCTCTAGCAGTGGCTGTCAACTAGAAGGCAGTGCCTCCCCTCCAGGGGTTGTCTGGGAATGACTGTGATGGAGGAGGTCTGGTAACTCTCATACCGTGAGACCACTATGGGCAGTGGGCGAGGGGCCAGAAACAGTCCAAGTCCTGCACTGTGAGAAGCCCCACACCACGAAGCACTGCCCCACCCAAAATACCAGTAGCAGGCCCACCAAAGAACGCTGTGGTTCATCTAGCTCCTCCTCACTTCAAGGCCCTTGCCCAAGTTTCCTCTTCTGGAAAGCTCTTCCCTTCCTCATCTGGCCATCTAGTACCACCTCCTCAGGGAAGCCTTCCTTGACTTTCCAGAATAAATGAGATGCCTGTGCTATAAACTTCCATAGCAACTTACACTTCTCCTTGATAGCACTTATGACAGCTGTATGAATTACTTGCTGAATGTCTGTGTCTCCCCAAATAGGCTATAAGCTCCACAGGGCCGGGATACCTCCCTCAGTGCTATACGCCCAGTGCCTAGCAAAATATCAGGCACACGGTCAGGTGCTCAATCAACATTTGTCAAAAGAACAAAGCCTTCATGTACCAACCACACACTTAAACTCACATACATATAAACATACACATTCATAAACAACCAACCTTTTAACTTTCTTTAGCTTAACACAGGTTAAAACAATAACCAGACTTGAAGCAGTCATTGCCAATCTATTTCCCACTTCCCCAGTACGTCTCCTGTCAGTACAACGTCACCTGTTCTGCTGCCGTGCTCACTGCAGAATGAGCCTGGGATCTCTGGGCCTCAAGCAGGAATTTTCTCAGTCACCCAACAGCTACAACAGCAGTTCACTTGACTCCGGAACACCTAAACACTTCCTTTCCTGACCAAGAGGAACTCGGGTAAGGCCCCTTTCACTCCCCTCCCCACCCTTTATTCTGCCTTTTTTCAGCTTCCTTATAAGGTTAGTCCTTTACTTTCCTTTTAAAAAAAAAGTTTCCTTTTTCTTGACTATGGATAGTTTTGTTGGTCAACTCTTTCCAACACCAACTCCTGACTTAATTAAGTTCTCCCTAACGTCATCTGCAGGCTCTGTGCCTGGACCTTTCAACCTCCCGTCCCAGGTTGTCACCACTGTCCCCCTCTGGAAGGCCACGTCTACCTGGAAGAGTTCATCTTGTCAGTATAAAAAGCATCACATATAAAAGCAAAATTATTTTTAAGTTACTCTGGCCATGTCAGTCAAGAGATTCTCGTTTCTAACATGTTTGGAGGGAGAGCGTACTTTTTCTTTTTAAAATCGGCCCCAACCTGAACCTTCCCACACTGGTATTAGTGGGATTCAACAGCAGACATTCTTAGCCTACGGCGCTTTGCCTGTCCTGTTGGGTTTGCGGCACCTGATCCCCTAATATTTATCTGTATTTACTAGGTAATACTATAGCTTTCAGGAGATTTTCAAAGGAATCTATGACCAAAGAAAGAGGTTATAATCATTACTTTATAACTCATTGTTAGTCTGTAAGATGACAATGACCCTAAAAACCCAGGATATTACCAAATAAAAGTCACCTACCTTGTGCATTGTAACTGGAGTTTTTGGATACCTTCCTCTGGGCTTCGGGGTCTCCTTTCGCCATATTCACCAGCCACACCATTGTCGCTATTGAGAAAGACAGAAGTCCAGGTAAGCACGAGAAACATAGAAGGAAGTGCATGGAGAGAGAACAGGCCCTCAGTTCTCTACACAGATCACCAATGTCCTTAATGCGCCCTTAAGAGTCCTTAACCATCAGAAGAAAATGTATATTAAAAACCACAAAAGGTTCTCTTTGATTTTGGCATACAAAAAATTCTGAAATGGAATGTTACTGAAGCTTTAAAACTGCAGCTGCTATTATAAAACTGTTCATCATTTACAGTCCCTGAAAAGTAACTGAAAAAAAATAGCTGGTCAGGCCAGCAAGATTCCACTGAGATACAGCTGAACTAGTTGAATATCCTAAAACAGCACAAATTCAATGATAAAAATTACTTCTTGGAACCAAATCACGGAACAATCTAGGGCTCACAAGAGTTTCAGATGTTTATTGTAATGCTAAAAATGCATGGAAAAAGTTTCCTTCATATTATGTCTCACTTCTGGGACTTAATAATGCTAATCTGTGTTACATAGAGAGAATAAGAAAGAAGGTTAAAAGCAGTAAACGAAGGGGAGAGTCCACTGGCCTCTTATGCGTCCCTCCCACAAACACATAGCCATGTAAGTCTAGATACACACGCGCACATCTGTTACATTTCAGTTAAGAGACAACACGAATACTTTAAAATGGCAAAGTGGCTTCTCATAAATTGCAGGGGAATGAAAAAGGGTAGAGATGCTCCTGGACGGGAATTTGGGAACATTTAACAAAACTATATATGCATTGACCCTTCAACCCAGGAATACCACTGCTGGAGAATTTACCCTGAAAATACACCAACAATAATATAAAAATACATAAAAACACATATCATACAGGGCTGCAGCAAGAACTGAAAACCCAACCTCATCAGAGTAAGCAATTTTAAACAAAATACTTGGCATCTATGTCTCCCTGGTCTTTTATCACTGATTTTTTATTATACCCATGTTCCTAATACTCTTATGATATAAAAGAAATGCACAACCAAAGAGGATGAAAAGTTTATAGTAGGCACACTTATTTGTGGCTTGGTTACTTGAGGTCAAACAAGTTACGTTACACAGTAACAATGAACTGATCAAAGCCAACGAAAGCCAGCCAGGCAACACCCTGTGCAACTGAACCCAAACCCATGGACGAGAAACAGAAGGGCAACCATCACGTACAAAGCTTACGGATTTCTGTAGCCTTCCTGACAACAAAGGCAGCAGATATTTATTTCATTTATGCAAGTATAAATAATATTGCTTCAAACTCTTTTAACATTTAATATCACTACGGAAACCATGGGTCAATAGACTCTTTCTATAAAGGGCCTAATAGTAAACATTCCAGGCTTGTGGGTCACATCTGGTCCCTGTCACGTTTTCTTCTTTCTTCTTATTTCTTTATCTTCTGCTCAAGAACCGTTCAGGGTTCTCCAGTGATTGTGAAACGCATACAGAGATCTAAACCAGGCACTCTAAGCCCTAGTCTGCCTTTCCAAACTCTTCAGGTGCTCTCCCCATTTTGTACTTCATGTTCTAGTCACACCGAACACTCTGAATGTATAAAGAGGCCCCACGTTTACACCTCCAACCCATTCTTTCTGACAAGACCTCACTGGGAGCCCACTTCCATCTGTGCTTGCCAGAATCCAGCCCATTCATAAAAGAGTCAATCAAAACGCTCTCTTCCATGAAGTCTTCCCTGATTCCCCAGCCAGATTTTCCCTCTTTTGAACTCTCTCTACATTTTGATTGTGTCTCTTCTGAATCTGATAACATTCTGTCTTGGATGTTACTCATTTATATACCCATCCTATCTCACCTCTAAATTGTAAGCAAATGAGCCGAGGGAAGGTAAAGTATCTCACTCATCTTTATGTCCCTCACAGTGCTCTGTGGGAGACCGGGTCAATGCCCAGCTGAATGATGGGGAGAGTATGACTCTAAAAAGAACGGCGAACACATCCTGAAGGAACAGTACAATTCTTTCATAAGTGAGGGCAAGGGTCACCTGCAATGTATGTATGTAGCAAATACTCAGTAACACATGCCTAGTAAGATTTTAAGTGTGAATACTGGCTTCCCAGCCTCTAAATATTTCTTCTATTTGTACACATATTAAAAATGCTTGAACCAATGTCAGGTAGAAGACAGCAATTTTCAAGGAAAACAGAGACTTGCAAGAGTCCCATTAAAACGCTGTGCATCCAGGATGAGACAGGGCACCAGGACAATGCCCGTACTTACATGTGTCGGTCCCTACACAGTCTAAGCTTTTTACTAATTTCACACCATCCCGAAATACTCACATGAGTAAATGAGGGCTGGAAATAGAGTTTCATTTCTCTCCTGAGCTGTTTCAACCAGCATACGAAGTGGGCCTTTTGGACACAAAACAGCCACTAAGTCTAGAAAGAAAAATAGAAATGACATCTGAAAAAAACTATTGGCTAAACTTGTAAATGTATGTGTTAGAAATCAGCCAACAGAAAAGGTTTAATTTTTTAATGCAAACAGATGTTGAATGAATATGAAACAAAATGCAGGTAAACTGATGGAGGGGAAACCTAAACAAAATATGCAAAACCATTCAGAAGGCCTGTGCAAACTTCATTTTAGTTTTGACTGCTATTTGGTTAGTTTACAACGTATCATCACTGGGTTCTAGGAACAAGTCTTCCCAGCTTGAAGAAAAGAGACATAATGAGACGGAACTACTCCAAAGCAGTGCCCGTGTCAATTTCCAATGAGCTGAAACGGGCACAAGCCATTTCCAAACAAACCCCACCTCTGAGCCACAGAAGCTTTACTCTAAGAGGAAGTTAATAAAGGTATTTGATGAAACTTTTCAAAATATGAAGAGCAGAGAAGAGATTTGTCTCCTCTCCTTTTAAAAGATAGTACATGTATCTATACATGTACGATACTACTTAGGGGAACTTAAAACAAAAGGGAGTAAATTTAAACATAACAAAATAACTAATAAACGTTTCCATGAGAGAGTTTAACATTTCTTTAGTTCTCCTATCAAAGGCATTTCATGTTTAGGTTTTAGAACATACATATTTTCACGGAACAGCAGCTCAGAGAAGAAACAATATGCCTAAATCATTTTTTAAACACTTTATTTATTTTAGAGAGGGGAAGGGAAAGGGAAGGAGAGGGAGAAAACATCACTGTATGGTTGTCTCTCGTGTGCCCCCTACTGGGGGCCTGGCCTACAACCCAGGCCTGTGCCCTGACTGGGAATCAAACTGGAGACCCTTTAGTTCTCAGGCCAGAACTAAATCCACTGAGCCACACCAGCCAGGGCTGCCTAAATTATTCTTGATTCTACCACCATCTCTTTTCATTAACAGCAATTATTCTTACATTTTCTGTTGTGAAAATTCAGAATGTAGAAAATTCGAACATTTAAAAGTATAAAATGGGTACAGCTGTGTTTGTGAAGGAAGACTTGACAGTGTGTGCTGATGTAACAATCACTCAGATGCATTTAGTTAAAAAACCCCTCACGCCTGTGAACGGTCATGTCCGTACACCATTGCTGCTACTACTAATGTAGCGAAACACACACACACACAAGAAGTTGCTACTCTTATTGCTTCCACTGCACTTTGGTTTGAATAAAAAAGGGAAATTGGCTGTACTCCAAAATAATGAGATTTTCAACCTGTTTGAAGCTGCCATGTCCTGTCACTACCTTGGTTTTATGACGCACTTCTTTCTATAGAATTGCTAAGTAATAAACTCCCTTATTTCTAGAGTAATTGAAGTGAATTAATAACCTTTGTGACAATATAAAGTATATTGAGACCTTGTGAAAAATGAAATTGAGGATCATTACTCTAAATTAAATCCGTAATTTTTCAACCGGCACGCAGCGAGAAGCCTACTGGTGTACCGTGAGAGTTTCTAAAACATGCAATACCTGACCAGGCAGGGAGTCAGGGGCGCTGACCTCCTTTCCCTCAGAGTGTCAAATAAAAAAATGGCAACACCCAACACAACAATAGCTATTCTGTGTGAATGAATCAGAGTTATACCTGTTTTTGTTAGATCAGCAAAAAAAAGAATTTTTTGGTGTGCTGCAGAATTTTAGTAATTAGTTTATGTGTGCCATGAGATGAAAAAGGTAGAAAATTGCTGCTCTAAACATTCGATACAAAAGTCTTGTATTATAAAGGAACTCAAAGCTCTAGAGGTAATTATTTGTATAATGTCTGGAAGAAAGAAAGGGTTGATGGAGAGAAAGTGTAATGTAGTAGAAAGAATACTGAATTTGGGATTTTCATTCTACATCAAACAGTATAGGCTTGGGCAAATACCTTTATAAACTTCAGGTTTCTTAGCAGTAAAACAAGGACCACTGCCTTGCTTATATCATAGGATTATACAGAAAAAAAGTAACAGCTAATACTTATTGACAGATACTGTTCTATGTGTATTTTATGTATTGTTCAATTTGACCTTCCTAATAACTAAGACTCATGGCTTAAGTAATATGTCTGTGGTCACGTAGCTAATGAGTGACAGAGTAGAAGAGTCTGGACTTGAACCCAGGCAGTCCTTCTCCAGAACTAGTATTTTATTTTTAAATATCCAAAATGGAACCAGGCTCATTATTACTCTTCATTACAAGTCCCCCTGACTATGGAAATACAGCGGCATGTTTAATTAAATTCTAACTTGCTCTATATGTCATATTGGTGCTCTCTGAGGCCTGTGGCCTGAGACTGGTAAGGAAGGTGAAGTTCCACTGAATACCTTGTTCAGAGCCCAGCACTGTGTATTGTTAGGAGTGAAATGTTAACGTCACCATTAACAATGTCTGGAGCCCTGGTTGGTGTGGCTCAGTGGACTGAGTGCTGGCCTGTATTTCGAAGGTTGCCTCTCCGTCTTCTGACCAGAAATCTGTGGACCTTCCACTAATCTATCACAGAGTTAAACTGGAGGTGGTAATAAAACATTTTTTAAGAATTTAACCTCAAAATAATTGAAATCTTTATATGGGAAACATACCACAGCTAATTAATTACTTACTAAAGCCCTGTGGGATATAACCACTATCATTTCTGAAGTCAAGATAACTGGGAAGGAAAATACACCAGTGAGGTATTTCTATGACAAAGTGTGTATCTTGGGTTCTACCGTATACTGAAATCACCGCCAAGATGAGCCACGCAGTCCATTCCGGGAGGTACTTGATAAACACCAAGGCCATGAGGGCGCTGATCATGATGAGATAGGCCTGCTGGAGTCGCAGAGGCCCTTTCCAATGAATGGCGATCATTCCCACCACACCAAAGTTCCAGATCAGGAGTGCAACAGTGATGTAGTCCATGGCAACATTGTAGGTCTTAAACACTTCCCTAAACAAATTAAACAGAGATATAACATGATTCACGTGCAATAATTTTTATCAAAACACTGCTTAGAACTAGGATTCCCAAATATTTGATATTCATATCCCATCTTCATATTTTTCTATCAACTGTGCTGTTATTTAACATTTTTCTTTAAAATTAATTCAGTTTTTTCCTCAAGTTATTTTAACAGAAAACTATCATTTATATAAATGGGAAACCAGTACCATAGACTACAGTTGTAAAAAATACAAAAACTAAAAAGGGCCACATACCACCTAAAATACCACTCTATGCTTTGGGAAGCCTTCATTTAAAATATCAAACATTGGGCCCTGGATGGTGTAGCTCAGTGGATTGAGCACAGGCCTGCAAACCAAAGGATTGCGGTTCGATTCCCAGTCAGGGCACATGCCTGAGTTGCAGGCCAGTTCCCAGCAGGGGACTCATGAGAGGCAACCATACATTGATATTTCTCTCCTTCCCTTCCCCTCTAAAGATAAATAAATACAATCTTTAAAAATTTTTTAAAAAATCAAACACTAGGCCCTGGCTGTTAGCCCAAGAGCTTAAAGATCACGTAGTCAACTCCCAGTCAGGGCATATGCCCAGAGGTTCTGCGTCTGGTAGGGGCACATATGAAAGGCAACCAACTGATGTTTCTCTCTCACAATCCATGTTTCTTTTAATTTTTAAAAATACTTTGTATTGATTATGGTTTTATAGTTGTCCCAATTTCTCTCCCTTTGCCCCCCTCCACCTGGTACTCCCATTCCTTCCAGTGATCCATCCTCCCCCAACTTCATGTCAATGGGCCGTGCGTAGAAGTTCTTCGGCTTCTCCATTTTCTATACTGTTCTTAACATCCCCATCTGTTTTGTACCTACCAATTTATACTTCTTAATCCCTGCACCATTCTCCCCATTTTTCCCCTTCCCACTCCCATCTGATAACCCTCCAAATAATCTCCATATCTAAGATTCTGTTCCTATTTTGGTTGTTTGCTTAGTTTGTTTTTTTAGATTCAGTTAGTTGTTGACAGTTGTGAATTTGTTGCCCTTTTAATGCTCATAGTTTTGATCTTCTTTTTCTTAAATAAGTCTTTTTAAAAGTCCATATAATAATGGCTTGGTGATGATGAACTCCTTTAGTCTTATCTTGTCTGGAAAGCATTTTATCTGCCCTTCCATTCTAAATGATAGCTTTGCTGGGTAGAGTAACTAGGTTGTAGGTGCTTGCTTTTCATCACTTTGAATAATTCCCAGCCCTTTCTTGCCTGCAAAGTTTCTTTTGAGAAATCAGCTGAGAGTCTTATGAGGAGACGATCTCCTTAGGAATCTCCTTTGTAGGTAACTAACTGCTTTTCTCTTGCTGCTTTTAAGATACTCTCTTTATCTTTAACTTCTGGCATTTTAATTATGATATGCCTTGGTGTGTTCCTCCTCAGGTCCAATGCCTTTGGAACTTTCTGGGCTTCCTGGACTTCCTGGAAGTCTATTTTCTTTGCTAGATTGGGGAAGTTCTCCATTATTTTTTCAAATAAGTTTTCAATTTCTTGCTCTTCCTCTTCTCCTGGCATACCCATGGGTTTGGATGTTGGTATATCTGGAGATGTTCCAGAGGCTTCTTAGTCTATCCTCTTTTTGAATTCTTTTTCCTTCTTGCTGTTCTGATTAAATGCTTGTTTTCCTTGTTTCAAACCATTGATTTGATTCTCAGCTTCACCCTCTCAACTGTTGATTCCCTGTAGATTTTTCTTTACTTCACTTGGTGTAACCCTCATTTCTTCCTGGGTCATTTTTATGCTATTGCCATATTCAGTGAATTCTTTGAGCATCCTGATAACCAGTGTTTTGAACTCTGCATCTGATAGGTTGGTTACTTGTTTTGTTTCATTCTTTTTGTTCTGATCCTTCATTTGGGCCATATTTCTTGGTCTCCTCAATTTGGGAGCCCCCCTGTGTATTTGATAGAGCTGCTTTGACTCCCTTAGTAGCGTGGCCTATTGCAGAAGGGCATACCTGTCAATTATGTGGGGTGGAGTCTTAGGTGATTGCCAGGGTGGAGAAACCCATTTCACAGTTTTGTGGCTCTTTATGGGGTGAGGGCTTAGAGGGGGGACAATGCCACTGCCTGGGTGCTGGAGGTCTGCCTGGGAGGAAGCTGTTTCCCGGCACTTGCCTTGTTTCCAGTCACTTCACTTTCTTCCTGTATGCCACCTGTGCCCTCTCAGCTTTTGTCCTGGTGCTGAATCCCAGAGAGGTGGGTCTCAGTAAGTCATAAGTCCGTAGGGACCCTGTAAGAGGAGCCTTCTGAGAATCTGGCAGTTTCTTCTACCACCCTGACTCCCACTGTTTTTTATAGCCAGAAGTCGTGGGGGATTTATCTTCCTGGTGCTGGAACCCTGGGCTGCTGAGTGGTCCGGTTTGGAGTTGGGGATGCTCACTCTGGAAGTATCCCTCCTGATTTTTATCCAGCACTGGTAACATCCCTACTGGTAATATTAACTTGTCTTATATATACCAAGTATGAGCTATCTATGGAAACAATTATAACTAAAAAGTAATTCATCAATAAAGGACATGGCTTTAAGTGACTAACAGAGACCTCAAACAGAATTAATTTCTAAAAATTAGACCAAATATTTTACCACTTACCCCAAATAAATGAATGAGAAAAAGAACAGCAACAATAGAGATGAAATAATAAGCCAGGCATGGATGACCTAGAAAAGGAAGAATTTCAATATAATTAACAGATCCCATAACCCTAAAAATTACAAATTTCTTACTTCAAAAATAGTACATTATTTCTGTATATATTATTCTTTTCAAATGACTGAACACATATGGCTTTAGGTTCAGTGCATTCTTATATAGAACTCCTTGGAGCTGAACAACTTTTTGGTAAACAGAAATTTCAGCAAGATATATATATATATATATATATATATATATATATATATACACACACACACACACACTTGTTCCTTTAGAAATAGGTGAAATTTTGAAAAGAATGAATTTTAAAATATCAAATTATCAACAGAGTCAACAGTTGACATTTAAACTTTAAAGTAGCAGTATTATCAAGATGCTCAGCATCACTAGCCATCAGAGAGATGCAAATTAAAATCACAATGAGATACCATTTCACACCAATCAGAATGGCCACCATAAACAAATCAACAAACAAGTGTTGGAGAGGATGTGGAGAAAAGGGAACCATAGTGCACACTCTTGGTGGGAATGCAGACTGGTACAGCCACTGTGGAAAACAATATGGAATTTCCTCAGAAAACTAAAAATGGAATTGTCTTCTGACCCGGCAATTCCACTGCTGGGATTATACCCTAAGAATTCTGAAACACCAATTCAAAAGAACCTATGCACCCCAATGTTCATAGCAGCACAATTCAAAATTGCCAAGTGCTGAAAGCAACCTAAGTGTCCATCAGTAAATGAGTGGATCAAAAAACTGTGGTACATTTACACAATGGAATTCTATGCAGCAGAAAGACAGAAGGAGCTCCTACCCTCTGCGACAACATGGATGGAACTGGAGAGCATTATGCTAAGTGAAAATAAGCCAGGTGGTGAGGGACAAATAATGTATGATCCCACCTTTAACTAGAACACAATCAACAAAAGAAAAAAGCAAACAAAATATAACCAGAGACACTGAAATTAAGAACAATCTAACGATAGCCAGAGGGGAGGGAGAGGGGACAGTGGGGGGAAGGGTTTTCAAGAACTACTATAAATGACACATGGACAAAACCAAGGGGGAAGGTGGCAGTAAGGGAGGGAGGTGGGACTGGCTGTGAGGGGAGTGGTGGTGGGGAAAATGCAGACAACTGTAATTGAACACCAATAAAGTAATTAAAAAATAAAGTAGCAATATTATCAGTGGAGGAATTTTGTAGTATACCTGAAATAAATTGAATAAAATAAATAATAAATAAAATCCAATAAAACTGAAAATCATTTTCAGTTAGGTGACCTTTGCAGGCATACATTAACTATACGGAGAAAATAGGGTTTCAAAACTATGTAACTATTTGATGAGAGAATATTCAGAACCTGAAGTTTCAGTAAGTATTGGAATGCCTTCTACTTTTATTTTATATTATGAATGTATTATTTTATGAATTCTTTGAAACACTTTGAAGTCCATCACTGTCATTCAGAATTCAGGGTTCTATATAAATGTCAGTCTCTATTACTCATGTATAGCTTATTACAGTGAGAAATAGAATCAGACTTTGATTTCTATAATCTATTACACAAGATGAAGATTGTAAATGGTAATTTTACATAATGCGTATATTTAGGAAACTACTATACAACCTAAAAGTATGAAGGTTTTAAAAACGGAATGACAAGCATGATAAATTGAGAAGTGATTTCCAATCAAAAGTGAAATTATTTCAAGGTGCATATATCCATTATTGTTGTACTTTCAATGAGTTTTATTACTTAACAACAGAAGGAGCTACTTAATAACTTTCCAATCAAACACTGAAAAAAGGAGAGAAAAAATACCTCTCCAAATTAAAAATATTGTTTTGTCTTCATTTTTTTCTAAATCTCTCACCCCTGACCCCTAGATTCAGGAGTTCAGCTCATCAGGCTCTGAGTCACTAAAGTCTAGACGTGATTAGAATTTACGTTACTTTTCTCTGGGGGTCCCGTTTTGATTACTCAAGGTGACTGATCTGTGATCATGAATTCCTCTGGGGGAAAAATACTTCTTTAAAGTTTTTGCTGCTTGTCTTTCCTTAAAAAAACTTGACCAAGTATAATTTCTAGTGTGTTCCCACAAACACTTTCTCATAAAAATTTTGAACACTACAAAGTTTAAAGATCTTTACAGTGAATACCAATATACCACCTACAGTCTACATTCACATTTTGCTATACTTGCTTCGGAACATTTCTATCTGTGTTTCCCACATATCAAAGTCACCCGAAGACACCTGTCCATTCTCCTCTAAATACTTCAACTTTAGCAAAAGATTCCACAGGCAGCCCTCACTCCATTTCCTCTGCGATCCCCCCACCCAAACAATAAAGGGTGAGCAGAAAGAAATCTGCCCACTTGCATCCTGCCCTTCCGTTCTTACAAGTCTCAGCTTTAGAAATAATCCAGTTACAAAACTAAAAAGTGTATGTGATATTATAAACAGAAAGGCTTTAAAGAGTGGAAGCTGTACACTGGTATTCCATACTAAGCTCCACATTAAGGGCTAAAATAAACATTAAAAAGTGGAAATTCTCGTCTTTCTTGAGAACTGCTTTTCACATTTTCTTTTTCCAGCAAGGGAACATAGAGATGTTGTTTATTTTAGAACACAGCATTTTTTTCTGAATTCAAAAGTAACATATGCATATAACATTTAGAAAATACGGAAATACTAAAATGTAAAAACAATTCCCACTGGCCAATGATAACCAAAGTTAGTATTTACATTTTTTATTCAGGCATGTTTTCTGTTTACACGTGTAGGCATGTGTGAAGACCTTTTAACAAAATTAGAATCAAGTAATAATACAGCTTTACATTCTGCTCTTTCAAACTTAATTTTTTGTTACAGATACATTCTGCCACAAAATATTTTTTGAAAATGATTTTTAAAAATTTCTTTTTAAAGATTTTATTTTTAGAAAGAGGGGAAGGGAGGGAGAAGAGAAGGAGAGAAACATCAATGTGAAAGAAACACAGATCAACTGCCTCTCACACACCCCTAACTGGGAACCTGGCCTGCAACCCAGGCATGTGTCCTGACTGCGAATCGAACCAATAACCTTTTAGTTTACAGAACAATGCCCAACTCACTAAGCCACACCAGCCAGGGCATGAAAATGATTTTTAAATGACACTAATATTCTATGTATATAGATGAACCCCAAACTTAACTTTTTCTTATGCATAAATTTGTGGTGTTTCTTTTTTTTTTCCAATCACAATTTATGCTAGCATGAGTATCCTAGCATGAAAATATTTTTTCCTATTTCTAGTTCTTTCTTTGGAATAAATCATAAGAGCAAAATTACTGACTCAAAGTCTACAAACTTTTTCTCATCATTGACTATTGATACATACTGGTTTAATGACTTCACAAAAAATAAAAAGGGTGGATTAATCTTTACCAAGTCAGTAGGTGACATGTTAATTTGTTATTTTAATATGCATTTCTTTTTTCATTGATATATATATATATATATATATATATGGCTCTTGCTACTAGCCATCTAGATTTCCTACTTGAAATTTTTTTAATTTGTCATTAAGATGTTCATAATTTTCTTAATGATTTGTAAGTAATCTACATATTATAAAAATATTAGTCCTTTGACTATAATAACGGTTGTAAACAGTTTTACTATTTAGATAGGTCATGTTTTATCATTTTCTGAATTATTACCTGAACACAAAGCCTCGTCTAATGATAACTAAATAGCACCTCCCCCTTTCCCAGAACAAGAGATTATAAAACAGGTCTTTTTCATCCTGCAAAAAATCCCTAATCAGATTTCCTTTGCCTTTAGGCTCTGAAAGAAAGGAGCCCCACTTTGGTACGAGAGAGCAAGTGTTTGCTCTAAACCCTGAACTATCCAGGCCAGGAATACAACAAATGATAAGTATTCATTAACTGCCTTTTCTGTGTTCTACTTTTTGAAGTGAAGAAACAAAATGAAGTCACTATGGTCAAGCTACTAAATTACTAAAATCAAGTAGGTTGAGGCATGAGGAACTCATTCTATTCTTCTTTTAATTAGCCTGGGAACTTAAACTTTTGAACCTTCTAGTTTTGCACCAATACCTGGATATACATCAAACCTTCAAATAACTGTCTGATTACTCCCTGAAGGACTAAGGAAAGAATGTTCATGTAATCAGATCACCTGATGTCCACTATCCAGACCACGGGTCATGCGGAGCAGCGATTTTTTTAACCTTTTTCATCTCATGGAACATACAAATTACTAAAATTCTGTGGCATACCCCAAAATGTATTTTTTCCCAATCTAAAAAAAAAGTGCAATTTTGATTCATTTACACTGGACGGCTACTGTTACATTGGCTGTTGTCACTTTTTTTGACAGTCTAAGGAAAAAGAGGTCACCGTCCCTGACTAAAACGTCAGGTATCGCCTGTTTTAAAAATTCTTGTGGCGCACTCGCTCAAAAATCACTGATCTAGGGCTTATCATCCCAGACTAATCCAGAAGCTAAGAACGCAGAACTGATTCTTCTCAAGAAGGTACTTTTTACTGTAAGAACCCTTAGCTTTTCTTTCTTCTTTGGAATATTCTGGGTATTGCCTAGTTACGTTTCCGGTGTGCAAACCATAAGACCCTTAAATAAATCTTTACCATTTATTTCTAGCCAGAGCATCTTGACTCATTTACAATCGGCTGCTACTTTTTAAGGTTTAGTTTTTTAGCTTCTTGTGCTTCTTAGAGACATTGCACAACCAACCATTGACATAACAAACTGTAAGGACTTATTTCCAAATAGGTTCTGGCAAGTTTCTGAATTTCTGACTCAAAAGTTCCTTTTATTTTATACTGGGAATCAAAACAAGTCAAACAACTTTAGAACTGGCTGTGCTTGCTAAGACTTGAACATTAAAAAGCAAATCAAAACAACACAAATGAATGAGTAAATGTACAAATCTGGCTGAATATGAACCTTTTAAATGGTCTAAAATGAAGCAAAACTTGCCCTGGTGGGTGTGGCTCATTGGATTGAGTGCTGGCCTGTGAACCAAAAGGTTGCTAGTTCAATTCCCAGTCACGGCACATGCCTGGGTTGCAGGCATGTGCAAGAGACAACCACACATTGACTCTCTCTCTTTCTCCCTCCTTTCTACTCTCTAAAATCTTAAAGATACACAAATAAAGTGAAACACAACTAAAACAAATACAAAATTGACCAATACTGTTATTAATATAAGGAGCATGAAGCTTGAACATTCCTCCATGAAAGCTATTCAGATGAGTCAGAAGGCCACAGCTATGGCAACCGGGTGATGGCAGCTTCATCATGACAACATGCCTGCTCATGCATCACATCTCGTGCAGAGGGGTTTTTTTTGTGTGTGTGTGTGTGTGTGAAATATTAAATCACCTAAGGTGACTCAGCCCCGCTACAGCCCAGATTTGGTGCCCTGAGAATTGTGGCTTTTCCCAAAACTAAAATCACCCTTGAAAGGGAAGAGATTTCACACAGTTGATGAGATTCAGGAAAGTACAACTGACAGTGATTGAGAGAACTGTGTGAGTCCCCAGGTGCCTACTTTGAAGGGGACTGAGGTGTTATTGTCCTATGTACAATGCTTCTTGTATCTTCTTCAATAAAAGTCTCTTACTTTTCACAGTACATGGCTGGATACCTTCTGGACAGACCTTGTATACCAAGACAGGTTCTAGGTAAAAAGGGGTGAAAGCTCACTTCACCCACCATGTGCAACTATAAAAGCTCGACAGAATGTATGCTACTAATGAGGAGTCTGAAAAGTAAAGAGAGGTAGTTGTGCTGAAAAATTAAAAGTACCAGGGAACCGAGAGTGAATTTCGGTGTCACTATTTCCACGCTAGTACTGCCCTCCTCCACCAGAACGCAACGCAATGCAACCCGAGTGGGTATTACTTAGCAAGGCAATGACAGCAAGTGCAGAAGCCCTCTAGTTCTGGCTGGGGGAAGGAGGGAAAGAGGTCTCCACACACCAGAGAAGGCAAAATCTCAGCTTCTGTTTTTTTCATTTTCTCCATTCTTTCATACTCAGTCCCCAAATAATCCTGGGGTGGTGACAAAGTGGGCAGCAGGAGTCTAAAACTTAAGAGGGATGGGAAGCTTCCCATCAGACTGGAGAAGCTGTAGTTTTCTAAGAGTAAGGCAAGTGGCCCTTGCTGTATTTCTGTCTTCACCCTTCTTGATGCTGGGAAAATAAAGCCCATCTTTCTGAAACAGGGAAATTCAAAAGAACCAAAAAGTAGCAGGGAGATCACCGAAAGGAAGCAGCTCAGGAAAGCAACCAGCTCAGGAAAGCAACCTCTTCAAGCTGTTATGAACTTGTGGCCCCATCTTCAAGATGTGCAGGTGGGGATATGACCCTAAACACACTCCCAATAAAATGTGAAAGCAGCACATAATCAAGATAAAAGTAACAAAGTAAGTCCAATAAATAAGAGAAATGAAACTGGCAGGTAAACGCTTATACGTAGACAATCTATATGGTGAAAACAGGATCAAGGAAAGCATTTAAGATATGAGTACATTTTAAAAGAGGGAGCAGAACTCTTCTCACACGGGTTTACGTCATCTAGGTGGCGATGACTACCTGTCATCACCACAGACACACTTCCTCTTCAATCTTCTCCATACGCCAATGTCAGGCTGCAGATGGTTGACACTTCCACCCTCTCCAATGTTCAACAAACAAGGCTGAACTATAATTTTAGAGTTCATGAACACTGAAAAGGTATTTGAGCTTATCAGTAACCAACTGAATGCAAATCAGGGCATTTTGCTTATTAGCTTAAAAAAATCAGCACGGATTTTTAAAAAAATTCAGTGCTGGTGAAGGTAGAATAAGACAAGAAAGTCTCATTCACTACTAGTATTAAGTACAAATTAAAAGTATAATTTAGAAAAGAAAATTTTGCACACCAAGATATGCAGATAATTTGCCCCAAAAATTCTGTCTGAAATTTTACCCTAAGAAAACAAACTGAAAAACTGAAAAAGCTCTATGCATAAAGACATTTGTTTAGAATACTGAAAAACTGCAAACAGCTTAAACGAGGAAAATACATTATAATGCACTCACTGAATTAAATATTATATAGTGATCAGACATATTTTCTAAGTATTTATAATATGAAAAAATGTTTATGCCAAAGTAAAACTGAAGAAAGGACACATACTAATTGTATTTTATATTATTCATGTTAAAAAAACTATCTACAACCCTGACTGGTGTGGCTCATTGGGTTGGGTGTTATCCGCAAACTGAAAGATCAGGGTTCGACACCTGGTCAGGACACATGCCTAGTTTTGAGCCAGGTGCCCAGCTGGGGGTGTACAAGAAGCCAAGCTGATTGATGTTTCTCTCCCTCTCTTTCTCCCTCCCTTCCCCTCTCTCTAAAAAAGAGATAAAATCTTAAAAAAATATATACACACACATATCTTATACATATGTATACATATATGTACACACACAGAGAAATAAATACTGTAAGAAAATAGACAGACTTTGCTATTTGGAAAGTTAATATTTACTTAAGAATGAGCCTAAAGGTTTATGACTTACAATAATTGGTCTTTTTTTTTTTTTGAGGCATGAACCTGAAATACGTGCCAGGTGGCTGAAATTCAGCGGCAAGCCACTTAGCTGGCGAGTGAGCTAGGGAGCAGAAGGGAGCAGAAGCTGGGCAAGCTGGCCTGCGTCTTTCCGGCACAACTTTCCCTGCTGTGTTTCCCAAGGAAAGAATGAGTGCTACTGTAGGAGATGCGGTGGGGAAATGGATGGTCAGCGATTTAGAAGCAGAAATAGAGCTAATCACCAATGAACTTAAACCAGCATCTGAAGGTGGCTTTTATCGTTTTGTGCTCAAGTATGAAAATATAAATTTTTAAATTTCATATCTCCCCATATGAAATTGTCCCCATAACATGTTTCATAACACTATTTGTGGATGATGGAAACCCAAAGGTCTTAGGATGTATTTCTTTGGAATGTCATACATATACCATAAATCAAAATTGTTAAAACCATTTAACATTGTGATATGAAAACATTTGTTTTCCACTTATACCTTTTTGTATTTTTCAAATATTCCACAATGAGGGAGAAAAACTAAAAATTAACTTAGCTCTAGAATATAAGACTTTTTTCTTTACTATACCAAGTAAGGTATATGATAGAAAAACCCAATCATAAAGAGAACGAGGTGGAGCCCTGGCTGGTGTGGCTTAGTGGGTTGAGCGCTGCCCCACAAACTGAAAGGCTCCTGGTTCAATTCCCAGTCAGGGCATGTGCCTGGGTCGGACGGAGGCCAGGTTTCTGGTGGGGGTGTGCAACAGCACATTGATGTTTCTCTGCCTCTCTTTCTCCCTTCCTCCCCTTCTCTAAAAATAAATAAATAAAATCTTAACAAGAACAGGGTGGGAGGTAAAGCTCTGCTCGTCGTGCTCGCTCACCTTGTAGCACCTATATTTGTACAGAGCCACCAGGAGAATGGTCATGACAACAATGACGCTGATCATGATGGCGGCATTGAGGATTGAGTGCAGGGCTCTTTGGCCCACAGTCTCGGTGTCTTCTGTGAACGGAGTATAAATCCTATAACGAAACAAAATGCAAAAGCCCTGGTAAGTGTTAATGGATGGACACCCCTAACCATATACTCTCTCCAACACAAATTTTGTTTCCTTGATTCAACTAATATCTTATGTCACTTCTATCCAACACATCACTGTAACCAAGAATTTTTAACCCCAAAAAATGGCTATCAGACATCTACAATGAGTGTTTCAAAATAAGAGTACATTTCTAAAATATGGAGAGCTGTAAGCTAGACAACTGGCTCCATCTAGTGGATACTATATACTGAAATAATTACCTCACTGAATATTCTTTCTGCACAGATTATTAGTGATTTGCGAAGGAACCAGAATCTGCCACATAAATGACCTAGGCTGAGATTGTCAGAGGATGGTAATATGGCTTATAATTATTCTCTTTCAATTTCAGGGTGACTACAACTGGTGTTGTCTGGAGACAATGTCACCCATCTATATTCCCCTTATTTTTCATTCACATAAAACACTTTTATTCTCGGTGCCAATGTTCCCAGCTAACAGACTAAGTTTCTGACTCCATTACAGTCAGGTGTGGCCATTAGACTAAACAATGGTTAACAAGTTATATACAAGCAAATGTACTGGGTAAAACTCCTAAGAGTTAAATCTACTGAGAGATACGTCTTATGTCCTTCGTCCCCTACTCCTTCCTGCATCCTGCTGTCTCAACAAAGGCTGGGGCTTCAGCACCCACAATAACCTGGGGTGTAGAAGCTGAGGAAGAAGGAGGAGCCTGAGTCCTTGATGAGTGTGAAGCCGCTCTACCAATCTGGACTGGCTACCTCTGCACTACTCTGTGGGAGAGAGATTAACACCTGTATCATTTAAACCAGTTGTTCTGATTTTAATGATGGGGCCAGAAAACTTCCTGTGAAGAATCAGAGGGTAACTATTTTAAGTTTTGTGGGTGATATGCTCCGTGTTGCAATCACTCAACTCTGCCAGTGTCACACACAAGCAGCAGAGACCATATATAACAGAATGGACATGACTGTATTACAATAAAGCTTTATTTACAAAAGTAGGTGAAAGGCAGATCTGACCTGCAGGCTATGGCTTGCTAACCCCTATTCTACAATATGTAGCCAAACCAACTCTAACTTATACATAGAGAATATCACTCAATCCCTTTGGGCTATTACTGCCGCTGTCTGTCTGTCACTCACTGTCTCAGTCTTTCTTCCCAAGATTAATAGCTTGGCTTTCAGAACCCCATGCAGTGTTTCAGCCACTTGCCACTTTTAGTTCTAAAATCCATTTGAAGTTTGTCTGAGCCCTGAGAGAGCCCTAGAGACAGAACTGGCTGACATATGAATCAGGGCATTTTTCTTGGTGGCAAAGGACTGACAACAATAGCACCAGAGAACCTACGTGACAGGTCCCCAAGAGTCTAGTGCCAGCTTGCATTCATCTTCACCCTTTCATTTAACAGCTCCTTCCACTGAGCATTTATTACATACCTCGTCCTGGAAACAAAGTGCTCTGATAAGACATGCAGCACAGAAGGAAATCAGGTATTAAGTAATAAGGTGAATTAACATACATTTGCACATTGTTACAAGTGAAAAAGAACAAGCTGCTATGAGAAAGAATACCAGAAAGTACCTAATTTTGTTAGGAGGATCAGAGAAGTTATCTTTGGCCTTAACATTTAAGTCAAGATGAGAAGGATGATAGGAATTAGTCCACCTAAATTAGAAAAGAAAAGAACATTCCAGGCAAAGAACAATAGGCCTAAAGGCTCTGAGATGGGAAAGGTGACTATTCAAGGCTTTTACCTGCTCAATTACAAACAAATTCAGCCCTTCCTTAGTGACACCACACAGGAAACACAATTCTATAGCTTTCATTCCCTGTACTCAAAGTATCGAGTACTACGTAACCCCTCACTCTCTCAACTGCTCTGGCTAGAAGGACGCTCTAGCCTTCACGGCCCTGCAGTGCAGAGGCCTTCAAGGCAATGATGACATGCGGTAAAGGAAAGCTACACTGGCCTTGAGAATAATAAAACAAAACACTCATACATACAACTGCCCATCATTCCGGGTATAAAAGCTGACTGATTTGATGGTAGCCACCACTACCACCATACAGAGAGTCACGGGGACAAAGAGCATGATCACATGTTTGGCGCCATATTTCAGTGTCAGCTCCTCATCTTCTTCTTCATCTTGTTCCACCACCTGCAGTGCGTTACCCTGGGGTCCTCCATTAGACAACGGCTCAGGGTTGCCCCGCCTCCGCCTTTGGCTGCCGTGCTCATGCCGGTCTTTACCGTCATTCTAAAAGCACAAGAAAAACTTTGTCAGTAAGCCAGACTCTTGGGAGAGCCAGCTGTTCTATATCAAAAACATAAAATGTAACAATCTGGGGTTAACACGAGACGCATCATTACTTGAGTTCTAAAAATTGGAGGTAAGAAAGAACCAATTTTTAACATGTGTGCAGGTAAGAAGTCTAGGTTATTTATCAAATTTACCAATTCTGGGTGGGAACCCAGACCCTCCATTTCCCCTGGGTCTCTCCTGCCATCCCCAACCTAATACAATTACACTCGTTCTTTGAAATTTGACTTAAAACTTACACCTGCCTGACAACTTGATCTGCTGCAGCTTCAAGCAGAGTAATCTGAGCTTTTCCAAAGTCGTGAAGTGCTTTCTACCTGTGCTTTTATACCAGTTACACAAGGAACTATCTTCCTTTCATTACTAATAAGAATTAGTAGAAGATTTTATTACTAAAATCCTGCAGTGATGTACAAGGGATCGCTGTAATTATTTCTTACAATTGCACTTAAATCTACAATGATCTCAAGTATTCAATTTAAAAAATCTTTACAGTGAGAATTAGGCCTTAAACAATTACGATAATCCTGCCCCATTGGCACTGCGCCCTGTACGCAGTCACAGACAATAACACTTGATGAATGATGGGATGGAAGGAGAACCATTCTTGGATTCTACTTTCCTCAGACTCTTAATCCAAACACCATATTACTACCTTTACCCTCATACTAAGTTTCTTCTTTCTTTCCTATTCTTCAAATGCAATTTCTTGTTTGGCGTCACTGTTCCTATCTAAAACTCGGTGTTTGGAAAGGGTAAGATGAATCCTAAGAGCACAAACAACCACAATAACAATAACAGATAACAGAAAGGGTATCAGGTATTCCTCTTCCTCCTCACTGGCAACAGAACAGGTTGACAGTCACTGATGTTGGGAAGATGTCATCAGTGTGGTTAAGAAAGGGTCCTCTTAGGAAGATCATGTGAGAACAGGCCATTCTTGTACCTTGTTTTTGGCTACATATATAACTCGGAATATTACTATAGAGTATTACTATTATTCATTAAAAATACATTACATAATTAATAATAGCTTAAAGTTATTACAATAACCCTGGCTGGTGTGGCTCAGTGAATTGAGTGCCAGCCTGCGAGCTAAAAGGTTGCCGGCTGGATTCCCAGTCAGGGCACATGCCTGGGTTGCAGGCCAGTTCCCTGCAGGCCAACTCCCAGCAGGGGACGCACAAAAGGCAACCATACATTGATGTTTCTCTCCCTCTCTCCTTCCCCTCTAAAGATAAATAAATAAATAAAATATTAAAAAAAAAGGTATTACAGTGTACCAAGGACTGACACGTGCTTTACACTTAATTCTCACAGCCACCCCATCATCACTTTACAGGTAAGGAAATGGCAACAGCTAGTGTTACTGAGTGGGTTTGAACCCAGGTGTGTCTGACCACAGAAATCAAGTTCTTCACCACCTCAATTTTCGGTTTACAAGACAAGATGAGAGCTCTGCAGACTGTGAGCTGAGTTATCTTTTGTTCTTAATGTATTCACCCCACAGGTAATTATCAAAATTCTATATTCCAGGTATGCTTCTGTGGCAATATAGAAAATAATACAATCTAGATGCATCCTTAAGAAGTTCACAAATTAATCCTGACTGGTGTGGCTCAGTTGCTTAAGCGTCATCCAACAAAGCAAAAGGTCATCGGTTCGATTCCCAGTCAGGGCACATGCCTGGGTTGCAGGCCAGTCCCTGGTTGGGGCACATGTGAGAGGCAACTGATCGATGTCTCTCTCACACATCCATGTATCTCTCCCTCTCTTTCTCTCTCCCGTTCCCTTTCTCTTAAATAAATAAATAAATAAATAAATAAATAAATAAATAAAAGAAGTTCATAAGTTAGTTTCAATGTAGAGTAAATATAGTAGAGACATCAACAAAGTGCTACAGGACTAAAATTTTGTGTGGTCAAGACAGGCAACATAAAAGATATGATTCTTGAGCAGAACCTTCCAGAGTGACTGTAAGGTAAACAGGCTCCATATCTGTGCCACAGATATGTGCAAGTGACGTGGAGCAAACCAGTGACTACCCCTGAGGAGGCTGGGAGACAGGGCTGTCAGGGCTGGTGGAAGGGAAGAAGGTTAGCAACAGGTTGTAAAGGACCTTCCTATTGCCGAGACAACAAGGGGCATCAGACTTTGTTCTGTGGGTGACAGAAAGTCATTTAAAAATGTCAAGTCTGAGGAAGAGGTACATCCGATTATGTTTCATTTGTGAGAAACTTCATGGAGTGGGGATGGAAAACAGAAGATGTATAAGGAATACTTCAGAATCGAAGTGACAGGGCTTTGTGAATGGTCAGGAAGGAGGCAAGGATGACTCTGGAGGTTTCCAGCATGAGTGACTAGGAAGGTGGTGCTGACGCTGATAGAGACTGGGAACACAGGAGATGGGCACGCTGGAGGAGAGGAGAGATGTTTTAGTTTAGGAGATAGGAAAATGCAAAGTACCTGTAACCAGGCAAGAAAGTCCAAAGGCAGCTAATAAGAATTTCAAGTGCAGAAGAGAGTTGGGAAAAGTCATTAGTTTGTACAGCTATGGAAGTAGATGAAATCTGAGAGCGAGAGAGTATAGATGGAAAACAGGAACAGTATGAACTTGTTCATGAATGCACTACACCAACTGTAAAAGGAAAACTACTGAGATGACAGATGACAAACAAGGAAGAAGTATGAGTAACGTCTGAGCTTAAGCAGCAGGTGAAAGGAGAAAAACCAGCAAAAGAGATTAGGGGGAGAGGGAAGAAAATCCAGAAATCCCAGAAATCAATGAATATCGAGCCAAAGGCAGAGCACATTGCAAAAAGATGAACGGTCAGGCAGAATGAGAGCTGAAAAGCTACTGACTTTGACAGAGGGAAGTCCACCAACCTCTTCACACACGGGTGAAGAGGGAAGTCAGATCATAAATCACAACAGACAGGAATGAATGAGAATTGAGAAATTAAAGGCAGTAATTCTTTGGTGGAAAAAAATATGACAACAGAAAAGATTTTAATTTGAAATAATTATTTCAGGGATGATAGAGACTTGAGCATACTTGTCAGGCCAAAGTATAGAGTCAGGGTTCAGGAAGAGACTGACAATACCAGACAGAGAGATGGTAACTAATGGAATAGCACAGGGGACAAGGCAGAGGAAGAAGAGAAAAGAGTTGGCCTTATAAAGGCACTGGAGCCCTCTATCACCCTGGAGGTCAGGAAGTCACTCTCTGAATTCACGGAGAAAATATTTATGAAGACTCAAACTCTATGAGGAACGGAAAGGAAACAATTCCAAAATACATATGGTAGAAATATGTATACCACTTACCAGAAAAGACCATTTTTGCTGAACACAAGCCACTGGAGTAGCCAAAGTTCAGGAGGAAAGAAATGGTTAAGAGGAATGAGGGATCTGGGGGGCAGAGGCACGGTGTGACAGACAGCAACAGGCAGGTGAGTGGGGGGAAGTCACACTTCAATTTTCTAAGCCATGTGCTGAGGATGTTATGTTTGCGACTAATGTTCATCAAGTTGGTCATAATTATTATCATAATTATGACCAACTTGATGTGCCAATTAATGCACAAACTAAAATACAAGTAATAATAACTCTCTTTACACAGTATTTGCCAACTTACAAAGCACTGTCATGTATCTCAATCATTCTTTTCAAATGTTGAGAGGTGTTGGTAGGAACTTGTCCAAAACCTCACGCCAGAAAACAGCAGAGGCAAGAGTCAAATGCAAGTTTCTTACTTCAAAATTTGTATTCTTTCTATGGCATACAGCTGTCCCATCAGGCTACATGAAAGATTTAAATGAGTAAGTCTAGCGTGGATGAGACAATCGTAACACGCTCAGTGACATTACTCAACTGGCTGTTCTGGTTTGTAAGGAACATTAGCTGACCCCACCCTGCCCCACCCCTGAAGCTAACGTGGGAAACTAGAGCACTGTTTCTCACACATGCACACCCGCACACACACACACATGCAGTTCCTCTTTATAGTACTTTGGATACTATTTTTTAAATGATGTTTTAATATCTTTTTTAAAAGTACAACTTATTTATTTACTTATTTATCCTCAGTTGAGGACATGTCCACTGACTTTAGAGAGAAGGGAAGGGAGGGAGAGAGAGAAGAAGAGAAACACTGAGACAGAAACATCGACTGGTGGCCTCGGGCATGAACCCTGACTAGGGACAGAATCCGAAACCTAGGCTTCTGCCCTGACCAGGAATCGAACCACCCTTTGGTCACGGGACGATGCTCCAACCAAGTGAGCCACACTAGCCAGGGCACAATTTATTTATCTAATCAGGTAAAACATTCACATGGTTCTAAAATCTGAGCATAAAAAAGGTGAATGGTAAAAAGGCTCTCACTTAACTACCTACTTAGCTTTTAGTCGTCCGGGTTACCACTGTCACTATTCTCATTCCCCTTTGCACAACAGATGTGCCATCCTGCACTTTGCTTCCTTTGGTTAACTGTGTCTCTTAAAGATTTTTTAAATACATCGGTACACAAAGCCTGACTTTCTTTTTAAAATTTTTAAAAATCAGCCATATAGCCAGAGTATGACAGGCCATTAATTAGGCCAATCCCCTAATGGCTGACGTTTAACTTGCTTTGATCTTCTTGCCATTACAAACACTGCTCTGATCGGAATCCCGCCTGTGAAGTTATACATGTTTAGGGGCATATTCGTAGGATAAATTCCCTGAAGGAAAATTACTGGGTCCAAGTACACATGCACATGAGATACTGACATATATTTCCAAATCACCCTCCCTACAGGTTTACTCGTTTAATGATTCAGCAACACAGAAGAGTGCCCATTTCAACAAGCCCTGTCAAAACAACAAGTTATGAAATGCTTGAATTTTTACCAATCTGATAGGTAAAATATGGGATCTTCATGTAATTTTAACATCCATTGCTTTTTTTTAAAGATTTTATTTATTTATCTTTAGAGAGGAAGGGAAGGAGAGAGGGAGAGAAATATCAATGTATGGTTGCCTCTGCAGGGGACATACAATGTATCGTGCATCCCCTGCCAGGAACTGGCCTGCAACCCAAGCATGTGCCCTGACTGGGAATCGAACTGCGATCCTCTGGTTCTCGAGCTAACATCTATTTCTTATTATTAGGCAAAAGAAGCATATTTTCTGTGAACTCAGTATTCATTCCTTTGCAATTTTTCTATTTGGCTGATGGTACTTTTTTTGTTTCTAGATATAATTCTTATACTTATTAAGAATCAATGAATGCCAGCTATGACTTAGGTAAAAACAGTACAACAGTTGATGAGACGGGTGAGGTTTTTGCTCCCATGAACTGATTTCGAGCAGAGGGAGACAGATAGTAAACAAGATAATTACAAAGTGGGACAGTACTATAGCAGGATGATGTAATAAAGAATACACGGGGCATCTTTCCGAAGAAGTGACACTTGAGCTGAGATTTGAAGGATGAGAAGGTGTGAAAGGCTCACTGTATAATAAAGGATTAAGTCAGTAGGTCAGGAGGGTCCAAACCCCACACATGACAAAGATCTGGCCTTGTTCCTAGGAGGTAACCTCTAAGCCCTTGGAATATCCTGTCCATTACAAGTGTTTGTTTCCAGGAGGCCTTGGGCCCCATTGTTAACAGTGTGGCCTCGGGTGGGGGTCTAGGACTACATAGTATCTGCTTGACTTTGGGAGGGGCCGCAGAACTATGGTTAGCCATGTCTACATGACCAATCCCCAGTAAATCTCCTGGACACCAAGGTTCAAGCGTACTTCCCTGGTTGGCAGTACACTGTGCACACTGTCACACATTGTTCCTGGGAGAATTAAGCACTGTTCCCATGACTCCACTGGGAGAGGACAACTACAAGCTTGTGCCTGGCCCCCTGCTCTGTATGGCTTTTTCTGTTGCTGATTTCAATCTGTATGCTTCCACTGTAACGAACTGGAACAATGAGTATAACAGCTTTCCTGAGTTTTGTGACTCCTTCTAGCTAATCATTGAACATGAGCATAATCTTGGGGAATCCCAAATATACCCATACACTGAAAACTACAAAATACTGCTAAGGAAAACTAAAGAACAAAAGTAGAAATAGACATATGAGACAACATCAAACTTCGAAACCTCTGTGCATCAAAAAAACAATCAACAGAGTGAAAAGGCAACCATGAAATGGAAGAAAAAATATTTGCATATCATGTACCTGATAAGGGGTTAATATCCAGAATATAGAAAGAGCTTCTACAACTCAACAACAAAAAAACTAACCTAATTTTAAAACGAGCAAAGGGCCCTGGCTGGTGTGAACCAGTCAATTCCCAGTCAAGGCACATTCCTGGGCTGGAACCAGGCCCCCAGTTGGGGGAATGAGAGAGGCAACTGATCAATGTATCTCTTGCACAGTGATGTTTCTCTCCCTCTTTTTCTCCTCCCTTCCCCGTCTCATCAAAAAATAAATAAAAATCTTTAAAATGAGCAAAGGACTAATCTACACATTTCTCTAAAGAATACACACAAATGGCCAAAAAGCACATGAAAAGAGCTCAACATTATTAATCATTACAGAAATGCAACTCAAACTACATAAGGGTGGCTACTATCAAACACCGAAAAAACAATAAGCATTAGCGAGGATGCAGAAAAATTGGAGCCCTTGTGCACTGTTGTTACAACTACAATGTGGGGTGGCTGCTGTAAAATAAAACATGGCATTCCTCAAAATACTAAAAAAGAATTATCATATGATCCTGCAACCCCATTTCTGGTATGTATCCAAAAGAACTGAAATCAGTGTCTGGAAGAGGTATCTGCATTCCTGTGATCACTGCATTATTATTCACGAGAGCCAGGAGGAAGAAGCAACTCAAATGCTCATCAACAAACGGATAAAGAAAATGTGGTATATATCAACGATGGAATATTATTCAGCCTTAAAAGAGGAGGAAATCTTGTTACACACTAAAACATGAAGGTATCTTAAGGACAGTACATTAAGTGCAATATGCAGGTCACGAAACGGACAAATATCGTGTGATTCTAGTTATATAAAGTACCTAAAGCAGTCCAACTCAAATAAAAAAATTTGAAAGATTTTATTCATTTATGTTTAGAGGGGAAAAGAAGGAGAGAGGGAAAGAAATCTCAGTGTATGGGTTGCCTCTTGTGTGTCCCCCACTGGGAGATGGCCTTGCCCAGGCATGTGCCCTGACTGGGAATCAAACTGCGATCCTTTGGTTCGAAGGCCCGTGCTCAATCCACTGAGCTTCAACAGCCAGGGCACCAAATAAAATTTTTTTAAAAACCACAGAAAGTCTAACTGGTTGCCAGGATCCATAGAGGAAGGGAAAATGGGAAGCTGTTCAGTGGGTACACAGTGTCAGTTTTGCAAGTTGAAAAAGTTTTCAAGAACTGTTGCGCCACAATGTGAATATAGTTAATACTACTGAACTGCACACTTAAAAATGGTTAAGATGGTAAACTTTAAATGTTATATATTATTTACCACAATTTAAAAAATTTTTAAAGAAGACCCAAATAAATGTGGAACTACAAGGTGTTCATGGATTGAAAGACTCAGTGTTAAGGTTTCAATTTTACCACTCAACCTCACCCACCCCAACTGATCTACAGATTCAATGAAATCTAAATCCAAACTAGCAGACTTTTGCCCTGGCTGATGTGGCTCAATGGATTGGGTGCTGGCCTATAAACTAAAGGGTTGCCAGTTTGATTCCCAGTCAGGGCACATGCCTGGGTTGTGGGCCAGGTCCCCAGAGGGGAGCGTGCAGGGGACAACCACACAATGATGTTTCTCTCTCTCTTTTTCTCCCTTCTTTTCTCCCTCTAAAAATAAATAAAATCTTTTTAAAAAATTAGCAGACTTTTTTTGTACAAATGTTTATAAAATTCATATGGAAATACAAAGTACTAAGATAACCAAAACAACTTTGAAAGTTGAAAGACTAACAGAACTTGATTTCAAGGCTTGTTATACAGTTATAGTAATCACGAAATACAGTATTAGCACAAAGACAGAAGAATAAACCAATAGAACAGAACAGAGAGTCCAGGAACAGACCGGCAAACACATGAACAACTGAATTTTGCCAAAGGTGCAAAGGCAATGCAGGGGAGAAAGGACAGCCTTTTCAACAATGGTGATGAAATGACTGGATATCCAAATGAAGGAAAATGAACTTTGATCCATATCTCATACCATACACAAAAAATTACTCTCACTAAATGGACCTAAATGCAAAACCTTAAACTATAAAAGTTTCCAGAAGAAAATGTAGAAAAAAATTTTTGAGAACCTAAGTTAGGCAATGATTTCTCAGATATGTCACCAAAATATTTTTTAAACTGATAAGAACAGATACTGCACTTGATCTTAGCCAAAAGACCGAGAAGCGATCAAAAATTTTTTTAAATCCACAAAAAATAAAATTGATAAAAGTGATTGACAGAATGATGACTTAGTATTATTTTTAAAGCTATTCAATTTTTTTATTATGGAAAAAATAAAAAATTAAAATTAAAAAAAAACTTTTTATTATGGGAAAAGTTAAAAAAGTACTGTCAGAAGTGTATAATGAAGCCCCATGGGTTCACTATTGGTGGTGTACCTTCTACAGGTTTTGAAAAATGCATAATAATGTGTACACATCATAGTACCATATAGAATAGTTTGCCTGTCCTGAAGATCCTCTGTTCTCATTTACCCCTCCCTTCCCCCTCTACCATGCAACCCCTGATCTTTTCAGTGCCTCCACAGTTGTACCAGTTTTAAGGTTCAGAAAAAGTTGTGTGGCCATTATAAACAATTCCATGTCAGTGGCAGAGGGAAATATTACTCACTATATAAATGTTGTAAGTTCACGCAGGGCGGGGTCCTACAGGAAGTGGTATGTGAAAAGCGAGTTCCTATGAAGCCAGATTCTGCAGAGCTCCTACACCATTAAGTCAGAGGCTTCATTTATCCCTTCCATCTACTTCAGAACATGATGCAAGTACAGGACCAGCCATCCAAGGCATGTGGACCCTCAAGCAGGGAGAGTATTTCTCAAGTAGCAAAAATTGTAGGAGTTATTTTTCATACAGTGTAGCACCTGCCTGGGTTTTTTTAACCTGTTTTCTGCCTGCCTTTTAAAAGTTTTATTTCTGTAAATAAAATAAATATTATAAAGTTTCTAAAATTTAAGTTATAAACTTTTATTTATAACAAAGAAAGTGTTCTCTGCCCAATATGAATAGAGTGAGCAATCTGATGAACCTTCAGATTTTTCAAATCCTTGTTCTGCAAGTTCCTTTTGTTACTAAAAGGAATCAGATGCCAGTACATATAAATGTATCTCAAACTTAAATATTATAATAACAGTATAACACTAATGATAATTATGATAAAAAATTACTGAGATTTATTGACCATGTATGTGCTTAGCACCATGCTTATGCTCTTGAGACAAGTTATCTCATTCAACCCTAAGACTCTGAATTTATTAATATTGTAAACTTCTTTTAACAGAAAAAAAAACTGAAGCTTAGAGAGGCAGAATAATTTGCCAAAGATCACAGAGCTAAGAACTCCTAGAGCACAGATTCTAACTCAGACAGTTTAGTCATTAGATCCTACTATTAGCCATTACCTTGTATCAGTGGTCCTCAACCTTTCTGGCACCACTGAGGAGTTTCGTGGAAGACGATGAGGGGCTGATGAGCTCAGGTGAGCTGCTCTGGCTAGCTTACCTGCTGTGGATGGGGTTGGGGGAGACAGGAGGCAGAGTTCAGGAGAGCTTTGCTTGTAGCCTGGTTCCTAACAGGCAGAGGACTGCTACCTCTCCAGGACCATTGGTTGGTGATCCCTGCCTTAAATTACTGACTGGGTAAACTATAAGTAACATAAAATGGAGGTTATCTCCAAATTGTCACTATTACAAATAATTCTTTAATAAGTAATCTGGCCTATACTTCTTGGCACTCTTATGCTAATGTTTCTATATGATAAAGGTCTACAAGTAAAAATGCTAAGTCAGGCCTGGCTGGTGTAGCTCAGTGGATTGAGCGCAGGCTGCAAACCAAAGGGTCACCGGTTGGATTCCCAGTCAGAGCACATGCCTGGGTTGTGGGCTGGCCTCCCAGTGGGGGGCCACATGAGAGGCAACCACACATTGATATTTCTCTTTCTTACTCCCTTCCCCTCTCTAAAAATAAATAAATAAAATCTTTAAAAAAATGCTGGGTCAAAGGTATGTGCATTTTTAGATTTAATTGCCAAATTATCTCCAAGAGGCACGTGTATCTGCAGACTCAATTGCCTCCAAATATGAATTCAACTCCCATAGAAAGCACATGAGAGGGCTTATTTTCCCTACACCTAATAAGCAATGGATAGCAATCCTTGCTCACTGATGGGAGAAAAATGAAAAGTTTTCATTTCTTTATCTGATTATTAGTAAGGTTTATTAGTCTTTTCATATATTTATTACCATTTTTATTTCTTCTTCCGCCATCTATATTACTTGTATCCTTCGGTAATGTTGTTACCGGGTTCCTCACGCTCCTTTTGACTTCTCTGTATATTAAGATACACCTGTCATTATGCATTATAAGGCTTTGCCCGGTTTGTTTTACAACTTTGTACATGGCAGTTTTTGCCACACTTAAGTTTACAGGAATTTTATATTGATGAATATGAGTTTAAGTGATTCTAAAAGGAAACAACTTATTCTTTCAACACCCCAAATTGCAATGTTTTTCAGCAGTTATAATGTACAGTTACAATGAATGCTCACAAATAGTGCATCTATTATTTCATGCATACATTCCCATATAAGACATCATGCCTAAAAAGTTATCATGCAGTCCATTATGTTGATATATTAACAGTCTGCATAGTATTTATTTTACTTACAATGAGTACTTTTTTATAAATTTATGAGAAAGAGTTGCAATCCTATAAAACGTAAAGGATTTCTACAATTAGCAATGTGAGGCTCCTAGGCATGCACTGGATAAAAAACTAGAAGGTGGCTTAACTGAAGAACTGGCAAGTTACGTGGAAAACTTGAAACCACTAACCACAGGCAATACGTTTCCCACAGCAAAACCCCATCCAGCACCTGCCCACGCTTTCCGATTCCCTGGCACTGGCGCTTTCACCGTTGCCCCACCCCCGAGGAAGGCTGTCGCTGCCCTGAACGGTGACCACTGACTGGCTAGAGATAACGTTTCACAGTTATGGCACTGTTGTGTTAGGCTTGAACCTAGAGGGTTTTTTTCCCCCCTTCAACAAACTATTAAGGGGGGTGCCAAAGATTTCTGACTTTACTCTCACATGAAGCAAGCATTTTCCTCTGGAAGTCACCACGATTTTCAGCTATTTTTCTCCTTACCTCATTGACATAACCAGGAAAACAAATTCATTACTATAAACAGTACAATAACACTGCCAAAGGTTGACTGGACCCTTTGAACCCAACTTAGTTTAAATTTAGATCACTCCTTTCATTTTTCCTCCCCCTCAAGGTCTCAAGTATTCAAACAACACTTTAAACAGATTATAGGCTTGCTTTCTGTTTAACTGCACAGGATGTCTCACACTTGAACGCAGTGACCCATCACCTAGAAAATGAGTTAGTTCTGTCAACCTACGACTTCCTAACAACTTAATCAAATTCTTTTTGCATTTAAGGTTTTGAATTTAGAAGATATACTGCAGATGACTTCATTTAAAAAGACCAGACACATCTTACACGAGCCCCAACCGGGGACCAAATCCGCAACCTAGGCCCGTGCCCTAACTGGGAATCAAACTTGACACCTTTGCCTTACGGGACAATGAGCCAACCAACTGAGCCACACTGGCAGGGCAAGGACATTTTAATGTTGTTGATTTAGCAACTGAAGATAATGGACTTATATATGTTCTTGAACAATTGCTTTATATAGAGAATCATTATTGATCATTCCTTGGATTACTTGAAGGCTTCTTTTTAGTTAGAAATGTAAAGTAAAGTTAGAAATGATTTTCTCCATTCTGAATCAAAAAAGTATTGATAATTAATTTCTTTAAGGACTAGAAAGTTTGGGTCAGAATAAACTAATCTGAATAAAAGTATTGAGTATTCAGTTTATATATCTCATAGTTTTTCTCTGATGTCACTCCTTTTATTTCTTTTCTCAACATAGTGGTTCTTAATCTATGGTCCCTGCATCACAAGCATTGGCAAGATCTGGGAATTGGTTAGAAATGCAAATCCTCTGGCCCCATCCCATACCTACAATATCAGGAACTCTGGGTTTGGGGCCAGAGAATTTGTATTAACAATTCTTCCAGGGGAGTCCAACACACACTAAAGTTTGAAAATCACTGCTCTAAATATGATATAAATGAATTTTAGACTTAAGTAAAATTCACCTTTTTGCATCTTAAGCAAACAAATGCTCAGCTAATCCACATAAATGATGTGACTCTATACCAAATCAAAACACACATTTTCACTCTTCTGAAGTTTATACTGTCAATTTCCTCTAGTTGTACTATATTCCTGTAATGTCGATAGAAATGAAATGGAAACTGACTTCTGGCAAAGAATTATGACAAGTCTAGAAAAAAAGAGCTCTACCCATAAAAAGTCTGCATCAGAAAAATAAAATTTTACAAATTATTTTAACAGGCATAGTCAAAGTAAACCACAGGACTATGATAGATCACAAACTACAGAAAAAAGGCCAGATAATCCTCTTGTATTTAGCAAATCCACTATCCAAAAGGAGAACTAAAAGAGCTTCATTCAGTTAACCAGAAAAACAGCCATCTATGTCCAATTCAAATTTGGGCCTACCCCCATTTTTCCATAAACAACCAAAGCATATACTTACACAATGGCTTCTTTATAGCTAAAAAACTAAGATTCTTTTCCTCCTTCTTTGGCTTTAAAAAATTACATCAGAGCAAAAATGAACAGACTTGCATTTTCCTTCCTCAGGATTTTTTTCATACAATGTGCCCTTTCAGTATTCCATTTTTCAGAGGTAGAGACAATCTGAAGCACAAAAAAACCCAACCCTAGAACATGTCTTAAATTAGAAAACAGTTTTAAGTTCCAGGTCTGTCATCTAATTTTCTGTGACCCTGGAGAAGAATTTAAACTGTAAAATGGGAATAATACCTACCCCATGATAACTAGAAAGTATGCGGATATATACAGAAGGTCTTTGTAAGTTATAGAAGGCAGTTTTAAGGAGCTAAACAAAACAAAAACTTATTTGACTTCACATTATCGACAGCGGAGTCGAAATGAAACAAATAACTTGGGCCTGATAAATCTAGCCAGTGGTGCCCTAACAGACCTGAAAGGCACCGCTAAAACCAAACTGTGAACACACACAGGATGCTCACAGTTATCAACTGCAATTGTTATTGTTACCAGTAACAATCATGTGTCCACTGCACCTCCTCTAGAGCACCCTTTATGTCAAGGGAATATTTCATTTATGTCACTAAGGTGTAAAGAAAGGCAGAAAAATAATACCATGAAAGCCCACAAAACCTCAACGTCAGCGATATAAATGCTACTACACTAACAATGGAGAGCTCACAGAGTACCACGCACTGCTCTCAAAGCCGCGGAGACAGGCGTGAGCAAAGATCACACACCCGGCCTCAAGCAGCTTGGGGTGGGGGTTAGGAAAACAGAATCCTCAAGTTAATAGTCTGCTAGAAATACTGGTCAGAACTACACCCCAAAACGCAGCATAAGGGTATAGAGTGCCAGGTGACAGGGAGGGGGAGTCGAGCAGGGCAAGGCCTCACTGATAAGGTGACTCATGAGGTGACCTGAAGAAAGTGAGGGGAGCCATCTGGGAAGAGTGGGAGAATAACCCAGGGCTCAGAGGCAGAACTGAGGAGGCAGTGAGCGAGGGAGACGGTAGTAAGAAACAGGGAGGGATTGGGGGTGGGGGGAGGTTAAGACCTCAGGACCATATTTTATTCTGAGATGAGATGCCCTTAGAGGGTTTGTGTCAAATGAGTGACATATAACTGTTCCCCTCCCCCAAACTTTTAAGTTATGGAATCTTTTGTTCAAGGGATAAATATGTAAAACAGATAAAACAGGAGCTCCTCTGGGTAAGAAAAAGGTCCCCAGAGACTTGACTTCTGCTGTTCCCACTCTCCCTCTACCTCATCTGAAGTTTTCGAGTGAGTACAGTCTGCAGCATCCAAACGTTCACACCCTGTGTACACGGAACAGCCCAGTCCAGCCCCATCTTAACTTCTCAAAAAGCTTTTCCTAGGGAACGGCGAAAAGAGCAAATGAAGTTGCTGGCGCACATCAGAGGCACAGTCGGGCTGCCACACCTCTGCAGGAACCCAGTACCCAGGGCAAGGTGCAAAGTCCCTCTCCTTTCCCCCACACAGCTCTCCAGGTACATACTGCACACGTACAGTTTGTGTCCCCTGGCAGGGCTTCCTGTGATATTCATCTTGATTTCACTTGAAAAATGTTCTAGCAATACAGTATGATCTGCCTCTGCTGGTGTGATCTCTGCATGTGGTCAATTTACATTTGAGGAAACTTCCTCCTCTACTAGTGCTATTTCGTCTCTCAGCAATGACCTCCCAGCTCGCTCCCTTCTAATCCTAAGCATCCCTCCAAGTCTACTTTGTAAAGCCATCCTCCCCACATCTGAGCCTCAGCTGGAACTCCAGATCTTCAGAGTGTGGAGTAGCGCTCCAGTTCACTGCTCATTCCGTGGAACAACCCTCTGTCCATATGGCTGGTAGTCTTCCAACCTTTGTGACCGCTTTAGGTGACAAGCACACGCCAGCCCACGAAGCAGTCAATGCTCTTTCAGACATACTGTAGGAGGGACTCCCCTCAAAAAAAAGGAATTTATTTAAAGCCCTGGCTGGTGTAGCTCAGTGGATTGAGCGCGGGCCTGTGAACCACACGATTGTGGTTCGATTCCCAGTCAGGGCACATGCCTGGGTTGCAGGCCAGTTCCCAGCAGGGGACTCACAAGAGGCAACCATACATTGATATTTCTCTCCCTCTCTCCTTCCCTTCCCCTCTAAAGATAAATAAATAAAATCTTAAAAAAAGAATTTATTTATAAAAAATTGTGTATTTATTCTTACATGTTGAAGCTTCAGTCACCTTCAAAGTACTTCCCAACTGATGCAATCAATATACTATCGAGACAACAGTTTTTGAACTCAACGATTTTGATGCCTTTTAGAGCTCCTACTGTTTTTTTAGTTTCACCTCTTCCACATCAGCAAAATGTTTCCCTTTGAGGACTTTTTTCATCCGGGGAAACAAATAAAAGTTGCTTGGGGTGAGATCGGGTGAATAGCGATGGTGGGGCATGGGATTCATGCCACTTTTGGTCCAAAACTGCTGAACACTCAGCACGGCGTGGGCAGGTGTGCTCATAAATCACTCATCATGAAACAGGCAAATGCACTGAGTCTTCAAAATAAATTCACTGAAGTTGAACGCAGCCTCTCACAACAATGCCAGCTGGTACATTGATACAGATGGGTTCCTAGAACACTCACGTAGCAGGGGAAGCCTGTATTACAAGGGACCCACCCTCCAGAAGATAATTCCATTTTTTGGTGTGGGGGGGGTCCCTCCCTCTTAAAATAACTGATAAAATTCTTCTTACTGATCCAGAACCTGTTTCCTGGTATCTTCCACCACAGGATCTGTCCCCTGGTTGAAAGGGTAGAGGAAATCTGGTTCCCCAGCCCTCATGCACCCTGCATAGTCTATAGTTGGCCTTGTGTTTTCCCTGATTCTGGCTCCACCTCTAAAAATTCTACCAACTGCCCAACCATCTCACAGGCCCTCCGTGGAAACCAAATTCAACCTGGAATGATCAGCTAGCAGTCGCAGGCAGATTTGATGTCTCCGTGTGTAGCCGATGAGTCTCTGTATCCCATGCCACTAATTACAACTCATTCTTGATTCCTTTCTTTGAACTTCCTCAGGACTTCTACACTTAACCTTGCATTTACCATTGTGCATTCTGTCGATGAATGTTTATGGCACTGTCAGAAATTATGCTAGATGCTGAAAAAATGAGAGTAAAGGAAATGTACTCAGCCTACAGAAGAGTAAGAGCAAGACAGGTAAAATAATAAACAGCTGAGGAAGTTGGAGAGGCTTCAATGGAGGCAGTAACGTCTGAGCCAGAGATGAACTGAACACCACTCATGTCTCACATGGCCTTGTGTCCCCAGCACCACATGGCACGATGCTTGCCCTCAGCTGAAGTTTAGAATATATGTGAACTGGTCAAGCTGAGAAAGTACTTCACCTCCTCAGCCTCTTTTGGAGGTGAGGGAGCGTGATCACTGAATCCACAGTCTGGCAAAGGCAGTTACAAAGGCTGACACTGTACCTGGCTACGTACAGTACTGCTCAAGTGGTTGTCCTCGGACATCTGTGCATTCTGGAAGTAGGACAAGGGTGCAGGTAACTCTGTCATTGGAGCAACTGTACAGAAATGCCTTTTCACAGAAAACAAAGCCTACTGGGGTCCTGAAAAGGAAAAAAACAATCCTTTGTGCATTCCAATTATACTTTTATTTTTAAACACTTTCATAAATTACGTTCAGCAGAAACAAACCTTTCTTTCATGTGTTCTCCTCCAGGCCAAACTTTCTAAGGACCTCACGGGCTGCTGTCACTTGCAGACTCCTTCCTGGATTAGGTCTGAAATAGGATTTTACAATGTCACTCAGAGTTGATCAAACCCTAGTAAATTCATGCACCCCAATCAAATACATGTAAGATCAATCTGTAAAACACAAATTTATTACTTTGTCATGACCTTCAACTGACAAACTTTTATCAGTTCAAGACACCTCTTTGGTAATGAGTAGACCTATTTGAGAAACCAAATATTTTCAATCACAAAGATACTTAATGATTTCAGATTCAGAGCAAGGGGAACTGAATAGTCTTAAAGAATGTTTTCATCAACATCTCTTTTTCTATGCTGACCATCCAACCTAACTTTTAATATCTCCATTCAACTATCTGCTTAGTGCTTTTAATTTTGCAAGTTTTTTTTATTATCTCATTTTATCCTTACCACAATACTCCAAGGCAGGGTGAAAGGTAACATAAATATTGTTTAAAAAGAGAAGGAAACCCAAGTTCATGACATGGTTAAGAATCACACAACTTTGCATCCAAGCACAGCCTTATTTACATGTATCGCTCCACCTCCCAGAGCTCACCTTCCTGGGGGCTGCATTCCCACCTGCCTATTTACCTTAATCTCCATCAGCCAACTCTTTATGACTTCAACTTTTTTTTCATAGTCTTCAGAAATATAAAAGGGAAAAAATTTTTTTTGCACACCTAAGCAGTATTCTAATTCATATATAGTATCTAAAACACTACCATGTACTTATTTACATGAAAACATTTTGTCAACATCCTGTTTCATTTTCCCTTTTCAGAATCTTCTACCCTCTAAATTCTCCACTTTTTTATTACAACTTTTCATAAAAAGCACATTAATTTTTCCTCCAGTATAACTATCGAGTTCAAATTAACCCTAGGTGACCTGTATTTGGCTCACTCAAATCATGACAAAATTTTCACAAATGTATGCTCTTGCTGACATCTTACATGCCTTCATCTATACCGTGCCTACCTCTCTCCTCCCCTCCGATTTTGGACCATAGTTAGCTGGCATAGGGTCAGGGGACTGCAAATTAAGATTAACTAAATAAGACATAATTAACTGTAAATTTAAAAAAATACAGCAGAAAGAGACAACAGTTACTTTCAGGAGGGTTAGTCACTGGACAGGGGTACGTGGGAAACTTTGGAGTGGACTGGCAATGTTTCAATTCTGGGTCTCAGTACCAGTTACACAGGGTTGCAGTCTGTGTAAATGCACTGAGCTGCATACACCCATGATCTGTGTGCACGTTTCTATACACTTCAATTAAAATTTTAAATAGATTTTTGTGGGAGCAAGCCTATATTTAGGGTTACTCAGACTGATGGTCCTGTCCTTTAAAATGGATAAAATTAAGACTTGGCACTATGTATGCTACTTTACCCCAAAGAGGGGTGGATTCCAGGAGAACAGTTATATTTTCTAAGTATTCAAAGTAAACATTCTGATAAAAGTTAACTAATTAAAATTTTAACATTAAGGTAGCGTGAATGATCGGCAAACAGTGTACATCATTCCCTCCTTTCCACAAACATTTAGCATGGCACCCACCACCTCAGCTCACCTAGAAATGCCACAGAACACGTTTTGATTCCCCCCACTGACTTCTCTCAAGACTACACTGCATCGCCCTGGCTGGTGTAGCTCAGTGGATTGAGCGCAGGCTGTGAACCACACGATCACGGTTCGATTCCCAGTCAGGGCACATGCCTGGGTTGGAGGCCAGTTCCCGGTTCCTGGCGGGGGACGCAAGAGAGGCAACCATACATTGATATTTCTCTCTCTCTCTCTCTCCTTCCCTTCCCCTCTAAGATAAATAAATAAAATATTAAAAAAAAAAGACTACACTGCATCATTTAAAGAATGGTTCTATTACAAAAAACCCTTAGAAGCCTGTCATTTTCTGACATGCTCCTTCAGGAACAAAACAAGTAAATAAGATAGTGTTAACCAAATGAAAGAAGCAAAGGGCAAGAGACAGCAATGCAGGCAAAAATAAATAAAGGGCGTTACATCTATAGATAAAAATGAGAGGAAAAGTGACTATCCATTCACTACATAGCAGTTCCTTGGCTAGCTACTTATATCAAAACTCAGAGACACTGACTGAGAAGATTTAATTAATTATGTTCACTTTCCCCATTCTACAGACAAAAATGACGCGGCACACAGAAGTGTACTAACTTGCCCAAAATCATATGTAGTAAGCAAGGCTCACATGTTATACTAGGCTGCCTCTACGTAAAACTCTCCCCTCACCCTTTTAGGAGTTTACAACCATGAGCGTTAAGACAGTGAGTATTAATAGTAAAACTAGCACTTGGAAGTAAATGAGATCTTTAAGAAAAAGCAGCAGTAAATGAGATCTTATGCTTCAGTAACTGGTGTAACTATAAATAAAAAACTGAAGTGCCAAAGTATTCCTAATATACAGTCCTAGTATTTACTGAAAGAAAAACTCAGATAAGCTATAATAAGAATATGGTCATTTTAGTATTAAGTAGTTTCCATGTTAGCCTTATGCTATAGGAGCTCTTTGGCTGTCAGAACAAACCATACAAACTGATCATCATACGAGAGTTTTCTCAGACAATCTTGCAAGATTAAACAATACAGGAGTCACTTTAGCATATCCCAATACTATTT
Organism: Sturnira hondurensis; assembly: GCF_014824575.4. Taxonomy (NCBI): domain Eukaryota; kingdom Metazoa; phylum Chordata; class Mammalia; order Chiroptera; family Phyllostomidae; genus Sturnira; species Sturnira hondurensis. The sequence continues at coordinate 21,845,372 of NW_028093774.1, forward strand.
CAAAGGCACATCCACCGCATTTACATGTGAAAAACTAAGGCTCAGGAAAGGTGAAAGAATTTGCCAGTGTACAATTACAGAGCAAGTAACACCAGTTCCAGAACCAGGTCTTCTATGCCCAGTCCAGGTCTTTTCCAGTTCAGCCAGAGAAAGCTCAGGCTTCCACTGAGGCTTTGAAGAGCAAAACGCTACAGGGCAACCCTCCCTGGAGGAGCTGCTCTTTACATGGAGCCCAGGAGGAAGAGGAGGCAGGAAACAGGGTTAAACTGGATCTTCAGTCAGGCCTGGTGAACAAACACACACTGTCCGGACGAAGAAAGGAGCAGGCCGTGCCAGATTGGACTCTGGTCCAGTAACAGCTGAAAACAATTGATGGCTCCGTGGAGAAGGCTAATGACCCTACTGTTCAGGCAAAAGACACTACTGGCCTCTATAACATTCTTAGCAGTGCCCTGAAAACAAAAAAGCATAATTGTTGGGGAGCGAGAACCTTTCATGGGACCTGGATTGCTGAAGGAGTGGGAAGTGGGATAAAAGTAGATTTTGGTGTTTTCTCTCTCTGTTTTCACCACCTAAAGATTTTCTGAGACTGACAAAGCATACTTTGATTCACTGTCATCCACTATCCTTTCCCTCAAGACACTTGCTCAATCAGATAAAGGAAAAATAAATCTTTTCCTGATAGGCAACTACAATTTTTAGTGTACAGAAAGAAACTAAAAATAAGAGAATACAAATAATCCTGAAGCGCAGACATACCAAATACAAAGAAAAGCCTAAGAAGAGAACCTCTGTCAGCACTTAAAAAAATATCACAGGAGCCCCGGCTGGCATAGCTCAGTGGATTGAGCGCGGGCCTGTGAACCAGAGTATCCCGGTACGATTCCCAGTCAGGGCACATGCATGGGTTGCAGGCCAGTTCCTAGCAGGGGACTCGCGAGAGGCAACCATACATTGATATTTCTCTCCCTCTCTCCTTCGCTTCCCCTCTAAAGATAAATAAATAAAGTCTTTTAAAAAAGTGTTTTAAAAAATTTAAAAAAATATCACAGGAGCAATGTTTAAAATCACAAAATAAATGCATTAAAAATCCCATTTAAGGAAGCACCAACAGACAAGTACATTTCTGCCCTAGCCAGGTGATCGGTTGGTTAGAGCATTGTCCCATTACCCCAAGGTTATGAGTTTGAACAGTCATGACACATACAAAAATCAACCAATGAATGCGAAAATAAGTGTTACAACAAATCAGTGTTTCTCCCCCTCTCTCCCTCCTGTCCTTCCTCTCTCTCTAAAGTAAATCAATACGAATTTTAAAAATAAGTACATTTCTGCCTTACTACATCCCAGGTAACAACTAAACTTCACACCATTATAGCATGTTTACTTAATTATTGATACCATTTATATCATTTTTCTTCACTCTAAGAGATATGTGTAAACAGAAATGTTTCTTGTACTTCACAGAAACATTTTCAGAGACTTTTAATCATGATCTTCTGAAGAGCAAAGGGCTTGTGGCTTGTTTCAATGACTCTAGCCACTGGACTAGTTTCTCCTTCACTTAGAAAACCACCAAAAATACTTTGTAAAAGCATCTTTGTATTGTAATGCTAAGAAGTGTTTAAGTGTCAAATGAGCTTGTAATTTATTCTTATTCCACAAAAGTATTTAGTCAGCCTTAATGTTACTTTGATGGCTTCTTCCTGGACAGCCACCATGTGTTCTGATTATATGGATGGGCTGGGAGAGCCTCTGTTTGTTTCTAAAAGCTCATCCAACAAGAAATGTAACCAATCTCCAAAATTCATAACAATAATTTAAAATTAATTTAAAATTCTAGGAATACATCCTGGAAATATTCCTCTGAATTTTAAGAAACCAGGAGCAAATAATTGCCCGGGCCCTACAAGAGACTTCATGAAAGGGGTAGACTCTAAAAAGAGCAAGGATAGTAATACAGCTTATTTGTTGATTTTTTCCCCCTCCTTCCATCCCACTCTACTTCTGTGAACCATCTGTGGTAGATTAGACTATTATTCAGCGCATATTCACTCCCTCCCCCACATCCCTGAGAGAGAAACATACTTCCCCTCTCCTGCCATGTTGGCTTGGCTCTGTGAGTTGCTTTGGCCTCAAGGTGGGTGCAGTATACTACCCACTCTATTGTGCCTTTGGGCACAATCCTATGACTCACTTGAGTCAATGAGAATTTAGCAGATTGTGGCACAAGCCACAGCCCCTTCAGCCCTGGCCCCAGAATAAAACATGCATAGCCAAACTGCCCTAGCTGATCCACAGACCCACACCTTGAGGCAGTCCAGGAAGTCTGTTACATAGTTATCCAGTTGTTTTTAAATAATAATGGTCATGTGGACTCAGACAATGATGAAAATTAACAAAGATACACAAATCCAGAATCCTTTATGTGAAACCCTTAGGACTAAATGCATGTAGAATTAATTCCCCCCCCCTGGATTTTATAAAATTAATAATGCAAATACAGTATGTTTTATATGCCCCCTCTGGGTCTTAGAACACAAAATCAAACACATTAATGAATATGTAGTGAAACATATAAGTAGTCTTAATTTACATAGATTCGGGTTAGATTTTTTGCTGTGAATTGAATTATGAAAAGCCCTTCAGTTTTTTCAGAATTTTTTTGGATTGCAGAATTATGGATATGAAACTATATGATCAATATTTACATAACTGTAAAGAATCTCCCACCCACCCCCCAAAAAACATTTAATTTCAATAACTCTACATGAAAAATATGATTACCCTGAGTCATTGTCTCAAATTCACTGTGGCAATGGTGAGAATACGTCTTATCTTTAATAAAAAAAAAAAAGACTACTCACATCTAATTCATTTGTCAACTGTTTGTTATATATCCAGCAATGCTTGCATTCTCTCTTAAGAAACTGTACTAGGCACTGTGAAAACCAAACATTATACCCTTTAATCAACATTTATTGGGTTTCTTCTACATACCCAGACACTGCAATAGGTACTGGAGACGCTACTGAATCAGCTAATGCTTCTACTTAGTTAAAGAGCTTACTATCTAGAGAGGAAGACAGACAAGTACCTTTTTATGTTAATTACATGTTGAAATAAAAATACTTGAGATGTACTGAATTATATAAAATGTTATTCAAATTAATTTTACCTATTTCTACCTTTAAAAATTTGCTTATTAGAAAATTTAAAATGAACATTTGTAGCTCACACTATGTTTTTATTGGACAGTGATGCTCTAAATCTTCAGTTCTTTCTGCTACACCAGGTCTAATATTAAAAATCCATGACAACCTTTTCCTTCCTGGACCTTCCCCCCCTCCCTTCCTCAGCGGTTGTGACGCCGCACTATAGATGTTTTCCTCCTGACACTTCACTCTCCTCCGCTGGCTGGTTTCTCACTCTTCCCCCACCCCCTCTGTATGCGGTTGGCCTGGGTCTCCTGTGCCCTCCCTCTCCTTAGGTGTCTCCTCTGCTGCTTCAGTATCAACTGACCAGTCTACTTAAGTGACTCTCATGTTTACAGCTCTGCCTGTCCAAAGGACATCTTTACCTGTTGGCACTTCGCAGTATTTCCAAAACACTTCCTTGTGGTCTTCTCTAGAGTAGTTCTTTGCTCAAGCTTCCTTATTTTTGCCAATGCCTCCCCCCCATTCTCCAAACTTAGTCTCCTGGTCAACTTTACATTTTATTCCCTGCTCCTCAATTGGCTGCCATGTGCAGTTCATGTTTTTCCTCTTCCTAAGCCTATGCCACCATCGAAGATTCAACTCTTATTATATCTTGTCTGACTATTCAAAGTCATCTCAAGTCTCTTATTTGTTCTAGCCTCAACTACCACATTAAGGTGCCCAAAGCAAAGCTCTGGCCACACTCTCAAATCGCCTTCCAAATCTGCCTAGCATCTCACAAGAGGAAGAAACAGTATTAGAGGTCTTTGAAAGGTTTTTCAGAATATATCTGAAAGAAGTCTCTTCCTACAATTTGATAAATAGGAGAGAATGAACAAAGGGAATCTGGATTTGAGAGACGAAGAGAACCACATAAGCTATGGCAACTGACAAATGTCTTATCTTCCTTGCTAGGATTCTCAGAGACCAACTCCAATCCTCACGTTCTCCACAAATGGAAATTTATGCAAAAGTCTAGGATTAGGAGCAGTCCTTAACTTAAAATCTGTTCAGAGGAAAGTATATCCAGCAATGTGGGAACTGTCTACCTAAGAACCAGCTGTAGAAGAATGAAAAATCAAATAATAGATGCTACTTCTACCATTTGTTAATTGCAGGGAGAGGGGAGGGAGGAGGAAGAATCCATGCACTCAACAGGCTCCCTTTTTCATTGTTAGAACAGTTGTTACTAAACGTGGTGGAGGTGGGGCTTAAGTTGGTTGAACACGGCAAATGAGTTAAGAACTGAAATGGCTTTTGCAGGTGACTGAAATTAGCCAAATGAAACAGGCTCCAATCTCCTTTCCTGTTCTATCTTCCTTCGTAACAGTCATTTAATGCTCAGCCTGGATCCCCGGACATGTAAGATCCAGAGGCCCCCAGTTTGTAGTACACTCTGATTACACAGTCCTCCCCACTTCAACTCCAAGGGTGAAAACCTTTCCACTCCAAAAGATAATTCAAATAACAAGATTCTCTTAAGCAGATGTTATCTCTATCTGCCTCAAACTTCAACGAATGTTGTGACTTTTACTGTGTACTCTACCATAAACGTAGTTATTTGCACACTATTCTTGTATCCCATAGTAAACCTTGAATACTTTATTCATCTTGTTCAAAGCAAGCAAGCAATGCTTTAAAATTTATTATTGTTACTTTCCTATAAGAGAAAAAGAATCTGAGCGAGAAGAAAAAAGCAAATATCTAAGGTACATGCAAAGCATCGAATATATACATGCCTGTGACAGCGCCGATCAATGCAAAAGCATCAGACCCCGTTTTCCGCCACGAATGTGAGACGGAAGGAACTTAGCCCCGAGTGCCATTCACCTTCCCTGGACAAGGACACACTCAGCATGAAGCGTGGAGTTTCACCAGTTGCTCAACCAGGCTCGGCGGTACGGGCTTCCTCCTTTTCCTGCTCCTCTCAAGACGGTCAATCCCGGCCCAAAGCACCTGCGCCCTGAGACATCTTCGGGAAACCAGCACTTCCGGACCAAGACTCCGAAGGGTACTCTCTTCAATTTGACCGCACGCCGCGCCCGGAACCCGAGCAACAAGCAGCCCCTCTAATTCCCGAGAGGGGTTCCTGTGTCCCCGCCCGGCCGCGCCCCGCTCTTCATCCTGAGGACACCGGCTCCGCGGCCCAGGCGGCCACAAAGGGCCGCCTGGGTCCGCGGCCGCCCGTACCCACACTGGATGTGGGGGACCGTCCTCTCTCCCCGGACTCCCCCATCACGCACCTATTCCTTCCTCGCCACCGCCGTCGCCCGCTCGCACCAGAGATTCTTTCTTGAGAGCAGCGGCTGTTTTATTTCCGATGTGAAATCTTCTGGCTCGGGAGCTGCCCGGCCCAGGCCCCGCCCCAAAGCCTTCACCAGTGTCGTCACTTCCGGCCCTGGCGACGTTGGGGACCCGCCGGCAGGCAGAGTGGAATGAGAGGGCACCGCAAGGCCAAGGAAAAGGGTGGAGCTTCCGGTGGAGCGCGCGGATACCGGGGGAAACCCTGCGCTTCTGCAGGTCTCTGACCTGGGAGTGCGCGCAGGAGTCTGGAGGTTGTGAGGTGTGGCAAGACAGTTCTTAGCTGGATCAAAGTTTCTAGTAAACTGGGCCCAGCGTGTGCTTGGCATCAAGCTATGGCATTTTAAACTTAACGTCTTTCACTTCTCTGTATAACTTCTATGTTTCTCAACGGGAATCAGCCGCATCACAATCTAGAGGGTGCTATTTAAAATTGTAAATACCTGTATCCTTAATTGGATCAAAACTTCCGGTGGATGGGGAAAACCTGCATTTTAAACGTCTAGATTCCTGGGCTCCAATTTTAGAACCATGGTAAATGGTAAATGCAAACAGCAGGAAATATCTTATTTTTGTAACCCTGGAACCTGAGTATCTGACACACGATTGCTCAAGTTGGTTACCACTGTGTATGAGTCATCATCCAACTAATACGTGATGTGGCAAACTTGGGAGTGTCATTTAATTCAAACATGGCTTGCGAAGTTTTATTCATTTTTGCTTATAGAAATTATCTTTCATTCCTGAGCATTTTGGATTGCCATTCTTAATTTGGCCTTCACATAATAAAACGAAAGGTCATGCATGAAAATACAAGCATTCAAATGGAAATAAGCAAAATGTTCCAGTAATTTCCCTAACCACGTTTTTAAAAACCTACCAGTTTATCAAAAATTTTAAGTTCACTTTGGCCTACAAGTATGAATGTAGTAACAGATCCCAGGTTTGAAACACATATGTGAATTTCCCAGTATTCTTGACACGTAGACTGTTTCTTTGCCTATTCCTTCTCATATCCTTCATATATCCAGTAGCACTCACAAACCAATTTCATCTGTTGCTGAGCAGAAACTACTCCTTAATTTCCTACTGTTAGGAGGCTAAAATGTGACTGGAAAGATTTAAAACCATTTTAACAGAATCTTTCAGCTTTTGGATAGAAGTAGAAACATTCACAGAACTCATTAGAAAGAGCTGGGGCACTGTCTAGTGTGGCTCAGGGGATTGAGTGCCAGCCTCTGAACCAAAAAGTCAACAGTTTGATTCCTATCAGGGCTCATGCCTGGGTTGCAGGCTGGGTCCCCAGTTGGGGGTGTGTAAGAAGCAACCAACTGATGTATCTTGCATACTGATGTTTCTCTCCCTCTTTTTCCCACCCTTCCCCTCTAAAAATAATAAATAAATACAATCTAAAAAAAGGAAAGAAAAGGCTGGGTAAATAAGCCTCATATACAAATTAGTATACCTGCTTACATTTTATTTGCATTAAAAACTTTTTTACTCCATATGAAAGGAGAATACAGGTGTTTAATCCAATTTGACTCAAGCTCAGTTTTCTCACTGTCCACCACTGTCCAGTATTTATGCTTGATGAGTACCTGAAACAGCATTCTCCACAAAGTAATCATCAGACTCTACTGTACACGAAGTTTATCAGAAAGCACTATGACAAGATTCAGAGTAACAACATAAAGTTCTTTAGGGAGGAAATGTTCTGGGACTGGCAAGGAATAAAGCCTATAATATTAGAGTTGTTCTCAGATATTTTTGGAGGAGATTACTTTATATTCATGAACATACAGAATAGGTATGTTTATTTGACTTAAAAATGGTTTTCTCTTTAAATCTACTTAAAAGAAAATTTAGCTGCATTTACATAGTCTGTTAGGATAAAATACTCATAAAATGCTAATTAAAGCACAGTCCTTGATCAGCCAGCATTGGTATCATCATCAACCTCAGGCCCCTCATTAGTCCAACTAAATCAAAGTCTGCATTTTAACAAGACTCCTCCAGGTAATTCAGGTGCACCTTGAAGTTTGGGGGGGGGGGGAAGACCTTCACATAACTTATCTTCCTCCTATGAACAGATACACATATTTTTAATTATTTTATTTACAGAGTCAGATGAGAAAAAAGCATATTGGTATTCTAACTGAACTTTCATATAATTTTATAACTTGAATGGGCAATACAGATTAACCAAGGTTTCCAAACTGAAATTAAACTATGGGCAAATGGTAAAGACAACTCAGAAAAAGTTTAAGCAATTCAGTAGAAATTCTATGTGTATTCTCCCAGACACAATACCCCAGTTTATCCATGTCCAATTCTTTATATATAAATCTGAAAAACAAGAAATTCTGAAAACCTTCGAGTTTAAGCTTTGGTGGCAAAACCTGACTTCAACTGACATGGTCTGATATATCAACTGACATGATATTTACACAATGGTCTTTAGCCCAGTGACCATGATCATTCCTGCTCTGCTGCAGAAATGTTAACGTATGAACTTGGATTCTGAGGCAAATCTCTCTAGAGGTATTTTGTTGTATGTGTCCCCAAGAGTTTCAGATACGGGTCCTTTAAGATAAATATAGTGAAAGAGCAAGAACATGGGGAATTAAATCTACCTGAACAAACCTCCATGCCAATGTTGACTACATAAAAATAACCTAATAAGATGCCTTAGAAGTAGTAACATGGTAAGAGAAGATAGGCATAATAAAGCTTGAACAAGGTGTCTGGCTGAGGGTCAATCTGCAAAAAGGCTAGTAAATAAATCTGTTAAGTGGCAAGAAGCATACTTCTGAAATTTCCCTTGATAAACCAGAATTTAAAATACTGAAATACTACAAGGAGGTATCTCCATAGACATGTAGATCACTCCAAAATAAGGTAAATACCCTCTCTGACTTTTAGTTACCGAGAAATCAACTCAGTCCGTATTTTCAAGTTTCTAGTATGCCACACAATTACAATATGCCATTTATTTAATAAGACTCTGAAAGAATGAGTTCCCGAGATCAAATATATACATTTTTAATATTTGAAATATTTACATAATGGAACCATATCATGGTTCAATGTTAAGAACAGTGTTTTCAAATGTCCTCTTAAGATGTAAAAAAAACTATTAACTCAAGTTCAGTTATGCCTATTTCTATTCCCAATCTTTGTTTTTCTTTTAAATAAATACTCAGACATGGGAATTGCTGCACCTACTTTGTGCTGAGAACTGTTTAAAACTTGTTACATTTTCAGGTAGTTCCGCCCCCTGGTGAAGTTCTCAACTACAATAAAGCAAACCCCGTGTGTGTCTCTGACACCATCAACTTATTTTTAAACTTCGATGAGCAGAGGCAAACAAGGTGTGTGCTTGCATAAACACAAGCCATAAACCCTTTACAGAACAAAAACGGAAACAAAAATTAGTGGTAACTGCCTTAAATGACTTACTTTATCCTTAAAAATAAGTTTTGTAAAATGTCATGCTAAAATCCTATTGTATTTTGTCAAATTTTCCTAGTCTGTAAAACTGCTTAATTTTACCTTTTGTTTTTCAAGTTTTTTTCATTTATACTTTTTGAATTTTTTTAGACAAAGGGGTACATTCCAATTAAACTAAGGACCAGTCAGTGCAAAATATGCATTAAATGAAACTCTCCAGAATCTAAGGATCTGCCTCATTTCTGAACAATGAAATTAGGGGGTGAGGAGAACTACTGATTCATACTCCCTTAAAAAAAGAGCCTGAAGCAGGCAGCTATCAACAGGAAAACCCCATTCCGCTCACCAGACTGTTTGTACTGGCCAGAAGAGAATACCATGTTCTGGGAGACTAATGACCTAACTCTCCCAGACATCTGGATTGGCACAACACCGTGTTTCCTTTACCATTATATGTTTTCCAATTAGGAAATGTTTAAGGGAGCTCTCCAAAGCAAATTAGGGGAAAGACTCTTATATGTACATTCACACAAACACATTCATACAAAGATACAGTAGGAATGGATGGTCGCCTAATTTTTGCACTCTAATTTTAAATTCCATGACTTCATGAAAGCTTGCCAATTCTGATCAAGGGGAAAAGGGTAATAGGTGTGAATGGTATTCTTCCAATTAAAATTGTTCATGTTGGTTCCTATACAGTACAATTCAATATTAAGTGCAATTCTGCAAAAGAATTGGGGAGTCATTTTAATATTTACAAGGAACAAATCAGCAGAACAAGATTATATCAGATAGGCTGTGTACAGCAGCTGTGGCTTATAAAACATACCAGTAATTTGTACCTGGTGAGTATAAAGAGAACCAAGGTAGGATTCAGATATCTTTACAACCAAGGGAATACACAGGGCGTCAACAAATTGGAGGAAAAAAAATTCACATTCTCTACATTAAAAAAAATTACAGGTCTCACAAATGTCTTTGAAGACAAAAAAAATAAATTTCAAAGTCCTTTGAAGGATGGGAAAGAAGATATCTGAAATTGAACTCTAAATGTAAAAAGAGTTTTACTTCACAAGACCAATTTTCTTGGCTTCTGTTTCATATATCAATAACCTCCACATTTTGACTATAAAAACTTCTGCTTCTTCATCAAGTACCTAAAAGAGAAAAAGAAAAATCAGTAACTTGAGTTAGACACTCAGCATCTCATAACAATAGTGACTGGTATAAAAAGAGTTGTCATCTACTGACAAACATTTACTTTCAATAAAATGAAGGAAATCTGTCTAGTGTGAGAAATGTATTAAGAAGTACATGTAAATTAGAAAGAAATGCACTCAGCAAAATTCCATGACTTACTGAATACTGACACCACACTAACCGGGGATCAGACCTGCTACTGAGGTATGAGCCCTGAGCAGGGATCAAACCTGCTACTTTTCAGTGCATGGGACAACACTCCAACCAACTGAGCAACCTGGCCACGTCTTGATGCAACTTCTATTTTCACCAATACTACATTTATATACATGGGTTGAGAAGCTATTTCCTAAGGAAAGCAAATGTTTGTTATAAAGAACATAGTAATTTAGACAGAAGTATCAACTACATAATAATACAGAGTATTGCATTTGCCCCCAAACAATCTTACAATCTTATTTATGGAGTCTTTATGTATATGACACTGAATTAAATATAAATGAGAATCTGGGACTTCTGCCAAGATGGAGGCATAGGTGGAAACACTGTGCCTTCTCCCACAACCAAGTTTGAATACAACAAAGGTTTAGTAAACAAAAATGCAGCCAAAGAACAGAAAACTGAACTATACGGAAGTCCGACAACAACAAACCATTCAACCAGACCAGTAAGAGGGGCGGAGCCAGCAGCAGAGCAGGGTCGGGCAGGAAGGATCCCTGACCCAGCCGACCCAGGTGCTCAGACAGCCGGGGTAGCATCCCGGACCCAGTGAGGGTGCGGGGCAGGCTGAGCGTGGTTGCACATCCTCACGGGCAGATAAACCCAGCAAAGGAGTGAGCAGTGAGACGACCTCAGGGCCCGGCAGCGGGAGGAGGCAGAAGGGACCGCCATTGATTTCCTGTGACCCCGCCCCCACATACAGTGTCACAACCCAGCAACCGGGTTGCCCCACCCTGGTGAACCAACACTTAGGGCTCCACTCCTCATTCATAACAGGCGCCAACAGTCCAAAATATGGCTCAAGAAGAACTCAAAGCCCCAGAGCCGGTAACTCTAAGAGACCAGGAAATAGCAAACCTCTCAGATGCACAGTTCAAAACACGGGTGATCAGGATGCTCACAGAACTGGTTGATTATAGTCACAAATTAGAGGAACATATGAAGGCTAAACTAATTGAAATGAAGGGAAATGCACAGGAAACCATTAGTCACGGAAAGGAAACTGGGACTCAAATCAATGGACCAGAAGGAAGAACAAAACATCCCACCAGAAAAGAATAAAGAAACAAGAATTCAAAAAAAAAAAAAGAGGAGAGGCTTAGGAACCTCCAGGACATCTTTAAACATTCCAACATCTGAATTATAGGGGTACCAGAAGGGAAAAAGAAACAACCACAAGTGGAAAACTTATTTGAACAAATAATAAAGGAGAACTTCCCCAGTCTGGCAAAGGAAATAGATTTCCAGGAAGCTCAGAGAGTCCCAAAGAAGTTGGACCCAAGAAGGAATACACCAATGCACATCATAATTACATTAGCCAAGATTAAAATGAAGGAGAGGATCCTAGAAGCACCAAGAGATAAGGGGACAGTCCCCTACAAAGGAGTGCCCATCAGACTGTCAGCAGATTTCTCAAAAGAGACCTTCCATGCAAGAAGGGGCTGGAAAGTATTCCAAGTCATGAAATCCAAATACCTACAGCCAAGACTGCTGTATCCAGCAAAGCTTTAGATTAGAATGGAAGGGCAGATAAAGTGCTTCTCAGATAACATCAAATTCAAGGAGTTCATCATCACCAAGCCCTTATTATATGAAATGTTAAAGGGACTTATCTAAGAAAAAGAAGATGAAAAATATGAACAGTGAAAGGACAGCAAACTCACAGTTATTAACAACCACACCTAAAACAAAAGCAAACCAAGAAAGAGGACAGCTATATCAGGAGCAGAACCATAGAAACAGAGATCACATGGAGGGTTAGCAACAGGGGAGTGAGAGAAGGGGGGAGAAGGCACAGAAAATAGCATAGATGGTAGGTAGAAAATAGATAGGGGGGAGGGCAAGAATAGTAGGGGAAATACAGAATCTAATGAACTTGAGACTCGTGGTCATAAACTGGTGGGGGAAGGGGGTGTGCAGGGGGGAGGAGAATGAAGGGGGAATAGAACAACAACTGTAATGGTATAATCAATAAAATATATTAAATAAATAAGTAAAAATAAATGAGAATCTATGAAGAGCATTTAATACAGTGTCTGGGATACAGTAAACAGAGTTGAATGAACACTGTTGTCACTGCAGAGAGACACAGGACTACTGAATAAATATAAGGTCCTATCCTGATGGCAAATGAATTAATCAAATTACCTTCCTATCTGCATACGACCTAGGGGCATCATGTCCTTGCCATCACCTTTGCCCTTATCCCACACACAGCCGGCTACACCAAGGCTACAGTGAGGTAATGCGGAACGTCACGCTTCCTTCTATAGGAGGCATGGAGGACAAGCTCCAGGGTATCACCGCTATGAAGATTTGGGATCTAATGTTATCAACTGAAGTTAGGAGTTAAGCAAACTGGATCGCTAGACAAACTACTTTGACTCAAATGCCACTTCTGCCTTTTACTAGTCACATGTCGTCGCTGGGTTACCAAGAAAATGGTGGCTACATGAAACTGGTTCAGAATTTTAAAATTTGGTATGTACAAAGTGCTTTGAAAAGTGCCTAATACCACCCTGGCAAATGTGGCTCAGTGGACTGAACACTGGCTCGTGAACCAAAGGGTTGCAGTTTGATTCTCAGTCAGGGCACAAGCCTGGGTTGGAACTCAAGTTGTACCCCCAGTAGAGGGTGCATGAGAGGCAACCACACATTGAAGTTTCTCTTCCTCTCTTTCTCCTACCCTTCCCTCTCTAAAAATAAATAAATAAAAATTTCCCTAAATTTCTCAATGATGACAAATAATGAACTTTTAATTGGTCTTTTATGAGCTAGATTTGACCAGCAAGTAGTTCAGGAGAACTATGCTCCAAGTCTAATTAATATGAAAATCACACCTTAGAGATACATACAGAGGCACAAAATGCAACAAAAGTGCATTAATTTAAAAATGAGGAAAGGCACAGTTTGAAAAAGTCCTATTTTTAATTAAGAGCAAAAATACTACTTGAGCTAAAAATTCAATCTCATTTATAAGAGAATTTCAAGGGTCTGTGAGCTTTTGCCAAAATGGGGTGACACCACCAGCTCAGTGGTCTCCTCCCTCCCACTGTGATCAACAAGGAGCCAGAAAACACTCAAAACTGCGTGAGTGATTGAGCAGTAAAGAATCTAACTAACAATACTCCAAAGACCAAAAACATTTCAATTAACCCTGACACAGGGCACTGACAGTGCCAAAAAGACCTAAACTACAACACTGTTTTTTTTTTAATTCCTTAATTGAGGCCTAAGTATGAAAGAAAGCCTCTCTCTACCCCAAGTAAAACCTTTTAAAGAGGCTGAAAGGTCACAAAAGTTCAGATTCTACCCCCAGGGACCGTCTCCTTTCATCTAAGGCTCAGCATTATAGAGTTAACAAACTTCTCACAAATGCTTTATCTGGAGACCCAACAACAGCTGAAACAGCAACAGCAGCTGCATTGAGCTGGCTGGCAGGCAGCAAACATGGTATCTGGCTTCAGACATCATCTAGTGCCTGAACACAAACAGCTCAACTGTAGGGCTCCTTTTGGTTAGGTACCTCACAATGCCCCATTCTGACAACAGTGCAGCTGAAAATGCAAGTTCCCTGAGTCACCTGTCATCTTACATCATGTTAATGTTTCTTCTTTCTCCTGGACTCTTCTCATTGCTGCCTTCCCATTCTACCCTTTGGGCCCCTATTACACTTAAAACTAGCCATATTATACTCAGCTTCTTTCATTAATGTGTCCATCCCCTTAATTTAACAGAAAACCTGCATTAATTAAATGCAGACGTATCTCCTAAAGACCCTGACATTCCTACAGCCTTCTCAGAAAGTTTCTCACTTTCAAAGCTTTAGCCTCCACAGGGGAGTGGAAGCTGCTCGATCTTCACTGTTACCATCCTTGCAAACAGTATCTCCACTGAGGTTTATGACCCTGCACTACAGCACCCTTTCAGCCCAACAGCAGCTGTCAAGCAAATGCCTACTTTTTCACCCTCATTAAAGGAGCAATCTGGCAGCTGGTTCCCGTATTTCTCTCCAATGCTTGTTCCAATATACAATAATTTCAATTTCTAGGTATATGATCCAGGCTTAAAATTCGTTCAAGTCAGCCCTGGAAAGGTAGCTTGGTTGGTTGAAGTGTCATCCCAATTCACCAAGGTTGCAGGTTCAATCCCTGGTCAGAGCATATGTAAGAATCAACCAATGAATGCAGAAATAAGTAGAATAACAAATCAATGTTTCTATCTTGCTTTTCCTTTCTCTCTTCCTAAAAAAAAAAAAAAATCAATTAAAATTTTTTTTTAAAGTTCAGCCGTGGCTGGTATGGCTTGGTGGCTTGAGCACTGGCCTGAGAACCAAAGGGATGCTTGTTTGATTCCTAGGAAGGGCACATGCCTGGATTGCAGGCCAGGTTCCCAATGGGGGGCATGTGAGAGGCAACCACACATTGATGTTTCTCTCCCTCTCTTCCTCCCTCCCCTTCTATGTAAAAATAAATAAATAAAATCTTAAAAAGTTTGTTGAAGTCATCCTAAAAAACAATATCCCTCTACCTAGAAATTCTGTCCCATTACCATATCTGGTACCTTGCCATCATCTGGACTGATCCACACCTCTTCTATTCTTAAACATTCTACTCTCCCACTGTAACTTCATTGGATCACCCCTCCTCCAAACCACCAGCTCTGTTCCAACAGTATTTCCTTCTCCTCCTAGCTTGGGGTTCATAGTCTATTCAATCACACTTTCACTGCTACCTTCAATATTATTCTTCCTCCCTTTTCTCACAAAATGACAAGTTAGATAAATGCAACTACTAACTCTACTGTAATATCCAAATTAAATGCAACTGGGAATGTGATGTTTGACCACTTTCAACCCAACAGTACCAGTCCAAGTGACAACACAGTTAGACAACCTTCAAGTCTCCATTTAGATGGTAACTCCTGTGATGCTTTCCCAAAACACCAACACCATCAGATGTTCCATCTCCTCTGCCCCTGTTTATGCATCTCCATTAGAGCAAGCATATTAAGGTATCATTATTTGTATACCTGTCTCCCTGATAGTTTAAGGGCAGATGTTCCACATTACTATGCCTGGAATACATTGTTCTACCCAGGAAGCACTTAATAAATGTTCTCTAAATGTATTAAAAAAGTTCAAGACTTATACACACAAATATGAAAGATGGAAGAGGGGAGAGACTGGTCAAAAATGGAAACCCTAACTTTAGTGATGTCTAATTATATTCTGCTGTGGGTGCGCCTTTATCTCTTTTAATACATATTCAAATTTTAATTCAGGCCTATAAAGACTCTGGAACCAACACAGATAACTGACCATATTCAGCAGTTAGTTTGTTCCCATGGCTAGTAATTAAAATATCAGTAACAATGAATTTCTGACTTACCATGGCAACATCATCTAAAATGCTCTGAGGTGAACTATGAGCCATAACCTAAAAGAAACAAGTAATTGTCATTTTGAAAACAAATACCAACATAGTGAAGCAATGTTAAGATACCCTCAAACTAGTATGGAAACTTCCTGTGGCTGAAGAACCTTTCTATAAATTTCTTAATTCCCCAAACCCCATTCTCTTCAATGGATGTTTGACACCATAACCTGGAATCTCAGTATCTATAGCATCTGTCTTCTAATTCAAATCCAGGCTTACAAGTTTTAATGCTACAATAATTACAAAGAGCAACCTAAATCTGCTATTTCTAATGTTAAAATAAGGAGAGAAAAAAAGTATCTCTTTCGGTATTATTAGTTACCCCTTTACAGAAATATGGTGCTCCTATATACTATAATGTCTGTCACATGGGGATATTAGTAACTTATACTTTCTAAGGTTGTTAGAGGGGTTTCAAGACGGTAAGGTTATCTAAAATGTTTAACATAGTACATGCTGAGAACAAACCCAATCACAAGCGTAATCAACCAGTAAATATTATACTACAAATTATTCTGCTTCTCCACCAAACAGTGGATGACTAACAAACTGATGAGTCAGCTCTCAGCTGTCTCCACAAAACCTCCTCAACTGCAGCATCTTTCTAAACATTAAGACAAAGAGGGAGTGGGGCAAGGCACTCTGAGGGGCAGGAAGGCAGCAACATTTGCAGCAGCCAGCAATTCTCTCCTCTTTGGCCCTCTGAAACGAAAGCATGTAGTGTGAGGGTCTGAAATAGTGTGGAGGGATTTACATAGCCATGAATCTCAATTAGAGATAACTAAACTATCACAAGTATCTGCAAGACACATTTTCTAAAATGAAGTCATTTTAGAAAGTATCTTAATATTTCAAAGTATAAAACAAATGTTGGTAGTGAAGGAAGAAAACAACTAACCTTAGAACAAACAAAATCAACTAACGTAGCTTCTTCTTCACCTATGTATTCTATAATTTTCTTATTAATCCACGGTCTAATTCGTCGCTCCATCAATATCTGCAAAATGAAGTATCGATACTAAATTTTTTGGACTTTAATTATACTTATGGAAAAGCCTATAACCTTATGAGTTTTCATATTACAATATAATTATTCACAACTAAGACAGGTATATATCAAGATATATTTGCTTCTAATTCATAAAGACTTCAAGTACCACCACCAATTCCCCAATAATCCACTAAATTCTCAGTGTCAAGATTCAATCCACATAATCATCCCTACTTGTCATTAATAGAATCACCTGAGTTTGTATGCTATATTCCAAACACTTCCTATAAAATGACAAATTACAATTTGCTACTCACAGAATCCACAATAGACCAATCCAGGGGATAAGCAAAGAGCTCAGGTTTGGCCGTAGGGATTTTCTCAATGAGACTCTTAATGTGTTTGCGCTTTTCTTCAGTGTTCACAGTGCCTTTGGCAGCATTTTTATCATCTTCACCATAATCCAAAGGAACCAGTTTCCTTTTTCTGGGTACATCATCACTGTCTTCATCTTCAAATTTGTTAAAGACACTATCTACAGGGAGTTTCTTTCTCTTTACAGAATTAGGCTGGCCAGGACTGTTGGAAGCACCTACAGTAAAAATACTGTATTAGCACAATCACTTCATTTTCAAATGTTACATTTTACAGCCCATCATCTCCTCAAAAGCACTGCAAAATATACTTCCACAAATCTCAGAGAAAGATCCCAACTATAAAAAATAACTCACTACTCGCAAGTGCTAAAAAATCTAACTTTTCACTTCTCGGAACCCGAGGCAGCTGCAGACATAGGAGCAGCAGCTGAACTATGAAAACAGTGGTGAGCTAGAGAGGCGTTTGAGTATTTTTTCTATCTGCCTACCAAGCAACACATTTATTTTTTCCTTAAGGCAAAATTTAGGTGTTTGCAGGGGAAAAAGAAGAAAGGAAGGAAATGCTAACATACCCAGTTTAAGACTAAGTCCTATTTTTGGCCTATGCTCCTCAGGTTGTTGCTGATCTGGAGAGTTTTCGTGAGGAATTATAATACCGCAGGGAGACTCATCCCCAGGAGTGTTGGGGGTTGCGTTGCCACTGGCGGAGGAAACAGATGGGGCGGAACTGATGGGCCTCAGAGTCGGTTTGAGACAGGGCTTCTGCTCAGGCTCTTCTTCCTCTTCCACGGGTTCCTCTCGTTTTTCTTCTTTTTCTTGTTTTTCTTCTTCCTCTTCCTCCGATTCTGGTTCTTGCTTTATTTGTGGCTGTCTGCGCCTCTCGGCCTCTTGTTCCATCTAAAACCAAAAATAATCAGATTAACTCAAGCAGACCACAGCTATACTTAATTCAACTGGCTTTTTGTTTTATATTATCTACACAAAATCTTTTTTCTTTTTCATTAGGAATAATGATACACTGCTTCTATAATCAGAAATCTGAGTAAATCTGTAAAGTGTGTTAGGTACTCTGCAAAATTTTCAAAACGTTACCCTTCTTCAGTGGCTTGCACAAATGCTTCAGATTAACTAAGGCAAATCAATAATGGTTGGCTGATTCAAAATGAAAAAGGATGTTTTTACATTTTTATTAAAGAAATTATAACCATAAGTTTTATTTTAGAACAATATACACAGTACACAAGAGACAACTCAAAACCTCAGCTGGTCATACACTGCCATTTCTTCCTCCCAGCTGATGGCTGAGGGTGGTAGTCACTTGTGTATTCATGAACAAAAGGACATAGGGGGGTAGGGCAAATCTAGGAGTCTAAGGCCTATAACAAAATGAATACTCCCCTAAAATGATGAAAGATAATAAAAATAAGACTATAAAAACTTAAATAGATCAGTATTCTTTCTGTGCATGAAACAAACAACAAAAATAGAAACAAAATATATTCTAAACTACATAAAAATTTAAATCCATTGGTAGAGAATTAAAAAAATATCCCAACCTAAATGTTATAATGGTAAAGCTTTTACTTCATAGTAAGGATTTATGACCAACAATATGCCCTAATAGGAAAGTATGAAAAAAAGAGCCCTGGCTTGTGTGGCTCAGTGGATTGAGTACCGGCCTGTGAATCAAAGGGTTGGCAGTTCAATTCCCAGTCAGAGCATATATGCCTGGGTTACGGACAGGATCCCCAGTTGGGAGTGTGTGAGAGGCAAACAA
The DNA here is from genome assembly GCF_014824575.4 of Sturnira hondurensis. Taxonomy (NCBI): domain Eukaryota; kingdom Metazoa; phylum Chordata; class Mammalia; order Chiroptera; family Phyllostomidae; genus Sturnira; species Sturnira hondurensis. The sequence goes on from NW_028093774.1 coordinate 21,864,325, forward strand.
CTGATGTATCTCTCACATACCAACATTTCTCTCCCTCTCTTTCTCCTTCCCTTCCCCCCCTCTCTAAAAATATTTTTTGATTCACAGGCCCGCACTCAATCCACCGAGCCACACCGGCCAGGTAAAAATATATTTTAAAGTATGAAAAAGACATAAGCAAATGACACTTGATATTCCTAATAAGCATGGGGTATGTCATGTCCTATGACACAGTCTTTTCCTTTTAAATGACAAGCTTTATTTAAAACATCTTTATTTTGGAAACACAATGATTTAGGATGGCAGTGAGAGAGAGAAACTCCCACCACAAAAGCACATTGTAAAATGAGGTTTCTAGCAAAATTTCATTGAAAGACATTTATTTAACTTAAATAATATTCACAAGAATGAAGGAATAAAACATCTGGAACATGGTTAGAATAATTAAACTTCTAAATAAACCAACTGTGCAATAGAAAGTACTAATAACCTGCCTCAAACAGCATGATTTATGAAGCATAAAAGTGCACTGTTATTACAAACTGAACTATATCACAGTCAGTTCAAGATGACATGAGACCAATGTCACTCCAATAGCTTAACGAAAAAAATTCTTAAATGACCTGATAACCTTAGGAGAATACTGTTATGTGTGTGATAGTAACTCACCCTCTGCAGCTCTGCATCTGGATCCGGATGCCCCTCTGCCAGAAGTCGCTGCCTGATTTCCTCTAGCTCTTCCTTCTCTCTTTTCCTATCCCGTTCATCTGCTTCCATTTCCTTTTCCCTATCACGCAGCCTTTTCTGAAGAGCACTTCCTCTGCAACAGAAAACCGTTCACAGGCCACCTTCAACACTCAGACCATCAACAACCACACGAGGTCTCCAAAATCACTTTCTTTCAATACTAAAACCTGAATGCTAATGGACTGAAGATTCTTAATGTTCTGTATATGCAGAACACCCAAGACATCATGATCTCTACGTATTACTGTTTAATAAGTGAGCACTGTTTTACCACATAACACCATGCTTCATTATTACATCATTCTAAAAAACTATCTAAAACAGACAAGTAACTTCCAGAAAGAAATAAAGCTCTCATTTTGTGCCTATCTCACAGGGAAATCCCAAAATGTAACTTGTGCTCTTGGATGCCAAGTTGTGAAAAATTAACACAAGAAGCTGTGACACTAAGAATAATTCTGTATCTTCGAGTAAAATAAACTCTTTCCCTTGTGGAAAAAAGTCCTAGAAAGTAGTGCAGAATCAATAAAAAAACAAAGGTTCTCTCTAACTAGCAGTTTATTATATCTCAGAATGAATTATGTACTGCTATTTCATGATTCAGTAACCTTAAATTCTTTGGATTTTCTACAAAATCAAATCTTTGACATTTTTTCAGTAAGCTGCTAATTCTGATGTTTCCACTGTTCGGCTCCAGTGTATAAAACTTAATTATATATTAGGCCCTGGCTGGTGTAGCTCAGTGGATTGAGCGCGGGCCCACGAACCACACAATCCACACAATCGTGGTTTGATTACCAGTCAGGGCACATGCTTGGGTTGCAGGCCAGTTCCCAGCAGGGGACTCACAAGAAGCAACCATACATTGATATTTCTCTCCTTCTCTCCTTCCCTTCCCCTCTAAAGATAAATAAAAATAAAAATAAATTATTTATTCATTTTTAGACAGAGGGGAAGAGAAGGAGAAAGAATGAGAGAGAAACATCAATGTGTAGTTGCTTCTCACACACCTGCTACTGGTGACTTGGCCTACAACCTAGGCTTGTGCCCTGAGAATGGGAATTGAACTGGTGACCTTTTGGTTTGCTGCCCACATTCAACCCATTGAGCTACACCTGTCAGGGCAGATTTTTAAAAAATTAAAATATTGTCCATATCTTCAGGGAAATTAGTTTGGAATAGAGGGAGCAGAACAAAGTCAACAATTTTATAGCAGTGACTTAACTGCTAGAATCTAAGTAATTTAGAAATGCCAACGGAACAAAGAGATGAGGGAAGGTAGGTTTCGCCAATGCTCACTTCACAGTAATACGTCATTGAGTGGAGGACGGGATGGAAGGGTGTCTGGATTGCTTTGTGGCATTGTTGAAATCCCTGCAGACATCAATTTCTAGACCACCTTAGGCAGTTATAAAGGTCAGGTATAACTTGCTATAAAAACTGGACATCTTTAAAATAAATGAAGGAAAATTTATAATATTATGGACTTCCCCCACCCAAAAAGATACACAGAATCGTGGATCCTTTGCCAAGAGCTCTTCCCCCCACTGCCCAACCATCCTCTCACAAACAGTGTATCAGCTATGGGGTGATTACAAGATCGAATATGAAGATTTTGGTTTCTTTTTCATTCTGCAGAACTTGTGAACTTGCACTCTTTGGCAGACAAAGAAAAATACAGCTAAAAAATGCTGAAAATATGAGTTCACAAAACAAGGATTCTTTACCTGTAATATTTGGGATCATCTCTATCATCATCATAATCTTCTAAGAATTCTTTCAGTCGTTTAGCTTCTTTTGCCTTTGAGGAAATGAAGGACAAAGTGTGCAAAATTAACATAAAAGTCACTTAGGTTACACCCTCCCCCTTTCTTGGGAACAGATTTTTCTTATCCATACCACTTGAACTTTATAATTCTCATATACTTCATTTATTAAATGTGCATAACAGTATTTTTTTTTGTCTTTTACTCATAAGACAAGTCAGATTTAGGACGCATCTGTAAAATAAAACCACATATAGTACGCTATAGTAAATTTCCTCTCTGAATATAATCTTCAAAGTACAGTTATTATTTTCTAGTTAATGAAACCTGAGCACACCAAAAAACAAAACTGAAAGTTATCTTACTGAATATATTAACAAAAAAATATTATACATATTTCATGTGCAGGTAAATGATGCTACAAGTAGTTTTTTGTGAAATGCAGTATTAAAATTTTAAATCATGCCCTGGCTGGTATAGCTCAGTGGATTGAGTGCGGGCCTGTGAACCAAGCAACCGCGGTTCAATTCCCAGTCAGGGCACACACCTGGGTTGCAGGCCAGTTCCCAGCAGGGGACACACGAGAAGCAACCATACACTGATATTTCTCTCCCTCTCTCCTTCCCTTCCCCTCTAAGGATAAATAAACTCTTTTAAAAAATTTTTTAAATCATGTTCATGCATCAACTTAAAGGTAAAGCCTCTATTCTCCATGGTTCATACAAACCATGAAAATACATAAACCTCTTACTCCTGTTTTTAGAATTTTAAATACAACAAATATTGTATTTAATTGAAATTATAGCTAACAATTACATAGGTATAAATATATAATCTGCATCTATATTATATGGACAATGATAAAATCCACATACAAAGCAGGTAACAGCAGGTTTCTGACTACACTAAATTTTTAACACTCTTCATCCAGTTCATATATTACCTCTTTAAAGACTTCCCCAATCTAATCCACTCTATGACCAACTCCCCCCCCCCCCGTCTCTCTGTACTCCCAAAATAATGTGAATACACCTTTGCCATTCCTTAAACACTCTCACACATGCTGCTGCATGTGCCTTATCTGACAATACTACCCGCAGACTATCAGGTAGCCATGACAATACAAATACCTAAATAAAACACAGAAAGGCTGGTAAGGTAAACACTAAAACAAACGTTAAGTTACCACTCTTGAAGAGCAGAAGCTGCCACTTTTTACATCGGAGACTTCTGGTACTTGAACATTTTTACAATGAGTAAATAAACACTTTTTTTTTAAGTCCCCAAACAAAAAATAATAGGAAATTTTTCTCTAGAAAGACAGGTTTCAGATTTGCTTGTAGGAAGCAGAATCACTCCAAATTTATTCCACAAAGTTGTTGGTGGCAAACATTTCTTCAAATAATTATGTCTCAACTATATTATTCTCTTCCTACTTTCTAACCTAGGGATGAAAAAGAAATTCTAGAACGAGAGCTACAATCCAGGGAAATAAAAAGTATTTTAAGAAATTCAGTAACGTTAGCAGATGTACGATCCAGAACGCCCATACTATCTATCTAGTTGCTGCATGCACCCTTTTGGTTACTTACAAAAATTCCCTCTATGTCTCATGTTCAAAAGCTATTTGAAGAAGATTCCTAACTTCAGTGAAGTTTTGGGAAGAATAATCTCCAAACTGGAGATAAAGAAACTTTCATGAAATTCTGGCAAAGACAGAACACATGGAACATACTACTAAAGCAAATACTATGATAAAATATACTTTTGTCATTTTAGTAACAACCTAAACTAATTGCTTCACTCTTACATATCAAGCAACGCAAATGTGAAAAACAAGATGTATTTTTTATGACTATCACAGTCAAAAGAATAAATAGTATTCTAAGGAAGAACTATAATCCATAAATGTTATATACAGAAAACAAGTTTTGATTTATAAAACCAGATCTTCCCATGACACTCTCTTCCATCCAAATGTACCAACCAATACAGAATATCAAAGCCTCTTGAAATTCAAAAATGTTGCAGATTCTTAATCAGAGAATGTTCTATAAATTCTCATTTTATGTATTACTCTATGACAGATTTACTTTAAAAGTACGCCAAAATATAATTTTGCTTATATAGATAGCAAAAATTTAAAAAATAGGAAAAAAGATTTGGGTGTACTGAAAGTTTCTCAAGGTTACTTAAAATATATGAAAATAAAATTATACTGGGAGCTAATACACTTTAATTATAAAGTTACTTTTAGTTAACAGTAAAGATTTGATCTCATTTGTATCTGAAAATCACTGATCTGTAACTAGAATATTACCATTTCTCTTCTTCTTTCTTCTTCTCTTTCAGCCTCTTTCTCATATTCCCGAGTTTTCTTCCGTTCTCTGATTTCCCAATTCTTGAGACGCTAAAAATGCAATTTCGGAGTTTTAAAAATGCATACCAAGGGTTACATTTTTGACCAAGTTACTAAGTACCAAGCTTTACAAATAAAAGCGTTTCCTCAGTTCACCTCTTGATAAGCAGCTTCTTTCTCTCGGAGTTTTCTCTCAAGTTTTCTTCGTTCATATGCATCTTCTTCATCCTCTTCTCGGTCCCTCTTCTTGTCTTTCTCTCTCTCACGCTCCCGTTCCCTTTCACGTTCTCTCTCTCTCTCGCGTTCTCTTTCTCGTTCCCGTTCTCTCTCTCTTTCTCGTTCCCGCTCCCGTTCCCTTTCACGATCTCTGCTCTTTTCTCTACACACACAAAAAAAATTTTTTTAAATCTGTCAGTCTTTCTGTTTTCCTTTTAAAACCAAGGAAGAGAGAACATATATTATAAAATATACAAACGCACAAACTAGAATTCAGCATTTGATTTCTGCACAACCGTAAAATCCTCTTTTTCAAAGAGACAAAGAATATGTTTCCAGCACCAAATTCTGAATTCAATGTAAATGCATATTGGTATCTCAGAATGCAAACAAACAAAAGACCCTGGGTGTAAGAAATAAAAAGGACTAATGAACATGTTAAAAGATAGTCTGTTTCACCAATGGTCAAGGAATAAAAAGGTGTTGGAAGGGTGTGGAGAAAAGAGCATTTTGGCATCTTACACAGATAAATTAAAGTCATACACAGGAGCAATAAAAAGTTCTCAAATATTTAATTTGGAATGATAAAACTGAACTGCGGTGCATGGTATGGTGCCATAGATCTAATCAAATACAAATACGTATGTCTACATACAACATAATACACTATTTATGAATTCATATCTATAGTAGAAATATAAAAACACTGTTTTCACATAGGTCAAAATCTCAACGACGGTTATTCAAAGGATACTAGTTATTCCAGGGGAGGAAGTAAAAGAACTTGCCCACTAAACAGTCAGAGCACTGAACTTCCAGTTTCAGCAACTGGTAAAATGATCTAAACTGGACCTCCCTTCAGCTACAGTAAGATGGGAAATCTGCAACACAAAAATGTGTATTTGAGATACAGAGTGGGATATCCCGCTTGTGAGTGGGAACCCCTCTGCATTGTGTGTAACGAAAGAGAGATTAAAAACGAGTGATGCTGAGAAGGGCAAGACTTTTGTTTAAAAGTGTACCCAGCGCCATACTGTGGAAGATGGAGGAGGGCACAAGACTAGGTCTAATCTCCAAGGTCTGTTTGCCTGAACGACAGATCAGGCCCCTGGATTTTCTTACAGGGATTCCGACAAGAACAAAGGCATCACCTCAGGAGAGGTTTCACTGATGGAGTATTTGAAGAATACCAAGAAGTGCATTCCTAGAACAAAAATGACTTTCGCTAGCATTAAGTGTACAGAAGGACAGACTTGACAGCTTATCTTTAAAAAGCTACTAATGAGTAATACTTGGCCACTGACTTACTCCAAGTGTTTTGTAACTTATGTGTACTGTATTTAAACTGGTCTCATACACCAGAATTCAGATCATGATGGCTAATAGAACATTTCTTTTGCTCAGTCCTGATTTAAATAAAATTGGTTTGTGGTTAAACGAGTATGATCAGCTTTATGAACTGTGGTGATGGTAATTTTGGTTCAGCAAATGCTATCACTATTCTCCCCTTCTAAAAATATGATTGGACTTGATTCATAATGTTCAACTTTTGACACAAATGGTGAATGCCATCTCAAAACCTATAGGTGATTGGTTTTATATTTAGATTTATGCAAGCAACTGGTTATATTAACATGTTTAAATACTGAGAAAATATTGTTGCTTCACTGTTTCTTTGAAGAGCAAGACTCACTTGTGTTTCAAATTGTGTTCATTAACCTGTTAAAAGGAAAGGGCTGAAGATAAGCTGGCAGTGTCCATTTTATCTTTTTTGGTCCTAACTATGCCAATTTAATTAAAATCTCCTGTATCTAATCTGTTGTTGCCTTTTACTTAATTAGAGGCATTTTAGTGTTTATTTATGTATAATATCAAATAAGGAATATTTAACTCATCAAAAAATGCTTGAAAACTAACTAGCTTGAGAAGAAAGATGCGCTTTTGTTCCTTCCCTTTTCCCATTTTCCCTTTTCCATTGCTTTTCCTTTTTTACTTCCTCATTCTTAAAGAATTTGAGATTAATCAATTGAAATTAACATCATAATTAAGAAAAATGTCTAAATACAACAAAACAAAACAAGGTGTAATTAGCAGTAGTCATAAAGACAGTACATTTCGACTCTGGGAGGTGAGTTTCAGGCGTCCAGTGGATGGACTATAGAAGCAAACAAAAGACACCAGAGGCTGAGCACTGGGGTGCAGGACCAGATTTCCCAATAGACAGGACCTCAATGAAACACTAACTAGGGGAAAAACGGCCACAGGCCCAGGAAGACAAGAGAGAATCCTGTCTGCCCATAGAAGTGGGTGGACAGTGGTGTGTTCTGGGTATGTGTAAAAATTGGCTTAACACAGAAATTAATTTTGAAGATGAAAATTGTTACTCTCACCAATGTTTTTTATATGTGCAATACAGCAAGTCGGGCATGCTCCGTGGCTAAGTTCTCTCATCACATATACATAAATAGTCCTAAGAGTGTAAACCTGCAGTTCGATTAAAACTATCAGGAAAACAGTAATTTCTATGAAGCCTTACCTTGAACGACTCCGATCCTTATTGCGATCTGAACTCCGTTCCCGATCACGGTCACGGTCTCTTTCTCGATCGCGGTCTCGATCTCTCTCCTTTGTCCGGTCACGATCCCTATCCCGTTCTCGTTCCCGCTCCCGTTCCTTCTCCTTTTCTCGTTCACGTTCTCTTTCCCTTTCTCGTTCCCGTTCTCGCCTTTCTCGTTCCCTTTCACGCTCCCTCTCTCTTTCTCTCCGTTCTTTCTCAATTTCCTGTCTTTCTTTTTCTTTTTTGCCTTTCTCTTCTTCCAGTTTCTAGAAACCAATAAAAGTACTTTTAGAGTTAACTCTGTGGCTCCCATATTCAGAATTTCCCCAGCGCACTGCCCAATATTTGGGGGGAGGGGTAACAAAATACAGCAGCAACAACAACAAAAAAACCCACTGGTACTTTATGATCAAATACTTGTGGTTTTACTTGTCAAATTTAACTAAAATAATCACAAGACTAAATAGATTTCGTGCAAAACCATATGCTCTACAGAGACCAGGTATCTCCAATCTTGGATGCTGGGAGATTGCGTCAAGTGTGGCTGGCCACTCAATGATTATGTAATAACTAAAAATGACCATGAGAAATGTGTTGGTTCACAGTAATTTCTGTAATTATTACTAGTAATACAATCACTTGGCTAAAATGTAATTCTTCCCATTATAAATTTCTGTAAATCACTGGGACTACTGCTACTAATTTCAGCCTCAGACTTCCCATTACCTAAAGGTTACTAGTTAAGGTTTTAAAGAAGAGGTGGGAAAAGAGGCCACTGTAACACAACTAAATAATCTACCCTCTGGTGTGCCCACCCTCCAAAAGGCAAGGTGAATTCAGCCAAGATCTGCTTTACTATCTACATTGAAACATTTACTCCCATCATTACAAGATGGATAGCCCACCAAATGCAAAAAGTTTGAAAATCACTCACTTCAAGCAAAAAATGTACATTATTGTAGTAAGTTTCATTTAACTTAACAGTAAAAGCAACATATTTATGCCCCTTATGCCTACAAGACAATAAAAATATATTGACAGTGATAAATCCATCCTTGGAAGGAACAATTGCGTATGAACTTACAGATGCTGTGCTAGGACATGGATCGCCAACACGGGATTAACCTTGCCTACAAGCTATGTCTCTGGGAGGAAGAGCAAGTACATGGTTCACAAACAAACCAAATAACAAAGTAAGACCAAGTCTGCGCCCTGACAAGATTACCAGTGTATCACACGGTTTCTACACAATCTCAGAAAGAAAAAGAAAATACCCCAAACAGGAAAACAGAACAAAAACAAAACATATTTATTATCTCTTTGGTTCCATGATGAGAGTCACTGAAATAAACTGTAGCAATAAATGTGCATTTTTTTCTTTTCTCAGTCATGTAAAGCATTTAAAACAACTTTAAAAAGCAATCTTACCTGTTATACTCTTTTTCTCTTGTTCATGGACCAGAGAACTGAGAGAGGAGTATGAAAGAAAGGCTAATGCGTGAGAAATCAATATATTCAGCTACTGTGCCAATTTTTACCGAAGTAGAATGTAGGCAAAGCTAAAACTGAATACATTGAAATTACAAAGGGAAGAGAAAAAGAAAATGGTAGAAAGACAGAAACTGTAAGCTCTTTAGAGGGCCAAATTCTAATTTCTGAAAACAGTTCTATAAAATTATAAAAATCTAAATTTTACAATGAGGCTAGACTACATAAAACTTACCTCAGTGTCATACACTTATAAAGAAATTTATTTCTGAGATAAATACTTACAGATTATTTTAGCTGTTCCAATAATTTCTTTTGTAGAATTCCTCAATTTTTTAACTCTTGCTTAGTCACTGCACTACTTAATTTCTTAAGTGTATAGTTTCACTTATGTAAATAATAATTTGTTTCAAACTCAATTCAAAGCTTTTGTTCTAAGTAAATGAAAAGGTGAATGAATCTGGTTCACACACACTAAATGCATTTCTGAAAGATTCTATTTGCAATAAATAGATACAAACACACACATATATATATTTTAAGACAAAGACTGGAGAAAGAGGAAATGGAGACTAAACTGATGTAAGAAAATAATGAAACAATGAAGAGAGAAGGATAGAAAAAAATCATAAATCTTACCTTGTTCTCTCTTCAGACTCGTCCGTGCTGTAAATGGACGCCCCCTGCCACGCTGATACCCTGACAGTCTGCGGTTACTTAATAAACTCATACCAAAACATGCAAAGGTTCACTGAGCTCATTTTTTGTTACTCAAGTTTTAATAATTTCCTTTAACCATACCACCCAATAAAATAAACATTTTTTCTTTTCCATTTTGACTTTGTTAAAGCACATTTTGGAAATTCAAAACATCCCCTGGTAGTGAATTCAATCTTAGGTAGTCAAATGCCTCACAGCTTCTCAAAACTCTGAAGCAGTATCTTGAATTAATTAAGAACACAATTTCATCATACTTTTTTACCAATGACATGACAGGATTTAAACAAAATTTTTAAACAAAAAGGGGGTAAACCACACACAACTGTATACTATTTTCAAGCTTACACAGACACTGACTTTGAGTATTAAACCTAACCAAAAGTATTCCTCTAAAGTGACTTCCCATGGACTACCCCTTTAAGTCTAAAAATTGATTCAGCAGAACTGCATTTGTGCTTTCAGACATTTAATTCCTGAAAAAGCACTGTGTGTGTCAGCTAGGGCTGGGCCTGGACAATAAGTGTTCGGCAGCATTGATTCAATGGCATTAATTGTCAACTTGGAATTTTGAAAGCAGTAAGAAAAACTAAGATTAAATAAAAGAAAATATAAACACATTTCACTGAATTAAAGGCCACTCAGTCTTACGAGAAAGAACCAGTAATATCTTAGCTCTAACATTAAAATATATTTCATGCAGTGTTTGCACTTCACTGTCCGTAAGCATCACCTTCACCATCAGCGAACACTCACAGATGCACTGTCGTTGAGACAAGCTTTCAACAGGCGAACCTCGTGAGCAGGATTTACTATGCACAAATACCCATTTCCAAGCCAGTTACCCCTTTGCATATTTTTCTGAGGGGGCATCCATAAATATAATAAAAAACAGAAGCTCATACTTACATCCTATTCCTTGTTACTTTCCAAGCTGAGTGTTTCATCTTGCATTAGTCACCATATGATCTCTATCATAATGGTGGGGGGTCAATGAATAGATTAGCTTTATGGGCATTTACAGTTCTTCCATGCATCTAAAATTTGGTAAGTCTGGTAACCACTGACCTACTTTAAAAAATCTCCCCCTCTCAACTTAATCTATACAAATATAAATCTTAAATTTTAACCTCAGCTCTAAAGAAATGGTTTTCCTAAGATTAAGTTAAATAACTGCCCCCAGAAATACACTACGGTGTATGTTATCCTGCCCCCTTGAATCTGGTTTAAATCTGACCTTGATGTTTATGTTGAAATCTAAAAATAAAATTAGACTTCACTCATATTAAAGTGAGATGACTGCCGAGTAGTAAGTAACTGAAAAAACTAAGTACAATATGTCACGGTCCACTTTAATATGGTATTGGTCTTCCGGTTTTTTTCTATCCAAATATCAATTAAACCTATAAAAAGCATTTAAAAGTATATCCTAATGTAAGGTTGATTTTTTTTTTTGTCTGTTTGCTTTGGATTCTGTAAAAAGTCTAGATTGGTATCAAGTGAAAAAACAAGAATACTACCTTGTGTGTATCTCTGAACTTGCTGATCTCTCGGGATATCAGGTCTCTTTTGTCTTCTTCCATTTCTATAGCATTTATATCCTCCTAAAACACAAAGGGGACAAGAAGGGATGCATAAAGACCAATCTAATAAAAGTAAAGTAAAGGTTAGATATCTGTACAGGTAGAAGTAAATAATTTAAAAGAACTAATATAGTAACAAATCTAACAATCAAAGTTAAATAAGGAAAATCATATAAACAAGAATCGAAAATCTAGCAATTAGCAGTAAGCACAAATCTGGCAATTAGCAGTAAAAGCCTACAATGTGAACAAACCTTAGTGATGAGTGGATAAGGGATCAGAGGTGCCACTGGAAATCTGCGGAAAATCTGCGAAAAAATCCAGGAAGAGTTTTTTTTTTTTTTTAAAGCAAACATAAAAACAAGAGTTCACATTACTCTGCCAAACAATGCTCTGTATGTTTATACTGTAAACAATGCAAAATCTGTGACATTTTCTGGATTTCAAATTACTTGCAAATAACAGATTTCACTCACTCTCTATAACCTCTCCCATCACCTCCCCTAAGCAAAGGAGTGAGGACGATCTCATACTAGCAGGGCTCTTTCCTTGATACAAATCTGGGAACAATCATACCAAGAAAATGTGCCTATAATTTCTGTCATAGAAGATTTCTTTGATCCTCTCTTCCAAACCCATATCCAACACCAATGTCTAGTTATTTTCTCCCTTTCCATTAGTGAGGAAGGGAAAACACTCCACAGGCCTCAATTGGTCTGGACCTAACTCTTGAATTACTATTCCCAAGTAATTATTGGCATTTCACCAGACAGGTATTTACGCTCACATGAGGAAGAACAATCCAAGTAATAAAAATGTATTTGGCCACAAAGAGCATTGAAGATGGCCTAAAATAAGGCAATAAAATCCAAAATAATATGGACCTTGATATTAAACCCATTATGTTTCATAATACTTTTTCTTGGCACAGGCGATCCATGCATATAGCATAATCCTAACATTTTTAAAGAACACTCTTGTCCTAACTGGTGTGGCTCAGTGGGCTGAATATCATCCCTTAAACCGAAAGGTCACTGGTTCCATTCCCAGTCAGGGCACATGCCTGGGTTGCAAGCCAGGGCCCCAGCAGAGATTCATGCAAGAGGCAACAAGTTGATGTTTCTCTCACACATCGATGTTTCTCTCCCTCTCCCTTCTCTTCCCCTCTCTATAAAAATAAATAGATAAAATCTTAAAAAAAGAAAAAGAAAACACTCCCCATAATTTCTCCAAGTTTATTCAAAAGAAATGGATATAAAAAACATTTTCTTTCAACCTGGACCCCTACTGCTCAGTTAGCTTGGTCAGACGAACGGTGATAACATACTACACTAGGGTAAAGTGCTTCATCCTGTGCTGCTCTCAGTCCTCCAGTTAGAACTTAAACAGCACCAGTGTCCACGGAGGATATGAGACATGGTTTATAAGGGGAGGCAGCTAAAAATTTTTAAAAATGGGTAAAAATCCTCAAGTGAATGAGACCAGCATCCTGCCTGAAGCAGAGACAGAGTGGATAATGAGGAAGAGTAAGGCAAAACAGCCAGCCCCTTCATAGCCAAATAAAAACAAAAACGTTGCACTCTAACCCTTAATATCAGTCTCTACACCTCTTCACTTGAGGTTTGTTTTCCGCCTTACTGAATTTGAATCCAATGAGAAGCAGAAGCTCCCATGCCAGTACATTTCAAACATGGAAAACAGAAATATTTTGGTTAAAAAATTAAAGTTAATTGGTCAAAAGAGGCTGGACAGTATATTATTATAAATGCTAGTCATTCTGTTTTTCCCTCAGAAATTGAAATGAAAGCACAAGAGTGACACCACAAAAAGTAACTGTAGAAATAACTTGTCAGAAATCAGTAACACATACGTCTTCTTTCTTTTCCTTCTTCTTCTTCCTCGGGTGAGAGTCAGATTCTTGTGAAGGGGCATTGAGCTCGCTGGAGTATTCACGTATCAGAACTTCAATGGCCCCTTTGATCATCTGATCTCGTCTCTTTGTTTCTTCATCTAAGGCTTCTTCATCATCAGTAGTGACAGTTTCTGGCCTGGCAGTCTTTAAAACAAAGCAAAACAAAACAAAACAAAAAAACAAGGCAAATTCAGGAGTTGGGGGGAGAGGGAGGAAGAAGTCAACCAAGAAAATGAAAATCATTCCAAAACAAGAGTTAGTATACAAAATAAACAAAATGTCTTCTCTAAAACATTCCTGTAGTCCTAACTAAATGTAGATTTGGTTTTGCTCTTAACTTTATAAAACTAAACTTCTTTTAGTGTTATTTCCTTAAATGCTGGTACTTTATCCCTTTCTTTTCCTTTCTTCCCTTGATAGCTATATTCTGATCCTTATCCAGCTACAGAAATTTATTTTTTTAAAGATTTATTTATTTATTTATCTTTAGAGGGGAAGGGAAGGAGAGAAGGAGAGAAATATCAATGTATGGTTGCCTCTCATGCGTCCCCTGCTGGGAACTAGCCTGCAGGGAACCAGCCTGCAACCCAGGAATGTGCCCTGACTGGGAATCGAACCGCAATTGTGTGGTTCGCAGGCCTGTGCTCAATCCACTGAGCCAGCTACAGAAATTTAAATCACAGGACTAGCATACTGCACAAAACATCTATCTGCCAAGCTTTCCCAATCTTTCAGACTGTCTTGCTCCATACTTGCACAAAGAATGTTTCCTAAACAATTTAATAGTTGAAAATTTAGCCCTGGCTGGTGTGGCTCAGTGGATTGAGCATGGGCCTGTGAACCAAACAACTGCGGTTTGGTTCCTGGTCAGGGCACATGCCTGGGTTGCAGGCCAGTTCCTGGCGGGGGACACATGAGAGGCAGCCATACATTGATGTTTCTCTCCCTCTCTCCTTCCCTTCCCCTCTAAAGATAAATTTTTAAAAATCTTAAAAAAAATTTAATTACGTAAAAAAAGCGAAGCATAACATTATGTACACACTAGCCGCTACTTAAAATAAAAGCCTGTGTTGGTGAAGTGACCCAAAAAACACTGGAAAATTCTATGCAATAAAATGCAAGCATCAGATAGGTCAGGGGCTGAAACAATATAATCTTTTCCCCTCTAATTTTTATAATGTGGGAATATCACTTATAAAAATCATATACACTAAGTAAGAATCAACTCATTACTGCACAAACCTTTCTTCCCCATGACTTGCACATGTAACATAATAAAAAACCAAAATTCTCCCCGGCTGGTGTGGCTAAGTGGATCGAGCGCCAGCCTGCAAATCAAAGGGTCGCCAGTTGGATTCCTTCCCAATCAGAGCACATGCCTGGATTGCAGGCCAGGTCCCCAGTAGGGGGTGTGCAAGAGGCAGCCACACACTGATGTTTCTCTCCCTCTCGTTCTCCCTCCCTTCCCTTCTAAAAATAAATAAAATCCTTTTAAAAAAACACATACAAAATTGACGCTGTAATATTTCTCACAAGTAAGCAACTGACTATAATACTTCATTAATTTTAAAAAGAAGTTTAGATTGTTACTTGTGTCGATATGGAAAAAATCACTGGCTTCTAATGTACTACTATTCTTCTTATTTCTAAGTTTTATTTCAAGTCCCCTGATTAGGGAATTAATCCAGTTGAGACCACAAAATTTAGAGATTGACCTGAGAACACAGGATAATTTCCAGTTGGTTACTCTCAATTCCTCTCAATTCCATGTATATACAGATTTAAATTATGAAAGGTTTCATACACAAGTATGTGCACAAAAACTTTTCTAATTTAAAACTCTATACACATGCATGCCCCAATGTATGTATCAGTTTACTCGGTAAACATATACTATGCACATTTTCAGATACACAAACACGAACCATGCTCTTCTGCACAAATGTTGGCTCCTGGTCACAATGCATACTACTCTACTCAAGGTTGAGTTTAACTAATTGTCAGTATAAGAAAAACAAAAATAACCCTGTGGCTCCTTAATATAACCTAACAGTTATTTCTTAACCACCAGCATTCTGAAAGCTATTGCCAACGAATACTTACTCAACAAGCATTTATTTTTTAAATAAATTTACTGAACAAAGAGCCTATCGTGTGCAGGATACTATGCTAAATGGCAAACAATTCAAAATTCAAAAAAAAATAACCTTGCCCTTAAGCATTTAATAAAGGATAAGAGAAAGTTGTATAAATAACTTCAATGTAAATTGTACAATATTTTAAACTAATCACTGTAAGAGTATCTTTCTCAAACCTGCCCCTTCATTCAACCTTCTTGTTGCCAACCTTTTCTACTGGCATCTTAAGATAAGATGCTTTATAAATGAACTATAATTAAACAATTAAAATAATTTAAAAAAATATTGTAACTATAATTCTGGTGATGTGTTCCTCCTTTCTTACTTTAGATCAATAATCTATCATAGTTAACGTCTTCATGTGGCTTTCACTAAAATCCCATCAGTGAGACTCTTCTCCACAGGATGAAATTAGAAGTGTACCCTCCAGTAAACTTGTCACTGAAACGGAAGATTTTGAAACACACATGGCTATTTCACACAACCCTCAGCTGCTGAGACCTAAATTATTATGAAAATACACTTTAGGAAAGAGCATCCAAGTCTACTCTTTAGTTTTCCCCTACATTCTAAATTCCTTTCAACGGCCCTGGCTGGTGTGGCTCAATCGTGGCTCAGTAGATTGAGCACCGGCCTGCAAATCAAAAGGTTGCCGGTTTGATTCTCAGTCAGGGCACATGCCTGGGTTGTGGTCCAGGTCCCCAGTAGGGGGTGCTCAAGAGGCAGCCACACATTGATGCTTCCTTCTCTTTCTCCCTCCCTTCCCCACTCTCTGAATATAAATAGATAAAATATTTTTTTAAATGTACATTTTTAGAAGAAAAGCTAATCAGCCCAAATCTCCTAACTAATTGTAAATATAAGAAAACAAAAATAACCAGCTATATCATGGAAAAGTACATTTATTTTTGGTTTCAACTTGCTCTACCTCTGGGTCTTCAACCATAAACAATTTCCTGATTTCCAGTTTCTTCTTCCACCTCAGACACAAACAGTGCATTCAATTAATACTGAACAGCAAAAGATATAGGGTTTAGCAGTACAACAGAATCACAGAAATCCATTAAGTATCTGAGATATTTATGTGGCCCATTTGGCTCTTTTGAGAGGAAAATTTTAAAGCTTCAATAGTAGCTTTACTAGTTGGAAAACAGCTCTTCTAGGCTCCTCTGGCATTCAAAACAAGAACTTCTTTGGGAACTTAAACAAATGCATAGCTCTCTCTTTTGATGAAAAGTAGATTCAGCCAGACTAATCTGCAGGCAAAGATGTGAAGATATTCCTACCTATAGCATCTATCACCAACTAAAATGTAATGTTAAGTGGCGCCTTCCAGAGATTATCTGCACTTCCAACACTTGTGAGAATTCATTCTTGAATGTGTGGTTAACAACCACCCACCGTGACAAACAGCCAGCTCTACCTCTACTGCTGCACAGCCAGAAAGCAACAAGAGGTGAACTAGATCAGCATGGCTACCATAAATTAAATATCTTTACTAAAGGTCAAAATGCTGCTTCTGCAAATTCTGAAAAGTCTCAATGAAAACTTCCAATCAAGGTAATAGACAAGGCACATAATTCCTCTTAAAATTCTGGGTCAGGAAAAAATCTCTTTCTAAACAAGCTCGTGTTTTTTTTTTGGTCAAAGAGAACTCTGTAACTGTTTTCTCTTCTGCTTAGAATGAGAAAAATGGCTGAATAAAGTAACATACAAGTTTCTTAATGTCTCATTTTCAGATCATCCATCTTAAGCCACTGCTCTCTAAATTTCTTCAACAAATCAACAATAAAGAAGGAAAAACAAGTAACCTCTCATATTTTATGCTGAAAAATCATGACAAATCTCCACTCTATACTTCACAATATAGTTATACTTGTCTAAGTTACTTTTTAAAGTTTATCTGTTAGTCGGTTGACTTTTTGAAAATGAAAACTGTTGAGGAAAATTGACATTTCAGAAAAATAATGCCACATTTGTCTTGTGACTTCATCCACCTGCATACCATATAACTGTACCCAGGAGTAATGTCTGTTAATTATTTTTATTTCATTTTATCTGAAATAATTGTTTCTTTTGGAGGTGGCTTCAATTCCATTCTTGAAGACAGATACAGATTTAAATTGTGGTCTCTGGCCCTGGCTGGTGTAGCTCAGTGGATTGAGCATGGGCCTGCGAACCACACAATCGCAGTTCGATTCCCAGTCAGGGCACATGCCTTGGTTGCAGGCCAGTTCCCAGCAGGGGACTTTTGAGAGGCAACCACACATTGATATTTCTCTCCCTCTCTCCTTCCCTTCCCTTCTAAAGATAAATAAATTAAAAAGTCTTAAAAAATAAAAATAAAAAAATAAATTGTGGTTTCACTTGCTAGAGTCACAAAATTGTGCATCTCCTTATTCATATAAATATGGAGCGAAGGGCTATACTTCATATTCAGAGCACCTTATCTGAAAATACTACAAATTAAACCACTTCACAAGCTTATGAGTAAACACAGCAAAACAATCCCAGTGGAAAGAAATAAATAAGTCAATTATTACAGCAAGGAAAATCTAAAAACTCTTATGGCATACAGTTTGTTTTTGTTTTAAGATTTTAGTGATGTGACAAGTAACATTATCTGAAATACAATTTACACTCCAGAGAAACTGTATTTTATTATTTCCTTATAAAACTAGGTAAGAACAGTAAGATTTTCAGGACAGCAATATAGCTACAATTGTTACTCAATAAATATGCACTTAATTCTTGCTATGGAAAGACTTTCTCCGAGGTTCTGTGAAGTACAAGATACAGGGACACACACTGTGAACTTCTTGTCCTACCTCGTCATCGAAAAATGGGGGGAAGGATACAAGAATGAAAAGGGTATAAAGGGCTGTGAGAAACAGATATAAACATTACATTCCCTGGCTGGTGTAGCTCAGTGGATTGAGAGCGGGCCTGCGAACCAGACGATCGCGGTTCGATTCCTAGTCAGGGCACATGCTTGGGTTGCAGGCCAGTTTCTGGCAGGGGCCAGTTCCCTGCAGGAGATGTATAAGAAGCAACCATACATTGATGTTTCCTTCCTCTCTCTTTCCCTTCCCCTCTAAAGATAAATAAATAAAATATTTAAAAAAAAACAAACAAAAAAAAACACATTACATTCTACAAAGCGGACTGCCATTAACAGCAGTAAAAACCTACTTGATATAAGAAGAGAGAATATGCCCTGGCTGGTGTGGCTCAGTGGAATGAGTGCCAGCCTGTGAACCAAAGGGTCACCAGTTGGGACACATGCCTGGGTTGCAGGCCAGGTCCCCAGTAGGGGGGTGAATGAGAGAGGCAACCACACATTGATGTTTCTCTCCCTCCCTTGCCCTCCCTATAAATAAAATCTTTTTTAAAATAATTTAATTCTGCCTGAGAGGAATCAAGGAGTAGGACAAATGAAGGCTACATGAGTCAAGTAACATTTTAATTATACTAACTATATGAACAGAATTTCAACAGGGAGTATGGATGGGCAACAAGGACATGAGATATCAGCAGAACACAAACCAAGTTTGTGTGGATACATGACCGAATGGAGGGTGATCAATGGAGGACACTAGACACGTAGACTGAGGCAGGCCATGAATGCTATGTTAAGAAAACAGACTTTAAACTGTTAAGAAATTCAAAACCATTAAGGATGGATGAGCAGGGGATTGGTATAATTATAGCTCCTTTTCTGAAATATAGGCAATACTTTAAAATAGTCAGATGAGACAAAACTAGATGCAGAGAAACGAGTTAAAGTATTATTAGAAGTCCAAGGAAAGATAGGAAAAAAGCTATTTACAAAACAATGGTTAGAATTCAATCCTGTGTTTATGAAAGAACAAATACACCTATTCCTACCAAAACTACATTCATCAATACAGAAAACTGTCTAGAAGAATATGCAACAAAAATGTCTACAGTGGTTATTAATGGTGATGAGATTATGAATGACACATAATTTCTCTTTTATGGCTTTATATTATGAGTTTTTTACAAAGTACAATGTTTTTGTAAAGAAGAGAGGGGTGGAACCTAAAATTTTGAATTAAATAAAAAGGGGAATGAAATGAAAGGAGTGGAACCTTTTATTTTGAATGATAATAAAACTTGAGAGCAAAAGACTATTTTGTTTTTAGAGACAGAAAGACAGTAATAAATCTATTTGGGATCCATTCAACTTGAGGTGCCAAAAGGAACTAGAAAGGGATAATGAAGAAATATAAACTCGGATTTTAGGTATTTTTTGCTTTGCTGAGAGGAAGTAATAAAACATACAACAAACATATAAAAACTCCTTTACTTCAGCTTCGCTTTGTACAGCCACCAATCTGAATAAAATAATATTGATAATTATTTTAAATATTTTAGAACCTGTGTACTTCTAAAGGAGAGGGTAACTAATAAAAGTTGTGTAGATTGAAATATATTTTGTACTTACTTACAAAGCTGCCTTAATGAATTAGCTCTGTTTGGAATAGTCTGTACCAATGTTTTCTCTGGCAAGTTAACCTTGTCCAGCCTCCCTTACTACCTTCATCCCAACCTGGAACAAGCAAACCAACAGTCATCCACCCACAGTGGGTAGATAAAAGACTTAAAGTAACTATAAACTCTAAAAACATCCTTCTGCGTTAGTCACAAGACGACGATCTTGTAAAGCCCCATATTAGATTCATTTACAGTGAGCATTTACACTAAAAGAGCACATTTGGCCTAGAAAAGATAACACTATGAAAAACATACCCCATTAGAAGCTTTCTTCTTTGCTTTCCATTCGTCTAGTTGTGCCTTTGTCTTTGCATCAACTTTAACAAGCAGCTTCTTCTCTCCAATCTGCAGGTCATGCAGTAACCTGAGTGCTCGGAGGGTAGATTCAGGCTCCTTATACTCACAGAATCCAAAGGCTAGCAGTAAATGTAAAAAATTAGTAAAATGTCAATATAATTATAAAAGATGAAAAAAACTTACAGAAAAATTAAACTCAGCAGAGACAAAGGGTTGTAATACTAAGCAAGGATTATTCATGTTGGCACTCCTCCCTTTCCTTCAATTACCTTTGAAAGGGGTTTCACTTTTACACCCTCAACCAAAAGGGAGAAGCCAAAAGAGGGGAAAGGAAAAAAATTCTAATCAGGCAAATTGCAACGTATTAGAAGTGCTGATAAAAAAGTTAGCAAAATCAACAAATTTCATGATTGAGACTGTTAATTACTTCACGAATTCATTCCATCCAGACTTTCTAACAGCTACAAATAAGTGAGAACAGGCCGCTCCAATGTAAATGAAGCACTTTTCTGAGAAGCTAAACTATAAAAGTAATCATCTCTTATCCTAGTTACTCATCTAATTTTTCTACATCTGTTTCATTTTAATAACTAGGGTAGTCTCACTATTATTACCATGCCTTTATGTCAGAGATAGTAAAACAAAATTAAAAAGTAACCTAAACACTAAAAGTTAAATTAAACAAATAAATCCAAGCATGTACACAGTTAATGACGTAACCACACAGAGAAAAACTATTCTAAGTGAATTTCAAACTGAACATTTGACCACACATTTCTAGTGTGACATATCCTAAGGACGAAAAGATCTGTCAATAAAAAAAGAAAATTTCAGTAATTTTATTTTTGATGGCAGCATTGTTATTAGCTTGAAATTACTGTGTGTGAAATGTGAGGTGAAGCAAGCCAGTAATTATTAAATAGTCTATTATCCCAGGCGTCCTTGAAACTCAGGATTCTCAGTGTGGGAGAAAGGAAATACAGACATATGCCAGAAAAGGATAAATAAAAACCTCTTAGTCCGAAATTCGAATTAATGTGCACCAGAAGGACATAAAAGCAAAGACCAAACCACTCTTACAGTGAGTACACTTAATTCCTAGACTGTGATGTTGAAAGCAGTTTCCCACTAAAAGGAACCAGAGCCCCTTAGAGAAATGGCCAATCTCAAATCCAAAGCAGAAAATCTACTAAAGTGAGCTCAGAATGTCTTGTCATTCCAGATAACAAAGAAGCTATCAAAGGCAGGCCTGCATTGAAACCAATGGAAATCCAAAATTGCAGAAAAAACTAACTGATCAGAGATTAAGCTTCACCCACAACGATAATGGCAAATAATCCACATTAAATAAAATAGTAACAAACTGACTATGCTTCAATCCATAAATTCAAAATAGTTTTTTAAAAGGAAAGTCACTGCTAGAGGATGTTGAAGACAACAAGCTCTACAAAATAAAATGAAGAACCAAAGCATTTATCCTGGTCTTCAATATAAATTATATCCTTAAAGTAACCAAGAGTAGATGAAGGGAAAAATTTATCCTTATAGAAGTATTCTACTAATAAGTGAAGATTTGTTCTTCAAATGAAGAAATGATAGAATTCTTCAAAACAGACTTGTATTTCCCAAACCCCAATCAATGAATCAACTTAATCACTGGCAATCAATAGCTGCTACCATTAAAAAAAAAAAAAAAAAAAAAGATGCCCCAACATGTCTCTTTATGAAAGATTACTTTTAGAGAATTCTTACAAATAAAAGCATCAAAAAAAAAAAGCACAAACTCAAATCTGATCAAGTCTCAAGATACAACTACTAACCAGTTTACA
Organism: Sturnira hondurensis; assembly: GCF_014824575.4. NCBI lineage: Eukaryota > Metazoa > Chordata > Mammalia > Chiroptera > Phyllostomidae > Sturnira > Sturnira hondurensis. The sequence goes on from NW_028093774.1 coordinate 21,886,431, forward strand.
TAAAATATAGAGGATAAGATGCATGGCATATTATTCTACTGGAGCTACAACCAGAAAATCCACGCTAAAGAAACACTAGTGGGCAAATGACTCAGTTTCTTCAACAAATACTTCAAGGGAAAAGAGATAGTTAAAATATGTCATCCGCTCTGGCTGATGTGGCTCAGTGGACTGAGCACTGGCCCGCAAACCAAAGGGTGTCCAGTTCGATTCCCAGTCAGGGCACATGCCTGGGTTGCGGGCTAGGTCCCCAATAGGGTACGTGAAAGAGGCAAACACACATTGATATTTCTCTTCCTCTCTCTTTCCCTTCCCCTCTCTCTAAAAATAAAGAAATAAAACCTGAAAAACAACAGAAACAAAACGTGACATTCCATTTTCAAACAAAAAATGTCATCCAATTGTAATGTGTGTACCTTATTACCCAGTTCCTGAATTAAACTATTAAAAAATGAGACATTTGAGGGAAAGGGACATCAGAACACTGAATGGGTTTTGACTCAATGTTGGGTCTCTCAATATTGACTTAATGACATGAAGAAAAATAGTTAAAAAAAAAAAAAAAAAAAGAAAGGAAAAAAAAACCCGGGCACCGGGGGAAATAAAAAGTTAATTCTTTTAGGTCTTATAATAGTATTTTCATGTTTTTTTTTTTAAAAAAAACCTTATCTTTTAGAGACATGCACTAAAATATTTACAGACAAAATAATCTCATGATAAGTCTGCTTAAAAATAATGTAAGGAGGAAATGGATGGAGTGTAGGTTAAACACGATTGCCCAAGAGTTGATGATAAATGTTAAAACCAGATGATAAATACATGGGAGTTGATCTTACTATTTTAATGTTATATATATGAATTTTTCCATAATAAAAGGTGTTTAAAGAAAGCCTATAAAACAGGTGTTTCTATCAACAAGCATGAAAAGAACAATATGCTTTCAAGACTACCAGACCATCTTCATCATCTTTCTCCTACTTTCTTGGTAAATCCCAATTGTCCCATCTTGATCAATCACTCCTGCTCTGAGACAAAAAGAGCTTTGTAATCTTAGAAGAAAACAACTGGGCTGCATAATATTTTTTCTTTCCTACCTCCTTCCTGTTATACTTTTCCACTTTCTAATCTCAATGCTCAGCAACATCTTCTCAATTGCCTTTAATCCTATTCCAATAAGAAGACAAAAAATGCTAATAGAATACTCCCATGATTAAGAACAATGATAATAAAACATGCTGCAAGTGATTAACATACACAGGTTAAAATGATCTCAATAAATAAGGAAAACTGTACCTACCTTGAAGTTTTCCAGATGCACCTTGTACTCTCTTCCAGCTTAAAACCAAGCCACATTTCTTAGAAAGGAAAAAAAATGTTGTAACTACTTAACAAAATAAACAATCTTATAAGGCAAATAAAAGCACAATTATATTCTCACTAGGGAAATAACTTAAAAAAAAAAAGACCCCATTAGCAACTGAGTTTCTTAAAATTCAACTCCCACAGATTTATTACATGAAAAAAATATATATAATGTCAAAGCTGAATATGAATGAATTTTTCACATCTCCCTTCAGAGAAACCACTAAAATGAATATCAAAGAATAAAAAAGATACAAAACCTTTAGGTCTAATGTAGCAGCAAACAGCAGCTATATAGCTGAGGAAACAGCAGCAAAAACTCAACAAAATTTTGAAAAACCAGAATGAATGGATACTAACTCATTCAACAAAACAAAGAAACCTATAGATATAGAGAGTGGGTAACAGGAAAAGAAAATAAAAGTATAAGGAAATGCTTGAACTCAGTCCTTTACCCAACACATACAGGCAGCCAATCATATACTCACTCATTGGGCATGAAACTGGAAGTTTTCTAGAGAAACCCACCAGCCTTAAAGAAAAGACCTCCACAACCCTAGCCAGGTTCTCAGTTGTTTAGAGCAATGCCCAATATGCCACGGTTGTGGGGGGCACATACAAGAATCAACCAATGAATGCTAAGTAAGTAGAACAACAAATCAATGTTTCTCTTGCTCTATCAATAAATAAAATATATTTGAAAAAAAGAAAAAAGACATCCATGTACCAATATTTAAAACTACTGGCTGTTGGCTAGAATGACGCCAAGCATTTTACAAATGCAGCTTATACAAAAGCCCTTTAATCCTTTACTCTTAAATATGAACAATCAGAGATAACCAGACACTTAAGAAAAGTCTTAAAAGTAAAAGAACAATGGAAGGAAAGAATCAATGAGTGGAGAGGGAAAAGAAGAGATAAATTTAGAAATCCAAAGAAAACCTAAAAATAAAACACTAGGCTGCACATATTAATCAGGAACAGGTTTTTAAAGGGATTTCTCAAAATGAAAAAAAAATACCTATATCCACAAAAAACCTCTACACACATACACTATTATTCGCAATCAAAAAGTAGAAAACCCAACTGTAAATCAACTGATGAGTAAACAAAATGTGGTATAGCAGCTAACTAACATTATCAGACCACAAGAGATTAAAGTACAAATACAAACTATAAGATAGATGTACCTTGAAAACATTATGCTAACTGAAAGAAAAAAAAAGCCACACATTTATGATTCTGTTATGTAAAATGCCCAGAACAGGCCAACCCACAGAGACAGAAAGTACAAGAGTGGTTTTGGGGACTGGGGTGAGGCGGGGCGGGAACAACTGGTAACAGTACAGGGTTTCTATTTCAGATGATGATGAAGATGCTCTAGCGCCCTGGCTGGTGCGCTCAGAGGGATTCATCTGGAAAACCAAAGGCCCGGTCCAATGCCCAGTGAGGACACCCACCTGGGTTGTTGAGTCAGGGCTCCAGTTTGGATGTGCACCCATGTTTCTCTCTCTCTTTTCTCCCTCCCTTTCCCTCTCTCTAAAAAATAAAATCTTCCGAAAAAGAAAAAGAGTCCTGGCTGGTGTGGCTCAGTGGACTGAGAGCCAGCCTGAGAACCAAAGGGTCACTGGTTCAGTGCCCAGCTCGGTCATATGCCTGGGTTGTGGGCCAGGGGCTGGGGGGTGGTGCGAACATGGAAGGCAGCCACACAGCGGTGTTTCTCTATCTCTCTTCCCCTCTCTCTAAAAAGAAATAAACAAAATCTTAAAAAAAAATGCTATTTAGTGGTGGTGGTGTTTGTACCACTTTCTGAATATTCGAGAAACCACCGAATTATACATTAGAAAGGTGAATTTTATGGTATATAAATTATATGTCAAAGAAGGTATTTTTTTAAATGCCTTCCCAATGTTCCTCTTTGGGAAAAACTGACATCTTGTAAAGGTGAAGATAAGCATGCCCTATCTCAGAAACTCCACTTCCAAGAGAATATATAATAAAATATTTTTAGGTTCACCTATGAAGACATAGTACCAGTAATAATATAGCAAAACATAAACAAAATGGAAACAATCTATGTAACTGTGAGTAAAAAATTTACAACTCATGGTATGTTTCTATAATGCAATAAATAGCAGTGAATAAAGCTACACGTTAGGTGAAAAAAGCAAACTGTGAAGAAATACTGAATTAAAACTTGTGAGTAACAAATTTTAACCGATCTATAATTATGCAACTAAAGCAAAAATATACACAGAGATTACAAACTCTAAATTTAGGACACTGCATTATCTGTGGCAATTACATTGCAAAAGAAGGAAATAGGAATTGGGATTTTTGACTATAATGTTTTATTTCAAGGGGAAGTAATATAACAATAGTGATAGTAGTATCACAAATCTGAAGCTAGTATCACAAAATATTGAGATCTGACAAAGCTCAGTTTTGTGGGTGTTTTATTTTCTAATCTTTGCACCCCTTACTGGGAACCTGGCCTGCAACCCAGGCATGCGTCCTGACTGGTAATCGAACCAACAACCCTTTGTTTCATAGCTGCACCCAATCTACTGAGCCATGCTAGCCAGGGCTATTTTCTAATCACTTTTTGATGCAATGATCATACAATTTACAAAACAAATGGCAATAATGTACATTTTGTAAGTACATAAAATAAAAAAGGAAAAGGTTTAAAACTTCTCCAAGAAAAAGGAAGATTATTGTAGAAGTATGGGCACTGTTTTCATCATAAAATCACTGAGCGCTATTTTACTTAATAATGCGTAGGTATCACCAGGACAAAATTTTTAAAACTAAGGCAAAAAACAAACCAATGACTTTGCCAAGTCAAAACAACTTTTTATGCTCAGAAAAAACAAAACTTTAAAAAAACAATCAGTCAATAAAGGTTGCTGGGAAAAAGAATTCGATCTTCAAATATAAACCCAGAGATCACTTATTAATGACAAAGGGAGAACAGGTACCCTCCCAAAGCAGAGATCTGACCACCTAAACCAAGGAGTAACTAAATATCACCAAAAATAAAACCAAGAAGCCCTGGCTGGTGTAGCTCAGTGGATTGAGCGAAGGCCTGTGAACCACACAATCGCGGTTCGATTCCCACCAACAGGGGACTCATGAGAGGCACCATACATTGATATTTCTCTCCTTCTCTCCTTCCCTTCCCCCCTAAAGATAAATAAATAAAATCTTAAAAAAAAAACAAACATATACTTCAAATAAATAAATAAATAAAAATAAAACCAAGAGACATTGTGTGCCTTTTGCTGTGTGGCAAGGAGAACAATATACTAGCCATGAAGTATTATTGCCAAGAGTGCTTACTCCGAATATAACTATAAGCAATCACTCCAATTCAAATTGGGACAGATATTCTGTAAAAAAATGAACTGACTTCAAAAAATTAGTGTCATAAAAGACAAAAAACAAAGCAAGCAAACCAAAACAAAGGGCAAGGAACTGTTCTTTAAACAAGCTGTCTAAAGACGTGGAACAGTTAAATGCCATGTGTAAGCCTTGACTGGATCACACATCAAAACCAAAAATAGCTATTGATGAAATTCAACTTAAAAATTAAAAAAGAACCATGTGTATTGGTTAACAATACTGTATCATCCTTAAATTTCCTAAGTGTAATAATGATTTTGTGATCATGTAGGAGAATGTCTTCAGTCTCAGGAGACATAAGAAGTATTCAGAGGTGAAATGTCGTGTAACAACTTACTCTCCAATTACTCACACCAAGTATGTAGTGTATGCTTACAGAGTAAATGCGGCAAAATTATGCTCCAAGGGAGCTCACTGCACTGTTCAACTTTTTTTTGTAGACTGAAAATTTTTTTAAAAGGAGAAAATAATTATTCAGAGTCCTCTTTCTACTTTTTCCCAAGTTTAAAATTAACAACAGAAAAATTTTTTAATGAAAAATAAAACAGTTTAACTCACAGCAAGAAGCTGTCTTATGAGCATGTCTGAGGCTTTCTCAGAAATGTTGCCAACAAAAACTGTCGTAGTAGGACCACAATTTTCATCGTTTTCTTTTGCCTTTAAGCCTGGATGATCCTTTCTGGCTCCCAAATGCTTTCCAACCATGGACACTGTGGGTACTAAGACCTAGAAGGAAGAAAGGCAATAAAATTTGACCTGGCAATTAAATTTCCTATCATGTTTAATGTTAACACTAGGCAAAAAAATCAATGAAAACAGGGTGGGGCGAAAGCAGGTTCGCAGTTCTTCATATTAACAATGATACCATAATTAACAAACAATAATACAATAAACTGTTTCTCATACAACTGTAAACCTACTTTTCCTCCACCCTGTATATAGCACTTTATTATTAAAAGGTCTACATACTTAATCTAAAGCTCCTAAAGCACATACCATTTGTCATTAATGCAAACATTTATGACAAGTAAAGTTCTACTGCTGGATTACTTTTCTTTTAAAAACTTGGAAAAGCAAAAATAACTTCAATAGAAACTTTAAGAGAATTTTTTATTGTTTAAAACATCATAAATGATTTAAAATTATCAAATATATCCAGAATTTTTTTTCACGACTGTACTGTGTACTAGTATAACAACAAATTTCAGTTATCCCTGCTAATCTTGTTGCAGAATACTCAAATACTCCCACAGCACTCGCTCACACTTAAAATTTACCCTTTACAACTTTCAGTTTTCCAGAGGAAGGAATAGTCTTACTTATCATTGTATATGGAATTGAATTAGGCAAAACACCCACAACAGGCACTGAGTAAATGTGGTGAACTGGGGGAGCGGCCTCAAACCGCAAATGTTGTTTTCCTAGGAAGAGATGCAAGAGACTAGGCATACCTGTCACATGGAAGTTTTCCAGAATGACCAAAAATTTAGTGTTCAATACAAGAAAAGCTGGACTCCACCCCCTCCCCGCCCCTACCTACAGAACCATTATCTCCTTACTGGTCTGCCTCACAGCAGAGTCTCATCTGTCTACTTACTTCCCATCTTCCTTCTAATGTGAATGACACCATTCCCCTCCCTTTTCAAAAGGGACAGGTATAAAAACAGTTGAAGATAACGAGATTTACCCTCTCTCATAGAGGAATCCCAAATGAAGCCTAATATTCCACCAATGAACTAAAAGAAATACCTTGTTAAGTAACAGCTGAGGGTTATTTACTCATGTGTTATAGTATATTAACATTCTTAACTAGGATCCTTCGAGTATACGGAAGCTTTGATGAATGTGTGTAATTATTCAAGACCTAAGACTAAATAATGAAACACTTCCCCAGGAGAAAGGCTTCAGTAAAACTATGACATCATACTAAAAGAGGAAAAAATAACTTGGGAATGGCTAAAAATTAGGCAGGTGGGAGGAAAGAATAAAAACAGATTCAACAAAAATTTCATTTCAAAGTTTGTATTTCTGCTAGGATCATTCTTACATTTTTTAATTAAAAAAGATCAGGTTTGTCTCATCATTCTCTTATCTCTCAAAACCAAGACAAAAGATGAGGAAATAATTTAAAAAGCCAATGTCCTAAATCTGAACTAGTAAATAAATGAATCTAAAAAATAAGAGCGACCATAAAACTATTTATTTAGAGAGTATATTTTAGGGACAACTACATATATGCACAGCTGAGTGAAAATGGTACTTAATCAAGTAAGAGAATGATAGAAACAGATGCTCACACCCTACCTAGTATTCTTTTAAACAAATTAAAAATAATTTAAGGCTATCAAGTTTTTTAGCTTTAAAAGTACTATCAATACTCTTAGCTCCTAATTCCTCCTTAACATTAATACTTACAGTTGGAGCAGGAGCCATAATACTCATTGGTACAGGGATCATCGGGGTTCCTAAGGAAAGAGCATGATGAGTTGTATGTGAACACACCATTATATATGGCTGTATTCTCTATCAACTGCATGCCACACGTGCAAGTACTCTCAGTCACAGTTCATTGTAGGTGGAAAAATGTACGACTAATGAGATATTGATGAATGCCTTCTTTTCGAAAGCAATGTGGCATCAGGTCAACCTGTATAAACTTACATACAAAAAACGATTCTAAAAGCAAAAAGGCTAACACAACATGCTTTTGCCTTAAGGAGGATAAAATTCTAGACATTGATTCATGTTCATCGAGTTCAGTACATCCTCAAAATCAGCAACTCTCACAAACACAAATTCACTTATGGGTTAACAAATACTAATGAAAAATCCTTTGAAAGTTTCTTAACTATCAAGTGAGAAGTTAATCTGCAAACATAGGAAGAATGTTATTCCTGGTTCTTCAATAAAAACAAAGATCAGTAATCTCAGTCACCATCAAATAGAAAAATCTCATAAGCTGCTGCTCTGAGGGTTTAAGAGCTGTCAATGGGCTATCTACTATTGACAACTAAATTTTTGTTTTCAACTGCGGTGCTTACTCATCAATAGCCACTGCATTCAGAGTCCTTGTGCAGACAAGTAATAAAGAAATCTTACCTTTGAGAACCAAGAAAAAGGTTGCAATGAGGGCAGAATGTGTCTATTTTTCCAATATAACTTTTAAAATGCTTCTAAATATAGCACAAGAAGTTCTGAAATTGCTCCTCAGTTCAAACTTAGCATCAATTTAAGATAATTATCCACCTAAGATTGGTAATAAATTCTTAAATATCTACCATTACCCGTTTATTTTCCAATATAACTTACTCAAAGGAACTTCACGGTTTTCTAAAAGATAAAAATCAAGATTGTGCCCTTGCTGGTGTGACTCACTAGACTGAGTGCCAGCCTGCAAAACGAAGGTCATGGGTTCAATTTCCAGTCATGGCACACACCTGGGTTGCAGGACAATGCACCATGCATTTTTCCCCCTTTCTCCCTCCCTTCCCCTCTCTCTAAAAATGAGTAAGTAAAATATTTTTTAAAATCAAGATAGCTATTGATTAGACTACATAAGATTGTACAAAAACAGGGAAAAAACCCTTAAGGTTCCAAAGTAAACAGGTTCAATTCTTCAGTTCTACCACTATAGACATATAACCCTGGGCAAGGTCCTTAACCTCAGCTTTAGATTCCTCAGTTCTACTGAGGTGATTATTTCCTCAGAGTGTATGAGAGATTATCTGAGATCATTTGTGGGGCACTTAAATACAGTAGTTGCTCAAAATTACTATTAATCAGTTCATATCTAATTTTTCAGTTTTAACTTTGAAAAATATCAAACAAGTCCTGCTTAGTGTAGTTCAGTGGATTGAGCATGGCCCTAACAAACCAAAGAATTGTGGTTCGATTCCCAGTCAGGGCACATGCCTGGGTTGCAGGCCAGTTCCCAGCAGGGGACACACAAGAGGCAACCATACATTGATATTTCAATCCCTCTCTCCTTCCCTTCCCCTCTAAAGATAAATAAAATCTTAAAAAACAAAACAAAACAAAACACACCAGACACACACACCCTTGTTTATTACTGCAATCTATGTGGCTGGTGCCCTTGACCATTCAGAGAAGACAAATTGGAAAAAATTTTCCTTTTTCAAGTTACTAAAAGTTTAACTGTACATTTCTTACCTCAACATGCAGTGTAGAAATTACATTAAAAATTATACTGCTACCATTATAAAAATCTACACATGCTAGAGTGAAAAAACGCATAGTGCACAAAATGTGAACAGAGTAATACTAGTCGAGTGTCTAAAAAAAGAGACATGGGAAGGAATAAATACACTGGGATATGCAGAACGTATCTCTAGAGAGCTACACTCTAGAGGTTCATAAGAAAGTCTATCTTTGGGGAAGGAAATTCAGGAACTGTGGGGGGGAACTTCCTTTCCTATACACATACATTACATTTTACAAAAAAATTATGGTTGTTCTTCAACTTTATTTTCCAATTTAATGTACAAGATAACCACACACATTATTATCTCACTTAAGAATTCAATTAATTGCACCTATAAGCCAAGTCAAGGAAATTATACATTGCATAGGTACTGTGGTCTCCAAATATTACACTAGTTTAGCATACATACCATTTCACTTTTTTACCTTTTAAAATATTGACTCAGCACACAGAATACAAGTAGTGAATGAGCTGCAACTAAAATCTGATCTATCAACCAACTATGCTTCCCTGGAAAGAAATACTGTATGCTGTTGCAAACAGAATCAGAATTAACAGCATTACCACTCTACGAACTAATGCCCACACTACTATGGCACTGACAAAACCAGGCAAGAACACTGAAAAATCTGGACTTCCGGCCAAGATGGGGGCACAGGTGGAAACTCTGTGCCTCCTCACACAACCAAGCTTAAAGACAACAAAGTTTTAGTAACAAAAACACAACCAAAACACAGAAAATTGAACTATACGGAAGCCTGACAACAATGAACGATTCAGCCAGACCGGTAAGAGGAGCGGAGTGAGCAGCTGCTGGAGCGGGGTTGCACAGGAAAGATCGGCTGGACCGATCCAGGCGCGCAGGCGGTGGTTGGCAGATTCCAGGTGTGGGGTTGCAGCAGCAGACCCAGTGAGGGCACAAGGCTATAGGCTGACCATGGTCACACATTTGCGTGCAGATAAACCAGGGAAAGGAGGGAGCAGTGAAACAGACCGAACAGGCCCCAAGAGCCCCAGTGACTTGGGGGAAGCAGCAGAGGGGTCTGCCATTGCCCCTCTTTGACCCCACCCCAACATACAGCATCACAACCCAGCAACCTGGGTTGCCCCGCATGGTGAACACCCAAGGTTCCACCCCTCATACATAAGGGGCGCCAACAGACCAAAATATTATGGCTCAAGAACAACAGCTCAAAGCCCCAGAGCCAATACTTCTAAGTGACCAAGAGATAGCCAACCTCTCAGATGCACAGTTCAAAACACTGGTGATCAGGATGCTCACAGAACTGGTTGATTATAGTCACAAATTAGAGGAACATATGAAGGCTAAACTAATTGAAATGAAGGGAAATGCACAGGAAACCAATAGTCATGGAAAGGAAACTGGGACTCAGATCAAGGGGGTGGACCAGAAGGAAGAAAAAAAGTGGACCAAACAGAAAATCATGAAGAAACAAGAATTCAACAAAATGAGGAGAGGCTTAGAAACCTCCAGGACATCTTTAAACGCTCCAACATCCGAATTATAGGGGTACCAGAAGGGGAAGAGGAAGAGCAACAAGTAGAAAACTTATTTGAACAAATAATAAAGGAGAACTTCCCCAGCTTGGCAAAGGAAATAGACTTCCAGGGAGTCCAAGATGCTCAGAGAGTCCCAAAGAAGGTGGACCCAAGAAGGAACACACCAAGGCACATCATAATTACATTAGCTAAGATTAAAATGAAAGAGAGAATTCTAGAAGCAGCAAGAGATAAGGGGTCAGTCACCTACAAAGGAGTGCCCAACAGACTGTCAGCAGATTTCTCAAAAGAGACCTTACAGGGAAGAAGGGGCTGGAAAGAAGTATTCCAAGTCATGAAATCCAAAGACCTACAGCCAAGATTGCTCTATCCAGCAAAGCTTTCATTTAGAATGGAAGGGCAGATAAAGTGCTTCTCAGATAAGGTCAAATTCAAGGGGTTCATCATCACCAAGCCCTTATGTTATGAAATATTAAAGGGACTTAGCTAAGAAAAAGAAGACAAAAATATGAACAGTGAAAGGACAGCAAACTCACAGTTATTAACAACCACACCTAAAACAAAAGCAAACTAAGAGAACAGCTAGATCGGGAGTGGAACCATAGAAATGGAGATCACATGGAGGGTTAGCAACAGGGGAGTGAGAGGAGAAGGGGGGGAGAAGGTACAGAGAATAAGTATCATAGACGGTAGTAGAAATAGACAGGGGGTAAGGCAACAATAGTATGGGAAATACAGAATCTAAAGAACTTGAGACACATGGACAGAAACTAAAGGGGGGAATGGTGGGGGAGGGGGTGTGGAGGGTGGAGGGTAATGAAGGGGAGAAATAGGACAATTGTAATGGCATAATCAATAAAACATATTTAAAAAAATAAAAAGAATTCACAAAGAGAAAAAAAAGAACACTGAAAATCTGGTTTGGCAGTGCTGATTCATCTTAACAAATCAGGGAGTAGCCTGATTTGTTAGATGTCTAGGGACATCACATTTCCAAAATGATGTTACAGGCATCTTTACTAACACAGTCACATACATACCATCTTCCTAACATAAATAATGCAAAAATAAAAGTATGGGTTAAAACAACAGTACTCACAAAATTACCTGGAGGTACAGGTGGAGGAAAGCCAGGAAACTGTGGGGGTGGGATCCCTGGTGGGAGTGCTGGGATTCCCATTGGAGGGCGATTCAAATGAGGGGGGAAAGACATTCTTACTGCAGCCGTCTAAAAAAAGAAATCATGACAAATCATTTTATTTGAAAACTCTACAATTCAATATGCCTGGTTTGTTGGCCTTCATGTTTAGAGTATCTGCAAAATTCTAAAGTTTTCTTACCCAAAGGAGTTGGCAAAGACCCTCTTTTCTCTGTCTGTCCATTGAGAATTTTTAAAACTTAGATCTTTTCTAAAATAAGTTCCCAAAATGTACACGATCTAAATTCAGGATAGACTCCTACAATCATATGGGAATACATATAAAGGAAGAAAAAAATTTTGAGGTTCAGTTAATATCCAAAAATTAAATACCAAATATCAATGAATCTTTTCAAACCAAATTCAGATTCCGGGAAGATTTCTAAGTTACTTTTAAAAATTGTTCTGATGCATCCATTTTTAAAATACCTATTAGCACCTTTCTGAAAACTAATTTACAAAATTACATAGTATGTATTGATTCAGTGTTGGCCAGTTCCTCAACTACAAACCTGGGCAATGAATGTGGAGATGGGGGAATCTCCTGACCTCAGGTCAGAGAGTAACCAACCATTCAAATATAAAGAGAAAAATAAAACTTATAACAATGAGGAAAAAAGTCATAGACTCCATGGGTAGCTCAGTCAGTTGGAGCATCCTCCCAATATGCCAAAGTTGTAGGTTCAATCTCAGGTCAGGACACATACAAGAAGTAACCAATGAATGCATAATTAAGTAGAACAACAAATCAATCTTTTTCTCTCCTTCATTCTCCTAAAAGTCAATATTTTTAAATGTCATAATTTTTCTTTTGTCCTCCTTTTTTATAGTCAGGAGAGCAGGAGGTGGCATATGAGGACGGAGCCAGTGTCTGGCCCAGGCCAAGCACCTGCTCAAAGGTAGCCAGAGGTCCCCCTGAAAAGGGGGATACATAAGTCATATTTTTCCTAAACATAAAAGCAACCCTCTTAGCCATTCTTGAATGAAATGTAATAAACAAGTGAATGAATGAATGAAATTCAAGAATCAGATGTTAGCATTTGATTTATCTTTTCTTTTTCATTTTGAAATGTAAAGCTCTTTTTAAAGTTGACATACAGTAATCAGATGCTAGCATTTGATTTTTAAAAACACAACATAGTTCTGGCTGGTGTAGCTCAATGGAATGAGTGCCAGCCTGCTAACTGAAGAGTCGCCAGTTTGGTTCTGGTCAGGGCACATGCCTGGATTGCAGGCCAGGTCCCCGGTCGGGGGCGTGTGAGAGGCAACTGATCCATGTATCTCTCACACCTTGAAGTTTCTCGCCCTCTCTTTCTCCCTCCGTTCTCCTCTCTATAAAAGTGAACAAATAAAATCTTAAAAGAAAGAAAAACACAAGAACACATTGAATTGTTTCATCTGGTTTGTGATATCACTATTCAATAATTTAGCAGGGGTGTCCAACCTTTTGGTGTCCCTGGGCCACACAGTAAACACAGTGCTCACAAAACAATCTCATAAAATGTTTTAGTTTACGGTTTTTGTGTTGGGCCACATTCAGAGCCATCATGGAGGGCATGTGACCTGCGGCTGGGGCAGTGGGGGGTGCCATGGGTTAGACACCCCTGCTTAAAGAAACGTATTTTTCACTTTTAGTTAAAGGAATACTTAAATATCTAAGACTTTTCCTCCCCTGAAATTTTATGTTCTCCTCAACATATTCAACTATCCATATCTATCTGAAAAAGTAGAAAAATAGCCCTGGCTGGCGTAGCTCAGTGGATTGCGCACTGGCCTGTGAACCAAAGGATCGAGGTTCACTTCCCAGTCAGGGTAGATGCCTGGGTTGCAGACCAGTTCCCAGCAGGGGACCCATGAGAGGCAACCGTACACTGATATTTCTCTCCCTCTCTCCTTCCCTTCCCCATTAAAGATTTTTTTTTAAAAAGCAGAAAATATTAGGATGTCCTAGGTGGATTCCATGCACCAATTTTAAAAAGCAACCAGAAAAAGTGGGTTATTTATTATCAGTGACGCCACCAAAGGCAGCAACCTGACCAACAGCATCTATTCTGTTGGACACTAGGATAAATTCCCCACCTATGTGCTGTAATTGAAGGAGTTTGAGTTGTCAGAAGCTTTAAAAAAATGTTTGTCTCTACTATTTTCTTTTATTATACGTTGTTTTACTCACCCTTCAGAAGAGGGAAGATAAAAAGTGCATGTCTTCCACTTTCTCGCCCCTAAATCCCAACAGTTTGGTATATATCGTTGTATTCTTCTAAATATCTTTCTATATACAAACTAATATACAATCACTTGTGTTTTTCTGCAAACAATATAATCATACTACATTGTTATGTGCATTTCTCCCTCTTTATTAACATAAAGAGGTCAGTTCATAAAGTTCTAGTCCATTCTTTGTAAGGCAGTAAACTATTATAATACAGACATACAATAATTATTCAATCAACATTAATGTTGGCTCTACATTTTACCTCTTACAAATAATGTTGAACATGACAAATTGGACATGTAACTATGTACCTGTGCAACTGCATAATACAGATTATTACTGTCTGCACCCACACATTATCTCCAACTCATCCTCTGGAACTAGAGTACCAACTTATACTCCCACCACTAGTATATGGGTATGCCCTTTCCTTCAACCTTCACCAGTGCTAGAGGAAATCAGTGTTTAGATTATAAGGACCTGATAGGTAAAACAATACTCTCCTTTCAGTTTGTATTTCCTTTATCTTTTTAGCTGTTTATTAGACACTTCTTTGCAAGTCTTAGAGAAGCACGTGCTCACAGCTAGCGTATTTTGCCATGTATAACGTGCTCCCATGTATAATGCACACCTGCGTGGGCGTTATACACAGGATTATTACACCCACTGTGTATAATCATTACACCCATGTGTAATGCTCACTCATCCTTCTTTCTCCCTCAAAAATTTGGGCCAAAAGAGTGTGCATTATACATGGCAAAATACAGTAGTTTTCCTCAGATTGTTCTTTTGATTTAATTATTTATTTAAAATATTCTATAAAATCTAAACTTCAATTTCAGCAAATACAATACACTTAAAATATCTGGAAGGTTTTACAACTAAAATAAATTCCTAGCATCATTTCATATACTTAGCTAATAAAACACTGGAAGTGCTTTAAAATAGTAAGTAGGTATCAGCATAAATTAAAAAAGGAAAAATACACTAATTTAAAGTTATAAATGTGTTGTATTGCTACATAATCTATCTGTAATGCTTCTGTCCAAAAGTAAAAACAAATATTCTATAAGGCAAGAGCATATCTCCTTTTAAAACAGAGGGCTACTGTCCTACTTACAGAAGCTCCTGTATTATAATACTCTTATCTCAGCACTTTTCCTAGGAGGGCAGTTGGTATTAATGCCTGTTGAATAAATGAATGAATCAGTAAACAAATAAACTCTGAGGACCTCATTAAACCAATTTATAAAGAAGCCCCCATGTGCCAGGTATGATGTTAACAATGACCAGTGCTTAGCCTCACAACAGTTACAAAGATTGGGCCATGAATTCATCTTCAGAATCCCTTTTCCCCAAGTATTAGATAAAAACAGTATTTTTTCTGTAAAACCTCAGTTCTTGGTATTTAAACACTATTTCACGGCTTTTAAATGTATAATTCATTCTGTAAAGAGTTAACCACATTATGTTTAATTTTCGTTTATGCCAATATGCCCATTCCATTCAGTTCTAATTTTTCTATGAAAAAAATTTCCCTTTTACCTCAAATTGTTCAAAACTTGCTTGCTCATAGGCTGAACTTCAAAGGTAGAGGTAATCTTAATAAGATAATGGCTTTTATACAAATTCAAAAACAAACATTTCTGGTAATCTCTGATATTATTCATTTTAAACATCCTAAAATGAGAGTCTCAACCACTTACCTCAACATAGTTTGTTGGTTTTGTTTTTTTTTAGTTCCTCAGCAGAGGACATGTACATTGATTTTAGAGTAAGGGGAAGGGAGGAAGGGGGAGAGAGAGGGAGAGAAACATCTATATGAGACAGAAACATCAGCTACCTCTCCTATGCTCCCCAACCAGGGACCAAAGCCACAATGGTTGGTTTTTTAAAAAATATATATATGTTACTTACTTTCAGAAAGGGGAAGAGAAGGAGAAAGAGAGGGAGAAAAACATCACCATGTGGTTGCCCCTCATGCACACCCTACTGGGGATGCAACCTGGCCCACAACCCAGGCATGTGCCCTGACTGGGAATTGAACCAGCGACCCTTCGGTTTGCAGGCGGGCACTCAACCCACTGACCTACACCAGCCAGGGCTGATCTTTTGTTTTAAGGGAAGATGCTCCAACCTAGCCACATCTCCAGGACTCAACATAAAGTTTCATATATTTTGACATATGTGAAAATGATTAAGAATAAGCTTTTATAACCATAAATAAAGTTTATCAGGCTTTACCTACAGTTGATAATTGCAATCCTCTAACTTGACTATTACTTTCTAAATTGAAGTTGAGAAGAGAGCTAGGAATGCTTTACTTTAAATACAGTAGTCAGGCCTTTCCAAGGTGACATTTGAACAAAGACTTGAACAAGGCTGAGGTAGGAAGCCCTCTTAAGCCCTCTGGGAGCCACAGCTTTCCAAGCAAAGAAAACAGCAAATACAAAGAGCCAGAGGTGGACACGGAGGGTTCACAAAAGGAAAAGCAAGGCCAACAGCTGGGGCAGAGTATACAAGGGAAGTCAGAAATAAATGCTGAGTATTTGTGGGCCACTGTGAAGATTTTGGAAAATATTAAAAGGTTGTTTTTCATTTTTTTTAGTTGACTTATATTTTAAGTATTTGTGGTCACCGTGTTAAGGTAAGACTGGTGAACAAGGGTTGAAACAAAATACTACTCCAGCCCTGGCTGGGTGGTTCTGTTGGAGCACAGTCCCACACACCAAAAGGTTATAGGTTGGATTTCCAGTCAGGGCACATACCTTGGCTGCAGGTTCAATCCACAGAAGGGGTATGTATGGGAGGCAACCAACTGATGTTTCTCTCTCACATCGATGTCTCTCTCTTCCTTGCTCTCTCTCTAAAATTATAAACATACCCTCAGGTGATTAAAACAGAAAAAACGGTACTGCAATAATCCAGATGAGAGAGGGTGGTCTGGAACAGGTGGCATGGTGAAAGTGGTAACAAGTTGTTAGATTCTGGATATAATATGAAGGTAGCCAACTGCTAAGCGAATGTGTGTGGGATTTAAGAAAAAGAGATGGAGAGGTTATTTTTATTAGACTGAAAAGATTTAAATAGCATTTTAAAATTACTTGAATAGTTGTGCTTCACTTTCAGAAGGTTCAAAGCATTTTTACCTAGTAAGTATTAAAAACAAAAAACAAGAACCTATGATGGACATGTTCTGTATCTCTAGTGTGGCAATGGTCATACAGGTTTATGCATCTTTCAAAATTCACTGAAATTAGAATGGGTGCATTTTACTCTAAGCAAATGTTATCTCAACAAATTTGGTCTCCCCTCTGCAACAAAACCCCCAACACATTTCTAGGTAAGATTTATCTCTACCACTCAACATATGCATGTATTCTGCTTCTTTTTCACTATACTCTTTTAAACCGTTTTTCCCCCTGCATTCCTGAGAATACCATTAATGCTTATATGCATTCCCCTCTCCCTGCAGATTTATCCTGATAAAAACAAAATATTTTCACCAGGGACATATTTACAGTCTAGCCCCATCAGGATACCCTGTGATAAATTTCTGACATAGTAAAAAAAGCAAATGAACCAACAGACTCTCCTTAGCAAATACTCCTATGCAACTTTTTCATTCACTCAATAAATTTACAGCTCCAATTATGTGTCAGGTTCTTTTCTAAGTATGACTTTACTAGTTCTGAAAGAGCAAATTTTAAGTTACGTACTTATTTAGCCAGTCTGATGGTCCCACAATGCATATAAAGAACTAGTGTAGCACGCACCATTTCCTGGCCTGCTGTATAACGGGTTGAGACACAGTGGACTGACAGAACCGCCCCAGCCTAACCAAAGCAAGCCCCTCAAAACATCATTTCTCACACTGAATTTCCAGACCTGGAGTCTTCAGAAACTATTCCCGGGAAACAGTGTTCTATGTCCAAAGAAGAATGGGAAATGCTTAACCAACATTTTCTTTCACAGAAAAGCTTTTCATATATAAGTCTTTTGAGTCTCCCAAAAGGGAGCTGATCATTTGCTGAGATTTCCACTCTGCTGTTTATAAACAGGAAAGAGGGATCCTTTGGGGCAATGGTTGCACAACTCTGCTTGTTTACTAAAAGTCATTTCATTGTAAGTTTACAATGACTAAATTTTATGTTGATTACACTTTAATAAAGCTACTATTTAAAAAAGCAATACTAATTTAGGATATTTCAGGCAAAATAGGATCTGCAGATTAGATAACACTGCATCAATATTAATTTCCTGATTCTGAACATTGTACTATTGTTAAATAAAACAATGTCCTTGTTTTTAGGAAATACATGTTTAGGGGTTAAGGAACACCACATATACAACTTAGCAGCAAAATATTTCAGAAGAAACATATAGAGAAAAAGGGGAGAGGATAAAGCAAATGGCTGAATTGTTAACAGTTGTGTAATTTAGGTGAAAGATATATGAGAATTCTTAGTACGACTCTTGTGATCTTATTTGAAGTTTGAAATTATGTCAAAATAAAGTTTAAAAAAGCAATGTCATTAATTCTGGTAAGTGGAAACGATTTTTATTTTCAAATTTAAAAAGTAGGAAAAAAGCTACTCAAAATCTTTGAGTAATCACAATCACGGTGACTGACAGTGGCGGTGTCAACGACTATAGAGAGGTTCAAAAAGTACACGGAATGTTCTTGTAAGACCTTAAAAGATGCAGTGATTACTTCTGCTGCCAAAGTTTCAATACAGTTAACATTTTCCCCTAAATCATGTATAATCAAGAAAAACATATAGCTAGTTTGTCTATGGACAAGAAAGTGTTTGAAAATCCCAAACTTATATTAGATCTTAAGTAGTTAGCCAAAGTTAAAATGAACTTATTTTTTAAATATATTAAAAGCCTTAACACAAAGGAATAAAAAGATAGTACACCACAAAATAAACTTAAGTCAAACTACCATTAATACATGGTGCCTATATGCAACAGCAAGACCATTTTCTTCCTAAGAGTGTTCTAATTCTCTACCTTAAAAAAAAAAAAAAAAGGACAAGAAAGAAATCTGCTCTGGTGACCAAAAAAAGGAAATTAGTGACCCCAAGGTGAATTACTTAATAAAAACAGCAACTAACATTAGTATTTACTTTCATTTACAAAAGCCTTCGAAATATATTATTCTCAATCTCCCAAATTACCTTGTGCAGATACACTTATGGTCCTTTCACAGATGGAAAAGCTAACTCGTCCAAGGGAACACAATGAGTGGCTGGGGACCCCAAGGTCCCCACCATCCTCTAATTACCAATCCGAGGGCTGTTTTCACTGTGTCACAGTGCCTTTTTCTGGTAATAACATGCCAATGAGAAATTTCATGTTAAGAATTAACTTTGACTTTAAAAGTTAAAGTTTTAGTCTATTCACTGTCTATTCACATTACACTGAAAGAATGTTACAATCAGAGTTAGGTTCTTGTATATCACTGAAAAGTGTTAAATAACGCCACCAGTTAATACGGACTAAACACTATGCTATCTGGGTAATGCACTAAAAATTTTACATGTATTTTTTTTCATGTAATTCCAATCCCAATAACCTAAAAGGAGAATTCTATTACAATCCTTACTTTACAGATGTGGGCAACAAAGGATCTAAGAAAAGTTAAAATGACAATAGTACAGTATCTACTTGAATCATGTTTAACTGATGACCAGCCAAATGCCTCTCTAGGCTGAATATTTTTGGAAACAATCTTTTAAAAATTAAATCTCCCAAGACAATATAAAAGCTGTTTATATACTACTGCTAACTATGTAATTCACAGTACTTCACACTATTAGTGGTCCGGTGCAAAAGTTCAATCTCTTCCCTCCTTTTGGTCCGCTCCATGCTGCCCAGTTATCAAATTGGCTTTTCCATGGCAATATAAATCCGTATTACATAACTTCAAAATAATCTTCATACTCCTAGATCTATTTCGAAAATCGTATTTAAAAAGCAGTACTGAAGACCAAAGAAGGAGGAGAAAGAAATAATACATTTTATGTGGAGCTTGGTCATCTCCTAGAATGAATGGAGATAGTTTACTGCAACCTCCAATGGAGAAAGGGGCAGGCTCACAATACTCACCACAATCTTAGACCAGCAAACCGGGGGGAGGGGGGATGCTAAAAGAGGTGGGCATTAGCTAAATTTGGGGGGCGGAGAGGGGCGGCAGGTCACTCAGGGGAGGGCTCTAAAAGACCAAAGAGGAAGGGGAAGAAATCCGTTGGTGGCCGGCGCCTCTCTAGAAAGGGTGAGTGCTGGCTGTCTTCTGGGCAGAGCCTGGGCCAAGCGAGTCCTAGGCCCGGGAAGTCCGCCTCCGGGCTCCGTGGGCTCGGGTTAGAAAGGGGCCCCCGAGAACGGCTGCCCAAAGGCAGACCGATCGTTTTGTGGCAAGCGTGGACCTCAGAAGGAGCCCACGGGATTCACTGCGACCGACCGTGAAACGAAAAGGGAAAGTGGGCGACAATGCAAGAAGGAAAGCACTGGCAGTGAGTAGGTCCGGCCTCCACGGGCTCCTCCCGGGCCCACTGGTTTCCGAGACCTTCGAGAAATGAAGAAACCCAAGCCTCGTGCCCGGCCCCTCCCCTCCCCCACCCAGCCCCCCTCTTTACCCCAGTCCCACCCCGGCCCTTTCGGAGCCTCCCCGGCTTTTCCTTCCTCCCGCAGCCGAGGTACCCGGTTTCCACAAACGTTCACAGGGGTGAACTCACCCGCCGCTGAGGAAACGGCACGGTCTTCGAGGCCTTCTGGGCTCCGGGTTACGAGGCGAATCCACCGGCTCGAGGTTTCTGCGCGCCGCTCGCCGGGACCCCGGTTCGAAAGCGACTGCTCGCAAAGGCCGCAACGCAAACACTGCCGCGCTGCGCGGGGAGCTTCTGGAGGTCTTCCTCTAGCCCGGCGTGCACTGCGGCCCCGGGAGTGGAGAGCAGCACCATAGAGAAGAACGCATATAGAGCGCCTTCCCGGTTGGCTCTCAGTCACCACGCCCCGGCGAATAACCATAGAGAAGGAGAGCCTAGTGGGGACAAGAACGACTCTAGCGGTAAATTACGACCCACTCTGCCATTTTTGATTGGAGCTGATTGAATCTTGTGACTGCGCGACGCCATCTTGAGGTCAAGATTTTGGCTGGGCACTACGTGGGGGTTAGAGCTTGCCTCACTTTTTGTAGTTTGTTTCTAGGGTTAGTTCAGTATTGCAGGTTCAATGGCTTGTTAGCTGCGCCCCCGCCCAGCACCTCAGTAGGAACCCCAAAGGGCGATCTTTTTCTAGAAACCTACTGTTGATACCCGGAGAACTGGACGTGTGGGTTTTTGTTTTTTGGTGTTTTAAGAGCACACACACAAAAGCTTATGCTCACCAGTAGGGCCAAAAGAGATAGCTAAGTGTTTGAAATACCTAAATCGACCTATTAAAAACCCTTAACACAGTTTTCATTCTGTAATGTAAACATGCTAAAAAGAACTTTGCTAGTTAAATTAATAGACACTAATTGCGGATGATTAGATTATCCAATATGTACTTAATGGTCAATGTCTACTTTTACCGACTTTTTCCCCCCAACTGCTTGGTTTTAAGAAGGCTTATAATTTATTCAATATGAAGTTATTGTATTCATAAATGACTGGTGCTGGGCTAAGTACTAGGAGTGTGGTAAATGGGAGTGAGATTTTATTACTATCTGGAGATTACGATATAAAATTGAAACATACCTAAACAGTTCGTATCTGCGTTTCCTATTCTACTCTATAGCACAAATCACCATCTACTGTACTATATATTCTTATTTTATGGTCTGTCTGCCCCTACCCCACTAGAATGTAAGGTTAAGGGATACAGAAATTGTTGCATCCTCATTGCGTAGAACGGATGCCCAGTAAATATTTGTTGAATAAAAGAAATGATTACACGTGATGAGTACCAACAGAAAACAACATGCGGTGGGAAACCATCTATAAAATATACGCCTACCTGTATTTCGGCTTGCTGCATTTCCTTACCATTGAGGTGTGCTAATAACACCTACCCTACCATATTTTGCTGCATAATATGTGTACCCACATTTTGGGCCTAAACTTTTAGGAAAAAATATATTTTTGTTTTTCATTTTTAATTCAAATTTTATTTATATTTAGAAACAAAACCGATTATCATATTTCAGGGCATTATTTTGCATATGGATATTGTTATTGCTTTCTACAGTTATATTTTTAAAGCATGAGCATAAAGAATTAAAAATATTTATCTAGATACAGAATTAGTACTACTCACGTATAACGCACATCCTTATTTTTCCCTCAAAAAATTGGGCAAAAAAGTATATATTATACATGGCAAAATACTTCCCAGAACTATTACAAGAACTAAATTAACTAATATATGTGAAAATACTTTGTTCAGTAAAGTGCTAGTCAAATGCTAGTTATTTTTGCAAATGAAAAGAGCAATTTGTACCTTTTTTTTCACCACCAGAGGCATACAACACAAATTCTCTCAGGTTATTCTGTATCCCTTTGTGTGGTTAGAAACCCTGTACCCAAATCCATGTATTACTTAAAACTACAACAATTTTTAAAAAGACTTAAAATAAAATAAAACCTATCCCTGGCTGGTGTGGCTCAGTTGGTTGAGTGTCATTCTGCAAACCAGTAAATTTGCTGGTTCCATTTCTGGGCAGGGCACATGCCTGCCTTGTGGGTTCAATCCCTAGTCCAGGCATGTGTAGGAGATTGTAGATTGATGTTGCTCTCCCTCTCTTTCTCCCTCCTTTCTCCTCTCTATGAGAATAAATAAAATTAAAAGAAAAAGAAAATGAAATGGGCTCAGGAAACAAGTTACAGAGGCAAAAGAAGGGCCCTTGGAGCTTAGGGGAGAGAGAGAGGCAAGGAAAATGTGCCTGGGGGACAGGGGTGGCGAATGGCAGGCAGGTGCTCCAGAGAGGGAGCCCCACTGGGTCCTCCATCCTAAGGGTGTTATCTGGAGGTCTCAGGGGAGGATCCCAGTAGAAAATTTATCAGCTTTCCAAGCGTGTCCTTTCAGGATTGTGGTCTCTACTGATTCTCTACTGATTGGTTGATGCCAGCACAAGGGGTCATTAGTCAGTGCAGCCAGTCCTGATGTCAGCCATGACTTCGCTTGTCTGGTGTTGCTGCTTTTCTGGGCCTGGAACTGAGAGACAACTGAGGCCCAGATGTATTTTATGGGATTCAGAACGTCACTGTCCTGGGGGCTTAATGCCTAAGGGCTATTCTCTGGCTCCCTTGTTTATTCCCCTTTAAGGGGGTCTAACCTGCATGACTAGCAACATGCCTGGGGAGAAAAGATCAGGGGAAGGTCCCAGCCACATGCCCACCAATATGAAAAAGGTCAGGGGATCTAAATTGCATGACCAGCACTATACTAGTGGAGGAAAGATAAATTTGAGAGCTAGGTTCCTGGTTTTCCCAATTGCTAGTCTCCTGGGGCTTTCCTCCCTAGCGACCTTCCGTACCTTGCCCATTGTCCCTGCTCTGCTGATGTCTGTCTAACTGCCTACCACAGATTTAGCCATTTCTAAAGTCAGATATGCTTCTAGGCTTCTCGGTATATAACCCAATAAATTCCTTTTTCTAAATAAGTTTGAATTGAGTGTGAAAAACGGGCAATTTTCTCATGCTGTGGGGAGGAGCTCTATGGGGACTAAATGGTAATGAAAAAATGTAATAAAGATTGTATATTTATTTATTTACTTATTTATTTTTGGAGAGAGAGGAAGAGAGAGAGAAATAGAGGGAGAGATACATCAACAAGTGGTTGCCTTTCACATGCACCCTACTAGAAGCCTGGCCCGAAACCCAGGCATGTGCCCCGACAGGAAATGGAACCAGTGACCCTTTGGTTCACAGGTTGGTGCTCAATCCACTGAGCCACACCAGCCAGGGCAAGATTATATATTTTTAAAGAAATAAAAGATTAGCCCTGGCTGGTGTAGCTCAATGGATTGAGCATGAGCTATGAACCAAAGGGTCTCTGGTTCAATTCCCAGTCATGGCACATACCTGGGTTGTGGGCCAGGTCCCCAGTAAGGGGTGCATGTTTTTCTCCCTCTCTCCTTCCCTTCCCCTCTCCCTAAAAATAAATAAATAAATAATTTTAAATTTTTCTCAAAAATCAGTTAATAAATAAAAGATTAAATATTAAAAAAATAAAATACATTTTATTTATTGTTTATTTTTTAATATATATTTTTTATTTAATTCTTGTTCAAGTACAGGTTTTTGTCTCATATTCCCAACCCTGCCCGCCCCCCATAAAAAAATACATTTTAAATGGGCAGTTTTCCTTATAAAATGATGAGTTATACTATGCTTTAGGCTCTAGAGAAGAGATACTCAAGTAGCTTTAAAAATGGAGAGTTTGTCAACCCTGGCTGGTGTAGCTCAGTGGATTGAGCGCAGGCCTGCAAACCAAAGGATTGTGGCTTGATTCCCAGTCAGGGCACATCCCTGAGTTGCAGGCCAGTTCCCAGTGGGGAATGCATGAGAGGCAACCATACACTGAAGTTTCTCTCTCTCTCTCCTTCCCTTCCCCTCTAAATATAAATAAATAAATTTTTTTAAAAAGTGGAGTGTTCGTCAAAATATAATGACAAAAATATACACAGTACTGGTAGAGGCACCTAGTCTAGCCTATGGATCTGGGGAAGTCAGGGAAGGCTTCTGGGAGGAAGTATTGTTCTGAGCTATATTTTAATCAGGACAAATGATGAATCATATATGGAAAATGCTCCCCTCCATCAGTAATCACAGAAAGGCTATACACAGTGCGATGTCACATTAAAACCATTTCACTAGTAAAAATTAAGTCTGTTAATACAAGGATGTAGAATAGGAACACTTAGGCATCGCTGGTAGAAGTACAACTGCTTTGGCATAACCTAGAAAAATAAAGCATGTGCTTTCCCTGTGATGGAGCAGTTTCACTCCTAATTTTATAGAGACATTTTTGCATATATACACCAGGACACACATTCGAGAATGTTTTTAAAAAGTTCATGGCACTATTGTTCATAAAGGAAAAAATACTACTGAAATATCTGACAAGAGAATAAACATATTTTTTAAAAGTCACATAATGAGCATTATATAAAAAGGGAGTGAATAAACTACAGTAATAAGATGTTGAGTGAAAAAAGCAAGTCAGAAATCTATATATTGAATGATACCATTATTATAAAGATAAGAAAACAGGCATAAGTAGCATAAAATACCCATGTGGTAAAACTATATTTTTTTAAAAACCAAAAGAATAATTAATTGAAAATCCAGGGTAGTCATTACCTCTTGGAGTTACTATTTCCCTTTTGGAGGATGAAACAGTGATGAGCCTGGAAAAGAACCCACAGGTTTGCTTCAGTGGTTTTGGTCATGTTCTAGTTCATAGATTCAGTGGTAAGGTTACTGTTTTTCATTTTATTATGCTTCATAATTTACATACACATCACATATATTTTCAATGTAGCAAATAGTATATATATTTTATTTTTTAAAAAGATTTATTTATTTTTTTAAACAGAGGAGAAGGGAGGGAGAAAGAGAGGGAGAGAAACATCGATGTGTGGTTGCCTCTCACACACCCCCATTTGGAGACATGGCCTGCAAACCAGGCATGTGCCCTGACTGGGAATCAAACTGGGGACCCCTTGGTTCGCAGGCCGATGCTCAATCCACTGAGCTCAATAAAAATAAATCCATTAATCCATTTATGGATTAATCCATTGATCCATTAATCCATTAAAAATAAATGCACAAATAGTATATTTATTTGAAATTAAAATAAAGTGTGCAGCCCTTGCCATTGTACCTCAGTTGGTTGCGCATTTTCCTGTNCCCCCATTTGGAGACATGGCCTGCAAACCAGGCATGTGCCCTGACTGGGAATCAAACTGGGGACCCCTTGGTTCGCAGGCCGATGCTCAATCCACTGAGCTCAATAAAAATAAATCCATTAATCCATTTATGGATTAATCCATTGATCCATTAATCCATTAAAAATAAATTCACAATCCATTTGTGCCCGGCCAGGGCACAAATAGTATATATATTTTAAATTAAAATAAAGTGGGCAGCCCTTGCCATTGTACCTCAGTTGGTTGCGCATTTTCCTGTAAACCAAAAGGTCGTGGGTACAATTCCTGATGAGGGCACATGGCTGGGTTGTGGGTTCAGTCCCTGGTTGGGGCTCATGCTAAGGGCAACTGATCAAAGTTTCTCTCTCGCATCCATATTTTTCTCCCTCTTATCCCTCTTTCTTCCTCCATTCTTCTCTCTTTAAAATAAATAAATATAAATTATGCAACCATAATCATATACCTATGGAAATGTATTATTTTATTTTGCTTTTTAAAATGTACATAAATGACATCAGTTATTCAATTTTTACTTATTAAAAGGCCTGGGGTTTCTTTTTTTTTAAGATTTTATTTATTTATCTTTAGAGGGGAAGGGAAGGAGAGAAGGAGGGAAATATCAATGTATGGTTGCTTCTTGTGAATCCCCTGCTGGGAGCTGGCCTGCAACCCAGGCATGTGCCCTGACTGGGATTCAAACCGCGATCGTGAGGTTCGCAGGCCCGTGTTCAATCCACTGAGCTACACCAGCCAGGTTTCATTTCGTAAGTTAAATCTATACATAGAAATCTACCTTATTTAGAAAACTGTCATTTAGAAAACTGTTCTACCTCATTTTATTTATTTTCTTAATGATTTTATTTATTTTAGATAGAAGGGAAGGGAAGGAGAGAGGGAGAGGAACATCAATGTGTAGTTGCCTCTAGCACACCCCTTATTGGGGACCTGACCTGCACCCTATGCATGTGTCCTAACTGGGAATCGAACCAATGACCCTTTGGTTCACAGGCTGGCACTCAATCCACTGAGTGACACCAGCCAGGTCTGTTCTACCTTATTTTAAAAGCTGCTACATTGTATTCCATAATAGGGTTGTGTCATGGTGTACGAACTAGAAAATTTTCCGAAGCAAGTAACAGACAACCCAACTGAAATGGGCTTAAGTGGTAAGGAATATATTAGCTCATCCAGGAGAAAGACTAGATAGGCTTCCCTTCAAAGTTGGGCTCATTAATTTTTTCAAAAACAAGGTCTTTCTTGCATTGCTTTTTTCCTCTCTCTCTGCTCTACCAATTACAATGTGCACATTATTCTAAGGCTGTGGCCGCTTATGGTCATATAGGATGACTATATTGAGCCTATATGTTTTTTAATATATTTTATTGATTATGCTATTACAGCTGTCCCATTCCCCCCTTCACTCCCCTCCACCCTGCACAGCCCTCCCACACATTCTCCCCTTTCGTTCATGTCCATGTGTCACAGTTCTTTAGATTCTGTATTTCCCATAGTATTCCTGCCCTCCCCGCTGTCTATTTTCTACCTACTGTCTGTGCTACTTATTCTCTGTACCTTCTCCCTCCTTCTCTCCTCCTCCCACTCCCGTTGCTAACCCTCCATGTGATCTCCATTTCTATGGTTCTGCTCCCGATCTAGCCGTCTGCTTAGTTTGCTTTTGTTTTAGGTGTGGTTGTTAATAACTGTGAGTTTGCTGTCCTTTCACTGTTCATATTTTTTATCTTCTTTTTCTTATATAAGTCCCTTTAGCATTTCATATAATAAGGGCTTGGTGATGATGAACTCCTTGAATTTGACCTTATCTGAGAAGCACTTTATCTGTCCTTCTATTCTAAATGAAAGTTTTGCTGGATAGAGCAATCTTGGATGTAGGTCTTTGAATTTCATGACTTGGAATACTTCTTTCCAGCCCCTTCTTGCCTGTAAAGTCTCTTTTGAGAAATCTGCTGACAGTCTGATTGGCACTCCTTTGCAGGTGACTGTCCCCTTATCTCTTGCTGCTTCTAGAATTCTCTCCATTTTAATCTTGGCTAATGTAATTATGATGTGCCTTGGTGTGTTCCTTCTTGGGTCCACCTTCTTTGGGACTCTCTGAGCTTCCTGGATTTCCTGGAAGTCTATTTCCTTTGCCAAGCTGGGGAAGTTCTCCTTTATTATTTGTTCAAATAAGTTTTCCACTCGTGGCTGTTCCTCTTCCCCTTCTGGTACCCCTATAATTCAGATGTTGTAGCGTTTAAAGATGTCCTGGAGGTTCCTAAGCCTCTCCTCATTTTTTTGAATTCTTGTTTCTTCCTTCTTTCCTGTTTGGTTGTTTCATTCTTCCTTATGGTCCAGTCGATAGATTTGAGTCCCGATTTCCTTTCCATCACTATTGGTTTCCTGTGCATTTCCCTTCATTTCAATCAGTTTAGCCTTCATATGTTTCTCTAATTTGTGGCTAAAATCAACCAATTCTGTGAGCATCTTGATCACCAGTATTTTGAACTGTGCATCTGAAAGGCTGGTTATTTCTTGGTCACTTAGAATTATAGGGTCTGGGGCTTTGAGCTGTTCTTGAGTCATAATGTTTGGTCTGTTTGCACCTGTTACGTATGAGGGGCGGAGCCTTAGGTGTTCACCAGGCAGGGCAACCCAGGTTGCTGGGTTGTGATGCTGTATGTAGGGGCAGGGTCAGAGAGGGAAAAAAAATGGTGCTTTGCTCCGCTCCATGGTCTCTCAGATTTCTATCCCCTCTGCGGCTTCCCACAAGCAAATTGGGCCCCTCTGGTGCTGGTTCCTGGGTTTGTGGGCCCATGTACTCTCCAGGACCCTGCGGGTCTCTCCAACGAACTCTCTGTGAGCCTGGGAGCCTCTCCCGGCCCCCCGACCCCAAGAAAGTCTTTCCAGTTGGTGCTTTCAGGCTCTAATTCCTGCTGGGGCCCTAGCCTGAGCGGTCTGTCTCACTGTTCACTCCTTCACTTGGTTTATCTGGGCACGAATGTGTGACTGCAGCCAGCCAGCCACCCTGCGCTCTTACTGGGGCTGCCCGTCGCCATCCCATGCCTGGGATCCACCAACCACCTCTGCTCCTGGGTCAGTCAGACAGAACGAACTTTCCAGCCCGACGCTGCTCCACCCCTGACTCCGCACCTCTTACCGGTCTGGCTGAATGATTCGTTGTTGTCGGACTTCCGTACAGTTCAATTTTCACTGTTTTGGCTGTTTTTGTTTCTAAAACTTAGCTGTCTTTAAATTTAGTTGTGGGAGGGGGCAGTGTTTCCATCTACGCCTCCATCTTGGCCGGAAGTCCTGAGCCTATATGTTTTTTAATTCATGGGAAAGAACAGGTGGATTTAGCTCCCCCAGAAGATCAAGGTAGAACTTTCCAGAAGCCCCAGGGACCTGAATTGAATCACACATTAAATTGAACTTCCTGCTTTTGCCTGAAATAATCATTGGCAAAATGCATGCAGTTGGCCTTAGTCAGGTCTATCCCTTGAAGTAAGGGTGAAGTAAGTATGTCTGAAATCCAAGGTCTGTGCTGGGGAAAGGTGGACATTGAGCAAAATTAGAATTCTATTAGAAAAGACAAAGAGGGAAATGGATACTGAGAAGGCAACCATCATTGCTATACAGTTTATTTAATCATTCCTTCATTTATGGACATTTGTTTCCAATTTGTACACATTTAAACAATCATACAATCACCATCTTTATACACGTTTCCATAATTCTCAAGGACTGATATCCAGGAGTGGAAAGGTAAGATGGAAGGGTACACCTATTTCTAAATTTGGATAGATACTACCAACTAGCTCTTCAAAAGGGCTATGCCAATTACATTTCTACAAATAGTTTAAAGTTTTTAAAAATTATACATATATATACATACACACACACATATATCACTCTAATAGGAGACAATGACATTTAGTCTAGTGTAACTTTCATTTCCTAACTTCCCATAGGGAAGGTATCTTTCCCTACAGTAGTTACTTAAACCTGGTCTCCACCAATCCAATGAAAGCACATCTATCTTTTTCCTAAGTCCAATGGACATTTTTCAGCCTTTATTTTACCTAATTAGCATTTAATACTTCTGACCACTACACTTTGACAATCTTCTTTGTCTTCTGTGTCCCACATACTTCCTCCTACACTTTGCTCCCTCCTCAGTCTCCTTAGGAGCCTTCTCTTCTTATGCTCATGTCTTAAAATGTTGGTCTCCCTCAGGGTTCTTGTAGCAGGACTTTTTCCCCTTTTACTTTGATTCCACATCTGACTATTCTGCTCTTAGGGCTTAAACAACTATCAGTTCTTTCATCTACATCTTGACCCTAGATGACTTCCCTTCTCTTATTGGTCAGCTACCTAACAGAGTATGTGCATTACCATATTCCTTGGGCACATGAAACCCAAATTGAGCTAGTTCTACACTTGTTGTTTCCCCTGTTTTTTTCTTCCTTCTGATTTAGAGAGAGAGAGAGAGAAATTGAGATTTGTTATTCCATTTATTTATGCATTCACTGGTTGATCCTTGTATGTGCCCTGACCAAGGATCAAACTTCCAACCTTGGTGTGTTAGGACAATGTTCAAACAAACTGAACTACCCTGGCTGGGATGTTTTTGAAGTTAAATTTATGTGAAATTCACCATTTTAAACATTTTAAAGTGTATAATTCAGTAGCTTTTAGTATACTGTCTTCACGATATTGTTCAACAATCACTACTAATTCTGGAACATTCTCACCACCCCTAATAGAAACTCTGCACACATTTGATCAGTCACTCCTTACTTCCCACAACCCCTGACAACCACTAATTATTTTCTGTCTCTATGTATTTGCCTCTTCTGGGAACGTCTTATAAATAAAAGCATAGAATATGTGGACTTTTGTGTCTAGCTTCTTTCACTTAGCATACCTTTAAAGTTCATTCACTGGGTACCATGTAGAGTCCTTCACTCCTCCTTACAGGTGAATGATAATGCTGTTGTATGGCTATGCCACATTTTATTTATTCATTCATCAATTATGTTTTGTCCATTCATCAAATAACAGATGTTGGGATTGTTTCCACCATGAATAATGTCACTGTGAACATTTGAGTATAAGTTTTTGTTTGACGACATGTTTCAGTTCTCTTGGATACAGTGCTAGGAGTGGAACTGTGGGATCACATGGTAGTTCCATGTTTAACTTTTTTAAAAAATGCCAAACTATTTTCTGACGTTTTCAAGGTTTTATTTATTTTTATTTTATTTTTAAGATTTATTTATTTATCTTTAGAGGAGAAGGGAAGGAGAGAAGGAGAGAAACATCAATGTATGGTTGCCTCTTGTGCGTCCCCTGCTGGGAACTGGCCTGCAACCCAGGCATGTGCCCTGACTGGGAATCGAACTGCGATCGTGGGGTTCATAGGCCCGCACTCAATCCACTGAGCTACGCCAGCCAGGGCTGGTTTTATTTATTTTTAGAGAGGGGAAGGGGACAGAAAGAGAGGGAAAGAAACATTGATGTGAAAGAAAAACACTGACTGGTCGCTTTTGGTATGCACCTTGACCTGTGTGACTGCACTATGGACAGAACTTGCAACACAGGCATGTGCCCTGATCAGGGGTTGAACTGCCGACCTTTTGCTTTGCGGGATGATGCCCAAACAAATGAGCCTCACCAGTCAGGGTGACCAAACTATTTTTTATAGCAGCTGCACCTTTTCACATTCCCACCAGCAAAGCCTGAGTATTCCGATTTGTCCTCATCCCTGCCAGCACTTGTTATTGTTTTTTTTCTTTCTAATTATACCTGTTGTATTGGGTGTGAAGTGGCAGTTCTTTGGGGTTTTCATTTGCATTTCCTTAACGACAATGACGTTGAGCATGTTTTGATGTGCTTGCTAGCCATTTGTATATCTTCTTCGCAGAATATTTAAATCCTTTGACCATTTTTCATTTAGTTATTTGACTTTTTGTTAAGTTTTTAAAAATATATTCTGAATAATAGACCCTTATTAGATATATGATTTGCGAATATTTTTCCCATTCTATCCCATTTCTTTTTTTTAAGATTTTATTTATTTATCTTTAGAGAGGAAAGGAAGGAAAGAAGGAGAGAAACATCAATGTATGGTTGCCTCTCATGAGTCCCCTGCTGGGAACTGGCCTGCAACCCAGGCATGTGCCCTAACTGGGAATCGAACCGTGATTGTGTGGTTCGCAGGCTCGTGCTCAATTCACTGAGCCAGGGCCCATTTCTTTTTCCTTTTTAATATTGTATCTATTTATTTTTAGAGAGAGGGGAAGGGAAGGAGAAAGAGAGGAAAAGAAACATCAATGTGTGGTTGCCTCTCACATGGTCCCCATTGGGGATCTGGCCTGCAACCCAGGCATGTGCCCTGACTGGGAATTGAATCAGAGAGATCCTTTGGTTCACAGCCCATGCTCAATCCACTGAGCTACACCAGCCAGGGCTGGTGGTTGTCTTTTCAATTTCTTTTTATTTATTTTAGTAATTTTTTATTTTCCAATTATAGTTAACATACAAGATTATATAAGTTTCAAGTGTACAACTCATTGGTTAGATGTTTATGTAATTTATGAAGTTACCACCCTGAGAAATCTCAAACCCATGTCACCATACATCATTATCACAATATTATTGACTATATGCTTATGCTATACTTTACATCCCTTTGGCTATTTTGTAACTACCAATTTGTGCTTCTTTTTTTATATTTTATTTCTTTATTTTTAGAGAGAGCAGAAGGGAAGGAGAAAGAGTGGGAAAGAAACATCAATGTGTGGTTGCCTCCCATGCATCCTCCACTGGGGACCTAGCTCGCAACCCAGGCATGTGCCCTGACTGGGAATTGAACCAGCGACCCTTTGCTTCACAGGCCCACGCTTAATCCACTGAGTGACACCAGCCAGGGCCAATTTGTGCTTCTTAATCCCTTCATCTTTTCCATGCAGTCCCACCCTGTGGTGCCCCACCCAACTGTCAAAATGTTCTCTGGATCTATGAGTTTGTTCATTTATTTTGTTCTTTAGATTACATATAAAAATGAAATCATATGGTATTTGTCTTTCTCTGTTTGACTTATTTCACTCAGTACAATATCCTCTAGGTCCATCCATGTTGTCACAAATGGCAAGATTTCATTCTTTTTATGGCTGAATATTCCATTCTGTATGTATACCACATCCTTTTTATATTTTAATTTAAAAAATGTATTTATTGCCCTAACTGGTGTAGCTCAGTGGATTGAGCACAGGCTACGAACCAAAGGGTCGCCAGTTGGATTCCCAGTCAGGGCACATGCCTGGATTGCAGGCCAGGTCCCCACTACGGGGCACATGGGAGGCAACCATGCACTGATCTCTCCCCCTCTCCCCCCTCTCTAAAAATGAATAAATAAAATCTTTAAAAAATGTGTGTATTCATTTTAGAAAGGTGGAGGGGGTAGAGGCGGAGAGAGAGAGAAACATTGATTTGTTGTTTCACTTATTTGTGCATTTAGTGGTTGATTCTTGTATGTACTTTGACTGGAGATGTTGATTCTTATATGTGCCCTGATTGAGGATTGAACCAGCAATCTTGGTGTATCAGGATGATGCTCTAACCAACTGAGATGCTGGGCCAGAGTCCGCATCTTTATCCATTCATCTGTGGACAGGCACTTAGATTGCTTCCTTATCTTGGTATTGTAAGTAATGATGCAAAGACATATGAATACATATGTCTTCTTTTTTTTAAAAAAGATTTTATTTATTTATTTATCTTTAGAGGGGAAGGAGAGGGAGAGAACCATCAATGTATGGTTGCCTTTTGTGCGTCCCCTGCAGGGAGTTGGCCTGCAGGGAACCGGCCTGCAACCCAGGCATGTGCCCTGACTGGGAATTGAACCGCAATACATATGTCTTCTTTTAAAAAATATTTTATTTATTTATTTTTAGACAGAGGAGAAGGGAGGGAGAAAGACAGGGAAAGAAACATCAGTGTGTGGTTGCCTCTCGCACGCCCCGCACTGGGGATCTGGCCTGCCACCCAGGCATGTGCTCTGCCTGGGAATCAAACCAGTGACCATTTGGTTTGCAGGTTGGCACTCAATCCACTAAGCCACACTAGCCAGGGCACATGTTCATAAAATATTGAAGAGTCAACAAGAAGATAAAGAATTATCAGATCAAAATCTAGGTGAAGGCAGGATCTGAAGAGTAAGTAGTACAGCGATGTCACTTTTACCCTAGGGCATTTACCTTACTTGTCAACTTAAGCTTGGTTTTTCTAGGTCTCATGGGGCAAGTGGGACAGACTGGAACCTCAAAGTGCTACAGTTTCAATGTAAGGGTGAATTGCAAGTAAACACACCCCCACCCAATAGACTGGAAAGAAAGTTGTCTTGGAATGGAGAGATTTCCGGAAGTTGTGGAAGGGGCGCTGGATCTATAAAACAGTCCTCCCAGGGATATACAACCCACATACACATCTCTTAATGGTTAAAAAAAAAAGTCCCAAACAATGAATATAGTTTAAAATGGTCCCACCTGGCAGAATTGAAAGCAAATCCTCTCTGGATGAATTAATTTATATCCTAGGCCTCAAAAAAGTTCCAGACATAATTTTTCCAAGGAAAACCCAGCTCATGGTGAAAAAAATAAGCACATACCCACAGAAAAATGAGAATGAGTAAAAATGACCAACATAAACAGATCTGATAATTCCAATTATTTGTTAAAAAATAAAAATAGCCCTGGCTGGTGTAGCTCAGTGGATTGAGCACGGGCCTGCGAATCAGAGGATCATGGTTCGATTCCCAGTCAGGGCACATGCCTGGGTTGCAGGCCAGTTCCCTGCAGGCCAACTCCCAGCAGGGGACACACGAAAGGCAACCATACATTGATGTTTCTCTCCCTCTCTCCTTCCCTTCCCCTGTAAAGATAAATAAATAAAATCTTTAAAAAAAAATAAAAATAAACTAGTTTTGGCCCTGGCTGGGTAGCTCAGTTGATTAGAGCATTGTCCCAATATGCCAAGATTGAAAGTTTGATCCCTGGTCAGGGCACAAGCAAGAATCAACCAGTGAATGCATAAATAAGTGGGACAACAAATGAACAAATGTCTCTCTCTCTCTTTTTCTCCCTCCTTCCCTCCCTCTCTCTAAAATTAATAAATTTTTAAAAACCTAGTTTTTAAAAAATTATTATTGACATATTGCACTAACACAGTAAAAAATTTCAAGAGTATAAATGTATTTAAAGGAAGTCTTCTTGCTCACCTTAGTACACTCCTTAGAGGCAACCATTTTCCACAGTTTATGAGGTTCTTATTATAACTTTAAAAAATATACTGTTAAATAGGTAGTTTTGGCCTTCAAAATGATTAAATATCACTTTATTTCCAGGATATGTTAATATTCTCATTTTATAATTACTAAGCAAAAATTATCAGGGCTACAAAAAGTTATAGTAGTAGTCTAGGAATAGAACCCTCTAGGGAAATTTCATAGCAGATTAGCCACTCTCAGGAGCTTAACTGAAGACCTGTTATCTTACCTTTCTAAAATTTCTCCTTTCCTTTTTTCTCTTTAAATCTTTGAAGTTTTAAAGTGCTACAGACAGCTTAGCTCCTAATATTCTAATATGTAATGTGGCCTAGGACAAAACTTTTCAGTCATGTTGTGCAGTTAAGTCCAATGACTGGCTATTTGCCCAGTCTTGAAAACATAGTTTTCAGCAATATAACCCTCATACATGCTCAGTCATTATTATGTAAATTTGGGTTTTTACCATTGGTCTAATTGTGTACTTTGAAACATCAGGTAAAAGAGTATGTGACTAAATCAGGAGATGGGTTCTTGTCCTAGCTTTGTCAAAAATTGGCTGTGTGACCTTGACAAGTCACTCAACTTTAGTATTCTCTCCTGGGTTAACAATTATCAAGATATAATCATAGAACGTTAGGACTGGCAGAGACTTCAGAGTTCACTCAGTACAGCTTCTTCATTTCATGGAAAGGTTGAGTGACTTACCCATGAGCTTTCTAGAACAAGCTTCCAGTCTTTGGCATCTCAGATCACTGCTGTTTTCATTACATCAGACTTTCAGTGTTGTTTCAAGATTCAGGCAGACAAAAAAAGCCCCAACACTGAAAACACTAAACAAATATACGGACTTTTACATAAAGCCAGATAACACTGTTAACCATTAGCCTGCACTGTAGCCTAAAAGCTTATCTGAAAATACCTCCTACACCATTTGACTTCAAAATTAATCGAAATTCAGAAACTATATAAGTAAAGGTCAGAAAAATAAAGGGTAGGAAAAAATTAATGATTGGCTTGGTGAATAAGCGTAAAAGGAAAGCAAAACTCACCCAAGAGTACTTATATTCTGTTCTCAAGTCTTTTTTTCCCCTACTTTGTACAAAGTGAAATTGGGGAAGTGAGGACTGCCTGTTTTTAAACATTTCTGAAGGAATGGTGGGCAATAGGGGTTACTTAAAATACAATTACGTCTCCTATACTACACATTACATCAGTCCTCTAACTTAACGTCATTTCTTTCAGGCCACTGCCGAAACACTCTGAAACCAGCAGAAACCACAGTCAATGCAAATACTCCAACTCCCGAAACGCTCGAGAGCTTGCCTGCACCGCCTCCTCGCAAGAACAGTCTCTTCGGTACCGGGAGTTGTAGTCCCTCAGGGCCTCCACTTCCGGGGTGTGGGGAAAGATGCGCCTCAGGAGAACTACATTACCCAGGAAGCTGTGCGTACCTTTCGCCGCCTACGCAAGTGTCGGGCTCCACCCTCTCTCTCCTCCCTCCCTGGACTGCACCGTTCATGCCTTCCTGTTAGTCTGAGCTGGGTGAAGTTCACTCTGATCAGCTGATCCCAACTGACAACAGCAGAGGAGGAAGCCCGGGAGGCAGCGAAGGAGGAGGAGGGCGGAGATGGAGATGAGGATGGATCCGCGGGTACCCTGAGGAACAGCCCCCGCCCCCACCAGCGCCCCGCAGTCCCCAGACACCGCCAGGCTATGGCCGATCTGCTCGGTGGTGGGGTCCCCGGGCCACCGCGGGCAGGGAGGGAAGGGCACGGCCCTATGCAGGGCGAGCGATAGCCGTGGAGCTCCGGCTGCACCCGAGGGGGGGTGGGGGTGGCGGGTGCGGCTGTGGTGGGGGCGGGGTGGCATAAACAATGGATTTGGCTCTGGCCCCTGCCAGCGCTTGTGGGGGATTTTGGGGGACCTTCTTTGTTCTTAGACTCTGCTCCTACCCCTCGGGTTGTGGTGGTGTTGCCCGGGAGGAAGCAAGGGTGAGGAATCCCCGGCTGGAAAGAGATGTCGAGGTGCAGGGGGCAGAGTGGGCACATTGTTTGCTTTGCCTGGCAGGCGGTGAGGTGTTCTTTTGAAAGCTGATTTTATGTTTTTCTCAATTGTGACAGGTTTTGATTTTTGTTTCCGTGTGGGAGCTGGTTGGGCACGTCTGAGGTTAGGGTGTAAATAAGGTCTCCTAGTCACTCCCTTGCCTTCCTTGTTTATCTAAAAATAAGATTGATAGATTGATTACTGTGGAGGAGGAGTAGGGAACATCTGCAAGGAGGCCTTCGCATTTGGTTGGGGCATTAGAATGGGTATCAAGGCTAAGGGGAGTTAGGAATATAACTGTAGAAGTGAAGTGATAAAAGCCCCTTTCCTGGCCCAGTTCTTTTTTTTTTTAAGTTATTTTTAAGTTTCTGAGTAACAAAGAGAAAAATTGTTTCAACTCACTGCAGGTCTGGCTTTTCCCTGTGTCCTAGTGGAGGAATTCTGTCTCCTGTTGCTCCTTTTTTTTTTTTTTTTTTTGCAGTTAGAGAAGGGACAAAGGAAGTACAGTAATTGTTTTTTATTGTTTTCAAACATGAAATGGTGACTCTTGTTCCCATGTTTAGAGTCATTAATGGGCATCTGTCTGTAGTTGAAACAACTCTAGAACTTGGATGTAGCTAAAGATTATTGTTACTATCATTTTTAAAAGCTTTTTTACAGGCTTCTTTTTCCACCTCTTCTGATTGTACAGTGCAAATGGGGGTGTGGGTCTATACCTCCAAGGACTTTTTGCTTAGTGATTTTTATTCTGAATTTCATAACTGAACAGAGAATTTTAATCTGGGAAGTAAAGCAGCGAGGTCTCTTTCTTACATACCTTGGGTCTAGAGGTAGTGGCTGTTTTCAAAAGGGCCCTTGACCCTGACTTTGAGAAGAAATTGCTAGGATCAGAATGAGCCAGTGTACATTTTACAAACAAGAATGAGAGTTCTTACAGGAGCTTTAGTGTTGTGTTTAATCACAATCTTGGTTTTCAAGGTGCACTACTGTTTTTAGATGAGTGAAATTGTTTTCTTCCTCTACTCTAGGTATCCCCTGAAATATTGACTTCAGATTGGATTATATTAAAGAGTTCCTGACCACTCTCTTGCATTGCCAGAACCTTGTGCTTGAGGCCCAATGCATGAGCCCATCTCATTGAACCCATCACATCTCTCTCAGATAGCCATAAGAGACCCCTCCAAGTTAATTTTGACCACATATTTGTCTGCACTTTATGGAGGATGAAACCATTAAACCAAATCAACATTGCTGCTGAAACAGGAGTTTTGGAAACAGAAAATAAAAAATTCAAACATTTGTGATTGTGTGCAGAATTCTAATGGGACACCAAGTTGTGTGTTTGTGTGTGTGTGCTTAAGGTGTTCAGAAAGAACCCTGCGGTATTTTCTGTGCAGTCTTCAGACTCAAAGCCTTTGCATTCACTCCTGGGGAAAAGCCCAGTGACTGTTTTATGGTGGGTGATTTCCTTACCAATCCGAGTATGAGCACTCAGACTTCCCCAGCACAGAAGGGCCTGAATCCAGGGCTAATGTGCCAGGAAAGTTACGCCTGTAGCGGGACTGATGAAGCTGTCTTCGAGTGCGATGAGTGCTGCAGCCTGCAGTGTCTCCGCTGCGAGGAGGAGCTCCATCGGCAGGAGCGCCTGAGGAACCATGAGCGGATAAGACTCAAACCTGGCCACATCCCTTACTGTGACCCCTGCAAGGGCCCCAACGGGCATTCGCCAGGTGTTAGGCAGAGGGCAGCCGTGAGGTGCCAGACCTGTAAAATCAACTTGTGCTTGGAGTGCCAGAAGAGGACCCATTCTGGTGGCAACAAAAGGAGACACCCCGTTACTGTGTACAATGTCACTAAGGTCCAGGAGTTACTGGAAGAAGAAGAGATGGATGAAGAGACCAAGAGGAAGAAGATGACTGAGAAGGTTGTGAGTTTCCTCCTAGTAGATGAAAATGAAGAAATTCAGGTAAGCACTTGGGAATTCCTGTGGTAGTGGGGCAGATCTGTTGTTGGAAGGTAGAGCTCAAAAGGAAAGACCAGGTGCAGCTCACATTTTAATCATTAAAAAGCAAGACCCCTGAAAACAAGTTGCAAGGAGTCAGGTTTAGTTACCAGCAATGTGACCTTGGGCTGAATTTCTTTACCCCTCCGAACCTTAGTTCAGTATGTGGTGGCTGACATTATTAGAAAAAGCCGATTTAGAACAGTTTTCTGAATGAGGAGAGCACTTTGGCAAGTTGTGAATAAATGTGAATGATGAGGGATTGTACGTATGCAGGGAAAGAAATACCGACAGTAAGTCCCCTGGGAGTGCTAGGCAGTAAGTCATAAACCCGCGGTCTTGGTTGTGAGAGGCAGGTCTTTAAAAAGTGGCGCTTGATAAGGACAGCACTCTTCACATGGGCTCTTCTTATTTTCACATGCAGGCTTCTGATCTGTAAAAGCCAGTGAAGGCACCTGGGATTACAGGAGGATTCCGAGTTAGGGAGAGGGTAGTGCATGACAGTTAGGGATGATTGGGGAAGGGGTAGTATAATGTTTATGCTTTCCAGTGAGGTAATAGAAGGTGGTATAAGGCCTATGCTTTCGAATGAAGACTGCTTGAATTCATATTCTGACTGCAGCACTTACTGGATCTAGAATCATGGGCACGATATTTGAGCTCCGTGCCTCAGTTTCATTTCTACTTCATGGTAGTAGTTGAGGATGCAAATAGATTAGGAATGAAAAGGACTCGTCATAGGGCCCAGCCCATAGTGTCCACGACCAGTCTGTTGTTTTTGTATCAGTGTTTGTGGTGCATTGACTCAGTTCTTTTATCAGTGATGGCTCCCCCAGTCGCTAGGTTACGGGAGCACCGATGTAATTTCACTGTTTGAAAAACTCTGCAATTACCCACTAAGTATTTCATCTCTGTTTTGTTTCTTGGATAAGCCTATGGAAATGAATTACATCATGATTCCTAAGGGTGGATAGTGCCCCTTTATCCAAGGAGTATACATCCCCAAACCTCCAGTGGATGCCTCAAACTATGGATAGTACTGGCCCCCTATGTACACTGTTTTTTCCTAGGATAAACTTTAATTTATGAATTAGACATAGTAAGAGATTAACAACAATAACTAGTAATAAAGTTGAACAACTATTACAATATACTGTAAAAAGAGGTATGTGAACGAGGTCTCTCTCAAAATATCTTTTTTTTAAAAAAACATTTTATTTATTTATCTTTAGAGGGGAAGGGAAGGAGAGAGGAAGGAAACATCAATGTATGGTTGCTTCTCGTTCATCCCCTGCAGGGAACTGGCCCCTGCCGGAAACTGGCCTGCAACCCAAGCATGTGCCCTGACTGGGAATCGAACCGTGATCGTCTGGTTCGCAGGCCCGTGCTCAATCCACTGAGCTACACCAGCCAGGGCTTCAAAATATCTTACTGTACTGTGTGTACAGTGTGAACACACTGGACAAAGCAATAATTCATGTCCCAGGTGGGATGGAGTGGGATGGTGAGAGATTTCATCACACTAACCAGAACAGTGCACAACTTAAAACTGATGAATTGTTTATTTCTGGAATTTTCTCTCTTTTTTTAAGATTTTATTTTCAGAGAGAGGCAAGGGGAGGGAGACAGAGAGGGAGGGAAACATTGTTTTGTGAGAGATTGGTTGCATCTCACATGCCTCCAACCAGGGACCTAGACCACAACCCAAGCATGTGTTCTGACTGGGAATGGAACCGTCAACCTTTTGGTTCACAGCCGGCACTCAATCCACTGAGCCACACCAGCCAGGGCTAGAACTTTCCATTTAACATTTTTGGACCATGGCTGATGGTGAGTAAGTAAAACTAGAAAGCAAAACCATGGGTAAAGGGGAACTACTATACTTCCACTGTCAACTAAAAGCTTTGCTAAGACAGACTTTATTGGCTGAAAGGAACTCACACAGTTATGGAAGAGGGCATAGGTCCCATTCTGCCTCCCTCATTAGCAGTAATGTCTTCATTATGAATTATGCTCTAATTGGGTGACAGCATGGACTAAATGTTTTATCGACGGAGCACTTGATTTGGGTGATTCTTCTTGGTTGTGCCACCAGTGCCCATCAGTGGCAGCCTTTGGACGGTCATGTTTCAAATTGCCATCACTTTCACAAAGTGAGAGGAGGATTTGGGGCAAACCCGTAATCATCCTGGATATGGTGTTGGCACCAAGAAGGATACTTTTTGAGGGGAAGAGGGTGTGTATCTTTTTTCTTTTTTATTTTATTTTATTTATTTATTTATATTTAGAGGGGAAGAAGAGAGGGAGAGAAACATCAATGTATGGTTGCCTTTCGTGCGTCACCTGCTGAGAGTTGGCCTGCAGGGAACTGACCTGCAACCCAGGCATGTGCCCTGACTGGGAATCGAACCACGATCCTCTGGTTCGCAGGCCAGCGCTCAATCCACCGAGCTATATCAGCCAGGGCTCTTTTTTCTTCTTGTAGTATTGATACAGGTTCCGTAGTAGAGAACTGGGGAAATAAGAGGAAGTACAGCGAAGGTAAATTCAGCCACCCCCCAAATGGTATTTGTCCATCTTTTCTTTCCTGAAGTGTATAATGTGTATGTAATGGGGTTGTTTGTAAAAATTTCTCCCTTCATAAACGCTGGCCACTTCTCAGGAAATAATAGTTTAGTAATCACAAGCAGCGTTGGTTGGGACTAATGGACTGGACATAGAATTTTAGGCTGTGATTTATTCTCTTAGAGTCATAAGTG
Source organism: Sturnira hondurensis (assembly GCF_014824575.4). Taxonomy (NCBI): domain Eukaryota; kingdom Metazoa; phylum Chordata; class Mammalia; order Chiroptera; family Phyllostomidae; genus Sturnira; species Sturnira hondurensis. The sequence continues at coordinate 21,928,397 of NW_028093774.1, forward strand.
GAAAGTACTTTGACAAAATATCTAGTTCAGTTTTCTGATGTAAATGTCTAAATAATTAAATGATTGCCTGATACAAGTCTGGATTACGAAGTCTGCTGGCTAGATTGTAAACTCCCAGAGAGCAGGGCCATGTTTTATGCCCATATCATGTGCAGTGGTGGGCACTGCACACCTTCGGTAGATAAATACTTGGTTGGTCGGCAATGTCACATCCGAGCTTCAGTTTTTTAAAAATGGGTATCACACTCATACCCAGTAAAAAGAAAAAAAAAACTAAAATAATATAAAAGGGCATTCAATAACAAGAGTCCCAGCTCCATACCCTTAGTCTTTTCTTCAAGAAGTCGCCATTAGGGATCATGGCATGCTGTTCTAGAATTTGTTTCATGTGTACTTATGTGGGTATGTTTGTATCCTTTTAATTTTTCAACAGAAATCAAACCTAATAAACTTTCTGTTCTGTCCTTGGCTTTTCTTCACTAAAAGATACGTCTCGTAGAACTTCCATGATCAGTGCATAGAGGCCTGCCTCATTATTTAAAGTCGGCCTAGCATTTTGTTGAATGGTTTTTCCATAATTTTAGCCTATTAATGGATATTTGAGTTACTACAAACAGGAGTGTATTGACTAGCCCTGGCTGGTGTAGCTCAGTGGATTGAGTGCCGGCCTTCAAACCAAACAACCGTGGTTCGATTCCCAGTCGGGGCACACGCCTGGGTTGCAGGCCAGTTCCCAGTGGGGGGATGCATGAGAAGCAACCATGCACTGATGTTTCTCTCCCTCTCTCCTTCCGTTCCCCTCTAAAGATAAATAAATAAAGTCTTTAAAAAAAAGAATGTATTGACTAGCCTGTGAATTTGTTTAGACGTGGAATCTTTTACATTTTAAATTTAGACATTTCCAAATTTCTGAACCATATTTTTCCAGCCTGCAGTACTTTTGGTGAATCTTCCTTGGGTTCTAGTCTTGGTTCATAAAGGCTAAAATTTGAAGAGCTCTTATTTTGGTGCTAGGGACTGTTCTTAGCACTTTACAACTGTGAGCCTGTTAAATCCTGATGATAATTTTGTGTATTAGTTTCTTACTGCTTTAACTAAACATGAGTCGACAGGGCTGTGTTTCTCTTAGAGGGAAGAATTTGTTTCATTGTCTTTTCTAGCTTCCAGAGGCCTCCTGCATTCTCTGGTTTGTGGCCCTAATGGGGTCCAACTTCAAAGCCAGCAGTACGACACCTTCCAATTCCTCTCTCTCTCCTTGTTGTCACGTTGCCTTCTCTGTCTGCAGCCCTCCTGCCTCCCTCTTGCAAGGATCCACGTGGATAATCCAGCATAGTTTCCCCACCTTGGTGTCCTTAATTTACGCACTTTTGCCAAGTCTCTTTTGCCACATAAAGTGATACATTTACAGGTTCTAGGAATTAGAATGTAGACATCTTTGGTGGGAGAGGGCAGTTTCAGGTTATCACACATCGTGAATGAAGTAAGTTGTATGTCTTCATCGTGGGGGCTGCTGTAACAGAATACCGTAGGCTGGGTGGTTTACAGACAACAGAAGTTAATTTCTCACAGTTGTCGAGGCTGGGAAGTTCAAGATTATGGCACCAACAGATTCAGTGTCTGATGAGGGCCTAGTTCATAGAGAGCTGTCTTCTCCCTATCCTCACATGGCAGAAGGGAGCTCTCTTGGATGTCTTTTATAAGGGACCCATATAATCCCATTCGTGAGGGCTACCCTAGTGACCAGTCACTTCTGAGGGCACCCACCTGCTAATATCATCACACTGGGGGGTAGGTTTCAATATATGAATTTTGGAGGGGATACAAACATTCCATCTATAGCACTGTATTTTTTAAATATTTATTTATTTATCTTTAGAGGGGAAGGGAAGGAGAGAGGAAGAGAAACATCAATGTATGGTCGCTTTCTTGTGCATCCCCTGCTGGGAACTGGCCCCTGCCAGGAATTGGCCTGCAACCCAGGCATGTGCCCTGACTGGGAATCGAACCACGATTGTCTGGTTTGCAGGCTCGTGCTCAATCCACTGATCTACACCAGCCAGGGCTATAGCACTGTATTTTATGGATGAGGACACTGAAGCACAGAGAGATGTGGCAGAGGATTTGAACACAGGTATCTGGCTCTAAGGTCCTTGCTTTGTGTCCTGACCAATGTGGCTCAGTTGGTTGGGTATCGATCTGCGAACCAGAAGATTGCCGATTTGATTCCCAGTCAGGACATGTGCCTGGGTTGAGGTTTGGTCTGTGGTTGCAGTGCACACGAGAGGCAACTGATCAGTGTTTCTCTCCCTCTCTTTTTCCCTTCCTTCCCCCCTCCCTAAAATTAAATAATAAATCTTAAAAAAAAAAGATCCTTGCTTTGTGACACTCCTGCTGTCTCTGACAAAGTCAGTTAAACTTCCTGATTAAGCTTCAGATGGTCAAGAGCATCATCAGCTCACCGATTCCTCGTTGCTGCTGCGANGTCTGTGGTTGCAGTGCACACGAGAGGCAACTGATCAGTGTTTCTCTCCCTCTCTTTTTCCCTTCCTTCCCCCCTCCCTAAAATTAAATAATAAATCTTAAAAAAAAAAGATCCTTGCTTTGTGACACTCCTGCTGTCTCTGACAAAGTCAGTTAAACTTCCTGATTAAGCTTCAGATGGTCAAGAGCATCATCAGCTCACTGATTCCTCATTGCTGCTGCGAGAATCAAATGAAGCCTAGTTCTGTGTAAGTGTAAGGCTGTTGTTGAATAACTCCTTCCTCGTAGCAATATTCTATGAAGTTAGGCTCCAACTTTGTTTTCCTTTTCTTGTTCCTAGGCATTTGTGGGTTTTGATCGTTTTCAGTTTAGTACATAAGAATTATTGTAGCAGCTTGTTGGCAATTAATGTTATGTGTGATTTCCTCAAATTCTATGGCCTAGAGTAGGGGTGTCAAACTCATTTTCACTGGGGGCCACATCAGCCTCCAGGTTGCCTTCAAAGGACTGAGTATAATTTCAACTCCTTAACAGTTAAGGAGTAATTACATTTATACAGTCCTAAAATTATTTCGGCCCTTTGATCAAGCAACCTCAAGGCTGATGTGGGCCCTGGTGAAAGTGAGTGTGACACTCCTGGCCTAGAGTCTCCTAAGATTTGTTGCCTGTCATTCAAGTATTCAGTTTCTTTTGGAAAACCTAGAACAACCAAAAGTTCCCTTTTAGAGGTGGAGATTTTATTATTATCTTGTTGTCATTTGAGTGTGTACTAGAATGATGAGTTGGAGGGGAGACTGACTTTTGGTCTCAGAAGCAGAAACTCCTTTTTGGCCTGCTAGCCAAAGCCATTCAATAATTCATCACATTTATTGACTGTGTGTTATATGCTGGGCACTTTGGGTTCCAAGGCTACATGATTAATAAGACTTGGTCCATGCCATCATAGAACCGACCATTAAAGTGAGGAAAGCACAGCTCAAACATGGGAGACACATAAAAAAGATGGTTTAGAAGTAGTAAGTATGATTAAGGAAGACTGATTTCGAAGCCAGTCTTGCAGGGTAGTCAGGAAAGGTTTTATTGTAGAGATAACTTTTAAGTGAAGACCTGATGGTTAATATTACCTGGGCAGATAGAGCCCAGAGGGAACTGGGAACAAAAGGCAGGTGGGACGGTGAGTTTGTGCCCGTGTGGCCGGAGCGAGCTGGAGAGAGAGAGGGGCAGGAAAGAAGTGCGGGGGCGAGCAGGTGCCAGATCACATGGGGCCTTGGGGACCAGAGCAGCAAGTATGGATTATAGGAGTAACGGGAAACACCAGTCTGTTTTATGCTAGAAAGTCATCTGATCCGACAGAATTCAAAACAAAAGATTTTATTATTTTTAGACAAATGGGAAGGGAGGGAAAAAGAGGGAGAGAAACACTGATGTGTGAGCAATACATCAACCAACTGGGACCTGGCCTGCAACCCAAGCACATGCCCTGACTAGGTATCAAACTGGCAACCCTTTGAATCTCTGGTTGGTGCTCAACCCACTGAGCCACACCAGGCAGGACTGATAGAACTTTCTAAGAGGTGGCTCTTGTAGTGTAGTGTAGTGTAGTGAAGACGAGATTGTGGTGATTGTAGAGGGGCAAGAATGGAAGCAGTGGAACCACTTAGGAGGCTATTGCAGAAGGTGAGGTGAGATGTGGTGTTATCACTGACTTGGAAGGATGGAAAACATTGATGAATGTGGGACAGAGTTTGGATGTGAAACAGGAATGCTGCTGCTATACTGGGTGGAGGGGTGAGGGGATCAGAGAACTCAGTGGTGACTCCTAGGCATTTGGTGTGTGCAAATAACACCTGCTTAATACCCCAGATTTTATTGACTTGATAAAACAAAGTGTTTAAGAACTTAATTTGCTCAATAAAGAGAGCTCTTTTGGTGTTATCTAACACAAATAACACTGATTCTCAACCAGGAGTGGTTCTCAACCAGTTGGTGATTCTCAGCCAGGAGTGATTTTGCTTCCTTAGGAGGCATTTGGCAATGTTTGAAGACATCTTTGGTTGTCACAGATGGGGGTGGTGGAGGGAGACGTGTTATTGGCTAGTGGGTAGAGGCCAGGGTGCTGCTAAGTACTTACAATGAATAGGGATGCTGCCCACAAAAAGAATCATCTAGCCCAAAATGTCAGTAGTGGTGAGATTGAGAAACTGACCTAAGAGATGAAGCTTTGAATAATCTTTGGTCCAATAGGAGACCTGGGTTCTAGTGAAGTGAAAATCTAGCAGAAGCAAAACATTTTAATCACTACACCATTTTTTCCCCCACTCTCTCTCTTGGTTCTGTTCACTCCTAAGAAGTAAACTAGGTAAAAGCAATAGTTTCTTTGGCGTATTTTGTAACCTCTAGTGAAATGGTTAGACTTTCTGGGTTGTATTCATTGCTGTTTCTAGGTCTCAGTGGAATTGTACTAGGAAAACCAGAGGACTTGTGGATCCATTTTTACAGCCCATAATAAAAACAAGTCATCTATAATCTTTAGAGACAACACCCTTGGCAAATAATTCAAAGGTTTTAGAAGAATAAAGTTCTAATAATTAGGGTTCTTGGGGGAGGAAGAGGATAGTATTTTCTTATCTGTTGGGTCTTGTGAGGAGTCAGACAGCTTATCAGAATGCTTATTAGTAAGAGAAAAAGATTCTAAACTCACTGTCATTTTTCTCTTCATCCTTATGTACACATACATTTAAACCCCATACAAGTTTTCCTTTCTTTTCATAGTCACTCCATCTCTTTCTCTCTTTTCTGCCAACGTCCTGTAACTGTCCTCTTTCCAAGAGAACAGCAGCAGACTGACAAGAAATGTTACCTGGTTCCCCCTCATGCTGACTGACCCCCTCACTGGCACATTGGGAGAACCAGGGAGCTTTTCACACTGAAAAACTCTTGAAGCTAAGTCCACTCATGCAGGGCGCTAGGGAAGCCAAGTGAGCCCTGAGTGGTCGGTGAGAAGCCGAGTAAATGTCCACTGGGGCAGGCCCCCCTCTGCTCAGGAACTGACAGCTGCGGGCCCTCTCTGAAATGGGAGGCCGTGGAGGCCTGTGTCCCTCCCTCAGCACAGGCGGTGGCGGTGGCGGCCTGCATCTCACTGAGACCGTTCCTTTAAGAAGACCCGTCACGTTGCTTGGCGGCTTCACTTGTTTACAGTCCCAGAATAGTGTGGCTCAAAATACTGGGACTCGGCTTTTTTTTTTTTAGTTGGCTAAAAGAGACATTATTTTCATGGGATCCAGGAATGGGAAATAGTAGAGGGTGGACTCTATGGGAATCCTGAATCACAAACCGGCTGTGCTGGCACTTCTGTCTCAGAGCCACCTGCCGCTGCCCCCTTGGCCCTGTGCTCTGCTGCCTGGTCCAGGGACCTTGCTGGGGCCTGCTGTTTCCAGGCCCTCTGTTTCAGGCAAGCAGGCAGAAACCTCTTCACTTAATTTTGGTCCACACGTCATGAGCCGGGAGGATCATAATCTTCTAAATTGTGGAACTTCCTCATGTTTTTCTTCAAATGGCCAAATTCTTGTAACGTAAGGACGAATTTTGCTGCTGGGGCTGGTTAGCCCTTTGGTAAGTTCTGGTTGGAACATGAATATATTGACTATTACTTAGGTGCCATATTTTGAAAAGTCACAAGAAGCCATAGATCTGCTTAGGAACTAGCTGTCTGTCAAAATAATAAGCAATAATTGAAGGAGTAGCAGAGGCTCCCTCCACTACGTCTGCCTTTTACTTCTGAAAACCCAAGCAAAAGCCCCTTTGTTTAGTCATAATGGTTGGGGGAGGGCTCTGTCTGGGGTTACTGGGAAACACAGGGTTGAGGATGACTCAGGCAGGCAAAAAAAGGAAAGAGCTCCTATTGTGTGCCTTCAGTCTCTGCTCTGCATCTTCTGAGCTTTCTCTGCCCTGAGCTGTTGCAACAGGCTCCTGGCATTTAACCTGGAAGGCTTTTTTGTTTAGTACAGGGCTGTTTAAAATTTGACCCATATAAGCCATCAAAATCTCTGTGAGTCAGCTTTTCAGGGAACCCATTTTTAACTATTTCAAGTTACCTCCAGTTTAGGTGATTCTGTTTTTTTCTGGTCTGTCACCTCTTTCAAATGATTGGTTTTTCTGGAATTGGGCAGACATTTGGATTTTTGAGTCAGGGGTAATATAACAGGAAGATTTCTTACGAAGTTGATGTTGTATGTTTTCCCTGTGGGTGCATCTTCTTCGACTCTGTCCTGGAGGTCGTGTAGCACAGAAGGGCTTCTAACGGCTGGCTCAGCCTTTCCCACTCCTTTCTGACTTGCTGGCTTGGGAGGAGCTCCTATGAGATCATTCTGTCTGGGGTTAGAACTGCTCAATGTGAGCATGTTTGATTGATGATGGGAAATCAGAAAGAAGCTAATGGATAAGATCCTGAAGAAGTGAAGGAAAGCAGGACTGTAGCAAGTTCCAGGCAAGAATTGGAAAGACCTATGGGAAGGGACACAGGGACTTTTGGGGGCAGGAAAGGGTGGATGCTTCCTTGGAGGATGTTTTGTTCATTTTGCCTCTCTTTCCAGTGACTTTTGGCCAGCAATTAAGAGACTCTGTTTATCCTGTTTGTGTGGTTGTCTTGGTAGTGGCATGTGTTCTTGGGCAGAAGAGTATGTATACCAATCACATGTAAGCACTTGACCTCTGGCTTGACTTCACTGGAGGATGAGTGTACTTTCTAGTATGCTCTGGAAAAATTTCTAAAATTTTATTTACTTGTAGAGAGAGGGGGAGGGAGGGAGAAGGAGAGGGAGGAAAACATCAATCAGTGTGTGAGAGATACATCAATTGGTTGTCTTCCACACGCCTCCAACTAGGGACCTGGCCCAAAACCCAGGCATGTACCCTGACTGGGAATTGAACTGTTGACCTTTCAATTCACAGACCAGTGCTCAATCTGTTACCGAACAGAGGTCCAAGGGGGGGACGGCAATATTTGGCCCACCCAGGGATGCCAAAAACTGTTACAGAATAGGGGCCCCTCCCAAGGACGGTATACTAATACCTAGTGGACTCGTCTGTCTGCCACTGGTATACTAATACCTACTGGGCTCGTCTGTCCGCCACCAGAGGAAAGACATCTCTCAATGGCAGAGATTTATGAAAAGGAAAGGAAAGGTTTACTTAATGCTATACAGACTTAAAGTAGTGGCCCTGGCTGGTGTAGCTCAGTGGATTGAGCACAGGCCTGCGAACCAGAGGATCGCGGTTCGATTCCCAGCCAGGGCACATGCCTGGGTTTCAGGCCAGTTCCCAGCAGGGGATGCATGAAAGGCAACCACACATTGATGGAAAAAAAAAGTAGTGACCCAATGTCCCCATTAATATATCAAAGTTCTTTAGGATAACCACAGATGCCCACAGCACTTCCTTATTCCCTGCCCTAATTCAGGGTCCCGTATCTCAGGAAAAGAAGCACATGTCCATGTTTCCAGGCCGCTGGCACCAGCAGCTGTGTCGCCATCCAGGCACGATCTCTAATTACTCCAAAGCCATTTGGCACCTTCTCATGGTCTACTGGCAAAGAGTTCTTTCACCCATTTTCCAGGCAAAGTCTCTCCTGCTTCCCAGGCCATGCAGCCAAAGGGAGCACCCCAAAGCCACGTGGACTTCTCCTACCAGAGCTGCAGTGGTCTGCAATCTGTCCGAAACTGTGTGGTTTTTCTCTCCACCAGAGCTGTGGAGAGGGTAGGTTTGCCACTCGACCAAAGCCGAGTGGCAATTCTCTGCTAAAGCCACGTGGTGATTCTCTCTCACGTGGCTGCGGGAGTCCCCATTCTGGCTGAAAGCGCGTGGTTCTCTCTCCTCACATAGCCAAGAGGAGGTCCTCACTCTGCCATGGCTCTCTCTTCAATGGCTGCTGTGTCTGCGTTTAAATCCCCGAGCCAGTCCTCCTTTGCAGCCCCATCTCTGACTCCTACAATCGGGTACACCTGCCAGGACTCCCATATCCTCCCAGCTTTACTGGGCTGCCATAGTGAGTCCGGGCAGGCGTGGCCCCACGGCGTGGAGCCAATCAACTCCAAGTTCTCACACAGGTGCTGTAACCAGGGCATGTTAGCTCCCAATTACATCCTGGGTGGAAGTCACTCCCTTCTCCCTGACTCAAAGCATGGCCACAGCTATTTAACATATCTATGATACCAGTTAAAGGTTATAGATATGTTAAATGACCACTCCAGAGGTTAGCTTCAAAACTGTTGCTATCCAAAACAGCTCTCAATGTCCCTGCTTCATTTGTCCCTTCCCCCAACTGACACCTGTGGGGGGCGAGTAAGAGGTGAGGACATCTTATATGTCTTTTTAATATTTCCTGGACACCTTGAGTTATGGACCCCATTCCAAATCTGTTTCTTTGGGGGCCCCCCCGCTTGGCTGCGCCCTGTTACAATCCACTGAGCCAGACTAACCAGGGCTCTTCTGGAAATTTTTTTTCCCTTCTTGATATCCTTCTACTTGTGACTGGATTATTGCTGCCCTTCCCAGGGATTTGACTCTAGACCACAGGTGGCAAATACAAGACCTGCAGGCTGAATCTGGCCCTCCACCTTGTTTTATCTGACCTGATACCTTGTTTCTACCCAGCCGAAGCAGCACTGAGCTCCTTGCCCCTAGTTAAGGAGTAGTTACATGTATATAGTCCTAAAGTTACATTTGGCCCTTTGAAGGCAACCACAGGCTGATGTGGCCCCCTGGTGAAAATGAGTTTGACACCCCTGCTCTAGATGGTGGAATGCTTGAAAAGGACTGACAGTCACAGACATGCAGTCACAGACATGCCAGGTTCAAGTTCAGAGAGCAATTCAGCAGTCACAGAGTATTCTAGAAATTCGTATACTTTTCAGCCCAATTGCTTCTGCCTGGTGAATATGTCAACTGTATGACTAAACTGTTTTCCATAATCTCTCAGCTCAATTCAGTTTACATGTATCAGTCAACAACAGTCACAAACATTTATTGAGTGTCACTTATGTGCTTTATTAGTTTATCTCTGAAAAAATCTGCCACTTTGGTGGGGAGGAGTTTCAGTCTAGAACTAAATATGAGCGATTAGGCTCATGTAGTCTTTCGGATTGTTTACAACGTTCCTTCTCCTTTCATTACCATGGAAAATTGAGCTTGCTACTTTCTTTATAAAAGGATCGACCTGAAAAGGTTTGGATGTGAAAGTCCAGCCTTCTTATACCACTGTGTGTACAAGGGCAACCCTGTCCCCACCTTGTAGTCCTAGTCCCTTCTCTTGATTTTTCTTTACACCATTTCTCACCATTTGACAGGACAAAAGGAAAAGTGCATGACATGATGTGCACTTTTTTTTAATCCTCACCCGAGGATATTTATATTGATTTTGAGGGCCGGAGAGAGAGAAACATGGATTGGTTGCTTCCCATATGCACCCTCATCAGGGAATCGAACCCCCAGCCTTTCGGTGCACAGGGCAACGCTCCAATCGACAGAGCCACCCAGCCAGGGCCCACATTAGATGTGTTCTTAAGAGTCAACTCTTTTGTGGTGTGATTTACAGATAATATTCACATTATAAGTGTACAGTTGTATGAGTTTTGGCAAATATATGTGCACATGTGTAACCACCACCATGACAGTCGAGAGAGAACATTTCTGTCCCCTGCCTCCCTAAAGCGTCCTTTGTGCCTCTGGGAAGCTGTTCCCCAGCAATCTCTGATCTCTCTGAAACTATAGATTTGACTTTCCGGGAGTTTCATGTAAATAGAATCATGTACTGTTTTGTGACTGGCCTTTTTTTCTTCACCATAATGCTCTTCAGGGTCATTCATGTTATTGCACGTCTTAGTGAATTTCTTTTTGTTGCTGAGTAGTATTCCATTGGATGGGTAGACCAAATTTGCCCATCCATTCACTTGTTGGCATTTTGTATACCATATATTTTAATTGTCTGACCATTGATTTTCTTTTCCCCATTAAAATGTAAACTCCATGAGGCAGTGATGTTTTTTACTGAGGTGTCATTCACATAACCATTCCAAAGTGAACAACTCAGTGACATTAGTCACAGTGTTGTGTGACCACTACCTCTGTCTAATTCTAAAACATTCCAGTGTCCCAAAAGAAAACCCTGTACCTGGCAGTGGTATTTTTGGTCTTTTTAAATCATATTTTAAATTATTTTTCCAATTATAAACATAACATAGACCCAGCATGGTAAAATACTGAAAATACAGAATGACAGAAAAGTAGCTAATTTTTTTAAAACTATTTATTTATTTATTTATTTTCAGAGGGGAAGGAGAGAGGGAGAGAAACATCAATGTATGGTTGCCTTTCGTGTGTCCCCTGCTGGGAGTTGGCCTTCAGGGAACCGGCCTGCAACCCAGGCATGTGCCCTGACTGGGAATCGAACCGCGATTCTCTGGTTTGCAGGCCCACACTCAATCCACTGAGCTACACCAGCCAGGGCAGAAAAGTAGCTAATTTACAATAAAAAAAACACTAAGTATATCAGTCCTATTTAATCTTGCATTTACTTAAAAAAAAACAGCTTTATTGAGATATAATTCACATACCATGCAATTCACCCACTTAAAGTGTGCAATTCAGTGGCTTTTAGTGTATTCACAGATATATACAACCATCACTGCAGTCAATTTTAGAACATTTTCAGTGGGCAGTAATTTTTGCCTCTTTTGTTCATCAGTATGTAGACAGTGCTTGGCACATAGTAGGTACTCGAATATTTGTTGAATGAATGAAATGCACTAATGAGAATAAATCAGTATAATCATTAATTCACTACATTGATGAATTAATGTACTCATTAAGGAATTCGGTAATTCAATAAACATTTAATGAGTGCCTACTATGTGCTGACAACTGAGTGAGATACAAAGTGGCAGTGAGACCCTGATTTGCCCTTGGGAAAAGGACAGTCTAGTGATAATAGAAGACGAATGCGTAGAAATAAGGTGGGTAGTATTAGAGCAGTATAGAGAGAATTTTATGGCAATTCAGAGGAGGGCGATATTGCTGGAGGGATTACTGTTGATAATTGACTTTAAAATAGTTGTGTGCTATATTGTTACTTAACTAGGGCTCCACAGTCTCACTCCATATTGAATAGAAACCAGACCCCTCTCAGTCTCCAGCTCAGGCACCAACGGTTTCCTTATAAGGCTATGTCATCATTAAGATCTTCTGCATAAACTGTGAGAACAGCACTTTACTGAGTCTGTGGGGTGGCAGTAATTCTTGGAATCATATCACATCATTCTATTGAAGACTGAATGCTTTCTTATGCATAATGTATGTATGGTGTAATCTTACAACAGCTTTTCCCCCCCTAAATTGAAAAAGATACATCCTTTTGAGGGAGGGAGTGGTAGACACTGAATACCTTCCTTGTCCCATTATCCCTAATTCTTTATGGAGGCATTTATTGGAAACCTTCCCTCAGAAGAGTTTTTAACTGGAGTAACGGAATGGATTTCTGTGGTGGCTGCATTGACCGTGGCCTAGGGGCAAGGCAGGACAGCTGCGGCATTCACCGCCTGTCTCTGCGGGGCGCCGTGCAGGTGCGCAGCGTCCTCACCGCGAGCCCATGAGGTAGACTGCCTGGTAATCAGTCTGTTTCACAAGAGCAAAATCTGAGGTTCGAGTAAGTTAAATAACTTCTTTAGGGTTATTCTAAAGTCATTGAGTGGTTAGAGGCTGGTCCAGTGAACACTTAATGGTAACACTGCACTATTCCCTCTCACAGAGACTGTAGCATCTACATTCTGTGATGTGTTCATTCACTTACTTTAACAAATATGTATTGATTTCTTATTATGTGTCAGGCCCTGTGCTAGCGCTGCGGTGGTGAACAATACAGACGAGACCCCTTGCCAGCACGGAATACAGTCTAGTTGGGAAACGCAGAACCAGGCTGATGTGGATAGATGGTGGGTTGAGAATGAAGAGTTCGAACAAGAGAAGGGTTGGGTGAATTGCCCCTGGTGTATTCCAGGTGGAGGTGGACATGAACCTAGCTCTCTCGTCATCTGTCTAGCCCGGTGCTTCTACTGCTAAGTCTCAGAGCCTTTACCAGACCTTGTGTCTATTGTTATGGCTGGCCAAATACAGGTGTGCCATGCCACTTAAAGGGGAAGCTGCATCTCCCATCCGTAAGCTCCTTGGAAGAGTCCTTTGAGGATAATGTGGGTCTTGAGGATGACACAGTGTTTCCAGTCTGTCCTCAGAATTCAGCTTTGCTTTGGAAAGCTTTTTATTCAGGTAGAAATTGAGAGCAGAACTCAGTGAGTTGGGTGAGGTCAAAGATACTGATATGAAGCTAAAAATGACTTTTTAAAGTATTCATTGTGTGGATCATCTCCAAATAGAAACCTCTCTCCTGCTGGAGTAGGAGGGGGGTGTCAGGCAGCGGGCAGTCCCAAGACATGGGAGGAGAATTCCTGACCTCTCAAGTAGTGGAAGACTTTGGGGACACTGCAGTGGAAGAAAGTGACCTTTGCCCTTACCGAATGTGCTCAATGTATTTGTGGAGCCAGGCTCCTGACTTCAGTGGTCTTAAGAAAACATTTGAGAAAAAATTGCATTTTTATATAAAACTATTGACACATATGTGGATAAACACAAAGATACACACCTCTTTTAGGATAGAATGAAAGGAAGTTTTCTGAACTCGCTGGGTTAGAGGAGCAGGTTTATAAGAACTTTCTGGTAGTAAGGGTTTTGTGCTTGGAATGGAACCTCCCTACCATCTGGGCTTTCAAATTAGAGTGGCCACTGATCGGACATTGTTGAAGTCAAATACTGTTTGAAAATGGGGCCGTGGACTTAAATCATTGCCTGGAGTGCTTTTCTTCTCATTTTATTTATTTTTAGAGAGAGGAGAAGGGAGGGAGAAAGAGGGAGATAAACATCGATGTGTGAGCGAAACACTGATTGGTGGGCCACCCCCAACCAGGGACCCAGGCATGTGCCCTGATGAGAACCGAACCAGCAACCTTTGGTTCACAGGATGCCACCCAACCCACTGAGCTACACCAGCCAGGGCTCCCTGGAGTTCTTTTTTTGAAAAATATATATTTTATTGTTTTTTAATATATTTTATTGATTATGCCATTACAGTTGTCCCATTCCCCCCTTCACTCCCCTCCACCCTGCACACCCCTCCCCCACCATTCCCCCTTTTGTTTATGTCCATGTGTCACGAGTTCTTTAGATTCTGAATTTCCCATAGTATTCCTGCCCTTCCCCCCTATTTTCTACCTACCATCTATGCTACTTATTCTCTGTACCTTCTCCCCCCTTCTCCTCCCACTCCCCTGTTGCTAACCCTCCATGTGATCTCCATTTCTGTGGTTCTGTTCCTGTTCTAGTTGTTTGCCTAGTTTGTTTTAGTTTTAGTTTTAGGTGTGGTGGTTAATAATTGTGAGTTTTCTGTCATTTTACTATATATGTTTTTTATCTTCTTTTTCTTAGACAAATCCCTTTAACATTTCATAACATAAGGGCTTGGTGATGACGAACTCCTTGAACTTGACCTTATCTGAGAAGCACTTTATCTGCCCTTCCATTCTAAATGAAAGCTTTGCTGGATAGAGCAATCTTGGATGTCATTGCCTTTCATGACTTGGAATATTTCTTTCCAGCCCCTTCTTGCCTGTAAGGTCTCTCTTTTTTTTTTTTAAAGATTTTATTTATTTATATTTAGAGGGGAAGGGAAGGAGAGAAATATCAATGTATGGTTGCCTCTTGTGCCTCTTGTTCCCTGCTGGGAACTGGCCTGCAAATTGAACTGCGATAGTGTGGTTCGCAGGCCCGCGCTCAATCCACTGAGCTACGCCAGCCAGGGCATGTAAGGTCTCTTTTGAGAAATCCACTGACAGTCTTATGGGCACTCCTTTGTAGGTGACTGTCCCCTTATCTCTTGCTGCTTCTAGAATTCTCTCCTTCATTTTAATTTTGGCTAATGTAATTATGATGTGCCTTGGTGTGTTCCTTCTTGGGTCCACCTTCTTTGGGACTCTCTGAGCTTCCTGGATTTCCTGGAAGTCTATTTCCTTTGCCAGACTGGGGAAGTTCTCCTTTATTATTTGTTCAAATAAGTTTTCCACTGGTGGCTGTTCCTCTTCCCCTTCTGGTACCCCTATAATTCGAATGTCGGAACATTTAAAGATGTCCTGGAGGTTCCTAAGCCTCTCCTCATTTTTTTTGAATTCTTGTTTCTTCCTTCTTTCCTGTTTGTTGTTTCATTCTTCCTTCTGGTCCACTCCCTTGATTTGAGTCCTAGTTTCCTTTCCGTCACTATTGGTTTCCTGTGCATTTCCCTTCATTTCAATCAGTTTAGCCTTCATATGTTCCTCTAATTTGTGGCTAAAATCAACCAATTCTGTGAGCATCTTGATCACCAGTATTTTGAACTGTGCATCTGAAAGGCTGGCTATTTCTTGGTCACTTAGAATTATAGGCTCTTGGGGCTTTGAGCTGTTCTTGAGTCATAATGTTTGGTCTGTTTGCACCTGTTATGTATGAGGGGTGGAACCTTAGGTGTTCGCCAGGGCTGGGTGACCCAGTTGCTGGGTTGTGACGCTGTATGTGGGGGCAGGGTCAGAGAGGGAAAAAAATGGCGCTTTGCTCCGCCCTCTCTCAGATTTCTGTCCTCTCTGTGGCTTCCCATAAGCAAATTGGGCCCCTCTGGTGCTGGTTCCCAGGTGTGTGGGCCCATGTACTCTTCAGGACCCTGTGGGTCTCTCCAACGAACTCTCTGTGAGCCTGGGAGCCTCTCCCGGCCCCTCAACCCCGAGAGAGTCTTTCCAGTTGGTGCTTTCAGGCTCTAATTCCCGTCGCTGGGGCCCTAGCCTGAGCAGTGTCTCACTGTTCCCTCCTTTGCTCAGTTTATCTGTGTGCGAGAGTGTGTGACCTCAGTCAGCCAGCTGCCCTGCGCCCTCACTGGGTCCACCCTGGGTCCGCCGTCGCCATCCCACGCCTGGGACCCACCAACCGACCCCGCTCCGCCGCTGACTCCGCACCTCTTACCGGTCTGGCTGAGTGGTTCATTGTTGTCGGACTTTCATACAGTTCAGTTTTCACTGTTTTGGCTGTGTTTTTGTTTCTAAAACTTTGCTGTCTTTAAATTTAGGAGGGGGCACAGTGTTTCCACCTACACCTCCATCTTGGCCGGAAGTCTCTGGAGTTCTTTTTAATATGATAAAAGTGGGTCTGGATTTTTCAGGAAAGGTTCCCTCACCTTCTACTTCCCCTTTCCTTCCCCTGGAAGAAGGAAACTGTAACTCAGCTTCTGTATCTGCTGGTCTAACATCATCAGGTCAGTGTGAGCCACTAGGTAAAGCACAATACAATGATCAAGTTATAGCTTCCTTTTGGGATGAATAGTGGTCCCAGTTCTGAGAAGAGTGAGGATCTGGTTGGTTTCTTTGGGTTTGCTCTCTTTCACTGAACTCAGCCTAAAGTGGAATGAAAACAAAATAAACCAGAGACCACCGCAGAAAAGTAATTAAGAGGAACTTAGCTTTGACAATACCCATCGCCTTAGACTAATTTTAGAATCTCAGTAGAGAGGGATAGAATGATCTTTGCTGGTTTGGGGTGGGATTCATTATGAGCATTAGGTTATGAGTGACAGCCACCAAGTCCCTTAGCCCTTTCCATTGCTTTGGGTTAGGAACTGAGTTTTCCCTTTGGCCACAGGGATCATCTTTACAAAAAATTTGAAGGACGGTATGATCGTAGTTGGTACAGATGAGAGATCCTCCTCATCCAGAGAGGCCAGAACTGGAAGGGCCTCAGTGCTGAGCTACTTTCCCTGGGATTGTTTTCTGTTGTCTTTGGTGTTTAATTTCTGGAGTCTCTCTGTTCTGGTGAACTTTCCTCCTCAGGGGCACTTCAGCTCCTCCCCATCTCCTGCTTTTCTCTTCCCGGGCCTCCTCAGAACAAAGGCCATGTGATCATTCTTCCTGGGTGTTTCTCTGAGGGCCAAGAAGGAATTTCTTTTTTTTTTTTTTTTTTAAGATTTTCTTTATTTATCTTTTAGAGGGGAAGGGAAGGAGAGAGAGAGAGAGAGAGAGAAATGTCGATGTATGGTTGCCTCTTGTGAGTCCCCTGCTGGGAACTGGCCTGCAACCCAGGCATGTGCCCTGACTGGGAGTCGAACCACGATCATCTGGTTCGCAGGCCCACGCTCAATCCACTGAGCTATACCAGCCAGGGCGCAAGAAGGAATTTCTTGAAGGAGACTGTTGTTCTGTTGCCTGACTAGGTCAGAGATTGACTGCTGAACACTTCACTACCATAAACCGCTCTGAATTCTAAATTAGAACAGTGGAGATCATGTATACTTACAACTTAGTATACTTACAACTATACTAAGTGAAAGCTTTATGGGTGAGAGAGAGGGGGGTACACTGTTTGATTTCTTAAAGAGTTGTATGATATTAGACGGTTACTTTACTAAGAGTCAGCTATAAGGCTAATATTATGTTATTTTGAATAGACGGAGAGGAAAGAAGTTATCAGAAGCAAGCAGCAAGATCTTTCATTTTTAGGTAGAATTCAGTTTAGATCTCACCATTGCTGACTTAGTACCTGAATGAGCAACTCTGAACACCCGGCAGGTCCAAACCCAGCTGCTACTGCAGCGCACCTGGATGTTTTCCCAGTGGCTGGTCTTTAAATAATAATGAGTGGTATTTATTGAGTGCTTACTGTGTGCCAGGCATTGTGCAATGCACATTCTGTGCTGAGTAGAATTTCGTCCCTTCAGTATCCCCAGGGGTTGTAGAATCTATTGTTACCTCCTTTTCCAGAGGCTTTAACTTTAATAGTTAAGTTCTTCCAAGGCCACGCAGTGGCAAAGCCAGGACTGGAATGCAGGTGTTTCTGACTTGTCTGAGGTCCAAGAGGTGGTCTTGCAAGCTCTGGGAGGGTGGAAGGCAGAAGATGGGGAAGGGTGGCTCTGGGGTCATTCCTGCTTTTGCTGTTGTGTCAGGGCTGAGGACCATTTCAAGCAGGTGGCCTTAGGTGGCCGTCTGACAAGGCTAAGTCAGGTAGCTTATTTCACTTCAGGAATGGAGCAAAGTGGGATCATTGATTCCAAACAGGAAGAACGAGTTGAGCAGGAGCCTGTTCCCTTCTGGCTCCTTCCTTTCCTCCTCAAAGGGAATCTTCTTATCTTTACCTTTTCCTCCTCTGGCTGAAAGCCAGTCTTGCTACCAACTAGGCCTGGGCCTAGGCTTTTCTCTCCTTCTCTCACTTAAGGACGACTGAATAGTATAACTGGGAGCAAAATAATGTGAAAGGTACAAGAAGGAAAAGTGAAGCATGTTTTCAGTTTGCAAGGCATTTTTCTCATTTACCTATTTGATTAGCAACCACTACCCAGTCCAAGGAGGCAAAGATGGTTATATCCCCACCTTACATGTGAACAAATGCAATCGCTATAGGTTAAATAATTATCAAGGGCTGTCAATAGAATAACCAGCCTAGGGCTTCTTTGAGCTTCTTCTCCCAGAATTCTTTGCACCAGACTCAGATGCATATGCCTAGTCATGAACATTGCTGTTTAATATTCAAGAAACCAAGTGCCAAAATAATACCCTCGATACTTATAGGGAGTGTTTTATTTTTGTCTCAAATGAATAGTTTGTTATATTATATATATTATGTGCAGTATTTAGTGAATACTGAGTCATTTAATTCTGTACCTGAAGGCTCTCATGTGCCCCCTTTTCAGGCGCCTGCTCTTATGTATCCTGGATAATGGTGGTTGCTTTGTGGGCTAGCAGAGTCATGATGGAGTAGATTTCCAGAGGAAGAAATCTCTAGACCGACCCTTCCACAATCCCTAGGGGTACTGAGGGAACTGTGTGAAAAGGGGCTGCTCTGACCTCACCTGACTTCTTGCGGGTAGAGGTTTAGGGAGCTTTTGTTTTGTTTCTCTTGCTGGCAAGTTTAGGAGCTTGGAACCAGGCTGGCTGAGTGATACCAGTCAAAACTGGGCTGTTCCATATAACTTCTTGTCCCTCTCCGTTGTCTGGTAAATCAGTGAGCCCGTTACCAACTTGATGGAATGCTGCTGTGTGTTAAGAGCTCTGTGGAAGACAGAGGGTGGAGAAAAGTGGTTAAAATACCAAGCACGATGCCTGGAATTCATTCATTCATTCATTCGCTGGATATTAACTTGCCCTCTGTACCATGTTGTTCCAAGGGCTGGAGATGTAAAGATGAAATAGACAGCATCCTACCTTGATGGAGGGCAGTCACTGCAGTGGGCATTCAGAACATTATTAGTTTGATCATTAACATTAAGGCTCCCAGCTATGTAACAATAGTAATGTTATAAATAGAATAATGAGTGGTTTACCATCTTGAGGTTAGGGGAAGTAAGGGCTTATATTATCACATCCAGTAGTCAGTTTGTATTTCTCTAACTGCTCTTTTTCAAACCAACAAACTCTTGAGTATCAGGGAGGTGCTTTTTTCTCTTATGGCTGGAGTATGCGTGCTGTAAAGGTTTGTCCCTCCTTTAGCTGGAGTAAAACATTACCTGTTTGGGTCAGGAGCTTTGTTCCTGGGGTTCTTTGTTCTGAGAGTAGGGGCCCTGAGCATCTGTTTGGAGCTCCACTCTGATATTTCACTGGCACCAGGTCTCTTCCTTCCCAGCCTTTCTCTTTATTTCATTTCATTTCATTTCATTTCATTTCATTTCATTTATTTTTAGAGAGAGGGGAAAGGAAGGAGAAAGAGGTAGAGAAACATCAATATATGTGGTTGCCTCTCTCGCACCCCCTACCCCAGTAGGTTGTAGGACCTGTCCTGCAACCCAGGCGTATGCCCTGAATGGGATTCAAACCAGTGACCCTTTGTTTTGCAGGTTGGTACTCAGTGTATTGAGCCCCATCAGCCAGGGCCAACCCTTGTTTTTAATAAGGAATGCAATGTTTCTTTAACTGTAAACAGGGCCCAGACTGGCGTTGCCCCAGGCCCAGTGGGTTGAGTGTCATGCCACAAAGTAAAAAGCTTCTGATTCGATTCCTGGTCAGGGCACAGGCTTGGGTTGGGGGTTTAGTACCAGGTCAGGGTTTCTCTACCTTTCTCCTTCCCTTCCCTTCCCTTCCCCCTCTCTAAAAATAAATAAATAATAAAATAAATAAAATCTTTAAACTGTAAAGGGGGATTATGGATAGGTGAAATTTAACCAATAAGTTTTAAAAAATAACAGCTTTACTGATATATAATTAACATGCATTTCACCCTTTTAAAGTATACAGTTCAATCTATTCATAAAAGTTGTACGGCCCTTACCACTATCAAATTCCAGAGCATTTCGTCACCTCAGATAGAAACCCTGACCCATTAGGAGTGACCCCTCGGTCCCTTTTTCCCTCGGCCTCTGGCAGTAGCTCATACACTCGCTGTCTCTGTGAAGTTGCCTGTTGTGGACACACGGAGATGGAGTCGTAGAGTAGGTCGTGTTTTATGTCTGGCTTCTTTAACTTTGCCTACTGCTTTCAGAGCTTACCCACGTTGTAGCATGTGTGAGAACTTTATTCCTTTTTGTGGTTGAATAGCATTTCATTGTGTGGATGTGTCACATTTTGTTTATCGATCGTCACTTGATGGACATAAGGGTTGTTTTCACTTTCCGGTTACTATGAATAATGCTGCCGTGAACATCCACGTTTAGGTTTTGTGTGGACGCGTTTTCCGTTTTCTTGGGTGTATACCTACGAGTGGAATTACTGAGAGGTGTAACTCTGTTTGACTTTTTGAGAAGTTCCCACACTGTCTTCCAGAGTGTCTGTCATTTTACATCCCCGTTGCCAGTGCTTGAACCGTGAAGTTTCTCCGCATCCTCACCAATACTCCTTACCATCTGTTTGATCGCAGACATCCTTATGGGTGTGAAGTGGTATCTAATTGTGTTTTGGGGGGGGGGGTTAAAAGAATTTATTTACTTATTTATTTATCTTTAGAGGGGAAGGAGAGAGGGAGAGAAACATCAATGTATGGTTGCCTTTCATGCGTCCCCTGCTGGGAGGTGGCCTATAGGGAACCAGCCTGCAACCCAGGCATGTGCCCTGACTGGGAATCGAACCGCAATCCTCTGGTTCGCAGGCCCGTGCTCAATCCACTGAGCTACACCAGCCAGGGCCTTCTAATTGTGGTTTTGACCTGCATGTTCTAGTGACTAATGATGATGAGCATGTTTTCATGTGCTTTTGGCTATTTGTGTATCTTCTTTGGAGAAGTGTCTATTCAATTCTTTAAAAATATTTAATTAGATTATTTCTTTAAAATATTTAGGTTAGTTTTTTCTTGTTGAATTCTTGTTGAATCCAGGGTATCCTGGGCACCAGTCCCTTATCAAATATATGATTTACAAATATTTTCTCCCATTCTTTGAGTTGTCTTTTCGCTGTCTTGATGATATCCTTTGCAGAATAAAAGTTTTCAAAGTTTATCAATTTTGATAAAGTGCATTTTATCTGTTTTTGTTGTTGTATTGCTTTTGCTGTCATATCTAAGAAACCATTGCCTAATCCAAGGTCAAAAAGATTTGTCCCTATGTCATCTTCTGAGAACTTTATGATTTTAGCTCTTTCGTGACCACTAACTGCTGATACTGACTGAGGCATTGAAAGTTCCTGATGGCTGTTTGCTAAGGGCAAGGGCTGGCTGGGAGGCAGTCGTACTGGGGCTTTCCTTCCTTGCCACCTTGACTCTGGGAAGCGTTCATTCTTGTACACGTTCCTAGCCATTTTGCCCTTTCTCTATTTCATTGTCTTTTTTGTTTTGTTTTTCTTTAAGGTAACGAATGAAGAGGACTTCATTAGGAAATTGGACTGCAAACCTGATCAGCATCTGAAGGTGGTTTCCATTTTTGGAAACACTGGTGATGGAAAGTCTCATACCCTCAACCACACTTTCTTTTGCGGCCGTGAAGTCTTCAAGACCTCCCCTGCCCAGGAATCCTGCACTGTGGGCGTGTGGGCTGCGTACGACCCAGTTCACAAAGTAGCGGTGATAGACACCGAAGGGCTCTTGGGGGCTACAGTGAATCTAAGCCAGAGAACGCGGCTGCTGCTTAAGGTCCTGGCCATCTCCGACCTTGTCATCTATCGAACTCATGCAGACCGGCTGCATAATGACCTCTTCAAGTTCCTTGGGGATGCCTCAGAAGCTTATCTGAAGCATTTCACCAAGGAGCTCAAGGCTACCACTGCTCGCTGTGGCCTGGATGTCCCCTTGTCCACCCTGGGCCCTGCTGTTGTTATTTTCCACGAGACTGTGCATACTCAGCTCCTGGGCTCTGGTGAGTAGACCGAGTGCTGTGTCACAGACTGGCCTTTCTCGGTACAAGGAGGCAGCCGTTGGGCTGTAAGAGCAACTTGGTGGGGGTGGGTTGCCCAGAAAATTTTCTGCATGGGAAAGACGTAAGGAAGTGTTTCCAGAAGGACAGAATTCATCAACCATGTCAAAATTTGCTTATGATCAGGATGAGGATGAAGAATTGTTCAATGGCTTTGGCAAAATAGAGGCCCTTGGCGATCTGCGTAGGACTTGTTTCCCAGGGATGGTAAGCATGGAAGCCTAATCAGAGTGGGATCAAGAGAATAGGAGGCAAACAATGAAGATAGCGAGTACACCCAGCTCTTTCAAAGAGTTCTGTAAAGGGAAGCAGACAATTGAAATGATAGCTGGAGGCTGATGTGGCAATCCAAGGAATTTACCCTTTTTGCAGTTTTACTTGGTGGGGCATTACAATTGTTTGCGGACTGATGAGAATGACTCACTGGCAAGTAGATGTCAGAAAGAGCTGGAATGTTGAAGTGATGCACCGTGGAAGAAGTGGCCTTAGTGAGGAGCATGGACAGTTCTCTGTAACAACAGGAGAGAGGGTAGAGTATGTGGAGCCAGTTGCAAATAAGCAGAAAAATGTGTGTGTGGATGTGTGTATAAATTGTCTTTCTGTTTCTGTTTCCCTAGAGAAATGGGAAGCAAGATCATCACTTGAGAGGGAGGATGAGAGAGTAGGTGCAACAACAGTAGTTGGATGCAGGTGGGAACAGTAGTGTTGGCCCCCCAAGCAATCATACCACTTACCTGCTCAGTCAGTGATGTTTACTGAGTACACATTGTCACATGCCGAGCACTGGGGCACTGAGCTGAAAAGAAACACAATTCCCACGCTCGGATGGGAATTCTAGTTGGGGAGACCACAGGTGTTCTGTTCTGTAGTAGATGTAAGTACTGGAGCTGTGGGAGTGTGGCAGAGGGACACTTGACTCCTTCTAAGGGATCTAGGAAAGAGGAAGTGACAATGAACTCTAAGACTTGGCTGCAGAGCAGAGGGGAGAAGGGATGCTCTGAGAAGAGCAAACCTCTAGTAGTTTAGAGGAGCAAGTTGTGTCCAGGGAACTGCGAGTGGTTCTGAGTAGTTCTGATTTCCGTTCTAGCCCGCTTCACTGCATTCTCCACACAGCAATCAGAGTGATCTTTTTAAAAGCTTAGTTTGTAATCTAGGTCATGTCATACTCCTGCTTTTCCAGCCTGTCAGTGGCCTTCCACTACATCAGAATATAATTCCAGCTCCTGACTGTGGTGTCCTCACTCTGACTCCTGCCTGCAGGACGATTAACCTGCCCACAGTTCTGGCACCTCTCCTTCTACCCTGCCTAGACTCTGGCTGCCTTGGTTCTGTCTCAAGCTTCCGTCTGAACTCCTCTAGTTATCCTTCTTCATCCCCTCTCCCCACCCACTAAATGCCCTCCCCTTTATGCATGTGTGTGTGTGTCTGTGTGTGTGTGTGTGTGTGTGGATGTGTGTATACTCTCTCCACTAGCCATATCAGCCTTTTCTCTGTTCACACCTTTGCGTAGGCTACTCATCTGCCTGGAACTCCCTTCTCCCAGCTAGCCATACTTCCTCCGATTTAACTCGACTCTCATCCCCTTGGAGTCTCTCCTGACTGTCCCCTGCAAAGTTCTTCCTGCGTCCTGGCGGTTGTGCTCTTACTGCGTCACCCCGTCCCTTTCCATCAGGGCATCTGTCGCTATCCGAAATCATGCTCTATGTTTGCTTCCTTGTTTTTGATCTTTTCCCATGAGAATGGAAACTCCACGAAGGCAGGAACCTTGCCCTTCTTACTGCTAGATCTCAAAAGCCTGGCTGTGTGGTGGATACACAGTGGGCTCTCATCAGATGTTTGCTCAGTGAATAAATAACGAGGCTGAGTGTGTCTGGAGCGTAGATTGTATGGGAGGGGATGGTGGAGATATACTTGGGAATCAGATCATGGATGGCTTCGACCCAGTTCTCAAGTATAACAGGATTTTAGGCAGGGAGTTATATGATCAGATCTGTGCTTTCAGAAAACACCCCCCTCCCTGCCTCCAGCAGCCTGTTGAAGGGTGAACTGCAGGGCCTGCCTAGAAGAGGCAGGGCGACCAGCCAGGAGGGTATCACAGTTGTAGGTGGGAAGTGATGGGAAGTAGGAGGGAAGGGGCCAGACGGGGGCCATATTAAGGAGTTAGAATATGAAGGACCTGGGTCTGGTGGGAAGACGAGAAATCTGAATGTTCCATAATAAGGAAGAAGCTCATAGCAAGTGACTCTAAGGTAAGGGGAGGAGATTGGAAATGTCGATGTTAGACCACCTCTTGGAATCAGCACTTTTATGCCACTTTGAATCTTTACAGCTTGGGTGAGAGGAAGGTTTACTTTCCAGTTGAGGATTTTGAGTTAACCAGCCCTTCAAAAATAACATTTTTTTTTTGCTTTGTGCCATACACTGTCATAGTTTTTTTTCTTTTAAAGTAAATGCTGACATACTGTATTTTTGTTACTCAGCCAGGTGTCAGTAGCAGTCCCATTTTACAGATGAAGAAACTGAACCCAGAGAGCTTGAGTTCTGTAACTAAGGAGGGTCCAGTTAGTAAGTTGCAAAATTGGGATTCAAAACAAAGTTTTCTAACTTCTAAATCCAGAGCTGTTTCTGGAATACTACTGTTGCTTCTTGAAGCCTTGAGATGGAACCAAGGCAGCCAGAGTTTTTATGCAGGGTAGGAGGAGAGGTGCCAGAGCCTAGGGCAGGTTCATCATTCAATTTTCCTCTGCCTCAGATGTTCTGATTTTGTTAGATCACGTTTCAATTCTGAATAGAGGATTTTAGGTGAAAGTTAGTAAGCAAATGAACTCTTTCTGCTTTACAAGTGAGCAGTGGTTGTATGTCCAGGGAGAAGCTGTGAGATGACCGGGGACGTGCAGGTGCCGACCCACTGGGTGCTGCCTGCTCCTTCCTTCAGAAGGTGCTGCCGTGGGAAGAGTTCATGAGGAGATGAATTTAGGGATTAACTGCAGAAGTTTGGCTACTTCTGTTTGATGACTTTACTTTCAAATTTGAGCTAAAGCCTTGCCTCCAGTATTAATAGCGATGATTTAGTTATTATTAAAAATGAAAGGAAATTAAAAAATAAAAAGTCCTGGTAACTCTCACCTCTAAAATATGTATTGGCTCCATTTGTACTACCACTCCACAGATTTCTAGATAACTGTTGGAGCAACTGGGGGGAGTCTAGTACTCATACATTGGTAGTTTGTTCACAGCTTCACCAGCATAAAGAAGACCAGCATTTCCAAAGTAGCCGTTTATTTTCAGTGTTCATTTGAAGGTGACTGGCTAAATATACCCATAGGATGGAAGAGTATGTAGCTGCGAAAAGGAGTAAGGAACTTCTTAGCATGCCATGACAAGGACAGATACATTAAGTTTTTTAAAAGATTTTAAAATCTATTTTTAGAGAGAGGGGAAGGGAGGGAGAAAGAGAGGGAAAGAAACATCAGTTGGTTGCCTCTCCCATGTCCCCAGCCGGGGACCTGGCCTATAACACAGGGATGTGCTCTGATCAGGTATCAAACTGGTGACCCTTTGGTTTGCCTAGTCCACTGAGCCACACCAGTCAGAGCAGATATAGTATGTTCGTAAGTGCTAAAAGCAGGTTGCTTATATGTATTGGTAACTGTGCAGGGGAAAAAATCTGAGAGAGTAAATAGTTAATGGTAGCCACTTTGGGGGAGTATGAAGGAAAAGACATGTATTTCTTTTATGTTTTGACATACCTTTTATGTTTACATTTCAAAATGAAAGGTCACCAGTTTTGATTCCTGCTTAGGGCACATGGCTGGGTTGAGGGTTTAGNGAGCCACACCAGTCAGAGCAGATATAGTATGTTCGTAAGTGCTAAAAGCAGGTTGCTTATATGTATTGGTAACTGTGCAGGGGAAAAAATCTGAGAGAGTAAATAGTTAATGGTAGCCACTTTGGGGGAGTATGAAGGAAAAGACATGTATTTCTTTTATGTTTTGACATACCTTTTATGTTTACATTTCAAAATGAAAGGTCACCAGTTTTGATTCCTGCTCAGGGCACATGGCTGGGTTGAGGGTTCAGTCCCCGATCAGGCTGCATACTAGAGGCAACTGATCAATGTTTCTCTCCCTCTTTTTCTCTCTCCCTAGCCCTCTTTCTAAAATAAATTAGTAAATTTAAAAAGTGTGTAAGACGATGAATTTTCACAACCAGAATGTACCCATGAAATCGGTTTGAGATCATGGCATATCGGCACGCTCTTCCTAGAAGACCACCTGAGGCTCCCTTCCAGACAAGGGCAGCTCGAATTCCAACAACATCGACTGGTTCCGCCTGCATACGTATTTTGTATATGTGGAGTCAGACTTTTGCAATGAAAGGTGACTTATGTTTTTTTGAAAAGAAAGGTCACTGTTCATGTACCCATTTCTGCTTGTCCAGATCACCCCTCAGAGGTGCCGGAGAAGCTCATCCAGGACCGGTTCCGGAAGCTGGGCCGCTTCCCTGAAGCCTTCAGTTCCATTCACTACAAGGGAACCAGGACTTACAACCCTCCCACAGACTTCTCTGGGCTTCGGCGTGCTTTGGAGCAGCAGCTAGAGAACAACACCACTCGTTCTCCCCGGCACCCAGGGGTCATCTTCAAAGCCCTAAAGGTCGGTTGGCTCCTGCCTTGAGTGTCCCTCACTGGAGTAGCAGTGGGTGGTGAGAACGCTCAGCTTTCCAGCTGTTGGCAGTGGTGGTGATGGCAAACCCGGACTGGGAAGAGAGGTTATAAGCAAAGGAGGAAGTGCATGAGTGGAGTTTCCATCTGTCAAATGACTTCATCTTCCTAGAAGTTTGAGAGGAATCTTGGGTAATAGTTAGAAAGTGATAGGTCCTTATGTCAAAGAAAAGCTAGGCTTTTAGGGAATAGGAAGAAGCATTCGTTTCTGAATGGTAAATTAACCCAGCCCTGGTGAACTGACCTCGTGTTGAGGCTCAGTTATCAGGACAACAGTTACTTGTTTGTTTGTTTGTTTGTTTGTTTTTATCTATTTATAGAGAGAGGGGAAGGGAGGGAGAAAGAGAGGGAGAGAAACCTTGATTAGCAAAAGAAACATCCATTGGTTGCCTCCTACA
Organism: Sturnira hondurensis; assembly: GCF_014824575.4. NCBI lineage: Eukaryota > Metazoa > Chordata > Mammalia > Chiroptera > Phyllostomidae > Sturnira > Sturnira hondurensis. The sequence goes on from NW_028093774.1 coordinate 21,955,434, forward strand.
CTCCCCCATCTAGGGGCCTGGCCCACAACCCATGTATGTGCCCTGACCGAATTAAACCCACAACCTTTTGGTTTGCAGGCTGGTGCTCAGTCCACTGAGCCACACCAGCCAGGGCTTTTTTTTCCCCACCCTAAGTTAATTTCTTCAAGAAGGCAACATTTTTTAGTCACTATAAATGGAAAACTAGTAACACAGGTATAAATTTGTCCAAGACAAAACAGAAACAAAACAGATAATACAATAACAGTAATTGCTGTTCATGAGGTACCAGAGTTCAGAGAATTTGTTCACTTAATCCTTGTGCGAGCTCTGTGAGCTAAAGTACTATTACCATCCTTACTTTTCAGACGAGGAAACCAAGGCAGAGAGATGAAGCAATAGCTTACACATATCTCTGAAGTGGCAGCAGGTATAAATTCTGGCCATTTTACTCCTTCTGCCTCTCAACCAATAAAACATCATTTTGTATGGTTGGATATAGAATCTAATTTTAAGTATTTTTGCTTAATTGGTGCCTTTTTTTTCATTTTGCTAATTTTTAGTATTTCAAGGAGTTTACTTCAACACAGTGTTTTATCTTCACCATGTACTTATTTACGTTACCATGCTCTATAGTACAGAATTCATGAAATCAGTCCTGGGAACACTGCTTACATTCTGTGGTTTGCTTTGTGCACACCTCTCTGTTACTATGGCTGCAGGCTTAGGAGAGAGGCTGAGGAAAGGAGCAGGGCCTCTGGGGCCAGGCGGGGGGTGCATGCGATCTGGAGGGAAAGCAGGGGAATGTTGACAGGAAGAATGGAGCTGGGGTTTGAGGCTGCCCTGAGGGTTAGGGGATCGAGACTGGGGCTGGGGAGGGGCAGAAAGGTAGGGATAGACATGAATTTGGCATAAAGCTAGGTAGTCCTTGGTTTACACAGGCAAAAATCTTTGTGCATATGCTGATTTGCTTAATCCATTGAGTTTAAGAGGTTTGCAGTGGTGCATAATGTAAACAATTAGTGAATCTAGGTAAATTGTTTATGGGAGTTGCTTGTATTATCCTTGTAACTTTTTTACAAGTTTGAAATTGTATATCAAAATGAAAAGTTACCCTCCAAAAAAGGTTTGTGATTTTGCCTTGTGGTTTCTATGGGCTGGATGTGCGTGTCCTCCCCTGATTTCTGTGTTGCAAGCCTAATGCCCAGTGTGTTGGTGTTAGGAGAGACTTTGGAAGGTGACTGGGTTGTGAGGATGGAGCTCTCAGGGGTGAGGGCAATGCCCTTATGAAAGAAGCTCCAGAGAGCTCCCCAGCCCTTTCCCCCAAGAGATGACACAGTGAGAAGACACCATTTATGAACCAGAAAGCGGGTTTTTGCTGGAGCCTGATCATTCGGGTACCCAGGTCTTGGGCTTGCAGCCTCCAGAACTGTTTGGATTACATTTCTATTAAGCCACCCAATCTGTGGCATTTTGCATAGCAGCCTGAATGGACTAAGATGGTAGGTAAAAGCTTAGGCTCTGGAATCAGACAAGCTTGTGTCAGAGTCCCAGGTCTGCTGCTTCCCAGCTACTGGGCCTTGGGAAATGAGTTACTTTGTTCAGTCGTTCATTCAACAAATGAATGAGTGCATTACGTGCCAAATAGACTTTGAAGTGCTGGAATAGAGTGGCAAAAAAGATAGGCAACTACCTTTGCCCTTAAAGGACTTCTTCAAACATTTTTCCTCATCTGTGCCATTGGGGTAATAATAGAATGTTCCTTATGAAGTTGAGGTGGGAATTAAATGAGAGCGGCACACTTTAAGAAACAAAGGACTCAGTATATGGCAAATGTTCGATAAATGTTAACTAGTGTGAATAATATTAAGGAAAAAAACTGCCCTGGCTGGTGTGACTCAGTGGATTGAGTGCGGGCTGTGAATCAAAGGGTCACCAGTTCGATTCCCAGTCAGGGCACATGCCTGGATTGCAGGCCAGGTCCCCAGTGGGGGCCATGTGAGAGGCAACCACACATTGATGTTTCTCTTCCTCTTTTTCTCCCTCCCTTCCACTCTGTCTAAAAATAAATAAAGAAAATATTTAAAAAATAATGATATTAGAATACAAGAATAAACTTTTAAAAAACATGAAAAATGATTATATTTGAATAATTCATGAAATACATACTTTGAATTAGAATTTGAGAAAAGTGTACTTAGATATGCTGGCTGATGGCCTTGTAATGGCTCAAAGGTAGTCAGATTGGAAGGTCACATCCAAGTATTGCAAACATTCTCAAAAGAGGCTGAATCCATACTGTGTTACACAAAGGGCTATAAATCTGATCAATGTGACAAGGGCTGTAAATCTGATCAGTGTGACAAGGTGACCAATAGGTGGGTTCATGGTTGGGTAAGACCATCAGGGACACTGAGGGCTGTGAGCAGTAGTTAGTGCTCAGGGATCTTCCCCTTGGGAGTCTTGGACGGTGTCCTTCAGGCCGGTTGGGTAGGCACTTGGAGAAACATAGTTTTACTGTGTTCTCCCAAGGTGATACGAATCACGAAGCTTTCTGTGATTAAACTGAGCCTGGTCAGCTGGAGTTCTGATGATTCTCAGTGACTGGTGTCCCGAGAGTCTCACCTGAGCCCTGCATTTTCTGCGTCTGGGGTAGGGGCTGTGCTGTGCTGAGATGTGGGACCCACTGCTTTGGTCCACAGAGGAGTCGCCCGTTTAAGCCTTGTTCTGAGCTCGCCCCCCAGGTGATTGTGGGGTTCTTGAAATGTAATCAAATCTTTGAAAAAATCATTCCCATTTTTTCTTTTGATTGCTATTTTCATTACTTTACATTACTTTACATTTCATTCACTTTACACTAGAGGTTATTAATTTTCTGATTATCATTATGCATCTTGGTTCTCTTTCTATATTAGTACATAATATATACTTTATTCCTTTTAATGCCATTGGTATACTTCTAAAAAATTATTAGCTGCATCTTCAGGTTCTATCTGACTGATGTACCACCAAGTGCTACTTTTCATGGTCATTTCTGAAAAGGAGGCCCTGGCTGGTGTAGCTCAGCGGATTGAGCATGGGCCTGGGAACCAAACAACCGCAGTTCGATTCCCAGTCAGGGCACATGCCTGGGTTGCAGGCCAGTTCCCAGCAGGGGACTCATGAGAGGCAACCATACATTGATATTTCTCTCCTTCCCTTCCCCTCTAAAGATAAATAAATAAATAAATCTTTAAAAAATAAAAAAAATAAAGTTGAATTTGTATAGGTTTTATATAATATCTACGTCTTCCAGCCTCTGATCTCAAAATGTAGAAACTCTGTCTTTCCAATTCTATCACATCAGGACACATTTATTAAGTATTTATGGAGTCATTATATTCTATTGGGGTTGGCATCGTTGGTTGCCTAAGAGTCCGTTTTGAATCAGGAAATTTACTGCTAGCCCTTGATGACTAGGGCTAACCTTTTAGGATCAGTAGAAAGACATATACTATTGTTGCCAGGACAACCAAAGTTCAAGATCCTCTGGTCTCCAGGCAACCTTTTCCAGACTTACCACAAATGCTTTCCCAAGCCTGTTCAGGAGAGCTTCATCCCTGCCTCTGTCTCACAGCTTTGGGACTTCAGGAGGGAGAGAGCCCAGGAAACCGTGGGATGATGTGAGGTTTGGAATTTTTGAAAGAAGAAGTGTCTGGATTAGGTGGCAGTAGCTATGCTGGACAGGAGCAACCAGGCTAGAGAGGAAGGAGGACAGTTTCTCTTTACCCTGGTTTCCAAATCACTCTAACATCAAAAATTTTTTAAACAGTTACTGAATATCTTGATTCATGCTGCGTCCTCCTGAAGCTTGTCAAGGTCTGATCACTACTTGAGTGCCTTGTGAGGGAAGTAAGATGCTTTTTGAGTTGCCCAGCATTTCAGAGGATGGGTGGCTGGCCTATGGAGCGATGAGGCTGGTTAGTCTAGGCGTTCTCTTTCTGATGACATAAGGGGTTGCTGTTGCCTTGGCCAACAAAGTCAGTGGTTGGTTTGCTTTGGGCAGGCTGCGATGCAGGCCCTGTGATATGTGCCATGGGGATCAGGCTGCGGGTTGTTTCATGTCAAACTTTGAGATACAGTACTTAGAAATGCCCCCATTTTTCTGCGGAACTTGCAGAGAACTTCCAGAGAACCAGGCCACTTGGGTTTTGAAACAAAGATTCTTGTACTGTCACTGGGCTGCAATTTTATCTTTACTGGGGAGTGGCATTGCCCCCTCCGAATTCAACCCGACTATTGAACTTGTGTTATAAATATATTATTTTTCTTAAGACAAGTTAGTACTTAGGTTATCCTTTTAGTTACCCACTTAGGAGAAATAATTCAGGGGCTAAAATTGCTTCTCTTTGCTTTTCCCTATACCTCCTTAGTAGATTCTACATTCCTTAGTTCTCCTTTTTTAACTTCCTCTGTCACCTGATTAGATACGCAAGCATCTTTTTGCAGCTAAATATAGCAGGTCCTCAAATCTTGTTTTTTTAAATGTTCTGCTGTGATATTGATGAGATGCTGCAGACTTGACCTGTGAGCCTATGGTAAAATTGGTTTCGTTTTCGGTTGCTCTCTTCACGTCCCAGAACCTGTTGATCGATGACGTCAAGTGAGGACTTAACCGTATTCGCCCACACATGTGAGCAGCCATGAAGACTAATGAACTGTCATGGAGAGAGGTCCTCTTACCTCCTGCATTATCTGAGTTAGGTAGTGAGGGTATCTAGTTATCAACATAAAAAAGCAATAAAAATGATATTAATAGTGGCAGCTAACAGTTTCTGAGCTCTCAGTCTGTGCCAGGAGCTCCATGTGGGTATCTTCACTTGATCCTTGACCCACGAAGACCCTTTCTGAGGGAGGCACTTTTGGCATCCCCATTTTTTAAAAGATTTTATTTATTTATCTTTAGAGAGGGGGAGGGAGAGAGGAAGAGAGGGAGAGAAACATTAATGTGTAGTTGCCTTTCACTCGGAACCTACTGGGGACCTGGCCTGCAACCCAGGTGTGTGCCTTGACTGGAAATTGAACTGGCAACGCTTTGGTTCACAGGCCAGCACTCAATCCACCAAGCCATACCAGCCAGTCCCATTTTACAGATGAGGAAATAGCTGCCAACTAAAACCTAAGTTGACTGGCGAGGGGGTGGGGGCTCATGTTTAATTTCTGCAAGTTTTCCACTTAGTTTCATATTTATATCTATGTTTAAATATCTATTATCTATATAATAGATATTTATATCTATTATATAAAAATCACTTGCTCCCAGATCTCTCAGTAAATTGATGCATTAGGAAGATAATACTCTATTTCCCACCAGCTAGCCCCAGAGAGTTGCGCACACACCTGTGAGAAATATAGCCTTAAGAGTTATCAGTGGTTTGGCCCATCAGGGAGTAGTTAACCTGAAATGAGAGAGGCCCTGTGGGCCTGGGGGATGAAGCCCGGTGCAGAGTCAGAGCCAAGGTGAGGAGGGGTGGGGCAGGGCAGGGCAGGGCAGGGCAGGGCAAGGGTTGGTGCGTGCGTGCGTGCGTGCGTGTGTGTGGTGGGGGTTGGTGCTGGGTACGTCATTCCAAAGGTCCCAGTTAGGTGCCTGCTAGGGCCTTCACCAGAGTTAGAGGATGTAGGAGTAGGAAACTCCTTTCATACACTTACAATCTAGCCTAGGAGATGAGACACAGCAGGCCCAAAGCTTTACATCATTGCCTAATTACTCAGTGCTAGTTTAGGGGTTGAATACAACAGGCCATTAGAGAAGACAGAGGTGGCGTGTCTAAAGTGGTTGAGAAGATTTCGTGGAAGAGGTGAGACCAAAATAATCCCCTAAGGTTGGGTCACGTTAAGAAGTAGGAGAGAAGAGGACAGTACGGGCTAGTGAGTGATTCTGCTTGCCTTGCTGCTCATTTATTCTCATTAATACTCATATATTTCATTTATCTTTCAGAATCTTAGTGTTCTCCCTAAGTTAGCATATAAAAAATTACCCCAAGACGACAGGACTTACCTGTGTTATTAATTATTACTTGTGAGATCTTTTCTGGGGGTGTCTAAGCCAAGGATTGCCGACTTGGTTGGCCATTGCTGGTAGATGATGGTTTATGGCCTGAGCATTATCCTTGCAGTTCAGTGAGTCACGCATCCTCAGGGCGCTACATTGCTGGCCTCCACTCTTGTCTTAGCCTGACCTGATTCAACATTGGTGTCACTTGGCCTCGTAAACACCTGAGTATGCAGCTCATGGTGTGAAGACTTCACTGAAAAGAGGAAAAGGAACTTTAACAAATAAGTTCTCATTCAGTGAAACTGCTTTCCGAGCTTGAGAACCTTAGTTTAAAACCTAATCTGCCCTTTTTCTAATCTCACCTTAAAATTTCTTTGGCCTTTTTACCAAAGTAAGTAACATCTTGTCCTTTTGTTTAGGCTACTTCTCCTTCTCTTCCCATGAATAGTGCCTGGCTGCCTCAGAATGGGAAAGTAAAGATTAGAAGCTTGGAACTGTGTGCATTTAATGGTTTTTTGAAGCCTAGAAAGCCCATTTCTGTTAATTTAGATAACTTTTCCACTGCATATGACTAAGGGCCTGCCAGAGGAAAAAAGTCATCCTGAAGAATAGTTTCAGTGTAATGTAACATGTGAAAACAGGATTGGAAATGGAAGTGCCTTTCACCGTGAAATTTTCACTTTGCCTCTGCAAATACTTCATCTTCCTTTTTGGCACTTGTTTGGGTCCTTTGCTGTCTTTTAGGTTACTGTAGCTGATAAAAGGCTGCCAAACACTGTAATAATTCTTCCTTGTTTTTTGGCTGATGACACATTTTTCTACATTGGGACCGTTCTGTGGCCCAGTGAACTCTAAATGTGTGCCTGTGGTCAGAACTGGATAGAAGCCCACGAAACTCCCAGCTCACTGCTCCGCTCTTCCTCTGACTTAGAGACGAGCCACTTTCTCAGGTCTCCGTGTCTTGGTCCCAGCCACAGAAGGATGAAGTGGGCATCCATCAGTATCTGTGGTGGTTTTGAATGAAAGACTGAGTGTGAGGGGTTCATAACCTCCGAGGTAATTAGGAGGGAACAGTGACTTTGCTCACTTGTGACCTCTTGGGAAGTGGACTGGTTCTTTCTGAGGTTTCCTGTGGTGAGGACTGGTGCAGGGTGGTCCTGGAAATTTGAAGGTAAGTTCCCTCTTCCTGCTGTGGAGCCTGTAAGAAATAAGCCAGCAGCGAGGGCATATTGGAAAGGCAAGTCGGGGAAGGGCCAAGCCACAGGGCTGTGTGCTAAGTGCCTCTTGTCACCTTTCCTCTCGCCAGGCATTGAGTGACCGCTTCAGCGGTGAGATCCCCGATGACCAGATGGCACACAGCTCCTTTTTCCCAGATGAGTACTTCACCTGCTCCTCCTTGTGCCTCAGCTGTGGGTAAGTGAGGCCAGCCCTCTCTCCATCAAAGACACACAGAACAGTGCATGCACATCGCCTGGGGTCTGGTTAAATTACAGGCTCTGACTTACGGGTGGGGTGGGGCCTGCGATGGTGATTTCCAAATTCCCCGGTGTTGCCGGCAGTTGGGGGACCACACTATGAGGTTGTAGGGGGTTCCAGGACAGATACTTATGAAGAATCCCCTGAAGATTTCAACCTAGTTTAGATGTGAAATTGACTGGCTTCTGGCTTGGGCAGTTTTTACTATAGAATGTTTCTCCAACCAGGGCTTTCAATTATGGTTATTCCATTTCTCCAACTCATATTCGATACCCCCAGTGTGCAAAGCACTGTGGCCTCTATCAGTCCTTGTTGATTCCTTTCACTGTGAGAGCAAATGCTTAGAATTATCCAGAGAGCTTTCAGAATTATCTAGGCCTGGGCCCAACCCCCAGGGAGGCTGATTTAATGGATCTGGGGTGGGGCATTGGTATTGGTGTATTTAAAAGGCTCTGAGATTATTCTGATGTGAACCTGAGTTGAGGACATTGCATTAGAGCAGCAAACTTGAAGTTTCTCAAACTTCAATATGTGTGCGCATCGCTTTGTGGTTTTGTTAAAATCCAGATTCTAGATCAGCGGGTCTGGGTGAGACTCTGCATTTCTGAGCTTCTGAGTGATGCCTGTGACGCTGGTCTGGGGAGCAGAGCAGTGACCCCCAAGTGTAGTGTGCTTCAGGAAAAACTGGGGGACGCGTTCAAGCAGACTCTTGGGCCTTGCCCCCACAGGTTGATTTAGTAGGTCTGATGTTGGGCCTGAGGACTTGCATTTCTGGTAAGTTTTCAGGTGGTGCTGATGTTGCTGGTTGGGGACCACACTTTGAGAATCACTGGGTTAATTTGAGCTGTTGATGGTTCTTAAATCACAGTTTGATGACTTGTCAGATGAAGCCCAGGGGATTTAAATGCAGAGTGTCACAGTCGGATGCAGTTTCCATGTTGTACAGACAGTCACTCCTCACCCTTCCACCCCCTCACCAGTGTATTGTCCTTGCTCACATTAGGACCACTGTCCGGGTCCTCCACATTTGCCCATCTATAGGAGGAGACACCTCAGTCTTCTTGGTGAATGTGGTGAATAGCCTTTTTGCCTCAAACCTTGTAGGCCGCCTGCTGGGCTCTGAACTTGTAGAAAGGACTTGGGTCTTGGATTCTACAGTCTGGGGTAGGGAGAAACTGAGGAATGTTTTGGAAAGATAACACAGGACGACACTCCAACCAGAGAGCCACCCGTCCAGGGCTGTTTGGATTTTTTAATTCCCTGAGAGCCATTCAGGATAAGTCTCTTGTCAAGCTGATTATCTTCTGGTTCCTCTAGGCCTGCGGAGGGGCCAGCTGGTTTTTCCAGGAACCATTTCCTTCCTTCTCTTTTTCTCCTCATACACGAGTAATAATTGCTCTGCCTTTGTGGTGATGTCTATTGCAAGCACAAGAGAGGTGCGTGGGTTTCTGAGACAGACGGCCCTCTGTGCTCCATGTCTGGGGCCTACTTAAATGAGAGTGTCTGGCTCAGGGTCAGAATCTTCTGCATTAGTCGCTTGGCTTCTTTGGCTGCTTCATTGTCAGCTTTTGGGCTTCACTCAGGGCTGGATGTAAGAACAGCATGAATCATGGGAAGGAAGGAGTACCTCACGAAGCCAAGAGCCGCTGCAGTTACTCTCACCAGTATGACAACCGAGTTTACACCTGCAAGGTGAGTCCTCCCAGCTTCCCCCTGCTTCAGTGGCTGGCTTGCTGGTCATGCCCTCCTTTTGGGAAGACTGGCTTGGGGCACCTTTGCTGCATCTCAAAGTATCTGACATTCAAATTGAGTATCTCTGAACTTCTCCCCAGTTCTGACCAAAGGGACTCACATGCCTTTGTTTCTGGGGCCTCATAGTTTTTAGAGGGGATTTTTTAAGCTTATTTCCCCCTCCTTCTCTTAAACTTGTTCTCTTGAACTTTTGTGCAGGGGTTCTGTCTATTGATTCTTTGTTCTCCTTAAGAATGGAAGTGCTCCTCAGCAATCCAGTCTTGATTTCTTCGGTCTGGGCCAGGTGTATAGTTTACAGCTCAGTGGTGGGGCCCGGGATGGGTATACTTTCCATTCATGACCATTCGGGGTACTGGCTTCTTTACAGAAATGACCTTTCTTGTGATGGGCTCCAATTAGGGTCAGTAAACCCTTAGCTGGTGTGGTGTGCGGGGCGTGGGGGCTGCACCGGGACGTGGAGAGGCCGTGGGGCTGGTGTGCAGGGAAGAAGCTGGCAGAGTGCTCCATGTTGCAGGCCTGCTATGAGAGAGGCAAGGAAGTCAGCGTAGTGCCCAAGACGTCTGCTTCCACCGACTCCCCCTGGATGGGTCTTGCAAAGTATGCCTGGTCCGGGTGAGTTTAAACGACATAGCTAAGGGTTGTTTGGTGTGTTCGTCTCCCCAGGCACCTAGCTGGGTAATAGTATCTATTTGCATTCCTTGTAGGTATGTGATCGAATGTCCTAACTGCGGCGTGGTCTATCGTAGCCGGCAATACTGGTTTGGGAACCAAGATCCTGTGGATACGGTGGTGCGGACAGAGATTGTGCATGTGTGGCCTGGAGTAAGAGCAGCTTTATTTATCCTTCTTTCTCCTGCATCGTTCAGTTATTCATGTGTGTGGGAAAGCGGAACTTGTTTAGAATTAAGGTTAACTGTGAATTTCATATGTTGGTGGCTTAGAAATGCGTGATCTGGAGAGCCTTTCTTGTTTTAGGTTGTTATTTTCATTCCTTTCTGCATAAATGTTAGAAGCACAATTTTAAATAAATGAAAATTTGATCTATAGTCACATTGCTTTAGCAAATAAAACTTCATTTTTTCATAGTCTTGTCACTCATTTTCCATATGCATATGTTTATACAGATGTAGTTATAATTCACGTGCCATTTATCTTCCTTTTCCTCCTACCATAATTTCATTTCCACGTTGCTTCCACTTTTCATGATTCTCATTCGTTATCAGTGTGTAACATTCTATCTAGTGTTATAGTTTGATTCCCCATTTTCTTTTTAAACGTTCACAATGTTTTTTTGAGGTTCTTTTATTCAAGAAAATGCTATAGTGACCATCTTTAGGCGAGAAAGGCATTTCTTTGTTTTGGAAATTTTCTTGGCATATACTCTGAGAAGTGGGATTACTATAGATCTTTACTAATGTAAAAACTATTACTATAGGTTTTTAATTTGACTTGAATTCAAGAGCTTGGAAAAGCAAATCTGTTGACTAGGCATTGATATTCTGCTTTCATCCTGCATTAAACCACAAGACACACTTGGAATTACCCATAAATCACAACACATCCAAAATCTTTTTTTGTTGTGGAAAAAAGCTGAGCAGTTTTCTGTAGGGGATGTATTTTACTTGGTAATGTTCCCCTTGCTGGGTGATTCCTAAAGCCACTGGTCAGCCTGAAAGGCCTATCTGGAGACCCAGCTTGGAGCTTTCCCGGATCCTTTGGGTGCCACAAAACTGACGGTTTCCTCACTGTTTCGTTCCTCCTCTTACCGGCCTCCAGCCCCCACTGAGATTTGTTCCTGCAGTGTAGTCTCGCTTCTGGAGCTGACCCCATTGACAGGTTGGCCCAGGCCATTCTGTTCTGCCGATTTAATGTGGCCTCACTCTAGTATAATTTTCTTACCAAGGGTTTTATTACTGTCTTTATTTATTTTTAAATTATTTATTTATTTATTTTTGGAGAGAGGGGTAAGGAGGGAGAAGAGAAAGAGAGGGAGAGAAGCATCAGGTGGGGTTGCCTCTCGAGTGCCCCCTACCCGGGACCTGGCCCTCAGGCCAGCCATGTGCCCTGACTGGGAGTTGCACCTGTGACCCTTTGGTTCACAGGCCAGTGCTCAGTCCACTGAGCCACACCAGCCAGGGCTGTCTTTTGTTTTTTGATTGGCATTAGTTCTTTCTTTTTCTTTTTTTTTTTAAGATTTTATTTATTTATATTTAGAGGGGAAAGGAAGGAGAGAGGGAGAGAAACATCACTGTATGGTTGCCTATTGAACTGGCCTGCAACCCAGGCATATGCCCCGACTGGGAATCGAACCTCGATCCTTTGGTTCGCAGGCCGGTGCTCAATCCACTGAGCCATACCAGCCAGGGCGCATTAGTTCTTTCTTGTAACTTAACTTCTCTGTGGCGAGATAGTTTATAGTCCAAGAAAACAGTAATACTATAGTTTACCTTTAAGCTGTACTCCTCATAGTCCTTGGAATTAGGAAAATACATGCTTCTCCCTTTCTGTTCATTCATTCACTCATTTATTTGTTATTTCAACATAAGTTGTTGACTATCGTGTGCTCAGAATTGAACTAAGTACTTGGTAAAAATACAAAAATGAAAAAGGTTATTATTTTCTAAGAGTTTTCAGTCTCATATGTCAAGCCTATAAACAGATATTTCACTTACCGTGGAAATAAGAGTCCTGGAGATGTACAGGTATTAGAGGAACTGAGAGGAAGGGCTTCTAACCCAGCGCGGGGGAGGGGGCTTCCTGCAGGAGGTGCCATTTTTACATGAGTACCTCCTGGATTGTACGAGGTCTGTCCAGAAAAAGTCCAGCCATTGTTAAGATAATAATGGTTTGCATGACATTGATGTACCCTGGCAGCCAAGGAGAGTGGACTGGAATGCACATGCATGAACAATGATGACTTCACTGTACTAGTCAGTGGGGGCAGTAGACGCTGTTGAGTGAGCATGCACACTGTGTGGCTGGTGCATTCAAAATGACTGAGCAAGTAGAGCAACGGATCTGCATCACATTTTGTGTTAAGCCTCAACATTCCTCCATGGAAACTGTTCAGATAATTTAGAAGGCCTACAGCCATGGGCAACTTGTGATTGGCAGCTTCATCATGACAGCGTGCCCACTCATGTATCATGTCTCATGCAGTTTTTTGGCAAAATGTCAAATCGCCCAGAGAACTCACCCTGCGACTTCTGGCTTTTCCAAAAACTCAATTCATCTTTGAAAGTAGCAAGATTTCAGACCATCAAGATTCAGGAAAATACGACAGGGCAGCTGGTGGTGCTTGGGAGAACTATGTGATGTCCCAGGGTTCCTGCTTTGAAGGGGACTGATGTGTCATTATCCTGTGTACATGTTTCTTGTATCTTGTATCTTCTTCAATTAATGTCTCTGTTTTTCATATTACATGGCTGGATACCTCTGGACAGACCTTGTTTAGCTTGCTTATGGGCAGAGTAAGTTCTGAATTGAAAAGCTGTGCACCAAGCATTATGGTCACCTTAAAGAGAATAAGTCAGAGAGTAATGACTTGTTGGTGTGGTGTTGCCTAGAAGCCAGAGGGATTCCTGGTCTGTCCCCATTTTTCTTTGCCAGGGCTCTGTGGTTCTGAGTTGGCTGTGACTAGTGTGCGACTCACCCAAGACCCCTCTCCCTTTTTCCTCTGACTCCCTGCACTCAGAGCGTGATGGGAGCCTGCATTCTCATTTCAGACCGATGGATTTCTGAAGGACAACAACAATGCTGCCCAGCGCCTCTTGGATGGGGTGAACTTCATGGCCCAGTCGGTGTCTGAGCTCAGCCTGGGGCCCACCAAGGCTGTGACATCCTGGCTGACAGACCAGATAGCCCCGGCCTACTGGAGGCCCAACTCCCAGATTCTGGTATGTGTGGCAGGACGCACCGCATCCCTGGCGCGGCCCTGTTCCCTCAGCCACTCCACGCTGTCCTGAGCTTGTTCTGGGGGGGAGGTGTGGAATTTCCTGCCCTGGCAGGGGAGCTCCCACAGTACTGGAAAAGGGGTTACTTGAAGGCAGTTGGTGTCCTCTTCGCCTGCTGATTTCCCATTGTGTTATCCTGCAAGTATTTTTTTTTGTAGTGGATTTTAGTTTTGTTACCTGCAAGGGCCAATCATTATTGATCAGATGTGTAAGGCCACAGGTACAGAATCTGGAGGAAAGGGACCATTAGAGATCATTTAGGGTCATCCTTGGCTTGATTCATAAACCTTTGTAGCACCCACAGCAAAGGAGCACCCAGCTATGGCCCAAACACTGTGACAGGGAACTCGTTCGTCACCAGCTTCCCAGAGGTTCTTTTGAGAAGCCATTAAAAAACAAAGTCTCATTTTCCTTCTGGCTACAGTTAGCTCTTCTGAGAACCCTGTGACTCAGCCAAATGATTTGAGGGCCTTTCCAGGCTCTTCTTGGAAGAAAATGATCACCACAGCCGTGCTTTGATGGGAGCATTCCACAAGGCTGGAGGTTTTAGGGTCCCCGCATTAGGACCATTCAGGATGGGCCTGGGGTCCCCCCGTGGGTTTCGGTAACGTTCTCAGCTGAGCAGACACAAATCCTACCTGCCTCTGTTTGTTTTGGGCGTGGAACAGAACTGCAGCAAGTGTGCTGCGTCCTTTAAAGATAACGACACCAAGCATCACTGCCGGGCCTGTGGGGAGGGCTTCTGTGACGGCTGTTCATCCAAGACCCGGCCAGTGCCTGAGCGGGGCTGGGGCCCTGTGCCCGTGAGGGTGTGTGACAACTGCTACGAAGCCAGGAATGTCCAGTTAGGTAACGTGGGGCCTGGGTGCTGTGAGGGTGGAGTGGGGATTCTCTCTCTGGGGCACTGGCTGTTGGGAACTGGACCCCCAAAAGCCCTAACTGCATCACTCTTCTGAGAGCATTTGCCCCTTGGTCTTGCCCGGTCTTTCTCTGAGTCCTGGGGGTGCTAGTCCTTGGGAGGGGGGAGGGCGGGGAAGCCACTCCTTTCCTGTGTTCACCACACATGGCTTAGACTGAGTTTTCTTCATGGAGAAGGTTCTAGGTCATGCTCCTGGAACCCTTCTGGTTTACTTTAGAGGAAGGCTGAGGTAAAGGACTGACAACATCACCCAGTTGTAGAATCTGGGCTGACCTGACCCAGAGCCCAGGTTTGCGACCACCACAGGACAGCACAGTGGGACCCTGGAAGAAGACTCTAGGAGTGCTCCGCTGTTGCCCTCTGCGTTTTCCATTTGGGACGTGGCTACGAGCTGACGGCTTTTCCTGTGTCATTGTCTACAGATGTTACTGAGGCTCAGGCGGATGATGAAGGCGGGACGCTGATCGCTCGGAAGGTGGGCGAGGCTGTGCAGAACACTCTGGGAGCTGTGGTGACAGCCATCGACATACCGCTAGGTGGGCCTGAGCGCGGTGTCCATGGGATGAAAGGTTTCAGAGTGTCCCAGGTTGTCGTTCCGTCAAAGGCTGGTGGAGCTGGTTGAGTTGGACAGCAGGCATTTGACTGAAAATGGATTGATAATTGCTTCTGCAGAATGCCTAGTGGTTTCGTGTTATATCTGGAGGCCATTCTCTCATACCACTGGTTGCTGCGTAACAGACTATCTGAAAACAGTAAGGCTTCAGACAACCCCCATTTTTACCATGTCTCACAACTTTAAGTCTGGAAGGTAATTCTGCTTCTAGTGGCAGTTACTACCCGATATTCCAATACGGCAGCTGGGCTGGTCCTGAGGGTCCAAGCCGGCCTAACTTACATGCTGGGCCTTGGCAGAGGCACCTGGAAGGCTGAGCTCAGCAGGCCCTCCCTCTCTCTCCACATATTCGCCAGGCCTTTTCGTGTGGTTTCTTTGGTGTTGCTGAACTTCTTTACCTGGTGGCTCAGAGCTCTAAGAGCTAATATTCCAAGAGACGAGTAGAAGCTGCCAGTCTCTTCTAAGGCCTGGGCCTGGGGACTGGCACTACTATAGTCTTCTGTAGGCACAGAGCCGGCCTAGATTTGAGAGAGGGGACAGGAGTGTCAGCAAATATGTGGCCGTGTTTAATCTGCCACACCAGCCAAACTATTATTACTCATTTAGATTTAAGTTAGCCACTCAGTTTTGGTTGTGAGGGGCACTTGTAACCAAGATGGGAAGAGAAACCCACCAGTGTGTGGAGGGCTTAGGCAGGGTTGTCGGGGCCTGGGGTAAGTCGACCCTTTGAAGTGAAGAGACCAAGGACTCCTAGGCAGGTGGTAATCAAAATTACTGCAGATTTAATTCCTGTGACTCACATAATGAGCTTTTGACTCCAGGGCACAGGAAGAGATGGATTTGCCCAGGCTTGAAGTTCAGGTTGCATCTGCACTCATAGGTAACTGGGTGAGGCAGGGTCTGCCCTCGGCGCAGAGAGTCTGCAGGCCGTGCTCCCCAAGTGCTCACCTGCTGTCGGGTCCCAGGCCAGTGCGTTAGACACATTATTTCTTGTAATCCCCATAACAGCTCTTGAAGGTGGGCTATTAAAGATGAGCAAGCCGGGGCATCCAGGAGAACCTCTGTAACCCCGTGCAGCTGCTGACTGGCTGGTGCTCGATGGAAATGGGGTTTGAATGAAGACGTGTCCTGACTCCACAGTCCAACTTCTTGTCGTTACTCCAGTGGTTCTTAATGCAGCTGCACCTTAGGGTCCCCTGGAGAGCTTGACAGGCATGCAGCGTGTCTGCGTCCCAGCCCCGAAGATTTTGGCCTGGGTGGCACGAGGGAGACCAGGCATCTGTCTGTTGCAAATGTCTGTAGGTGGTTCTGGGTGCAGTTGGATAGCGAGCAAGCGGAGGGTCCGGAGATGCCTGACTACACAGTGGGACTTGGGGGGGTGGGCGCCGTGTGTCCCACCCATCACGGTTCCCTCCCTGCCACAGGTCTGGTCAAGGATGCGGCCAGGCCGGCGTACTGGGTGCCCGACCACGAGATTCTGCACTGCCACAACTGCCGGAAGGAGTTCAGCATCAAGCTCTCCAAGCACCACTGCCGGGCCTGCGGACAGGGCTTCTGTGATGAGTGCTCCCATGACCGCCGGGCTGTTCCTTCCCGAGGCTGGGACCATCCTGTCCGAGTCTGCTTCAACTGCAATAAAAAGCCCGGCGACCTTTAACCCTAGCTCCCTCTCCAAGTCCTTCACAACTCCTTAGGTTCTCAGGGTTAGAAACAGAAGTCCCGCTGAGGTAGGCCCTCCTCCCAGTCACCGGTCGTGGTGTGTAGCCCCTCTGTGCATCCCGGGGCCTTTCCCGTGGCGTGGGGCAGGACAGGTGGCAGCCAGAGTGCGCCTGGTGGCAGGCCCAAAGGCATAAACCCTTCAGGGCAGGGGCCCGAGCAGCTTATAAAATCTGTTGCATTATTTCAGTTAAAAATAATAAATAAAAATGTATACCCATATAGACAGATGAAAAGATATGGAGTATGTTCAGGCTGTTGCTGGCAGCAGAGACTTACTGCGGTCTGTCCCCAGCACAGGGGTCAGGGGACAGTGGCAGCCGGTCCTCCCCGTAAAACCGAGCCAGGTACAAAGCCGCTGTGTTGCTGGTCACCTTTTCTTCCCTCCCAAGCCTTCGAAGCCTCTCCTTTCCTTGCCTTTTCCCTTCATGCCTCTTGGTTGCCTGAGGAAGTGAGTTTCCCAGGTGCCAGCTTGGAATACCCTGAAAGGGGTCTGCCTGGTCCCTCCAGAGTGGGTCCCAATCCTTGGCCTCAGCCTGTTTCAGAGACCACTCAACTTGGCGTGCAGGTCACCGAAGTGGGTGGAGGGTGAGGGATAGGGTCCTCAGCCTTGAGAAGTTTAAGTGCGGGCAATGGGACACGCTCGTACCTAGGGAGAGCCTGGGAGGAAGTGGGCCTCCCCTGCTTGCTGCTTCTGTCCCGTACCCACTCAGCTTTCCCAGAGGCCCCGCCCTGCTCCTGAACAGAGCACCTGCTCCCTCCTGCCCGCTCAGGCCCGTCATCCGCTTCTGAGTGTTGCACTAGGATTTTTATTGCTTATTTTGAAGTGTCTTAATTCTTTGTTCCCAGACACATGACCCCTCTTGCTATTGGAGGGGCGATCATGCGAAATCTTCCAGGGAAACAGAGCACAGAATGGACTGTTAGTTGTTTTGGTTTTTTTTTTTTTTTTTTTTTTAGTATATATAAATATTACAGCAGATCACTAAGAAAAAAATTCTCTCTGGTCCTTGCAAGAGGAAGTCAAATGGACTTTTGTTTCTCACTAAGAGCTGGGACATCCACATCTATCGTGACTGGAAAGAGACTCTTGTGCTGAAATCCTGTCATCGTGGTGGATTTTATCTTCAATGGCCAAAAACGAAGAATTAAATAGCAGCATAGCTCTTGATGGAACTGGTAGTGGGGTGGGTGGGCGGAGCTTCAGGGAGGTACTTGACAGTCACGCCCTGTGTGGGTGTCCGTGTGACATCAGCCCTGGAACGTGTTGGTCCTCAGACCTGCTCCCCTCCTCCTGTGGCCCCGACCGAGGCCCCCCTCTAGTACTGAGTGTCATCAAACCCACCGTTATAAAGGAATCTTCCTGCTGAACACGCGCTGTACCGACTCTCCTTTCACTCCATTCGCAAGTCTTGCTCCCTCCTCCTAGGTGAGGGAGAGTAGCTGGTGGCTTTCAAAGCAGAAGCCAAGTGAGGCGTACTTCTAGGACTGTGGTCATATTTTACTGGTAAACTCCTCAGGTTATTACTCTAACAAGAAGTTTAAAAACACAGCCAAAGACCACAAAACCATCATCATGGGGTTTTGACCTCATGCCAACAGGCTCTTTTTTCCCCAGCTTTGGGTGGATAGCATGCCCCAGCTCAGTTTGCTGACTTGGACCAGGAACCTTGCGGATATTCCTTAAGAGTATGTTCAAACTGATGGCTGGTTGGAGGGCTCCTTCTCGCGGCTAGAGGGCTTCACACGTGCTCACTGACCCCACTGTTTTCTTGCACTGGCTGAGCTTCCCACGGAGGCTGAGACCTGGTGATGGTGGGGAGGGGTGTTCAGAGCCGCTGCACAGGCTGAGCCCTGCCGGCCTGGTCCCCAGGAGGGCAGCCCGTGTTGGGTGCTGTGTGGTGCAGCGGTAGCAGCTGCCTAGCAACTTGTGCTCTCAGGTTTTCACTCTGGCAGCTGTGGGGTCACAGTCCCTGGGGAATCCTCTCGCACAGTAGGAGAGGCTGTTACTAGGGACCAGTGGAGACCCTGGGAAAATTTTCTGCCATTTTATGTCAGTCCCCTGCCCTGCTTTGTCTGTTCAGTTCCTGTGTCTGTCCTCGACTGTGTCATCATTCTTGTGGCTATTGAGACTCTGGTCTTTGTCCCTTCCCTTCTCTTTCCTGTTCCTAGTCCCCTTGGTTCTTCTCTCCTTCTTGGGTAAGCAGGGCAGGGTGGGGAGGGTCGTGGGGAGGAGTGATGTATATGGTGTGTCTCGTTTTAGACCCGGCTGTTTGTCCTGTTGCTGTGCAGGGGCACCCCTGAGCCTGCGAGTCTGCTGGCTGCAGGGATGATGCAGAACAGTGTTGTGAACTTCCTTCCTTACACTAGCCAGACCAACAGGAAAGGGAGGGAGCCCAGTGTCAGTAGCAAAAGGTTCTCTTGCTTTACATGTCCAGCTCTGGCCTGAACTAAATAGCAGGTGAAAAACAGCTAGATACAGGATGAAAACAAAGGCTCACCCACTGAACTGCCTTGCATACACATGTCAACTTGATGAATGTCCTGAAACCAAACCTATACCCAACCAGCACCCAGGTGAAAAGACAACATAACTGTATCCCAAGAACTCATGGTACCTTCTCCCACCAGGAGTACCCACCATCCTGACATCTGACAGCACAGATCACCTAACCCCCCTTTTAGGGAGATGCTGCATAAAGGTTTGTTTTAATTGATTTTAGGGAGAGAAACATCGATTCGTTCTACTTATTCATGCATTCATTGATTGATTCTTAAATGTGCCCTGACCAGGGATCAGACTCCACAACCTTGGCATATCGGGACAATGCTCTAACCAACTCAGCTACCCAGTTAGGGCATGTCCTAATAACTCTGGTTCAAAAAAAAACTTGCTCATACACAGATGGAGGAGACCGTGGTTGAGCATATCTGAGAACTGTGACCAAAGATTTCAGCTTGTGGCTGAGAACTAAGTGGTCTCCTAAATAATGGGGCCCAGGGGGATCCTTACATGTCTCTCGGGTTTGACTCTGCTGGTTTGACTTACCTGGGAATTAGAGAGATAAGAGAATATTCAGGATTTCTGTTATATGGCAGGCACTGGGCTAGGAGCTCTCCGTAGTTAGTAACTGGTTCTCACCACCCCACTGGAAGACTGGTAGTAGTGCCGTGTTTTATAGCCAGATACTGGCTCAGAGAGGCTCAGAAGCCCCTGGTCGACGGGCAAATGGAAATTAAAGCTGGGGTTTGAGGAGTCGGACTGAAAAACTCCGGAGTGATGCCTCTACTGGGCCCCACCCACACCAACTGCCTTTGGTACTAAAATGTAGAGTTTCTCATATTTTCTTCGCTGTTGTGGGTTGTGAATTGTTCTGCATTTCCAGATAAGATACGGTTGGTATCTTTTGCTGAAAAGGAAAGTTTAAGAAAATCAAAGTACCTGCTACTATTGTATCAGGAAGGTCTTAGCTTTATATCTCATCGTTTCCATTGTCCTCAGAGGTTCTCATGGTAAGTGACAATAGTATTTTTACTAAAAGCAACAGGGAAACTGGTTTGGAGATGAGGCAAGTTTGTCTAGCTTGTAACATACAATTAAGCTTCTGTTAAAAAGTTAACAGTAATTTTGCGACCATATTTGCATTTTAAATTTCAGCCCTACCACTGATTGGGAGGAAAATCAAACCTACCACAGTAGCCCATTCACTTTATCGCTAATGGAGTTGGTTTCAGTTATGGAACAGAGTTCCCCAACCTTGTTGGCACCAGGCACTGGTTTTATGGCAGACAGTTTCCCATGGACTGGACTGGGGGCGGCAGGGAGGCGTTGGCTCTACCGCCTGCCACCAGATGCAGCTTAGTTGTCACTTGCCACCCACTGATAGGGTTTTGATATACATGAGTCTGCAAGCAATTGACTGTGGTCTGTGTGCAGTCAAACCTGTCTGCCAATGACAGTCTGTATTTGCATCCGCTGCCCAGTGCCAGCATCACCACCCGAGCTCCACCTCATAAGGATCAGGCGTTGGATTCTCCCAAGGAGAGTGCAGCCTGGGTCCCTCACGTGCGCAGTTCACAGGGGGGTTCACTACCTGCTGCTGATCTGATGGGAGGTGGAGCTCAGGTGGAAATGCGGGAGACGGGCAGTGAGTGATGGGGAGCGGCTGTAAACACAGATGAAGCCTTGTTTGCTTGTCCACCCGCTGCCCACCTGCTGTGTGACCCGGTTCCTAAAGGCTGACGGCCTGGGGGTTGGGGACCCTTGCCACACAAAATATGAGCTCTGTGTTAAGTTAGACCCAGTGCTATTTTTGTACCTAGGAACTTCACAGGTTTATGAGCTCATGGGGTAGAGGGGCCTCTGGGGTGAGAGAATCTGAAATTAGGGATATGCTCACATTACCAGGGCCAGCTCTACCATTTGCAGAAAGTGGTGTTTTTCTGCCTTTTGTGGGACTTTTGGTGGAGGCCACCAATATGTGAAGCTAACACTGAGCGATTTCACCTGCCACCATGGTTTCAACGGCCTGAATCTCTCTCCAGGGCTCCAGCTCCATCCCGAGAGACCATCGATGCGCATTAGACACCCAGAGGGCCCAAAGGGGCTCCCAGGGGACCAAGGCACCGCAGAGCTGGCCGTCCTGGGCGGGGCTGTTGGCAGCACGGGCATCTGTGTGCCTTTCCTCAGCTCATGCCTCTGCAGAGGATGTCTTTTGTGCTCTTGCATAGCTGTTTTTATTCAAATAATGCGGAGAATGCAAGCAGGGCAGTGTGGGCAAAGCTAGGACAGCCAGGCTGGAAGTCATCTGTAGGAGACTGGGTGGGGAGGTGGGGAGTGGTGGTGGCTGGACTTAGGAGGAAGAGAAGAGGAAACTATGTTGAACTGAAGCTGAGCAGATCTTAAACTTTCAGGGTAAAAGTAAAAATCCCATCTCAAACACAACGGGCCATCAAGCGATTCTTGGACTTGCTGGCTCTGCCACTTATTAGCAGAAGGCCTTGGGCAAATTACTTTCATTTTTTTCTTCAGTATATTAGAATGACCATCACCCACTTTGTAGGGCTGTAAGAATTAAAGGGAATAATACTGACACAAGTTGTTTATTCAACACACTCAGCGTCTAGCTGTGGCAAGCACTGGGGAGACTCGGGTTCCTGGAGGTGCCTGTGAAGCTTGAGACTTCACAGTTGGACTCCTCCGAGGAGTAGAGGTCTGAGCAGAGACCAGAGGAGGGAGGACCTTGAAGCATCTGTGCCCTGAGAGCCCAGAAGGGAGGTGGCAATTGGGCAGCAGGATGAGGCTTATGCGATCGAATCTCAAAAGGCCACACGCTCTATTCTGAGGCCCAAGAAGCTGTGGAAGGCAGGGGCCTCACCAGAAGGTTATTCCTGTGGCAGTGGCCATGCAGTGAATGGCCCAGAGAGGCAGGGATACAGGAGTGGTCCAGAGGCTTTCACCAACACATACAAGTGAAGAAATGAGGAATAAACTGAGTTCAGCCTGCAGCTATTTTTGGAGATGGTTGTTGGACAGTCTGAGACCAGGACAGATGTAGGGCTGACATGGAAGTAGGGCTAACTTGGTCTCGGAGGGCACTTCCAGGCACACTGAGGATTCTGAGCACCCTTCAGTGCGCTGGGCCAGCCGAACTCTAGGGAGGTTACAGAGCAAGAAGGCACGCGAGGCAGGTGTTCATCTGTGGGCATTTTTGGTCATCAATGTGCTGCTGTCCTCCCATCTCTGAGGCAGGTGTTCATCTGTGGGCATTTTTGGTCATCAATGTGCCGTTGTCCTCCCATCTGTTTAGAAGGCTACGAGCACATGCACACCAGGCCATATAAGAGGGCCCAGTGTTGCTGTCACTGTTGCCTGCTCATTCTCTGCCTTTCAGTCACTGGGGAACAGGGCAAAATGCCCGAGTAGACCTGCAAGTGAAAATGCTTCAAGACCGTGCAATGTAGTAATCTTTGGGATAGTTAAGAAGCAAACGGACCAAAACGCCTAATAATCAACTTCTCAGCTAAGTCTAACCACTTTTCATACAACCTAGACCAAATGTTAGGAGTAGTGACTGCTAACTAGAGATCAAGAACAAATTGCTAAATTGAACTTAGTTTTGAGACTTGGCTGCTGTGGCTCAATAGACTGAGCACCAGACTGTGAAGCAAAGGATCGCTGGTTCAATTCCCAGTCAGGGCACATGCCTGGGTTGTGGGCCAAGTCTCCAGTGGGGAGCATGTGAAAGGCAACCACACGGTGATGTTTCTCTCCTTCTCTCTAAAAATAAGTAAATAAATGAAGACGTTATATAGGGATAGGGCCATACTTGTCAGAACTCACCTGGTAGCCTCTTTAGTCAGAATGTCTACACTGTTGGGGGAGAGAGCAAAGTTGGACTGTATGGTTAACCGAGAGCCTTTGGCTCCACTGAAATGGCACAGGACCTGTGGAGAAAGCTCAGCGATTTTAGATTGTAGATGCTATAATGAATGAACTTGTATACTGTTAATAACTTAGATCTTGAGGGACAAGCATATGGATGGATGTTAGGGTCATGGTTTGGCATTTATTATGCTTGCTTGTGCTCTTGGGCAGGGGCATGTCACCAAGTTAATCCAAGAGACTGCAGTGAGTGGCCCCCTGGACCCTTTAAATGTACAGATATTTCCTGGGACTGATGTACAGGTCAGGATGACAGGGATGCCCAGATAACAGGGACAAATCTAAATGATTCCACACTTAAGAATAGCAAGCTTCTTACCCACTGGTGCCAGAAAAATTCATTTACCCAGTGACTACGTGTCATGAAACATCAGTATTGCGTGTTTACACTTGCACCAAGCCACTTCCTGATTTCTCCACAGCACTGGTGTAATACACAGGTATTGTCAGTGACTGGAGGGGCATTGAAAATAGACAACGTGACCTCAAGTCTTCCAGTTCCAAGTCCCAGCTCTGCACTTAACAAGGTCTGTGATCGGAGGCAAGTCACCTGATACCTGTGCCCAGGGTTCTCCACCTGGAAAATGATGCCAATAATTTTTGTTACTACTGTCCTACCTCTTGTGTGGGTTGTTATGTAAGGATCAAATCCGTTAAGATGGGGGAAAGTCCTTTATAAAATACGAGGCACTAAAAATTACTTCTCTCTCATTTATTAGATGGCCAATCCTTTTTTTTTTAAATTTGCTTTTCTGTACATTAAACTGTATTAGTTTTGAGTTCTGGCAGGAAACAGACATAACACTCGAGGGGGAACCGACACGAGTTGAACTGGTGAAGCAGCACTCTGGGCTAGCAGCAGTGAGGAGCAGTTACAGCTACAGGTCTGAAGGGACACATGGAGAGACCTGGTTCCAATGGAAGCTAGGGCCTTAGGTGGAGGAAGTCAGCCACAGCCCCCACGGCCCAGCAGGAGGTGAGCTGGGGACCAACAATCCCACCTCTGCTCTGCCACTGGCGTGTGCACTGGCTGAACCCACAGGGGCTAGAGAGCCACGGAGGCCGCCCAGAGGTCATCTTGGGGAACACACAGAGCATGAGAAGAGGGCAGGCAGGTGGATCTGGAGAGGCAAACGGAAGCTCCCCAGCAAAACCACCAAGGCCAATCCCAGTGTCTACCCCTACCCCCCCCAAGATTTAAGCTGACATTCCTGCAGCTGGTCTATTCCTACAGCAGCCGAGCATCGTGATCTTCTGAATCGTTAAAATCAATGTACCACCCCACGGTTCTTTCGGTTTATTGTTTAGTAGAAAGATAACTCTTTAACACTTGGTACAGACATCTGACAAACTGCTTCTCTTACACTGTAAAAAGTCAAAGCCAATTTTCTTTGAGATGGGGCCCTTGAATCTGACATTCAAGTCACTTTGGGGAAATAGATGTTCTACCTAACATTCTGGAAGATGCCTTGACAAAAGGCAAGCCTGCTTAAAACCTCTAGCATCTAAAAAGATCCATCCTTCTGCCCAAAGCCTGTGAGTGATCATGAAAGAATCCCAAAGATCTCCTGATAGTGTATAAGGCAGGCTCATCTGATGATTCCACACTCCAGCCTCAAATCTTGCTCTAGGAACTCAGACTCCTCCCCTCTTCCTCTTCTCTCCAGCCGGCTTTCACAGGTACACGTTTCTGTACTCTGGCCAGTCTGACAGTCTCAGTCTCATCGCTCGGCTTCTCCAAAGGGCTTTTGGTGAAAAAAGCTTTAATTTAGTTACTGCCACCCTTCAGCCCTTAGAAAAGGTTTTTTTTTTTTTTTTTTTTTTTTTTTATAAAAGCGGGGGAAGGGACTAGTCTAAGGAATTCAACAAAAAGAAATAGGTACCTTTTATGAAAAGGACTTTTAAGCTCTCTGAGCCCACAACTTAAGTTTAGTCAAGTGTCTCCACGGAACACAGAGCACCTCCTTTCTCTGCACAGTTGGATGCATGGGGTCTGTGTACACAGAGCATCCATTTAAAATGCCTTTACTGGAAGCAGCAATTACAGCAGAAGTAAGGCTACTTTTTACTCCCTTAAGTCAAATCCACAGTCCTCCAGGCTGCTCCCTGCAGAATCAGCTGTAGGAGAAACAGTAGAGGTCCTGCTGGACGGCCATGAGCAGCCCTGGCGCCCCCCGGGGGCCCCCGAGCCGAGAAGAGAAGGCCACACTGGGAATGTTGGTCCTGGAGGTGGGGTGTGGGGAGGGTATGGTTCTGAGCAGCTGGGCATCGTGGAGGCTCCAGATTCTCGTGTAGCAGTCCTGGCCCACTGAGAGGGAGGGAAGAACATGGCAGGTTAGTGAGCGAATGCAGAGAACTTGTATGCATGTGGACATGGATCCACAGGGATAGTGTTAAAGGGACCAGCTTCAGTTCCTCTACAATGACCTTGATTTCTTTTCTCAGCATGCTCTGGTGGAACTGCAAGTACAAAGGACAGGGAACCCAAGCATCATGGGACCTGCACCACGGGATAAGGTCACACTGAATGCTGACCTGGTGAATTCATATAAACCCTACAACCAGGTCTTCCAAACTGCTGTGTTTGATTGCACCTAACTGGCCTGTTACTGAAATGATGTTTGTCCACCGATGTGGCAACAAAGGGCTGCCCAACCAGTGGATGTTTAAACTGCTGCTTACTGCCCTGGCTGGTGTGGCTCAGTGGACTGAGTGAACTGAAGGGTCGCTGGTTCGATTCCCAGTCAGGGCTCATGCCTGGGTTGTGGGCCAGGTCCCCAGTTGGGAGCATGAGAGGCAACTGATTGATGTTTCTCTCACACATCAAAGTTTCTCTCCCTTTCTTTCTCCCTCCCTTCCTTCTCTCTAAAAATAAAATCTTTAAACTGCTGCCTACTAATGTCCAACTGTGTGTCCCCTTCCAGTCTCCCCAACCCCAACAGCCCAGGACCCTTTATCCTGCTCTGTGTTAGAGTAAGTCCTCCCTCTGCTGCTGAAGGTGCTGGGGGCCCTAGATATAGAATCCGATGACCAGACTCTTCCCTGCCTCAGCACCTGCCACCACGATTCCTTCTTCCTCATGCACGTGCAGAGGCAGGAGAGCGTACTCGTTCACGTGCCCTTCGTACTGCTTTACACACTTAGTGGTCCTCAGGTCCCACAGCTTGATCTGTAGGCAGAAGCACAAGGGGCCATTAAAGAGGGCCCAGCAAGCACACTGGGGAACCCCAGGCACAGAAACCAGGGAGGACGAGGTGGTGTCCAAAGGCCTCTTCAGGTTGGGGAAAGCTAAGCCTCCAGTGCCTGAGGCCTTGAGTCCATCAGAAGCACCGAGCCAGCTTCAGGGCTGTCCAAACCTGACTGGGCTCCAAGTGGGCAACAATAGCAGCTGCCCTGCACAGCCTGCAACCCGCCTGCGCTCTAGCTGCCTTTCCGTACTGCTGTCTGCACGAGGGTCTCTTCTGCAGAGTCCCACCACCCGACAGACCACTGGGCCACCGGCTCTGGTGGCTTGAGAGAGTCAGTGCTACCCTACCGTTCCAGCCATGTCGGACGCCATCAGGCATTGCTCTTCTCGGAGGATCTGCACAGATGTCACTGCTGAGTGGTGGAGCAGGCGCGTGGCCTTCCAGTTCTTGCCCTCATTTCGACAGCGCATATCAATGGCAAAGATCTCCCCGGAGCGACAGCCATTGAACAGCAAAGGAGTCTATGGAAAGAGGGACAGCTTGGTACCTCCAAGGTTGGCAGGGGCGTGCCCTCCAGAACAACCCACACCCATCTCAGCCCTCCTGGGTCAGAGTTTGAGCCCAGTGGAGTCAGAAGGGTTCCTTATGAAAGAGAAGAACTGGACCCCACGTGTCCCCAGGGCCCTCCCCACTGGCTGCACTGGCCCCTCGGGCCTCACTCGGAGGCCCAGGTGATGGTGCCCTGCCTCTACCAAGGCTGTTCGGAGAAGCTGGGGTGAGGAGTATGGAGTAGGAGAGGTCAGAGGTCCAGGTAAGGCGGGGGTGTCCCAAACAGAGGAAAGATGCTGAAGAAACCCGAATCGATGGATTCTGTGCTGACTGCTGGAAACAGGCCAGCAGACTCCCTCCTCCAGTTTAAAGAGAGATGGCGTTTTCTGTGGGACAGGCCTTTGAAATGTATTAATGACCAGAATATGGATTTTTAGATTTGTAAAATGTGTAACTTGAAAGCTGTGTATGAAACTATTTGGTGCTATGAACTGGGACTTAATTTCTACATTAACGAAACTGTCCTACTGGCTTGTCCAAGTACTTGAGAACTGCTAACAGCTCCTGTAAACAGGAAGTTGTCTGAAGCCGGTTGGACAAGGACCTTCTGCATCAGCCACCTTTCACTAGTGTAGACACATGCAAGTAACCCGTTAATCCTTTCCGTTGCCCTCGTTTTCCCCGTGAAAGGGGAGGAGGAACAAACGCCACACAGGAATCCGAATTCAACCCAGCAAAACCGCCACTCGGGAAACTTCACATTCCCCACCCCACCTACCATGACAGCAAACTGCTGGGTCAAAACATCACTGCTGGTCCCAAATGACAGCCGGTGTCCCGTCACCACGTTGGTCACCAGGACCCACCGGGACAAGCCTGACAGGTAGAGGTGGGGTGGAGAGACAAATGTCACTTGCAGTCTGGGGAGAGGGACTGCTGGACAGGCGCGTTGAAGGTCTGAGAAAGCCCTTCCTCAGAGGCCCTGGGGTGGCGGCCACGGCTCACCTGTGCTGAAGCAGTTGTTGGCCTGCGTGTTCATGGACCACGCACAGGACCAGGCCCCAGGGATCCGGAAACTGCAGAGCATGCCAGGTCGGTCCCCTGCTGAGAGAGGCAGTGAATGTCAAGCGTGGCTGCCCTCTAGGAACAGTGACCACCAGATCCGGGAACCTGCAGGAATAGCTGCTTGCAGGTTTGGGGGGTCTATACCTCGGCTCCATTCTGGGCTTTGTGGTAGCAAAAAACTTGGCACTCAGCTGGGGTCCCTGGTTCCAAAGTGGTTATTCTGTGAGTGAATATATAAACCTTTCCTGCCATCCCAGCAGAAATAGGCGGTATGGGGTCACAGATGAGAGGGCTTCAGTCCCTGGTCACACTATTAGATGTGTAACTTCATTTTTTTTAAATACTCTCACTGATAAAACATACAAATCCCGAGTGCACAGTTAAATGACTTACCACAAAGTAAACAGAGCCGCCACCCAGATTAAGAAACAGAATTTTTCAGTACCTTCCCCATTACTCCCTCCCCAGTGGAACTCCTATCCTGACTTGTACCACCATGGACTAGTTCTGTGAGGCAAGTTCTGAACTACTCTTTGCCTCAGTTTCCTCATCTGTAAATTGGTGATAATATCTGCCTCATAAACTAGCTATACAACGAAATGCCAGCACTGGGCTAAGTGTCCATGACCTCGTTTAATCCACAGCACCCCTGGGGGAAGTGTTATCTTCACAGAGGTTAAGCAATCTGTTCACGTGGGGATTCGTGCCAGGCCTGCCTGAAGCCTGTCCTCTCAGAGGCCTGACCCTTGTCTAATGGATCCGAATTCTCCGAAAGACTGGAAACTTAATATCCAGAATGCTGCCGGGAAGAAGCCCAGAATTCTGAACTGCCTTCAGCCCGAGAGAACGTAAGTATCCCAGACAGCACCAGCTGGACGCTTTCAGACATGATCTGTACAGGCGTCTCAAACAAATATTCTGATTTCTTCCACTGGTCTCACGTACTCTTAGCTGTTCTGGCCCCCGAAATGACCCTAAAGGAGGCAATGTGAGGAGATGCACAAGCTTCTAGTACGAAGCATGGGTCAGGCTGGAGGATGCCCCACCCTGCAAGCTCTGACGGGTTCACGGAGCCTCTGGTTCCCATCCCTCGTGTCCAAGCCTTTGCCGAGGAGCTTATGGTGGTGGTGTTGGCTCCAGCTTCTTGGAAGAGGACAGAGACCTCTGTCGCAGCACCCCCTTACCTCACAAAAAAAGACCCAATACCTGGCTGACTACTGACGAACAGTGACGCTGGGAGCAGGGTGGCACAGCCGGGCGACTCGGCAATCCCCATGAGGCAGAGCCTGGAAAAGCTGTTAAGGACAGTCAGGTACAAGGCCTCCTCTGGGAGGAGGGCACCAGTGCCCTTCAAAGAAATCACAAAAATAACTCCTGTGAAGCGGGACTTAACACGTTTACATTTTCCATATTTAGTTTCAGGGTTTTTTTTAAAGGAAAAAAAGGTCAGATGCAGTTAAACACGTTCTTTGACCCTGCCCCAAGCCCAATTCTCCCTCACCCAGAATGAATCACTATTCTAGGCCATGTTGTATTTCCACGACATATTTGTCCATGAGCAATGCAAAGAGCGGCTCATGTTCTAAAAACATACACAAATGGCAGCATGGAGGGTATCTTCTACAAGTTTTCAATCTCCATTGTCTTCTAGACCCGTCTGTGCTGGTATTTGCAGTCCCACTTCCTTCACTGACAACGTTCTCTGTATAAATACACCACAATGGATTTAACCGCTGCTGTGGCTGGGCACTTAGGTGGTTCTTCCTTTCTCTTCACTCTGCTGCTGGAATGAGTGCCTTCCTGTCCCCGACTCCCATGCATGGGAGGCTTTTCTAAGGCAGTGCTTCTCAAGCCCAGGGT
Organism: Sturnira hondurensis; assembly: GCF_014824575.4. Lineage (NCBI taxonomy): Eukaryota > Metazoa > Chordata > Mammalia > Chiroptera > Phyllostomidae > Sturnira > Sturnira hondurensis. The sequence continues at coordinate 21,984,983 of NW_028093774.1, forward strand.
CAGAGTTTAACTGTACACTCCTTTGTGCTACACACACACACACACACACACACACAGTGAAGTTTTATAAAATATTTACCCTAAGTATGAAACTCTGATATTTTCTAGTCTACTTCATTTTATAAATCTTGCTCACAAATTGACCTGATGGCCCCTGGCGGGTCATGACCTGCAGTCTGGAAAAACCACTCTGCTGTCTATCCCTCGACGGAACTGCGGGGGTGTAAGGTTCCTGCATCTTCAACTTAAAGTGGATGCATCCATTCACTTCCCCAGCAGTGTTCCCCGTTCTCCAAATCTACCACATCTCGGCACTGCCAGACTTTGAAAATGTGTGCTTAACTGAATGAGTATAAAGTGACACCTCATTATTTAAATCTGCATTTCCCTGACCACAACTGGGTGCACTGATTCATCTGATTAGTCACTTGAGTTTCCTTTTTGGATTGCCTCCTATTCTTTGCCTGCTTTTCCACTGCACTGTCTTCTGGCTGATCTGGTTCCTTGCCCTTGCCCTTCACAACCAAACTTCTCTCTACAGGAACTGTGTTTATCCGCACTCCTTGCCCTTCTTTCAGTAGTCAACCCACTGAAATCCAGGTATGACACCTTTCCAGCCAGTTTCTCCCCAAGGTCTCAGTGAGCCCTAGTTTCTGAATCTGATGGACACTCTCTAGTCCGGCCCCGGGGTCACGCAGCACATTTCTAACTACACACTCCTTCTTGGTCTCCACACCCCCGTCCCTTGGAGTACCACCCTTGAACTTTTCCCAGCCACCGACAATCTGTGGTCTAGGTGACCCTAAGCTGCTTAGCCCTGTGCCGCTCCCCCACCTCTGCTCATCACTCCTTCCCTCTCTAGTACCTGCTTCATCCTGCAGCAGCCGTCTGTCTGAGGTCTCACTCTCGCCAGCCCATGTGAGAAATGACTCCACGACCACAATCTTCCACGGGCATCCCACATCCCTGCGGATTCAGTCTCCAGAGGCCCCGCTTAGCCAGAGACCATGGATATTACACACTACTGCCCAGGGTGCCACACTCTCCCTTGCCTCCTTCTTCTGATGGAACTCTGGCCGCTCCTTCCCATGTGGGGACCACCTGCAGGAAGGCCGCTCCAATCCCTGCATCGCTCGTGTCCAGCTGCCCCGCAGACATCACTGCCCAGGTTGGTCACCCGTGGAGCTGCCCATCTCCAGCACTTTGCACAGGGATTGTATATGCTCAACAGACATTGGTGGAATGGACGCACACGCCCCTCGTCAAAAAATGTAAATATCTGCAAAGCAACCAGGCAGCATTTTTAAAAATATATTTTATTAATTATGCCATTACAGTTGTTCTAATCCCCCCCTTCATTCCCCTCCACACCTCTCCCCCACCCCTCCCCCCTTTAGTTTATGTCCACGCATCTCAAGTTCTTTAGATTCTATCTTTCCCCTATTATTTTTGCCCCCTCCATCTATTTTCTACCTACTGTCTATGCTACTTATTCTCTGTAACCTCCCCCTTCTCCTTCTCCCACTCCCCTCTTGCTAACCCTCCATGTGATCTCCATTTCTATGGTTCCACTCCCCATCTAGCTGTCCTCTTAGTTTGCTTTTGTTTTAGGTGTGGTTGTTAATAGCTGTGAGTTTGCTGTCCTTTCACTGTTCATATTTTTTATCTTCTTCTTCTTCTTAGGTAAGTCCCTTTAACATTTCATATAATAAGGGCTTGATGATGATGAACTTCTCGAATTTGATCTTATCTGAGAAGTACTTTATCTGTCCTTCCATTCTAATCGAAAGCTTTGCTGAATAGAGCAATCTTGGTTGTAGGTATTTGGATTTCATGACTTGGAATACTTCTTTCCAGCCTCTTCTTGCCTGTAAGGTTTCTTTTGAGAAATCAGCTGACAGTCTGATGGGAACTCCTTTGTAGGTGACTGTCCCCTTATCTCTTGCTGCTTCTAGGATTCTCTCCTTCATTTTAATCTTGGCTAATGTAATTATGATGTGCCTTGGTATGTTCCTTCTTGGGTCCACCTTCTTTGGGACTCTGAGCTTCCTGGATTTCCTGAAAGTCTATTTCCTTTGCCAGACTGGGGAAGTTCTCCTTTATTATTTTTCAAATAAGTTTTCCATTTGCTCTTTCTCTTCCCCTTCTGGTACCCCTATAATTCGGATGTTGGAATGTTTAAAGATGTCTTGGAAGTTCCTAAGCCTCTCCTCATTTTTTTGAATTCTTGTTTCTTCCTTCTTTTCTGTTTGGTTGTTTCTTTCTTCCTTCTGGTCCACTCCATTGATTTGAGTCCCAGTTTCCTTTCCATCACTATTGGTTTCCTGTGCATTTCCCTTCATTTCAATTAGTTTAGCCTTCATTTGTTCCTCTAATTTGTGACTAAAATCGACCAGTTCTGTGAGCATCCTGATCACCAGTATTTTGAACTGTGCATCTGATAGGCAACCAGGCAACATCCTTGATAGTCTGTATCCTGCTGCCTTAGGCAATGGGCCCCATGTGAAGCACCTCTGGTATGGAGGGCAGGGCGTGGGGAGAAAGTCTGTACATGTGTGCGCTTTCAAGTGCTGTGGCTGAAACCCAGGTTACAGTCGCACTTTGGACACGAACAGGGCCAGTACCGTAGATTTTGTCCTGTTACAGGCCACAGGTTAACAGAGAGCCCAGGACGTGTAGAAAAGAACTCAGTCTGACCTTCCACCACTCTGTGCATTCTGCACAGAATGCAGGTCTGAACAGGTACCATTTTGGTCAAGGGAGAAAGTTCCATGTTCTTTCAGCAGAAGCGGTAGGTACACAAAAACCTGAAGATTATCTGAAATGGCCACCAGAGGGCCAGCCGCTGATCAAACTACAGAAGACAATACTCTTTATACTCTTCGAACCCAATTCTATGGATTTCAGTCTTCTCCTCAGCCCTCAGAAACATTAAAAAAAAAAAATTACTGTTTTGGCCCTGACCAGCCAGCTCAGTTGGTCAGAGTGCTGGCCCAATGCACCAGGGCTGCAGGTTCGATCCCCAGTCAGGGCACATACAAGAATCAACCAACGAATGTATAAATAAGTGGAACAACAAATCGATGTTTCTCTCTCTCTCTCTCCCCGCCCCTTCAAAAAAGTCAATTAGGGGAAAAAATATTATACTGTTTTAAAATTTAAAATGAGAGCCCTGGCTGGTGTAGCTCAGTGGATTGAGCTCGGGCCTGCGAACCACACGATCGTGGTTCGATTCCCAGTCAGGGCACATGCCTGGGTTGCAGGCCAGTTCCCAGCAGGGGACTCAGGAGAGGCAACCATACATTGATATTCCTCTCCTTCTCTCCCTCCCTTCCTCTCTGAAGATAAATGAATAAAATCTTTTTAAAAATTAAAAAAAAATGAGAGTGAGGTCATTGTTTTCTTTTTCAAGGCTTGGTTTCTTCTGTGTTCTGGTGACCCATCACAGTGACAAGCAGTTCCATCACCACCCCAAAGGACCCCAAAAGCAAGTCACATAAAACTTTCGATTTAAACAATACAGAGTTTTATCTCACATAAACTTTATAATAAGCTCTCTAATTTAGGCTTTCACCCCCTCTGAAACAGTGCTGTGGAATAAATTTTAAAAATAGGTTCTGATTCAACCATCACTTGCTAGGGACCCGTGACGTGCCGAGCACTGTGCAAAGTGCACTCACAGACGTCAACTGTCAACCTCAACGTCAACTCATGACATAGGTGTTTGCTACCAGTGGTCACAGTTCTAAGAACTCATTTAATGTGGAAATGAACGAAGAAGGCTCATTAACACATGGCTTTGGCTTTGGGTCAAACAATACTCTTCCCTGAAGTACATGACAGACAGCTGTCCTGTGCATCAAGGTGCCCAGGGATCCCAGAGGAAGGGCCCCACTACCCTGACACTGCCCTGCTGTGCTCCTAGCGAAAAAGTCCTGCTGGCTCTCTGGGAAGGTGGACAGCGGGACGAAGAGTGCTCTGCAGGAGGCCATCTCTGGCAGGGAGCCTGGGCCAGAGCCTGAAGATGCCCCACGCCAAAGGAACCCCCTCCCTCTTGTGCCTGTCCTCCATCTCCCCCAGGAAGCTCACCCCATCCTGGGGCCACTGCCGCTCTTGACCCCTACCTCTTCGTCAGGAGGATCCGGGGTTCCTTACCAAGGTTTTACTGCTCCCTTTTGCTTTACTCCTCTGCTAAAACACTAGCTCTCAAGTTCCAGATCAGTGTATGGCACACAGTGACCTCAGAGTCACCCAGACCTCGACTACTTCCTGGAGCCGCATGGGAATCCCTGTTTGCTACCCATGTGCACTGCTCTTCCTGAAAGCGTGAGAGCACGTGCAGAATGTCCCAGACCTCTGACCACTAGAATGCCACCACAAACCCACAGGTGCGCGTCCACATCAGAGCGTGGCCTGCCCACCAAACCGTCGTCTGCCAAAAGATACAGAATGTGAGAATCCAAGTGGTTCAGCGAGGCCCAGCACACAGAGTTTACCTGGAGAGGAAGCACACAGCAAGACGGAAAGATTGGTCTGACTACCAACTCACGGAGAGCAACAGATAAATGCTTTCTTGTGGAATCACTTGTGGGGGCATTGACATGGGACTTCTTCAGGTCTTGCTCCTTAAAAGGGAGCTGGGAACAAGCATGTTGAGAACAGGGAAGCCTTCTGCCCCAGCACACAGGGCCTTAAAGACAGAAAGGGAGGAGGCAGCCTCCAGGCCCTAGTCCCTCATTACCAGCATGGCCCTCACAGTGAGACATCCGGTACACCCTCCAGGACGAGGCTGACCTCTCTTCAAATGGCAGGGAAGAAACCCAACTCTGAAGGCATACTGTATCTCACTTCACCCAGAAACCGTTTTTAACCTGTATCTATCTTGGGGCTCATCTCCCAACAGAATAGAAAGTCATAGCTTCTTTTACACGCAGCTCTCACCCCACTATAATTTAAAAGTTGCCCCTTAGGCCCCGACTGGTGTGGCTCAGTGGGTTGGTCTTCGTCCTACAAACCGAAAGGTCACAGGTTCAATTCCCAGACAGGGCACATGCCAGGGTTCAGGCCAGGTCTCTCTCTGGGTGGGGGTGTGTGAGAGGGAGCCGTTTGATGTTTCTCTCCCTCTTTCTCCCTACCTTCCTCTCTTTCTAAATATAAATGAACACTTTTTTTTTTAGATTTTTAAATTTATTTTAGTGGGGAAGGGAAGGAGAGAAGGGAGAGAATATCAGTGTATGGTTGCCTCTCGTGTGCCCCCTGAATATCAGTGTATGGTTGCCTCTCGTGTTCCCCCCTGGGAACTGGCCTGCAACCCAAGCATGTGCCCTGACTGGGAATCAAACCGCGATCCTCTGGTTTGCAGGCCCGAGTTCAATCCACTGAGCCACACCAGCCAGGGCTGAATGAATAAAATCTTTTAAAAAATAAGTAAATAAGAGTTGCTGGCTGAGTGACTGACACGTCGTCCTGATGCACAGGGAGGCCCCTCCACCCAGGCTCCTAGAGCCCGCCTACAGGGGCGATGTGCTTGGTGTAGGCTCCTTCGAGTCAACTCCATCCTCCTGAGGGGAAAGGTCTCACAACCAGTCAGAGCCTACTTCAAGCCTTCCCAAATCTAAACTCCTTTCTTTTCCCAGACAAGAAACTTCTGCGGCCCCTTTCTGCCTCTGCAGAGTCTCAGGACCTAAAATTCCATTTCCCCCTTGGGAAAGCGAGGTAACCAGGCGCTGCCTTCTTCACAAAGTTCTCTCCCCAACCCTGAATCTGGCTAACCGCTGCAGTGCCCCTGGGTGCAAAGGCACAGCGGGCTGCAAGGCTGACGGGACGGGCAGAGCACCTTCCGGTTGGTGAAGTAGAGGTTCTCATGCATGTGCACCCTGAGTGTGGGGGTCTTCAGACCGCGCAGGCTGATGATGCCATACTTGGAGCCTCCAACTCTGACGTCATTCACTGTGAAGAGCCGGTCACTGTTGGTGTCTGCCTGGAAGGGGAAAGGGGACTGTGGGTGACCTCCCAGGCCTCAGACCACCTGTCTGTCTCTGACAGGCCCTGTGCTCTGCACTTCCACCAGGTGAGAGGTCCCCGCCCATGACGCATGGAGGTGATCTAACTTGCTCCTACTTGGAGTAGCCATAGCTGGGCAAAGCAGACAGGAGTCTGGTCTCACAGGTCAGAGGCAGGGATGAGGATGGCACTGAGGGGGTGTGGCCAGAAGTCGGACGTGTCTACATGGTCACCCCACTCAGAACTGTTTGGAAGAGTCCTGATGTCCATGGAGAGGAACTGTTCAGACGAGACACGTGGGACAGAGAGTGTAGCTACCGTGAAAGCACACAGCACCGGGGACAGTTAAAAGTACCAAGAGGTAAAAGGAACATACAAAACGGCATTCTCATTACACGGGCACCACGATTACCACCAGGGAAAAACAGGCATTGCACTTAGAAAAAATTACAACAGAAAACACTGCTTTGGGATATGGATTATTTTCAGGGTTTTTTCATTTACAAATGTGGTCAATAATTATTTCAGAGCAAAAACTATATATATTTCTGTGTTTTTATCTGTATTTAGCTGGTGAAACTGCACTCACTTTGTGAATGTGCCAGGAAGAAAAGTTACGTTCCTGAAGCATCATTACCAGTGACTGGAGTCAGATCCGAAAAACGGATCCTGGTGGCAAACACACCAGCCAGCCAGTCGCAGTAAAGCTGCAGGATGGGGCAGGCCTCCCATGGGCCAGCTCACAGCTTGTGTGAGACGATGAGTGAGGCCGAGGGGACTGGGGGTATACTAAGCAGCTCTGCCCCAGTTCACTGAAAACCCCAGGAACAACGCCCCCACCCCCACCCCAGTTTACTGAAGAACCCCAGGGAAGGGCCTCCTGAGGGGAACCGACTGCCAGAAAGTATTCAGGTAATACTGAATCCCCAAACACACACTGGGGGTAAAGCCACAGGACAGATGTGAGTCCTGGCCACTAACACCCCTTACGAGGAAGGGCTCTGCTACCTGCTACCGAGGCCTCCTGGGGCCAGATGTCAAGGGTCAGCTCTGTAGCTGCACCCCCCATCCTGTGAGCAGATCATCAGGCCCAGGCTATTTTGTGTCCCTCGCTCTCCTTGGCTTTCCCCAGGTCTCCAGGAAGGGTAGGGCTGGCTTCGCAGGCCAAGCTCTACTGTGGCCTTGGGCCCCAGTCTAGCTGAGCAGTGTGGGTCCTTCCATTTCTAGTGGGCCCTCTGCCAACATGTCCCTAGCCCCTGGACTCAAGTAGTTGGCCCTGCCTCCCAGCCTGGTCTAACCTATGGCAGAGAAGACTGTCTGCTCCCTGCATCATGAAGTAGGAGGCACACACCCAGGGTCACAGGCCCAGAGGCCCCTGCCACTCGGGTCCAGAACAGCAAGCAAGGGTGTAACATGCTACTGTTCCTGAGGACACTGGAGCTTCAGGGCTGGCCACCCAATCCTGCCCAGGACGGGAAAGGTTACCAGCTCCCAGTCCACTGTGTACCTTCTGGATGTGTTTACAAAGCACCCGAGGGAAAGTTACTTTGTGGTGGTTCTCGGTCAATGTGCGGTGGGCCCTGGCTTTTATGTCAAATGACGGAGCTACAGTAGGGTGACAACGGTCACCATGGCCTGCCCTGCCAGCTTGGCACCTGCCAATGGGTAGCCAGAAGGTGCTTATTAAAACTAAAAAAACCCAGCAGACACCTGCTCCCGTCAACTGGCATCTACAAAGCCAGGCTTGATGGGAGCTGATGCTCAGGCACGCAGTGTTGGGGCGGCGGCAGTGCCCTCTGCACCACATACGGCTCCCTCCCACTCACCAGTATGAGGTTAAATCGGTCGCTTGCCAAAGCAGAGGGATCCGAGCTGTGAATCTGAACCTTCTTTCTCTGCATGCAGCTCACTCGAAGTTCATGGGCTAAACTGCAGGGGGAGAGAGAGGGCAGCGAGGGCGTGGACACCACACCTAGATACCCATGGGGAAGGGTCAGGGGTTCTGCCCCGCCCCACACCCTGAAGACCATCTGCCCTAGTTGGTCCTCTCCATATCATTTCTCAGCAAAGGAAATGCGCAAGACCCCCAGATAAATTCAATTTTAGAACTCTTAGGAAAGCTAAAGCAAAGAAATGGGTGGCCCACTTACAGGGTCAAAGAAAGTCAGAAGCAGAGGCATCTGTTTTGGGATCATCTAGTACAACTTTCTCCTGACGCAGAGGCGGCACCGGAGAAAGGAAGCATGCCGAAGGGCGCACGGCGGACGAGAAGAGCCCAGGCACGTGGCCACCCCTCCAGCTGCCCCTTCCCTCCGCACCTCATGCCATCTCTCCACAAAGGACAGTGTGTTTTACGGTGAAGAACAAAGCTTTTCAACCAGATCTTTAACTCCTTAGGAAAATAAAGGAGAGGCATGTTCCCACCTGCCCTGGCTCCTACCTCCTGCATGGTTGGCTCACGCGGAGGTGGCCCTTCTCCAAGATGAGAGACCCATGTCCCTATAAGCCACCCAAACTCATGTTGTTTCTTCGCTTGCCCACACAGCGGGGGCTGCAGACAGATCCCACTCTTTCTAGCTTTACCTTGAGAAAAATCTCTCCACTCTGAGGGTCAGTCTCTTCTTCTAAAAACAGTCTCTTCTAAAAACTGGGGGAAGTATCAACCGATCTCACAGGACTTTAGTTAAAATTATATCAGGCATCACAAGTATTTCGATAAAGTTTAGTATGCATACATCTATCTAACATTCCCTTTTTGGTGACAACTCACTAGATAAGAAGGCAGACATCTCACAGGACTGACGTTGTAAGACCTGCTACTACACTAAACACCATTTACGAGGACCAGAGAAAGCATCCTGAGAAATTTCTGCCCCAATTCTCTGCCTAGATCCCTTGTCCTCTCTCCACGGCTTCCTGCAGAAGTCTCGCCCTCGATCTAGAGGGAAACCCACCCCCTTGGTGCTGGTTGAAGGAGAGAAGGCAGGTGGTGAGCTGCGGCCCCTCAATTGTGAAGACTCCTCACAAAGCAGCTATGTGGTCTCCTAATTGGATTCTTGGACCATGGAAATAAAACACAGAAAAAGAATACTCATGAAGAAAACAATGAGGCACTGACTTACCGGCAATAACTGGGGACACTGAGAAAACCCAGCTTGCTTTTTTGTAGCAAGGAATAGGCATTCAATCCCATCCTGGTTATTTTCTGGGGGGAAGAAAAGATTTGGTGAAGTTTTATGTTGTGAAATAACAGAGAATATCTTCAGTTCCATAGGATGCAATGAAGAAACAGGTACTAAATTGGCAGAAATCACATGCATATAAATCTGACATTCTCCTTGGCGAGAGGAAAAGTGCATCACAAGAAAGAATGTGTCAGCTGGAAGGTCTGCTCAAGGCCTCTGTCCAAACCCTCCAATCGATTTACACCTGGGGAGAAGACGCCACCAACCAGGGACTGCGGGAATGATCCCAGACGCTAGTGTCGGCAACGTGCTTTCCATTCGACCTATGGTGACCCTGCGGCCCAGACTTTCTATTCTGTTGCCCCCATAACCACCAAAAAGTCCCAACGTCTAATCCCCAGCAGGGATACAAGAAACCCTCACATCCAAACCATATACCCTGGTTTTCCATTTAAAATATGCAGGCACTGAAACAGTATCATGCCGCTTTTCCAGATTCTCCCGGGGAAGACAAACTTAGAATTACTGCTGAGACTTTTCGAATAGGGAAAGTGGAGTGGGAAGAGATCGCCTGCTTGGTCTTATTCTCTTCATCAGCTTCCTGCCAGGGAAAACTCGGCGCCACACTCCCTGACGTGCACGAAGCTGAGTGTCACGGACGTTTAACAGGCACCTGCTTTCAGCAGTGGATGGAGGCTGGCAGGCTGCAGGGACCAGGCAGCCCCGGGAGTGGGGGGCCCACCTTTTTCTGCGTGTCTTCCTCCAGCAGCTGCAGCCGTCTGTGCTCCATCTCCTTCTGCTGGATGCTCTCCCTCGTGAGGGGGTTGCAGTTGTTGTGTCCGGGGAGCAGGCGGAAGTACCGGTTCTTTTCAGGGTCAAAGTAATACCCTGGCAGATCTTTAGTCAAAAGAAATAAAACCCCACCTAAAGCACTGTGACCTGACCCACCTAGAAAGGAGCCCAGTGGCTTGACCCCACCCCTCACAGCTGTCTGTCTCTTCCAGGGGGCTGGTGGTGAGCTAACATTGCCAGTCACCATTCTGGCCCAGTACAGTCCTGGGGGGAGCTGTCTGCCCCAGGATCACAGTTCCCGACGTACCCAGCTCCTCCCTTCAGTATTTGCATTTGCTCCCAGAATTTCTTGTGAGCCCAGAATGAGCTGGTGGCACATTCTGGGAAACACCCGCACACACGGAAAACACCCGCATGCAAGTGAAGGCACACCAGGCCGAGGAGGAAGGGCAGCCAGACCAGATGTAAGTAGCTGACAAGGCAGGACGAGGTTTCATCCTTCCCTGTAGGCAGGGCCAGAGAGTCCTACACAGCAGACAGCCTCACCTGGCACAGAGGAACTCCCGGCTGTGCTGGACGAGGTCGAGGGGACCTCCTCCTCGTCATGGTCAGAATCCGGCGGGCTTTGCTGTGTCCCGGTGTTACACCTGTTGACACATGGTCATGGTAAATTGCAGGGCAAGGCTTGAGACCCAGTCATTCTGTGACTGTGGGGTCCTGGCAGGGGGCAGGTCAGGCAGTTCCACAGCCTTCATCCCTAACCCTCTGACCTTTGATTATTGGGGAGCACTGACCCCACTTTTCCTTAAAGTAGTTTACCTACTATAGATACACCAAAGTTGGGGAAAGGTTTTGTTTCTCATCCTTAAGCAGATGCAAGTCACAGTGATTCCTTTTTGTTATCTCTGCTCTTGAGCATTTCGTGAAATCATGGGGAATTTTCTGGACGAAAAGAACAGAAGTCTTTGCCAGTAAGAATTCTACCAGCTGGACTCATTTGTCAGCTCAGCAGCATTTACAAGGTCAGGTGAATTTCATTCCTTATTGCATTCAGCAGTACAAAGAGTTTAAATTGTACTTGGCTACTGCACCTTACAGATGGGAAAACTGGGGTTCAGGGCACAGAGATTTGCTCAGTAAGACTGGGGCAGAGCCATGGTTTAAACACTCACTTTGCAAAGCTACAAGCAGCTCTAATAGCAATTATAAGATAAAGGCTATAATGATATATAGCAAAAGACCTAATTTTAGAATCCTGATAAAATCCTCTTTTAAATCAAGAACTTCCCCTCCATCCCCACACTAAAAGGAGTACAAACTGTGAAACTAGGTTGAAGGAATAAAAGGGCTTTCTCTTCTGTCTATAAATACTAGCTACACATGGTTTCTGGGAAAACTTATTCTCCCTTCTTATGGCCCAGAGCTTCCTGAGGCAGCTCATCCATGACCAGCAGCAGAATAAAGGAAGGATTACGTGTCAACTGCCTAGGTTTCTGGTCCAAGGACTCCCAGTTCAAAAACTGCTGCTCCATTCTTTCCACGTGGAGCCAGAAGGTGGCTGTCCACGTTTCTCCGCAACTCTGCCAGAGCTGATCACATTTATTACACGCTACGCTCTTGTGGGAAGGCCTGGGACCCAAAAAGTGTCCACAGTTCTTCCAAAACATACAAACACTGGGCACTCTCCTCCGGGCACTGACCAGATCCTTACAACACTGGACGAGTCTGGGACTTGGGCTTAGAATGATATTTTATTCTGCACCTCATGAGGCCCAGCACGGATGGAGGGCCTATTCAGAGCCAGGCAGCCCATTAGTGGCTTTATATATGGTATCATGAACACCACAAGGGAAGTATTGTATAAGAAAACTATTTTACATTTCCAGAAAGCTATTTTAATTAGATGGGGGAAAAAAGACAAGAAAAGAGAGACGGTCAGTCTACAAAATGGAGAAACACCTCTCCTCCAGCTGTATCAGATAGTCTAATCCTAAACCTGTGGTTCTAGCCCAAGGTCACAGTCACTCTGAGAAAAAAAAAAAAGAGCATGGACATATCTCCTCACTGCTTGGAGTGTGGCGGGCAGGCTGACCCACAGCAAGAGGGAGCTTGTGGCCAACGTGCACCCTGCACGTGGACAAGGTCCCCGTGAGGGTGTCGGCGACACCAGAACAGGAAGGCTCTGAGGAGCCACACTTGCCTCTCACTGGAACTGTGCTGTCGGAGCCTAGGGTTCTGCCGCTGCCTCCTTCTTCCCAGTCTTCTGCTTTTCCAGCTGTTTTTATGCATTTCTGCTCCTAGATGAGGGAAAAAAATTACCTACAAGTGCATGGGCATGCACTTTTCTCTGCTGCTAGCTTCTTGATGGTTGTTCCTTCGTGCTCAGAACTAGATCTGGCCCAGGTGACCATCGACGCTGCCACACCAAGCCTCACCTGTAAAGGGCTGCCCTCCGGGTGGAGACACTGATGGGATCCAGGGTGTCTGTAGCCACTTCTCTGACCTCACAGTTCGCCTGACAACCTGCTGCCCTCAGTTGCCAGGGTCACTGTGTGAGGTAAAGGCTCCCACCATTACTTTAAGATAACAGTGTGAGCCTGGCAGGAGCACTCTCTCAGGTTTCATTGCTCTTTTCCTTACCAGACAATAATTTGACAATTACCAGACAATTACCACAGCACATAATTTTTCTTTCAGTCTACATATGCCCTGTTTGCAGAGAATAGTTGATAGTGAACATTTTCTCCTACAGTTTCAGTATTGAGCAGGGAAAATTGTGAACATAACTAATCAGGGAGCCAGTGTGTAGGACTTCTCAATATGCCTTCTAAAGAGTATTTTTATTTATTTTTTAAATTTTTATTTATTTATTTTTAGAGAGAGGGGAAGGGAGGGAGAAAGAGAGGGAGAGAAACATCAATGTGTGGTTGCCTCTCACCTGGCCCTCACTGGGTACCTGGCCTACAACCTGGGCATGTGCCCTGACTGGGAATCGAACTGGTGACCCTTTGATTTGCAGCCAGCGCTCAATTCACTGAGCTACACCAGCCAGGGCTAAAGAGTGTTTTTAGCCTCTGAAGTACTAAAGCAGTCAAATGGAAGGCTGTGTACATGTTTTGTATTGTTTCGTTCTGTTTTGGGGACAGGAATGAGATGAAAGCACTTCTTAGCAACACTGATATTGCCAAAAAAACTTTAAGTAGCTTTTAAAAATCTTATCTTGTATAGCCTGAATCTGTCACTCAATCATCAAAATATCACAAGTGTTCAAAATGGAAACCACATTAAGTTTCTAAAAAGACTAATCAGATTAGTTTTTTAAAAGACTAACCATATATGGTCCATGGACCAGTTGCTGTTAAGTTTCAGGCTTTCTCAACACCTGGTGATTTTTTTCTCTACTCACTGGAGACAATGATGACATCTTATGGACCACATTTTAAAACCATATTCTTTTTTAAAAATATTTTATTTATTTATCTTTAGAGGGGAAGGGAAGGAGAGAAGGAGAGAAACATCAACGTATGGTTGCCTCCCCTGAGTCCCCCACTGGGAACTGGCCTGCAATCCAGGCATGTGCCCCGACCGGGAATCAAACCGCAATCATGTGGCTCGCGGGCTGGCGCTCAATCCACTGAGCCACACCAGCCAGGGCAAACCATATTCTAATATTGTTAACAAAATTAGAAAAAAAAATCTGGGGCTGAATGCACATGAAGGATTGATTAGAAATCTATTTGCCTTTACTTCCCCACTTCTACTTTTGAGGGCAGCAACCTAACAGACGCTGCCCTGGCTGATGTGGCTCAGTGGACTGAGTGCTGGCCTGTGAACCAAAAGGTTGCTGACTCAATTCCCAGTCAGGGCACATGCCTGGGTTGCAGGCCAGGTCCCTCCCATCAGGGTCGACTGATGTATCTCTCACACATTGGTGGTTTTTTTTCTCACTTCCTCCCTCCCTTCTCCTCTCTCTAAAAAATAAACAAAATCTTTTTTTTTAAACTTTTAAAATCCTAAAAGAAGCTAAGTGTAATTAGTAGATCTTTTATTGGGTTGGCCAAAAAGTTCTTTTGGTTTATTTCCATAACATGGCTCTAGTAGTGCTTAATTGTCTTTAACTTTATTCAGAACAATTTTGTTAGATTGTATTGTGACAGCTGTCATATCAGCTTGCATTAAAAAAACACTTATCAAAATTGGATGTTTGTGTAGCCATTTTAATATTGAAAATGGAAGAAAACAAGCAACATTTTAAACATATTATGCTTTATTATTTCAAGAAAGGTAAAAATACAACTGAAACACACACACAAAAGATTTGTGCAGTGTATGGAGAAGGTGCTGTGACTGATCGAACGTGTCAAAAGTGGTTTGCGAAGTTTCCTGCTGGAGATTTCTCGCTGGACGATGCTCCACAGTCGGGTAGACCAGCTGAAGCTGACAGCGATCAAATCAAGACATTGAGAACAATCAATGTTAAACCACACGGGAGATAGCCAACGTAATTCAAAATATCCAAATCAATAAGGTTATGGTGAAAATGAAAAACTGTGTCTTTTATTTTACTGAAAAAACAATGCAGACTTTTTGGCCAACCCAATAGTTTGTGTTATCTACCTACTACCTATAATAATAACACTCCCAGCCAGATTCTGGGCATTCGCATGAAGTACCCTGAAGTCCAAAGGGCGGAGTGAGAGCTCACACAAAAGATCACATATAACTAGGCAGGAGGCTGGAATGCCTGGGTGTGTAACATCCATCCTGGATTCTTAGTCATTTCAAGATGAAAAGGGAAATGAGAAGTGTACTTAGGAAAATTAATTTTCTTCTTTAATGTCTAACGCTTCACCTTCTGCTTGCTGATCCTTTCTTTTTATTTATTTTTAGAGAGCAGGGAAAGGAGGGAGAAAGGAAGAGAAACATCGACGTGTGAGAGAAACATCAATTGGTTGTCTCTCGCACGCTCCCAACTGGCGACCTAGCCCAAACTGAGACAGGTGCCCTGACCAGGAATCACTGGCAGCCTTTCAGTCTGCAGGTTGGCCCTTAATCCCCTGAGCCACACCAGCCAGGGCTGTTGATCCTGATACCTGTCCTGCTTCAAATACATTTCTTAGCTGACAATGATCTCTAAAAAGGCCACTTCGAATTTGCTCTTACAATACCTATACGAGATGGATACACTGGTAGATAGATACCTAGAGTCTCTGAAAACCTCTAAATCTTCTTCCTCACCAATCTTTTGTATATTTTGGAAGACAGCAGAGTATACCGCTAAAGCCTTGCTGTGAACAGCATTTCAGTAGTGATAAATTCTGCAAATAAAACCTTTACATCCTTTACTTCCTGCTTTTCAAAACTGCCAATAGTTTCCTCCAGATGAGCGTTGCCCAGGTGAGAGTATCCACTGTAGCTCTCTGCAACTGGTTTCCGCCCGTGAAACAACATGTCCATCAGTCTGCTGACTTGTCTTTTCTATCTAATTCAGCTAAATGCTTGGCTGCTCCATTCCTGTCAAATGTTGCTTTGAGGTCATCCCATTTCATTTTTGCAATGATTCCAAGGAACTTTCAAAGGCTCAACTCTTCTGTCTGCAAGTCTTTCAACCTCCACTTGTCAATAATCCTGAAGTTTGGATTTTGAGCAGTTTTGCAGGACCTGCTTCAAATTTGGGGTCTCTGCAGAGACCTACTCATGAGTCTCATTCACCCAGAAGCTGGCTTTGTCTGCAGTTTTCTGCTCAGGAGCTGCAAAGATTTGGTTCCACATTCCTAAATGCTTTTGTTTTGCACATCTCAGTTTCTTGGATAAACTGGCCCTCCCCGTGCCCCAAGAACCCCATTCTGAGCATGGCTGAAAAAACCTGAAGGTGCAGACCCAGAAAAACCCTGGCTCTAAGTTAGGGGCCTCGAGGCCTGTGGGGTAGGGGCTGCAGTCAGCCTCCATCCTGGAACCTGCACACCTTTGGGCCCTCTCGCTCTAGCCCTGACAGGTAGATCCACGACTTGCCCAAGGCTGAAATTCAAGGTGAGCTATAGACTCTCTTTGCCCTACCCAAGCCCTCAGGTGGGGCAGCCTAGACAGCAGGGCTCCAACATCCTGCCTAACACTGTTCTGGGGACTAGAGCCCAACAACACTGCCCCACTATGCTTGGGACACACTGAGGCCACAGGGTTTCTTTTTGGGGTGATGAAAATGGAATAAGAGATATCATGTGATGGTCACACAATCTCAACTATACTACAAAACCCATACAACTGCACACTTTCAAAAGGTGAAGTATCTCAAAAACAAAAAAGAATTACTAATGCAGTACTGTAATATTTAAAGTGAGAAACATCCTAAATATCCAACAACAAGAAAGTTAAGATGATAGAGACAACTGGGATGTAACCCGGCAAAGCCAAAGCCACCGGTTTGTGAAGCCAAATACAAAACGGCCTCTACAAGGCGATTTCCATGCCCACCCTGAGTGACTATTTTTATAAATTGTACAAATGAGGAAACAGGCTTAGAGGACTAAGCACTGTGCTCCCGCTGGCCTGGCTCCTGGGCTTGGTGACCCACAGCACACCGCCTCTACAGTTTTCATTGTTATTTAACACTAGAGTTTGGGGCTTTGGAATTTTGTTTTCTCCAGGAAGGTGTCGCGTGTTTTCTTTTCTTCTTGCTGTTTGATTCACAAGACAGTAGCTGTAGAACACTCCATGCCCATCAAGGGGAAGAGGGTATCATGGTTTTTGAGGTAAACTGGGGAAACATGAGGCTTCCTGGACAGGCAGGTACTGGGAAAAGGTGGCTTGCCCGCTAACACTAACCCGGGGCTCCACTGCTTATTACTTAGTGCATTACCTTAAGCAAGTGACAGTCTCACTGGGCCTCTTACTGTGTCTGACAAAAGTACTATCTACCTCACAAGACCAGTGTGAGCAAAACTTAGCTAATAATCGCAAAGCAATTTACAGTTTTTAACATTCCGTAAGCACTCACCCTGCATTAGCTGTTACGCTGATCTGTCAGAAAAAGCCAGCCACAACCTAAACTTTCTGGGAAACCGCCCAGGGCCCACAGTCCAGTAACTGGCACGTGTTGGGTGGCACCTTCGGCATCTTAATTGAGAAAAAACACTCCTCAGGGTCAGACACTGAGCAGTGACACTCAGGGTCCTCCTCCCGCCGTGTTTGCGGCTGCAGAACCAACTGGCAGAACAAACCAGCCTCCTCCCGCCGTGTTTGCGGCTGCAGAACCAACTGGCAGAATAAACCAGGCTCCTCGCGCCCACGAATCGCACCCACCCAGAGCTTGCCGGCTCGGCTACCCACCCACGCCACGATCAGGCCGCCGATCCACGTGCTCGGCTCCCCGCCCCTTCCCCCCACGCCCCCGTCCCACCCCGAGTTCTGTCCGGGTAGCAGCCGCAGCCTCTGGACCGACGCCAAAAGTCGCCCCAGCCGGCAAAAACTTACTCGGTTAGCAGGTCCTTTCCGACTCTCTCTCCGGCCCAGTAACAGCCGAAGTAGTGGCGAAGGTTGGAAGGACCCGGAAAGACCACGATGTAGCGTCCGCAAGTTACTTGCGTCGGCTTTTGCACTGACGCAGCTGATAGGGCCATGGCGGCCTCCCCTTCCTTCTCATTGGACGTGGCTTCTGACAGTCCACGCCAATGGGGTGGATCCTACATGGGGGGCGGGGTTTAGGGGCTTGGCTCCGCCCAAGCCTGACGAAGGGGCCGCTTCTCCGCAGGCCTGTTTGGGACCAGCGCATTTGGGGGCGGGTGCTCGGGGCCCAGGGGGCGGGGCCAGGGTGGGGCTGGGATTCGCGTCGGAAACCCAGACGCTTCTATGCTTCCATCTACAGAGCTGCTGAAGGTATCCTACCCTAACCTAGGGCACCTGCTCTGGCAAGAATAGTAGGCAGCCGATTGGATCAGTGTGTAGAATTTTTTGTGCAGCTCCGGTCTACTGTCTTCAAAACTGATACTTAGGGAGGAGGAAAGATTGTGTGTGGGAAGGGCGAAGGAGGCTCTAAGTGAGAGAGACAAAGGAACGCGTGAACAGGTGACGTTTTCTGCAGTGAGCTCAGGTAGCTTAGTCTGCTCTCCCTAGGTCTGTGTGGCTTCAAGGTGTAGCGGACCTCTCCGGGAACTACAGTCAGGAAACCTCTTTTCTAGGTCTAGTGTTTCCTACTTGATGGGTGACCTAGGGTGAGTCCTTTTCCTTTCTGTGCCTTTGTAGGAGGATGCAGCCAGGGGGAAAGAAGAATTTGCAGTGGGGTCCAGAACTCAGGGTGTCCAGGAAATAGTAAAAAATATGGGGTGTCTGAGCTGGGGGAATGAGATACATGGAGCAGGGCCATTGAGTTGTTTTGCATAGCAACAGTTTGGAAGATAACCTCTAGAACGGTCACTTGACATATCTATAACATTTTTAAATATATTTTATTGATTATGCCATTACAGTCATCCTATTCCCCCCTTCATTCCCCTCCACCCTGCACACCCCCTCCCCCACCATTCCCCCCTTTAGTTTATGTCCATGTGTCTCAAGTTCTTTAGATTCTGTATTTCCCCTACTATTCTTGTCCTCCCCCTATCTATTTTCTACCTACCATCTATGCTACTTATTCTCTGTATCTTCTCCCCCCTTCTCCTCCTCCCACTCCCCTGTTGCTAACCCTCCATGTGATCTCCATTTCTATGGTTCTGCTCCCGATCTACCTGTCCTCTTAGTTTGCTTTTGTTTTAGGTGTGGTTGTTAATGACTGAGTTTGCTGTCCTTTCACTGTTCATATTTTTATCTTCCTTTTCTTAGCTAAGTCCCTTTAACATTTCATATACTAAGAGCTTAGTGATGATGAACTCCTTGAATTTGATCTTATCTGAGAAGCACTTTATCTGCCCTTCCATTCTAAATGAAAGCTTTGCTGGATAGAACAATCTTGACTGTAGGTCTTTGGATTTCATGACTTGGAATACTTCTTTCTAGCCCCTTCTTGCTTGTAAGGTCTCTTTTGAGAAATCAACTGATAGTCTGATGGGAACTCTTTTGTAGGTGACTGTCCCCCTTATCTCTTGCTGCTTCTAGGATTCTCTCCTTCATTTTAATCTTGGCCAATGTAATTATGATGTGCCTTGGTGTGTTTCTTCTTGGGTCCACCTTCTTTGGGACTCTTTGAGCTTCCTGGATTTCCTGGAAGTCTATTTCCTTTGCCAGACTGGGGAAGTTCTCCTTTATTATTTTTCAAATAAGTTTTCCACTTGTGGCTCTTCCTCTTCCCCTTCTGGTACCCCTATAATTTGGATGTTGGAACGTTTAAACATGCCCTGGAGGTTCCTAAGCCTCTCCTCATTTTTTTGAATTCTTGTTTCTTCCTTCTTTTCTGTTTGGTCATTTTTTTCTTCCTTCTGGTCCACTCCCTTGATTTGAGTCCCAGTTTCCTTTCCATCACTATTGGTTTCCTGTGCATTTCCCTTCATTTCAATTAGTTTAGCCTTCATATGTTCCTTTAATTTGTGACTAAAATCGACCAGTTCTGTGAGCATCCTGATCACCAGCATTTTGAACTGTGCATCTGATAGGTTGGCTATCTCTTCATTGCTTAGAGTTATTGGCTCTAGGGCTTTGAGTTCTTCTTGAGCCATGTTTTGGTCTGTTCACACCTGTTACGTATGAGGAGCGGAGCCCTAGGTGTTCACCAGGGCGGGGCAACTCAGTTGTTGGGTTGTGATACTGTATGTGGGGATGGGGTCAGAGAGGGGCAATGGCTGTCCCCTCTGCTGCTTCCCATCGCTGGGGCCTGGGTGGTCTTTCTCATTGCACGCTCCTTCGCTGGTTTATCTGCATGCTAATGTGTGGCCGTGGTCAGCCTGCCACCTTGCGCCCTCACTGGGTCTGCCCGTTGCCACCCCACGCCTGGGATCTGCCAACCGCACTGCCAGCCACTGGCTCCGCCCCTCTTACCTGAATGGCTGAATGGGTCATTGTTGTCAGACTTCCATATAGTTCAATTTTCTGTTTTGGTTGCGTTTTTGTTACTAAAGCTTTGTTGTCTTTAAACTTGATTGTGCGAAGAGGCACAGTGTTTCCACCTACACCTCCATCTTGGCCAGCAGTCCAACATATCTATAACCTTTAACTGGTTTCATAGGTATGTTAAATAGCTGTGGCCATGCTTTGAGCCAGGGAGAAGAGACTGACTTCCAATCGAGATGTAACTGGGAAGCAACTCCTCCGCCCTTGTTACAGCGCCTGTGTGAGAGCTTGGAGATAATTGGCTCCACGCCATGGGGCCATGCCTG
Organism: Sturnira hondurensis; assembly: GCF_014824575.4. Classification (NCBI taxonomy): domain Eukaryota; kingdom Metazoa; phylum Chordata; class Mammalia; order Chiroptera; family Phyllostomidae; genus Sturnira; species Sturnira hondurensis. The sequence goes on from NW_028093774.1 coordinate 22,005,264, forward strand.
CCCAGACTCATTATGGCAGCCTAGTAAAGCTGGGAGGATATGGGAGGCCTGGTGGGTGTAGCCGATTGTGGGAGGAGTCAGAAATGGGACTGCAGAGGAAGATTGGGGCTGGGATTTAAACGCAGGTGCAGCAGCCATTAAAGAGAGAACCACGCGCTTTTGGCCAGAATGGGGACTCTCACAGCCATGTGACAGAGAATCACCATGTAGCTTTAGCAGAGAGAACCATGCGGCCTTGGCCAGAGTGGAGGAGACCGCCCCCCAGCAGCAATGAGAAGAATCATCATGCACCTTTAGCAGAGGACCATCACGCAGCTTTGGCAGACAATCACCACGCAGCTTTCTATTTCTTTCCCTGAGATAATGGTACCTTGGACTGGGCAAAAAGGGAAAGAAGGACTGTGCATGTTTGTGGGTGTTTTAAGGGACTTTGGGACTTTAAGGGACTTTTGATGAAAACATTAAGTCATTACTCTCAAGTCTGAATAACTTGAATAAATAATTCCTTTTCACCAGTCTCTAACATGGAGAGCTATAATTCTCTGGCGAAGGGAAAGGTGAACCTAGTACAGGGGGACCCAGGAGAAAGGGGGGTCAACTAGGTAACATTGTGGGACCCCCTTCCCTGGCGGCCAATCTGGGAATACATGTGCAGTAGCTTTACAACTACTCGTCACAGTAAAAGCCTGCCAAAACTGGCCAGGAAGGGTCTGCCCTATGAGAATAGAGTCCCTTCAGCCCATGAGGTCAATCTCTGCTGGGAGTTGGCCTGCTCCCATGTTCTCTGCTGTAAATGCTGGGTGTTCGGTTCAAATCTTTGTCCCAATCACCAAGAACCTGGTTACCTGTGCCCACCTGTGACACCTTGATTTCTTATGTTGAAACAAGGAAGTAGGCCTAAGGTTCTCATGTTCTTTTCCAGCACAAAGTTTGTTCATACAACCAATATTTTCAGAATATCCTCTTGTGCTGTGCCTGTTGCCGGTATCTGCTGAGAGCCATCAGATCTTCTAAAAGGAAAATTGGAAGCCTGTGGTGGTGGGCACTTGACAAGAGATGACAGTTTTGTGAAGAAAACTGAGTTCAAATAGGCTAGGCTTGGTTTCTGGCACAAATGGGCCTGGTGCACCACGTGCCCTGTTAACCCGAAAAGCTATACCCGTTGGAAATTAGGTCGTAGGGTTTATCAACCGTACTTGTGTGTGAAATTGTTTTGATCAACAATAAAGAAGGTGGTATTTCCTCTCTCAAGGAATTTACAAACAAATGCAGGGTGTGGGATGGGGAGAAGAATGAGAGAAGTATGTTCAGAATAAAGGACAACTTTATGAAGCTTGAGTGGCCTGAAAGAATGCATAGAAAGAAATCTTAAATGAACAAATAATCTAACTGGAATGAGAAAGCCTGTTCGAGGAATTGTGAGACATTCCTTTTAGCTGGTTGGAGGGGAGGTTTGGAAGCAAAACCAGCAAGGTTATGTTGGGTCAAATCAAATGTCAGGGAAAGGGGCAGGCCAAGGGAGCCTCTGAACGTTTGAGAGTTGGGCAGTTTAATCACCTGGGCAGCACTGGAGACAAGATTGTAGAGAAAAGATTGTGGAAGTCAGCTAAGACACTCATTAGGAGCTTATTGTAGTAACAGTCCCTGTGAAAGGTAGCCAGAGCAAAACCACAGTGGTGGCAGCTGGGATGGAAGGGAGGAGTAGATGGGAGACATTCCTGCCAAACTTGAACTCTGTGGGAGGAGTCAAACTGGATTCTAAAGACCTGGGGTCCCCTTAGGAAGTCAAAAGCTGGGTTGGCTGTGGGCTTGCTGAGTGAATGAATGGCAAATAGCCAGCCAGGGGTTCTATCGAAGGAACCCTGCGGTAGGCACCAGATATGCCCTGGGGGACCTGCAAGGGAGCACACTGGGAAAAGGATTAAAGAACATTTGCAAGTCAATGCACAGAGGAAATTGAGCCTTGGGCAAATCATTTGGCATTTCTGAACCTGTTTCCTCCTAGGTAAAATGAGGAAAATAAGTTGTAAGGAGTAAGTATGATGACTGGGAAACCACAGTGCCTTCGGCTTTGAGGATGGTTTGGCATCGAAGTGGAGCGTATTACCAGCAAGAGTTAAAATAATTCTTTTTAAAAAATATTTTCATTTCCAGAATTGAAAGCCAAGGCAAGTAAAAATTTTTCTTTGAAATGACACCTAAAATAAGTCAACATTAAATTTGACTACACAAATATAAACAATACTTTTCTAGCCCTTGTCATGTGGCGCATATTTTCTGAGCCTTTTCCATGTATTCATTCTTTTAATTACAACAACCTCGGGAGGTAGGCACTATTACTGTCAACACTTCACTGATGAACTGAGTCATGGAGAGGTCGGGGCACACGGATGTGAGCGGCAGAGTCGGGATTCAAACCCAGGCAGGTCGGTATGAGAGTTTGCGTTCTCAAAGCAAAAACTCTCATGATGAAAGTCAAGAGATGTACTCCAAATTGGTGTAAAATTTCTGCAAGTCATATCACTGAAATGGACTAATTTTCCTTTATATAAAATGTTCCTACAAATAAACTCAATAGAAACATGAGTAGTGGCTATACCAACCGTATAGAAAAGAAAGTAAACATTGAAATGACGCCCAACCCGACTCAAATGAGGAAAATAGTTTAAAATTCTGACTCATCTTTTTTTGTGACCAGATAGGCCAACTCCAGAATCTTGTTAATACTCGGGCTTTCATATACTCTCTACAGGAGACAATTTGGCAATATATTAATATTCATGAAAAATGCACATACTTTTTACCTAGCAATTACACTACTAGGAAATCATCCTAAAATATATTTGCTTGTGCATAACATGACCTGGGTATATGAGGCATTGTATAATAGTAAAAGTTTGGAAGCCACCTTAATATTTCTTAGTAGGAGACTAGATTAGAAAATGATGATGCATTCATTCAGTGGAATACCATCTGCTGAAAAAAAAAGGAAAAAATGAGGAAGCTTTTATATACTGATATATTATAAAGTTACCTCCAAGGCCCTGGCCTGGAAGCTCAGTTGCTTAGAGCATTGTCCCCACACGCCAAGGTTGCGGGTTGGATCCCCAGTTAGGGTCATACAGGAGTCAACCAAACTTATTATGAACACATAAGTAAGTGGAATAACAGATCAGTGTTCCTCTCTCTGTCTCCAAATCAATTCTTTTTTTTAAAAAGATTTTATTTATTTATCTTAGAGGGAAAGGGAAGGAGAGAGAGAGAGAGAGAGAGAGACAGATCAATGTATGGTTGCCTCTTGTGCATCCCCTGCCAGGAACCGGGAACTGGCCTGCAACCCAGGCATGTGCCCTGACTGGGAATCGAACCGCGATCATTTGGTTTGCAGGCCCGCACTCAATCCACTGAGCTACACCAGCCAGGGTTCCAAATCAATTCTTAAAACATTAAAATTACCTCCCAGGTAGATTCTTGGTGAAAAAAGCAAGGTGAAGAACAGTATATAAAATATTATATAGGCTGACAATGTGTGAGGTGTGTGCGTGCACACCCCATGCACACGCAGGCATGTGCATGCATATGTATAGCTTCCTGATACAAGGAAAGCTGATAATATTGGTTATTTTTAGGAAGGTGGCCTGGGTGGGCAGGAGACAGGGATAAAGGAACTTTTCACTTCCCTGTACTATATATTTCATTGTACCTTTTGAATTTTTTAAAAATTTTATTTATTTATCTTTAGAGGGGAAGGGAAGGAGAGAGGGAAATATCAATGTGTGGTTGCCTCTCATGCGGCCCCTGCTGGGAACTGGCCTGCAACCCAGGCATGTGCCCTGACTGGGAATCGAACCGCAATCCTCTGGTTTGCAGGCCCATGCTCAATATACCTTTTGAATTTTGACTATGTGAATATATCACCTAGTAAAACATAAAATTTAAGTGTTAAAACAAATCAACATACTGTGGACAGCAACCAACTGCAAACGTCCATTTTAAGAGATGACTTTGTAAATGTGTTGCTGTGAACTAGACTGTCAAATCCTATCATGGAAATGCTAATCCAAAACATAATCAGTACCACGGAAATATAATGAAATTAATACGTCCATTATGTGATAACAGTTCATTCAGAGTCCAGGAAAAGTGTCCTTTTAATTAGAATTTGTCAGTGTTTTTGGTAGTAACCAAAGGATGTGAATGCCTTAGTCACTGGAAATCTGGATCCAGAATAATTCTCCAGTTCCTTCCCTAATGTGAATTAAATATCCCACAAAGCTCTCCAACCCTCTCTGTATGATTATACATTCGCTACTGCTGATGGAGGGGAACCTGGGAAATGGGCAAGAAGTTCTCTAACAGCAGGGAGTTCTATATCCTAGTAATAATGAACCTGTATAGTATTGGTATTCTATGTGATTGGGTAGACTAAAGCAGGGCTTTTTTTTTTTTTAGATTTTATTTATTTATCTTTAGAGGGGAAGGGAAGGAGAGAGGGAGAGAAATATCAATGTATAGTTGCTTTTCCTGCATCCCCTGCTGAGCTATGCCAGCCAGGGCTAAAGCAGATTTTAAAGATCTGGTCCAAGTAACTGATAACATCAGTTGTTGGAACCCACAAACTCAGGGATAAGACTTGTGGTGCTTCTAAAATAATATTTTTAGCTAGTTAGCAGCTCACTGAGTAGAACAGTTAATACATGATTGATGCAGAAAGCTTAAGAAACAGGAAAGCACAAAATAAAAAAAATACCAAATTTGCCTATGTTAAATTCATTTCTCCATTAAAAACCACTGTTAATATTTGGATTCCTTTTTTTTCTAAGCATGTGTTAGTAAGTCATTAACTCACTCAACAAATATTTATCGAGTAGTTGGAATGTCATGCTGGTTCTACGGGCCGGGGATTTTAGTTATGTGTATGTATATATATTTTATATTTTAATTGTTCAAGTACAGTTTTCTGCCTTTTACCCCCATCCCAGCCCCCCATAGTTGTATATTATTTAAATAACAACATTTCTTTTAAAAACACTCACAAACTAATAGAAAATTCCAACTATAGTATAGAGAACTTTCACACTAAAATACTTCATATTTTCTAAAAACAAAAGCATTCTCCTACATATCCACAATGTAAGCAACAAAATTAGGAAATTAATATCGGTACACCACTACCATTTAATCTTTAGTCCCACCCAAATGTCATCCATCATCCCAATAAAAATTTGTATGGCAAAAGAATCCAGTTCAGAATCACACTTGTATTGACCTATGTCACTCAAGTCTTCTTTACTCTAGAACAGTTAGTTCCTCAGTCTTTCATTTTCATGACCTTAACCCTTTTGAACATAACAGGGCAGTTAATTTGTAGAATGTCCCTCAATTTGTTTTTGTGTGCTATTTTGTCATTATTGGATTCAGGCTGCCTCTTCAGCAGGAAGATCATAGAAGCAACACTGCATTCTTGTTGCATCCTATCAGATGGCACATACTTTTTAAAAAGATTTTATTTATTTTTAGACAGATGGGAAAGGAGGGAGAAAGAGGGAGAGAAACATCAATGTGTGGTTGCCTCTCATGTGCCCCCTACTGGGGACCTAGCCTGTAACCCTGGTATGTGCCCTGACTGGGAATCGAACCAGCGACCCTCTGGTTCGCAGGCCAGTGCTCGAACCACTGAGTCACACCAGCCATGGCCTACATGATTTTGATTTGTTTCATTCTGGATGATGTTAACTTTCACTTTTTGAGTAAGGTGAGATCAGCGAGGCTTATCCAATGTAAAATTACTCTATTTTTTAAATTAAAAATCTTTTAAATTTTGAAATAATTATAGACAAAATGGAAGTTGAAAAAATAGTAGAGAGGTCCCTATACCCTTAATATAGCTTTCTTCTTTTATAACCATAGTTCAATGTTACTTTTTTCCTTTTTATAATTTGGTTAGTATTTTGTGAGTTTATGTAAATATCCTATTCTTCATCAAATATTCAATTAATTTATATATGGAATCATGATTTCCTGGGTTATTCAATGAGTTAACTCTATTCTTTTTATTATTTATTTTGATGTTCAAATAGTCCTAGTTTGACTAGTAGAAACCTCTTCAAATTGTCCTCTGGGTTCTTTTGAGATGTCCTCATCATTCTCTAATCATTTCCTTGCTGTGGAAAAAGATGTTCCAGGCACTGTTGGGAACTACCCTGCCTGGTTTCAGAAGCTGTAACCCCACCATGGATAAGGCTGAGTGAGAGACTTTGGGACCATAAGCCACTAAGGAGACAAAGCTTATCTCCCTGGCAGGGGGGCTGCCTCTGCCTCTTTCACTTCACCCTGCTTGACCCCAAGCAATTAACCGGTTAGCCAATGACAGGTAAGATTCCTCAAGGGAGGGACAACCTAAGACAGGCATGGTCATGAAGGGGCCCTCGGGGAAGGACTTGGGGGGCCTATAGAAAAAGGGGCTGATGGACCCTCACCCCTCGGCTTTGACATAGCCTGAGTCCTCATTCTATCTTTAAGAAGTCTCCTAATCTCTTGGCTGCCTTACTTCCCCCACCTGACTTAAGCCTGAAACAATGACAATGACAGAGGGCACTGCAGCCCTGTACTGGAAAGGGTAGGTTCCCCAGGGTGATCAGGCCTAGGAAAGAATACATAAAATCCTGTGAGACCTGCTTTGCTAAGAATGTCCTCAGTTTTCTGATAAGGGTCCAAGCAGGAAATGAGTTTGTTCTCCAAAGTTTTATAGCCCTTTAGCTAACTGACCCTGACTCAGAATAAGCCCTCATAGTTCTTTGTATGTTATCTATTGTTTGAACCTTACTACCTGACAGTGACTGGTGAGCTTTACCTGTATTCCTGTGCAAATTGAACCCAATAAAAGCCCATTGAGGAAAAGGCTCCTGGCTCTTCTCCTTTGAGAGATTGGTTTACCTTTCCTCCCCAAGAAAATCATTTCTTGGTAGACTTATTCTCACCCATGGTGGCTGGGAAGGGGGTGCGGGGAGGAGGGCCCATGACGAAGCTCCCTGACAAGGCACATCTCGTGCTTTCCCTGTTCCAGGAATGAATCGATTCTCTAAGGAGTCCTAGTCCCTTTTAGTGGAGATGGGTATTTAGAAACCAAGATCTGAGTGCTAAGTGTACTCATTTCTATTAGGGTGTCATGTTCTGGGGCCTGCGCAGTGGTCACAGTCAGAAATATACACCCACACATTTCCATACACAGCACACACACAAACACATACACACGTTTACAACCATGTTCACTTACACATCTATTGTTAGGGTGGTCAGTGCCATGGGCTATGAAAGAACTCACAAAGAGAAGAAAGTACAGAAAGTAAAGGTTTTTTTTTTACTTTCTCGAGGGAGAGAAGGGGCTAGATGTGGAGACACACACCAGCACCAGCCCTGAGGGGTCAAGGCTGTGAGTTTTTATGGGGTAATGGGGTGGTTGTAGAGCAGGATGTTTCAGTTAGGTTGCAACTTGTTTCGATGTTATCTTTGGGTACAGGGTCCAGTGGTTGTTGTGATCTGGTGAGTGCTGCTCTGTAAGTTCCTGAAGCCTCTGAGCCTTTAGGGCATTTCCAGTAATTTTCTAGCCCTGAGGATAAGTGTTTACGGAACAATCAAGGTCAGTCATGCTTTATAGGGTCCAGCTAGCTCTGGGAAAGAGGGCCTGAGAGATGGCTGTTGTCCTATTATCTCTCTTCTTTTTTTAAAGATTTTTATTTATTTATTTATTTGAGAAAGGGGAAAGGAGAGATCAAGAGGGGGAGAGAAACATCGGATGTGTGAGAGATACATCTATCAGTTTCCTTTCCCATCAGTTGCCTCTTGCGCACCTCCAATGGGGGACCTGGCTTGCAACCCAGGCATGTGCCCTGACTAAGAATCAAACCTGTGACCTTTGGGTTTGCAGGCTGGCACTCAATCCACCAAGCCACACCAGCCAGGGCATTTAGAGGATTCTTAAAATAATTTTTAAAGCTTTGCCACCCTCTGTTTAGTATTTGCAAAGCCTGGGGGTCTTCCAAGAATGGTCTAAATTGGAGAATAGGAAGGGGCTTGCGGGAAGAGTACCTTATTATATCTTCCACAAGCATCATTTATTTCCACAGCAAGACAGAAGAACATTAAAAGGATGTGCATGTTTCCTGTTGTTGCCAGACCTTGAAGGCCAGTTCTTGAGTCTGATGTCATAGAAATGAGCCCTGAACTCAGTAAAAAATCAAGCAGATAGAACTCATGGAAAAGAGTTTGTGCACAAGGGAGTCAACTAGAAGAGGGAAGTCAGGCTTCCTGAGGGGTTCCTGTAAAGGCTTATACAGGGCCTCGCTGTGGGTGTGGAGCTTGGGCATGAGGATGAGGTCAGCTGCCCCACGACCGTACCTGGTGAAGGTGGATCCCCAGGTAGTCACAAATTGTTTTCCATGGTCAGTGGATCATTCAAAGGACCTGTAAAATAATGTTTACATACTGGTATTCTAGATACCATTTAGTTAACAAAGCAACTATTTTGCAGAACATGACGCTAACAAAGGATGCTATCATTGTGCATTTTTCCCGTGAGAGATGTGGTTATGTTCATGTCAACTATGAGATTTTACTGAAAGCAAGGAGTCATAGGCAGGCCTTTAAGATGGAGTTCGTTCAGTCAAGATGGAGTTCAGACTTTACGATTGTTCTACCTCGCCATGACTGGCTTCATCAGGGTCAGCAGTTTTCTGGACAAAAGAAGCTGAAAAGCTATAGAAAAAGTGCCCTGCAGAATAACAGAATACATTGAAACCTGTAATTGTTCCAAATCGTACTGCCTTTCTGGTTTCTTCTGCACTGAATTTCTGTTTAAGTTCATAGGAGGATGGCTTTTAAGGGCAGGAGTGAAAATAATATAAATAGAGCCACTTTAAAATGGAGTTGGACTTGTCAGTCCAGGGAACTGCTTTGTAGGCCTTGATCCTCAAGCCTTTGGAATGTTTGAACTGGGCAAAATAACCTTTGGACTGGGCCTAGAGTAGTAGTATATGCCAAACAACGGTGTGCAAAGCTAACAGGAAGGCAGACATTCTTACTACTGGCCTGAAAATTGAGAAGACCTTTAGACTTAGCACCACAATGTAGAGCTAAAGAACAACTTACCTTATGTGTACCTATAGAAATTCCTTCACTGACTTATTAACACCAACAGAAATTCTTCCTTCTCTCCATGCAACTATTCCCCTTCCCTTTCTTATAAAACCCCCCTGCATCCACTCCTGATGGGACACTGTTTGGGTTCTGGCTGAGTCAGGGTTTCCTGAACGGCTATTCTTTTGGATCTGAAATAAATGTTTATTGTATCTCTCATCGGCGTTTTATTTTTAGGTAGACAAAGGGACTGGGGGAGATTTTAGTATCAGTGAATTCAGTGAATTCTAAGATGAATTCTGAATTCATCCTGAAACCTGAATGTGCCTGCCCCTGGGAGGCTTTTTAAAAAATCTGATGTGCATCTTGTTCCTGACCCCAAGAGAGGACATCAGGGACTGGACTCAGCTTTTCTCTTATGTTTTCTGGTATCACACACTTACAAACTCAGATAAACCAAGAAGACTAACATCAGGGACCTCTTCAACCCCAAACTGTGTAGTCTCCCCATCTCTCAGATGAATCAGCACTGATAGCCACATGCTTTCGCAAAAGTGATTTCTTCCTCCTCCTGTCCCAAATTTGATTACCTAGCCCTCTATTATGCATTAAGAGGTCATTTGAGTCCTGGCTGGTGTCGCTCAGTGGGTTGAGTGCCAGCCAGTGAAGCAAAGGGTTACAGGTTTGATTCCCAGTCAGGGCACATGCCTGGGTGGTGGACCAGGTCCCCTGTTGGGAGTGTGCAAAAGGCAACCACACATCAGTGTTTCTGTTCCTTTCTTTTTCCCTCCTTCCCCTCTCTCTAAAAAAATTAATTAAATCTAAAAAAAGGAGGTAATTTGAGCTATTTTGACCTCACCTTTCCAGATTAGACAAGTACTACACTGTGAATAAATGAGATGACATATTTTACCAGAAGACAGTTTATAAATAATGTTTACTGTTGTTAACCATCACCCAAAATGTAGCTTAGAGGTTAAGATGGTGAACTGCGGAGCCAGGTGGCCTGTCCTCAAGTTTCTGTTCCTTCACAAGTTAGCTGTGAGACCTTGGAAATGTTACTTGACCTCTTTGAGCCTCAGTTTCCCCAACTGAAAAGTGAGGATACTAAGAGTATCCATCTCAATGTGAGGGCTAAATGCACTTGGATCACGCAAAGCACTTAGCACAGTGCCTGACCGATTGTGAGCGCTCGGAAACTCAGTGCATCTGAACCCTCAGGCAGTGTTACAACCTTCTTCCACAGAAAGGGCATCCGGCAGCTTAGCTGGACCCTCTGGAGAGAGCAAGGGTGGTAAAGAAGCATCGCAGAGAGGTGTTCCAGGCATCTGTCTTTCCACTCTGAGGCGTGGATGTGACTTCCCATGCCTCCTCTTAAGAGACAGCTTCTTCAGAAAAGGGTGTCAGCCATAGTGGGTTTCTGCTGGAAAAGCTTTAACCACTTCATCTTGCAGTGGAGGCTTCAGCAAAACAAGCTCCTTTCTATAAATGGCTTCCTCCCAGCACACCTCTGTGAACAGTGTCTAATGGTGGGGTTGGCTCATTTTCTGGAACCAAGTAAACATTTGTTCCTGTGCGCCCCATGGTGACAGTGTCACTTAATGAGCTGCAGCGTCGCCCATTGCTGCTGCAGCCTTTAGGGGAGCCCTGGTAGAGTTCTGTTTATTGCCAGGGGAGGTGGCAGAGGCAGAGAAAACCCAGCTGGGGCTTCCAGCTCCCAGCAGCGCATGCAGCATAGAAGCCAGGGCGATCTTCCTTAGACCTTGGAGATGAGGACATAAATTCCAAGGGGGATAAAAATGGGTAAGATAAAGGACTTGAGGTTTATGATTTAGAGTTTTTCTTCAGGTTTCTGAAATGTTGAGTAAGTTAAGGTAATAGATTCAAGCAATTAAAAGCACACTTCTTGAGGGGGTAGCCATTTGAGCAGTGCCCCATTAAGGAACAAGCTCTGAGTTGGCTTGCTTCTCAGAGATTGCTCTGTGGTGGAAGCCTGACGTCTCTGGTGCTCAGTAACTATGCACTGTATATTTACTGAGCCACTGGAGAGATTGGCTGAGCCACTGGAGAGAGCTCCAGCATGCAGAGGGGCCACTGCAGTGCAATATGCACAGAATATGGGTTCTGACAAAATCCACTGGTCCCTGAACTAAACCAGCCTCTACAAATACACTGCGATTGTGCGTGGCCAGTTGGATGGCAGAGAATACCAAGATTATATATGAACATGGGATTGCTACAGAGAAATAGGTACTTCTCAGAAGTCGCTAAAGCAGCCGAGACCACCCATCATGAAACATGTGTAGGTGTTGGCTTTATTTTATTTATTTTTTTATTTTTAAGTATATTTTATAGATTATACTATTACAGTTTTTGCAAAATGTTCCCCTTTATCCCCCTTCTGCCCTGCACCCTCCAGCCCTCCAACCTTCCCCCTCCCTTAGTTCATGTCCATGGGTTATACATATGAGTTCTTCGAATTCTCTGTTTCCTCTACCACTCTTAACCTCCCCCCCCCCCGCCGCTATTTTATGCTGACTAATTGTGCTTCTTCTTCCCCAACCTTTCTCCTGCTTATTCTTCCTCTCCCCCTCCCCACTGAAAACCCTCCATGTGATCTCTGTTTCTCTGATTCTGTTCCTGTTCTATAGTTTGCTCAGTTTTTGGGTTTTTTTTTTGTTTTTTTAGGTTCAGTTGTTGATAGTTGTGAGTTTGTTATCATTTTATTTTTATTTTTATTTTATTTATTTATTTTTAGAGAGAGGGGAAGGGAAGGAGAAAGAGTGGGAGAGAAACATCAATGTGTGGTTGCCTCTCATGTGTCCCCTACTGGGGACCTGGCCTGCAACCCAGGCATGTGCCCTGACTGGGAATCAAACTGGTAACCCTTTGCTTTACAGGCCTGTGCTCAATCCACTGAGCTACACCAGCCAGGGCTGTTATCATTTTACTGTTCATAGTTTTTGATCTTCTTCTATTCCTTAGATAAGTCCCTTTAACATTTCACTTAATAAGGGCTTGGTAATGATGAACTACTTTAACTTGACCTTATCTGAGAAGCACTTTATCTGCCCTTCCATTCTAAAGGAAAGCTTGGCTGGATAAAGAAATCTTGGATGTAGGTCCTTGCCTTTCATGACTTCAAATACTTCCTTCCAGCCCCTTGTTGTCTGTAAGGTTTTTTTTTTTTGAGAAATCAGCTGATATGCTTATGGGCACTCCTTTGTAGATAACTTTCCTTTCCTCTTGCTGCTTTTCAGATTTTCTCTTTATCTTTAATCTCGGGTAACCTAATTATGATGTGCCTTGGTGTGTTCCTCTTTGGGTCCAACTTCTTTGGGACTCTCTGGGCTTCCTGGACTTCCTGGAAGTCTATTTCCTTTGCCAGACTGGGGAAGTTTTCCTTCATTATTTATTTCTTCAAATAAGTTTTCAACTTCTTGCTCTTGTTCTTCTCCTTCTGGCACCCCTATGATTTGGATATTGGAATGTTTATAATTGTCTCAGAGGTTCCTAAGCCTCTCCTCGGTTTTTGAATTCTTGTTTCTCCATTGTGTTTCGGTTGGATATTTATTTCTTCTTTTTGTTCTAGATTGTTGATTTGAGTCCCTTCCCTTCACTGTTGGTTCCCTGTGNGTTGCCTTTTGTGCGTCCCCTGCTGGTAGTTAGCCTGCAAGGAACCGGCCTGCAACCCAGGCATGTGCCCTGACTGGGAATCGAACCGCGATCGTCTGGTTCGCAGGCCCGCGCTCAATCCACTGAGCTACGCCAGCCAGGGCTATTTCTTCTTTTTGTTCTAGATTGTTGATTTGAGTCCCTTCCCTTCACTGTTGGTTCCCTGTGTATTTTCCTTTATTTCACTTTGGGTAGCCTTCATTTATTCCTTCATTTTGTGACTATACTCAATCAATTCTGTGAACATCCTGATTATTAGTGTTTTGAACTCTGCATCAGATAGGTTGACCATCTCATCACTTAGCTCTCTTTCTGGAGTTTTGATCCGTTTTTTCATTTGGGCCATATTTCTTTGTCTTGGTGCACCTGTTAAGTTGTAGTGAAGAGGGGTCTTAGATATTCGCCAGGGCGGGGCAACCCTATTTGCTGCATTGTGGCACTGTCTGTGGGGGAGGGGGAAGAGGGGGGAAAATGCAGCTTGTTTGCTGGGCTCTAAACCCACTTTCAACAAACTCTGAACTCTGTTGTGTGAGAGTGGGAGTTTTTCCTGCTGTGGCCAGCCCTGCGGTAGTTTACAGCTAGTTTGAATCTTTAGTTTCCTGTTCAGCCAGCCCCATCTCGCTCACGCAGTTCGCTGCCCTGCCCCGTCCTCTTCCTCTCCTCCGCCTTTCCTGTCCTGCCAGTCTGGTGAATGTTTCTTTAACTCCTTGGTTGTTGGAGTTTCATGCAGTTGGATTTTTTGGTACTTCTGGTTGTTTATTGTTTGTTTTAAGATTTTATTTATCCGCCCTGGCTGGTGTAGCTCAGTGGATTGAGCACAGGCCTGCGAACCAGAGGATCACAGTTCGATTCTCAGTCAGGGCACATGTCTGGGTTGTAGGCTGGTTCCCTGCAGGCCAGTTCCCAGCAGGGGATGCACGATGTTTCTCTCCCTCTCTCCTTCTCCTCTAAAGATAAATAAATAAATAAAATCTTAAAAAAATATTTTATTTATCTTTAGAGGTGAAGGGAAGGAGAGAGGGAGAGAAATATCAATGTATGGTTGCCTCTTGTGCGTCCCCTGCTGGGAATTGGCCTGCAGCCCAGGCAATGTGCCCTGACTGGGAATCGAACCGCGGTTGTTTGGTTCGCAGGCCCGTGCTCAATCCACTGAGCTACGCCATCCAGGGCTGTCTATTTTTTTTAGATTGGTCGTTATCTTCCTTTTGATCATGTGAGGAAGCCAAGGATTTCTACCTACGTCTCCATCTTGGCCATAACTCTGTGGGTGTGGGTTTTAAATAGGGATGTTTTTGTCTACGTGGACTGAGATGGCTGGCAGGGGAATGTCTTAGTCATACCTCTTTGTGCACAGTAGTAAAATGCAGTCAGGCTAGCACAGGGCGGGAGGATCTTAGGATACATTCGGGGTGTCCGGAGGAGGCAGCGCTGGAATGTGGAAGCAGCATCAGGCACGCAGGCGATTGTTCCCTCTGCCTCCGGAGAGCTGTGTGAGCGCTCACCTCTGTGCCTCTGATTGTTCTCCTTGATGCGCCCACTCTGATGGCAGTAAAATAAAAGCTACAAAGTCAAACCATGTTTTAGAAATGAGGAGATATAACTTAAAAAAAAAAAAAACTAAGGTAAAGAGGCCTCTGACAAAAAAAAAAATTAAAGAAAGAACCCAGAGTTAAACGAAAATGAGAAAAGATTCGGCTCTCTTCGGCATTCATTGGTTTCACCAACCAGGGCGTGAGAGGGAAGAAACGCCAGGTCCCCCAATTACAGTAACACGAGAGTGAAGGGGACCAGGACTGGCAGACCCCTGAGGGAGGACCAGGCAGGAACCTGGGTGGAGCAGGAGGGAGGAGGAGAGGAGAGGTTTTATATTGTGTAGATATCGATGCCAGGCCTGTGTGCTTGGGAACTTTTTGATTTCTGCGGTTCTGTCCTGTGGCTCAGGCCTAGGCAATACAGTGTCCTTGCAGCCTCACCTGTTTTTCTAGTGGACACTGCTGCCTAGAGAAAGCTGGCCTAGAGAAGGTAAAATATACCCCATAGGAATGAAGGTGAGACTTGGTCTAAAAGTCGTGGGGTGAAACTAAGCAACGTAGACATCCATGTAATGGGGGTTTTGGTGGCCTGGCATCCAGTGTCAGAACCAGATGGGGGAACGGAGGCCACTGGCACAGGAGAAAAGTGGTAGCAGGGACTGTGGTCATCCAATGTAGGGGGTCGGAGCCTGAGCAGGGTGAGGAGGGCATATACTTGGGGGAGGGATGTTAGTGATGTTGGTAGTATCAGGGTCAGCCCAGTGGGGTACTGGAGCTGAGTGGGGTAATGTACTCAGCTGAAGGGTGAGCTGGGAGGGCGTGAGGGGCACTGAGAGGACACGGGTGATACACTAGGGCAGAGGTGGAAGGGTGGGAGAGGGTGACAGGTGTCCATTTGTTAAGGTTGCCGTAACAAAATACACCAGACTAACAGACTGGGTAGCCTTAAACAACAAAAAATTTTTTTCTCACAGTTCTGGAGGCTGCAAGTCCAAGATCAAGGTGTAGAAAGAATTTTTTTAAATTATTTATGTATTTATTTTTAGAAGGGGGAAGGGAAAGAGAAAGAGAGGGAGAAAAACATCTCAGAGCATGTGGTTGCCTCTCACGTTCTGCCAACTGGGGACCTGGCCTGCAACCCAGGCATTGCCCTGACTGGGAATCGAACCTGTGGCCCTTTGGTTCACAGGCTGGCACTCAATCCGCTAAGCCACACCAGCCAGTGCTATAGAAATCATTGATTACATACTGATATAACTAACTAAATGAATGAATAAGTCAAGACAGAAGAAAAGTTTTTTCTTACAGTAGAATGTCAATCATTAAATAAGGAATGGATGATGGAGTTAGAAAATCAGCATTTGGCAGAAGGAATAGTAATAATTAATTCAGCAAAGAAATATCAGTGGATGCTGAAACTAGAGGGCAAATGTTTGATGAGGTAAGAATATACATACAATATCAAAATATCTCCAAAAATATTTAGTAATTATATAGTGGAGAAACCTGACAGATATTGCTTTAATCAAGTGACCAAAGTTAATATCGCCAATAATGACACAAATCTAGGTCGGGTATCATCTGATAGGATGTGGTGAGAAGAACATAGCGTCAATTTTGTAGTATCCCTACCAAAAACCCACAACTTAAGTTGAACCAAAGGAATATCAGACAAACCCATGTTGAGGGACAGTCTGCAAAATAACTGTCCTATAATCTTCAAAAGTTTTAAGGTCATGAAAGACAGGAAGTCTGAGGAACTACTCCAGATAAAGGACGACTAAAGGGACATGACAGTGTAATGCAGCTTGTCATCTGAATTGGATCTTCTAATTTTCCAGAGGATTATTACTGGGACAATAGGCAAAACTTGAATGGATCTCTCGATTAGCTGGTGATATGTATAAAATTAATTTGTTGATTTTGATGTTTCTATTGGGT
Source organism: Sturnira hondurensis (assembly GCF_014824575.4). Classification (NCBI taxonomy): domain Eukaryota; kingdom Metazoa; phylum Chordata; class Mammalia; order Chiroptera; family Phyllostomidae; genus Sturnira; species Sturnira hondurensis. The sequence continues at coordinate 22,021,547 of NW_028093774.1, forward strand.
TATGCAGGAGAATACCCTTCTTGGCAAGAATTATACATTAAAGTTTTTAAGTGAGCCCTGGCTGGTGTGGCTCTGGATTGAACGCTGACCTGTGAACCAAAGGGTTGTCGGTTTGATTTCTGGTCAGGGCACATGTCTGGGTTGCATACCAGGTCTCCAGTAGAGGGCACTTGAGAGGCAACCAACATTGATGTTTCTCTCCCTCTTTCTCCCTCCCTTCTGCTCTCTAACAATAAATAAAAAAAATATTTTAAAAAAGTGTTTAAGTGTGATGGGGCATGATGTTGACCATTTATTTCCAAATGGTTCAGGAAAGAAGAGATTCTTTGTTATAGTCTTGCAAATTTCATGTTTTGTTTTGTCTTGTTCTTTTGTTGTAAAGATTTTATTTACTTATTTTTAGAGAGAGAGGAAGGGAGCGAGAAAGAGAGAGAGAGAAACATCAATGTGTGGCTGCCTCTCATGTGGTCCCCACTGGGGAACTGGCCTGTAACCCAGGCATGTACCCTGACCAGTAATCGAACTGGTGACCCTTTGGTTCACAGCCCACGCTCAATCCACTGAGCTACACCAGTCAGGGCTGTCTTGTTTAATTTATTGTTTTGAGCCCTGACTGCTGTGGCTCAGTGGGTTGGGCTTTGTCCCACAAACCAAGGGGTTGCTGATTTAATTTCTGGTCAGGTCATATGCCTGGGTTGCAGGCTGGGTCCCTGGTTAGGAGCATGGGAGAGGCAACTGACTGATGTTTCCCTTGAACATTGATGTTTCTCTCTCTCCCTTCACCTTTCTCTAAAAATAAATAAATAAATAAATCTTTTTAAAATGTATTGATTTGAGAGGAAGGAAAGAGAGAGAAACATTGGTATGTTGTTCCACTTATTTATGCATTCTTTGATCGCCTCTTGTATGTGCCCTGACCAGGGATTGAACCTTGATGTGTGAGGATGATGCTCTAATTAACAGAGCTGCCGGGCCACAGTACAAATGTCATATTTATAATTATTTTTATGCCCTGACTGGTGTGGCTCAGTGGATTTACTGCCAGTCTGTGAACCAAAGGGTTGACAGTTTGATTCCCAGTCCAGGGCACATGCCTGGGTTATGGGCCAGGTCCCCAGCGGGACACCGGGTCCCTGGTCAGGGGCGTGTGAGAGGCAACCACACATTGATGTTTCTTTCCCTCTTTTTCTCTCTCCCTTTCCCTCTGTAAAAATAAATAAATAAAATCTTTAATATAAAATAAAATTATTTGTAAATTACAAAATTACCTAGACTAAAATAAAATAAAATAAAATAAAGGTATTAGACAAACAAAAACTGAGAGAGTTTATTATCAGCAGACTGACTAAAGGAAAATTCTAAAGCACAATTTTTTTTTCAGGCAGAAGGAAAGCAATATCAGATAGAAGGTTAGAAATGAGGGGATAAAGAACAAAGAGGGGGTAAATATATGGGTAATCTAGAACAACATTGACTGAAGGGTTTTAAAATAAGTTATATGTCAATAATAACACAAAACTTGGGAGAGAAATATGTGGAGTTAAATGTTCTAAAAATTTCTTGAATTTTCTAAGAAAAAAGGAGATGAACTGATTATATTTGATCTAGATAAATCAAGGATGCATATTGTAATTTTTAATGTACACACTGAAAGGAAGGAAATAGAAAAATAATATGTAACTTCAAAAAATGTACAAAAATAAAATGATAAAAACTGCTTAGTAAATCTAAAAGAAGGCATAAATGAGAGAAAAGGGAATATAAAGCATATGGAGCAAGAAGAAAACACATAACAATATAATAGATTTGAAACCAAATATATCAGAATTTACATGAACTGTATGTACTTGGACTAAGTGCTTCAGTTAAAAGACAAAGTTATTGGACTGAATGAAAACCAAACCAAACCAAATCTAACTACCTGCTATTTACAAGAGACACAACTAAAACGTAAGGATATAAAATGTTTGGAGCCATCATATTAATTAGAAATAACAGTCGTGTGGCTATGTTAGTAGTAAACAGCGCAGATTTAAAGGCAAACAGCATAACTACAAACAAAATAGTCACTTCATAATGATTACACGTTCAATTTACTAGGGCGATATGATAAATCTACCTTTGAATCCATCTAATAATTATGGCTTAAAATATATAAAACAAAAATCGACAGGCTCACAGTGAGAAACTGAAAAATCCATAATAATGGGCTATTTTAACATGTCTCTCAGTAATTGATGGGACAAGCCAACATAGATTGGGAAGCGCATGGAAGATTTGAACATGGTGAGCAAGCGTAATTTAATGGACAAATTAGTATATGCAATACCCTAATGACTGTAGAATACATATTTTTAAAGACTAAGTTCTATTTATAAAACTTGGATATATACTGGACTATAAAGTAATTCTAAAATGTATGATTATTTCAATCATACACTTTAAATGATTGAAATAATAAGAGTGTGTGTTTTGTGCCCACAGTGCAATTATGTCAGAAATCAATAACGAAGAGACAACTAGAGAGTAATCCCCTTGTGTCTGCAAACTGTATTAGTCAGCTTGCGTCAGGTTATCATGCAAACAAACAATCCCAGCCCACCTTGACCCACAACACGTGTATTTCTCATTCATGCTAATGCTGCCGCTGTTGCAGCTGTTCTCCAAACTAGCTTAGCTTCCCGCGGCTTTCTATTCTTTTTATTCTGGGATCCAGGCTGAGGGAACAACTCCTATGTGGGATGTGTCCTCCTCATGGCAGAAGGCACCAAAGTGTCAGAGGCCCAGCCAAACCACACAGTCACATTTAAAGGTCCACATCAATATGGCATACATGCACCTGCTCAATAGTCCATTGGCCCAAGAAAGCTGCATGGTCAAATCCAAAGTCAATGGCATGTATTATCCCGCTACAGGTTAGGAGGGACTAAATAATTGAAAACAAAATAAGATATCTATGATTTAAATGAAGAAATAAGTTTCTATCCCTGACTGGAGGTGTGGCTCAGCAGGTTGGGCATTTCCCACAGACCAGAGGGTCACTGATTCGATTCAAGGTCAGGGCACATGCCTGGGTTGTGGGCCAGCTCCCTAACTGGGGGTGTGCAAGAGGCAACCAATCGATGTTTCTCTGACACATCTATATTTCTTTTCTTCTCTTTCTCTCTCCCTTCCCCTCTCTCTAAAGATAAATAAATTAAAAATTAAAAAAAGAGAAATTCATTTTTAAAAAATATATTTTATTGATTATGCCGTTGCAGTTGTCCCATTCCCCCCTTCACTCCCCTCCACCCTGCACACCCCTCCCCCACCATTCCCCCCTTTTGTTCATGTCCATGTGTCACAAGTTCTTTAGGTTCTGTATTTCCCATAGTATTCCTGCTCTCCCCCCTGTCTATTTTCTACCTACCGTCTATGATACTTATTCTCTGTACCTTCTTCCCCCTTCTCCTCCTCCCACTCCCCTGTTGCTAACCCTCCATGTGTTCTTCATGTCTATGGTTCCACTCCTGATCTCGCTGTCCTCTTGATTTGCTTTTGTTTTAGGTGTGGTTGTTAATAACTGTGAGTTTGCTGTCCTTTCACTGTTCATATTTTTCATCTTCTTTTTCTTAGATAAGTCCCTTTAACATTTCATATAATAAAGGCTTGGTGATGATGAACTCCTTGAATTTGACCTTATCTGAGAAGTACTTTATCTGCCCTTCTATTCTAATCGAAAGCTTTGCTGGATAGAGTAGTCTTGTATGTAGGTCCTTTCCTTTCATGATTTCAAATACTTCTTTTCAGCCCCTTCTTGCCTGTAAGATTTCTTTTGAAAAATCAGGTGACAGTCTTATGGGAACTCCTTTGCAAGTAATTGTCTCCTTATCTCTTGCTGCTTCCAAGATTGTTTCCTTATTTTTAATCTTGGGTAATGTAATTATGATGTGCTTTGGTGTGTGCTTCCTTGGGTCCAACTTCTTNTTATTTCTTCATTCTTTTCTGTTTGGTCATTTTTTTCTTCTTTCTGGTCCACTCCCTTGATTTGAGTCCCAGTTTCCTTTCCGTCACTATTGGTTTCCTGTGCATTTCCCTTCATTTCAATTAGTTTAGCCCTCATTTGTTCCTTTAATTTGTGACTAAAATTAACCAATTCTGTGAGCATCCTGATCACAAATATTTTTACCTGTGCATCTGAAAGGCTGGCTATTTCTTGGTTGCTTAGAATTATAGGCTCTGGGGCTTTGAGCTTTTCTTGAGTCATAAGGTTTTGGTCTGTTCGTACCTGTTATGTATGAGGGGTGGAGCCTTAGGTGTTTGCTGGGTTGTGACACTGTATTTGGGGGTGGGGTCAGAGAGGGAAAAAAATGGCGCTTTGCTCCACTCTGCGGTCTCTTAGATTTCTGTCCCCTCTGCAGCTTCCAGCAAGGAAATTGGGCTCCTCTGGTGATGGTTCCCGGGTGTGTGGGCCCATGTACTCTCCAGGACCCTGTGGGTCTCTCTAACGAACTCTCTGTGAGCCTGGGAGCCTCTCCCGGCCCCTCGACCCCGGGAAAATCTTTCCAGTTGGTGCTTTCAGGCTTTAATTCCCGTCGCTGGGGCCCTAGCCTGAGCGGTCTGTCTCACTGTTCGCTCCTTCGCTTGGTTTATCTGCATGCGAATGTGTGACCGCAGTCAGCCAGCCACCCTGCGTCCTCACTGGGTCTGCCTGTTGCCACCCCACACCTGGGATCCACCAACTGCCTCTGCCTCTGCTCCTGGGTCGGTGGGACCAAACGATCTTTCCAGCCCGACCCCACTCCACTGCTGACTCCGCCCCTCTTACTGGTCTGGCTGAATGGTTCGTTGTTTTCGAACTTCCGTACAGTTCTATTTTCTGTGTTTTGGCTGCGTTTTTGTTATTAAAACTTTGCTGTCTTTAAACGTAGTTGTGGGAGGGGGCACAGTGTTTCCACCTACGTCTCCATCTTGGCCGGAAGTCAGAAATTCATTTCTAAATGAACTGTGAGTTCAGGAAGAAATCACAATGGATATTGGGGTAAAAAATTGAATTAATAACGGAAAATCCAACATATTAAAACCCTAGGATGCAGCCAAAGAAGTTCTCAGAGGAAATTTTATGCTTAAATGCACGTGTTAAAAATGAAGAAAGACTGAAAGGTAATGGGATAAGCCTTCATCTCAAGAAGTGAGAAAAGAACTCCTCTGTAGTGGTTGTGTCTTCGGAAGGTGCCAGGTGGCAGGGGGACAGGAGTAGAAAGAATTCTTTTTCACCGTATATCTTGTATGTCTTTAAAATTTCATACTATGTGCACTTATAATTTGTTTTTAGGAGAACACTGTATTGAATATGGCTTACAATGCATAAATTTCTTATATACATTTGACTTGAGGGACTTGAAAGGGAAAAGAGAAAGAGCAAAATAGGCTAGTGTAAGAATGAGAGGGGACACAAAACCATACCGTAAAACAGAAAAAGATTAAGTGAATTTTGAGACGCTGCAACATACAATGCTATCACAGCAAATTTGAGGACCTAGAGAAAATGGATCATTTCCTATCAAAATGCCAACTATCAAATTTGACCCCCAAAGAAATGAAAAGCCAGAATAGATTACTTCCCATAGGAAAAAATCAGAAAGATGATTTAAAATCTACCACTACAAAAGAGAGCCAGGTAGACGGAAAACAGAATTTTTTGTAACCTTTAGAGTGTGGATGATTCCAGTTATTTAAAATACTCCAAACTACAGGGGAAAAAAAAATCCTCCACTTTTAAAAAATAAACCAGCATAATTTTACAACCCAAAGCTGATAAAGGTAGTAGAAAGCACAGTTATAGACCAATCTCACTAATGAATGTATATATGTAGAAATTCTAGATAAAATACCAGCAAATAGAATCTAGCAGAGAGCTTAGCAATATATAAAGTACACTCACACACACACACAACAACAAAATACCTAGCAAACCTGCCCCTCCTGCCCTGAGCCCCACCATATACCAGTTCTAGAAAAGCTTTGTTAAGGTGATTCAATATCAGGACGTTTATCCATAAAATCCATGATTAAAATAATGGAGAAAAACCACATGATCATATTCATAGATGCTAAAAGTATGTCTGATAAAATTCATCTCATTTCTGATAAAAACTAGTAGTAGAATGAAACAAATAGTGGCCAAAGTTATTTACCAAAAACCAATAGCATATATTGTCCCTACATGGTGAAACATAAAAATAATTTCCATTAAGATCACCATTATAAAAGGAAAAAAGATCACTGTTATAATTTGACTGGCAAAATATAAAACAAGAGAAAAGCTACCTTTGCCCTGGCTGGTATAGCTCAGTGGATTGAGCATGGGCTGCGAACCAAAGGGTCACTGGTTTGATTCCCAGTCAGGGCACATGCCTGGGTTGCAAGTCAGATCCCCAGTAGGGGCAAGTGAGAGGCAAGTGAGAGGCAAGTGAGAGGCAACCACACATTGATGTTTCTCTCTCTCTCTTTCTTCCTCCCTTCCCCTCTCTCTAAAAAGAATAAAACCTTTAAAAAAGAGAGAGAGAGAAGAGCTATCCTTTCTTCCCCTGATGATGTGAGTACATACTTAGAAAAATTGAGACTTTATGAAAACAAAAAAAGTATCAGAATTAATAGGACAATTGGGTTGTGGAGATGTTTTTTTTAAAAAAAAATACTTTATTTGGCCCTGGCTGGTGTAGCTCAGTGGATTGAGCTCGGGCCTGCGAACCAGACGATCGCGGTTGATTCCCAGTCAGGGCACATGCCTGGGTTGCAGGCCGGTTCCTTGCAGGCCAACTACCAGCAGGGGATGCACAAAAGGCAACCATACATTGATGTTTCTCTCCCTCTTTCCTTCCCCTCTAAAGATAAATAAATAAATAAATAAAATCTTAAAAAAAATACTTTATTTATTTATCTTTAGAGGGGAAGGGAAGGAGAGAGGAAGAGAAACATCAATGTATGGTTGCTTCTTGTGCATCCCCTGCTGGGAACTGGCCCACAATCCAGGCATGTGCCCTAACTGGGAATCAAACCATGATCGTCTGGTTCGCAGGCCCATGCTCAATCCATTTAGCTACACCAGCCAGGGCTGGAGATGGTTTTTTTGTGTGTGGTTGCCTCTCACATGCCCACAGGTTGTGGACCTGGCCCACAACCCAGGTATGTGCCCTGACTGGGAATTAAACGGGGGGTTTAGTTCACAGGCTGGAACTCAATCCATTGAGCCACACCAGCCAGGCCTGGAGATGGATTTAAAAGATGCAAAGGCTAAGAGGGTTTCTCTACTAAATGTGAAAATGGGAAAGAGTATTGAATTTATAATAGCAACACACATAATGAAGTGCTTAGATTTAAATCTAACGAGACACAAGACCTATATATAGAAAAGTACAAAATGTTATCATAAAAAGCCAAATGAAGATCTGAATAAATGCAAAGGTGTACCATGTTCTTGGATATGGAGCCAATATTTAAAATGTCAGTTCTCCACACAATAATATATACATTTAATGCAATTCCACTTAGGGTTTTTCTTAATTAGATAAAATAGTCTTACACTTTACATGAAGGATAACTGAGCTGCCATGGAAAAAATAAGATCCAATATCAGAACTTATTAGTATCTAACACTAGACAGAGCAGTGGAGCTAAGCTGAGGGTTCAGAACTGGTACAGGTGGGAGGTTACTACACAATAGAGGAAGCATTTGAATTCCGTAGATCAAGGATGAGCTGCATTTTAAGTGATTTTGGGTCAAGTGGTTATCCCGCCTGACGAAAGCAAATTTGAAGCCCCATCTTTCTGTATACAAATTCCAGGTGGAAAAAAAGATAAAAGTAAGGAATAAAATATCTTACAAGATTATTTATTTATTTATTTTTATGATTTTACTTACTTATTTTTAGAGAAAGGGGAACAGAGAGAGAGAAAGAGAGGAAGAGAAACCCACAGCCTAGGCGTGGTGCCCTGACTGGGAATCTAACCAGTGATTTTTTGCTTTGCAGGATGACACCCAACCAACTGAGCCACACTGTTCGGGGTACAAGATAATTTAGGAGGCTATATGTATTTTCTAAGGGTCAAGAAAATCTTTTTAACCTAGACTGGAAGCCCAGAATTTATATAAGAAAAAATAAACATTTACTGAAATAATTTAAAAATTATATTATAAATGGTACCATAAACAAAAGTCATGCACAGATGATAGACAGTTCATATAATATAGATTGTAGTCAAAGTTTATTTTAAAAGTTTCAGCTCTTATAAATTGACAAGAAAAAGATTAAGTAATGCATTGGGAAAACAGGCAACAGGTAGGAGAACATTCATAGAAAAACAAGTCCCACTATCTAACTGACATATGAAGCGATGCTCTTCCTGACTGGTGTGACTCAGTGGTTGGAGCATCACCTGGTACACCAAAACGCTGCAGGCTCATTTTCTGGTCAGGGCGCACACCTAGATTTCAGGTTCAATCCCAGTCAGGGCACAACATGGGAGGCAACCAATCAATGTTTCTCTTTCTCTCCCTGCCATTCTCTCTAAAAGCAATAAACGTGTTTTATTTTTTTTAATTGAAATAAAAAGATGCTTACATTGCTTGCTGGTCAGGACAAAGCCGTTGGCAGTACCTTCCCATGAACTAGAAAAGGCCTGAGCCCTTCCTCGGTACTCAACGGAGTCAGGATGAGGCCAGCTTTTACAAGCCATTTGTGGGCTGGATTTCAGCCCCATCAAACTGCCTTACTGCACAATGCAGGCAGTGGTCCAGACTAAGAGAAATGCAAATTAACAGGGAAATATTGCTTTATATCCATTAAACTGACAAAAAACTTAAAAGCTATAATACCTGTTGCCAGGAGGCATGTGGGGGAAAGTGTGCTCATATACTTCGAAGTTGTGAGGTACTCCAGCTTTTTTGGAAGGCAATCTGGCAATATCTATTAAAATTAAGAATGCATATTCCTCTTCACCCCAGAATCCTGCTCCTAGGAATCTATTCCATAAAAATAAAAGTGCTAATTTGTATGGACATGTGTGCGAGAATGTTTATTGCAGAATTGTTTGTAGCTGCCAAGAACTGGAAACATGGTGAATGGCCATTAATCAGAGAATGGCTGAAAAATTAAAATATATTACTCCATAGAATATTACATAGCCATTAAATTGGATGAATTATAGCCTTACCAGATGTCTGAGAGAGATTTCCATAAGAGAACAGCAAGATGCAAAATGAGTGTAATGCAATTCCATTATTGTGAAAAAAAAAAGAGCCAACAAACCTCCTTATATATGTGGGTGTGATGAACATGTATCTGTGCGTGTGCTAACAAAGGGAAGTCTGCGGACACACTCCAGATTGTGAATTGTGGAGAAAAGTTGCCGACAATAAAAACAGGCCATGTGATGTGATTCTATTTGTGCACGGTTGTGGGAGTGTCTGTGCACACGAGTGTGTTCACATACCCGTGTGCACAGACACGCATGGAAGGAAGCCCCCCTCTGCATTACTGACTCGGATGGTAAGATTTCAGGGGATTTTTATTTTCATGGTGGTTTCTTTATATACTGTTCCCGTTCTCCATAACAGACATGTATTATTTTTATATCCAGGCAGAAGATGGAGTTATTTTCATTTTGAAAATAAAATAACAACAAAAACTAAATAAACCCCAAACTTGAAATACTGATATGACTCAGTAACACACACATTCTTATTTATAGTGGGCTTGAGGGGACTCCGCTTGAAAAAGGGATGGAAAAGAATGAACAAAGCGCATGTCTACTGCCCTGAGGTATTACCTCCACTGCAAATTATGGGGCAGTTGGGAAAATGTTTAAAGCCCCACACATGTTTGCTACAGCACAGCTTTTTGATGGTTTCACTGTGTCAGCAGAATTATTTGCTGCCTTTGGTAAACTCTTCAAGACTTTTAGTAGAAGTTTGATATTTTTGGGTTTATTTTTTCTTTATGGGAGAACCTAGAGAAAAGGGGAAAGGGCAGTGTAGGTAAAAGGTGGAGAGACCACCCCAGCAGTTGGGGGTCACTGGCTGCTTTGGAGGTATAGGTTTTACCTGTTTGAATAAGAGGATTTTTCCTGCTTTTCAGATAACTAATAAAAAGAATGCCATGTGAGGTTATAAACCCAGCTTTGCAAATGTGTGAGAGAGTGAATTCATCTTTGTGTTGTGGACTTGAGAGAAGTGTTATTTAGGTGGGTTTAATGATGGGGAAACTGGTGGATCTAGTTTTACATTGAGGCTGTTGGTTTGTACAAGATTGCTTTTATTCAGTTGTTCTTTTACAAATTGAGGAAACAAGGGAACTGTTCCTGCCCTTTAAATGAGGATCCTGGTAGTATGGCTGAAGGAGTTGTTGAGAGGTTTAAACGGACTGATACGGGTAAAGTGCTTTAGAACAGTGCCTGAGTTCAAGAGACACTCCCAGAGTGTTGCTCTGATGATGGTTGTTATCATCATCACTAATCTTTTCTCGTCTGATGAGTTCAACTGTCTGCTTGCACAGGATGCACTAACTGGGGAGAGAAATGCTCTCCACTATAAACTTGATGTAGTTCAAGTTTCTGAGAGACTGTCTGAATGACCTTGCTCATGATACTTTTCCCAACACCGTGAACTTGAGGGCACTACGTTTTATTTGATGGCAAAAATTAAGTCAATGGTTACACATAAGCATCTTATAAGGAGACTTAGGGATGTAATAGGATATTAAAAATACTTTTGATTTCTTTAAATAATTGTAATTTTCAATAAAAATCAGTTTCTGATTTTGTGTGGAATAGGATGCAGAATACTTAGTATTTATGTAAAGGATGTCTTTTTCTAATAATTAAATAAAAACCTTTAAATGATCAGGGATGAGGATGAATCGAGGGGTTTGGCTTCTGGGTCTGGGGTTTTGCTTCATCCTGTTGCAATGTCGACCGCCTATATGGTCTCTACAGTCTGGGAGCAGTCTTTGAACACCGTTGCTAGCCCTCTGAACCTCCTTCACTCTCCCTGGAGTTCTGGCTAAGCTATTTTGACCCACCCACTGGAGAGCACTCCTGCTGTTAGAAAGTCAGGAGCCTCGAAAAGGAGGCAGGCGAAGAAAAGACCTCATTCCTCTGCATTAGCTATGAGCCAGCGAAAGAAACCCCCTGCAGGGCTCCCAGATTTTAAAAGCCCCCCTGGTGCGCATGAGGACAATTGTATGAGTGCAGAGCAAATTGGAGAGGACTCTGCCCCTCTCCAACCTCTTTCCTTGTGGTCCGTACTTAAAATAGAAGCCAGGTAAGTGAGGTATCCGGTTGGTAGCCTGAATGTTTACTCCCAGGGCTAAACAGCCTTCCTGAATTTTGTTAAGTGATGAGTGAGTTCCTGTTTTGGCACCCTCTTCCAAAGATCTTTGCGTGTGGGTCCCATTCGCACTCTGTTTCCAGCAGCACCGTGTGCTCTTGTTGCATTTAGGACATCTGGTCTTCTTTTATTCTCTTGGTCCTGCAAGAAGACTGGGGATGATAATTTGAGTTTTCACAGTCTGTGATCTGAGCACCTTTCTCCTGTGTCTGAGGGACAAACCTGTCTGTGACTTCAAGGCTAAATAGTCATCCGAAGCATCAGCCATCAGGAGGTATGATCTTTGAGGCTTTTCCAAAAGGCAGAGCATCTCAGGTCATCCTCCTGGATGTTCAGTTGCAGGTAACTGACCATTCAGGGGACATAAATATAGGCTGTAGATTCAACATGGCACTCACATAGGAAAAACCAGGAGGTGTAGGTTTCACAAGTCATGAGAGTAGCATGGCGTGTGTCATACAGTCACACGGAAGTGGCTTAGGGTGTGTCTCCCCAGGTTCTCAAAGTGGGGAGGGGGCAAGTTCCAACGTTGTACTGCCTATCCCAGCGATTCAGGCATTCATATTGAAGTATATCATTGAATGCTGGGTTTGGCTTTTTAATGTTATTTTTTTAAATCTTCTTAAGACCTGCAGTCTTTCTGGGCAAAACCTGCATAGCCAGGGAATACTTCCTTCATATATTGTTGAATCCACTAAATAAGTTTAGTGGCAACAACAACATAAAAAAATTGGACTGGCAAGCAATTTGAGGTAAGTCTGTGTGGGTCCGTTTTTCTTCCCTCTCAATGAATAACAGATCAGATGCCGAAAATGCCTTGGCGATGGAAATGGGCTTTTTTCCCCCACCTGAGTCAGCATGGGTGATAATAAATCAAGTATGTTTTACTGCTGGAAAGGTATGTGGGATCATGGGTAATCTTTTCTCAGAGACAAGCTGTTCTCCACTCCCTCCAGCTCTGCAGATGGACTCACCACATGTACATTTCAGTGGACACAGAGGAGCCTTTTAATTTCGACCAGGTTACCCAGCCATGGTCCTTACTCAACTGAATCACTCAGCAAGCATCCTAAAGTCTGAGGAGTCAAGTTTTCTTTTGTTCCATTGGTTAGCCGGGTGTGATGTTCGTGACTTGTCCATGTCCTGATGCAGCATTAATCCAGGATTTTTTGCCATGGACCTAACGCCATTCACTCACTGTGAATACCTATTATGTTCTAGAACTTCATAACAAGAGGTCTCCTTCGCATCATATTGATGCTTCTTAAACTTTTTTCTTCTTTTGAGGTATCCATGTGAAAATTGCTGTGTTTGTCAGTTTCTTTCAGGGCTGGAACTTTGAAAGGTTCCCCAATTTTGCGGATTTCAAAGGGTGTCTTTCCCAACTACTGACACTAGAGGGAGCTCAATTGCCAGTAACAAATTTGGAAAATTGGACTTCGTGCACTGTTTCAAGACTTTGGTTTTACTCAGTAAAAGAAACGGTTGCACCACTCCATCCTCCTCTTAACAAGGTATCAAAAGAGGAGACGCTCTAACGTGAACTGGATTAGATGTTGGTTTCACTTAAGGCTTTTCCCTTAAAACCCATGCTTTTGAATTTTCCCTGTGAACAGTAACTTGCTAAAAACTGTGCATCCTGGATATTACATTTAATTGCATTCTATTATCATCTACCTTACCCACATATAATTCCATGATATTCCAAAAGGAAATTTTTGAAAAGACCAACTCCTTTGTAAACTCAAAAAAAATTTTATTTATTTATTTATTTTTAGAAAAGGGAGAGGGAGAGAAACATCAATGCATGAGAGGTACATTGATCAACTGCCTCTCACACACCCCAAGCTGGGGACCTGGCCTGCAACCCAGGCATGTGCCCTGACCCAGAAAGGAACCAAGGACCTTTGGGTTTGCAGGCCTGATAACCAGCCCACTGAGCCATGCTGATCAGGGTTAAACTCAGAGAATTTTTTGACAAGCCAATTGGGCTCTCATTTTGTTGTTTCATTTAATGCCCTTTTCCCTTGAACCCAGGAAAGTCTTTCCTCCCATTTTGGCCTAGGATTATTCGTCATTCCTTATCTTCTGTTCCTCCCCACCCCACCCCGCTTTTTTTATACCTCTTAAGCACCAAGTACTTAAGAACACTGGAGAAGTATTTCTCAAGTGCTTACTATGTGCCTATTGCTTTTTAAAAAATGTCACATTATCATGTGTATTCCTCACCATAACCTTTAGAAAATTATCAATATTCCCAATTTACAGATGGATAAACTGAGGTTCTAGATTAACTCACCTGCCTGAGATTGTGTACCTTTGTAAATAGATGACCCAGGGTTCCCTTCTGAGATTTTCTGATTTTGCTTTCTTGTACTGCCCTCCCTACCGGAGACTTGCAGACTGGTATTGTCATTAATGTTTCCAAGAGCATCATTCCTTGTCCTACCTTGTGGAAGTTTAACCAAGATTCACAATTTATGATAAATGCTAGCTAAAGACATTATAAAAATGAAAAGGGATCTCAATTCTGATGAAGTCTTCCCTTTGACCCCCATTATATTTCAGAATTTAAAAGAAAACCAAACTTGGAATAGGTGTAGCTTTGGTCATTAAGTAGAAGAGGTTCTTGGTTCAGCCCTTGCATTAAGAAATGTCACCTTAGGAGTCACTCGATTAAAATACTTACATTTGACTTTATTGAAATATTCTCTAGAAACCTAAAGGCTTTTAGAATCTCTGTCAATGAGCTCATTTGTTTGGTAATAGCTAAATTTTAATATTTCAAGCTTTTCCAGGCAAGGGATTTTTCTCTGTGTTACTTGATTTGAAACAAGAAGCTAACACAAATACCGAATCACCAAGTTGAAAACTGAATTCCCTCCAATCATTTGTATTTCCTAGATGTTTAATGCAGTTCTAGAGGAGAAAATGGCCATAGAAGTTCCTGAGTGAGTGGGCTTCTGGAATTTATGTCGAGTAGAGATTTTTGTTAGGCAAGATTTATTGAGATATGATTCACATGCCAGTACGATCCACCCATTTAAAGTGCATGCTTGAGCCCTGGCTGGCGTAGCTCAGTGGATTGAGCACAGGGCTGCAAACCAAAGGATCGTGGTTCGATTCCCAGTCAGGGCACATGACTGGGTTGCAGGCCAGTTCCCAGCAGGGGACACATGAAAGGCAACCATACATTGATATTTCTCTCCCTCTCTCCTTCTCTTCCCCTCTAAAGATAAATTTTAAAAAACTTTAAAGTGCATGCTTGAGTAGGTTTTAGTGTATTCATAGATCTGTGCAACCATCACCACAGTCTGCTTCAGAACTGCCGTATCACCTCTGGAAGAAACCCCATACCTTTAGCGGCCGCCCTCCCACTTATTCCCCTATACCTACCCCTCCAGCTCTAAGTCACCACTGATGTACTTTCTGTCTGTATAAATTTCCCTGTTCTGGGCTTTAATAGGAATAGAGTCATATAGTATGTAGTCTTTTGCAACTGACTTCTTTCACTTAGTACAATGTTCTCAAGATTCATCCATGTTGTGGCATGTATTAGCACTTTACCCATTTTAACAGCTAAATAATATTCCATTGTATGTATGTATGTGTAATACACCTTAGACATATGCCTGGGAGTGGAACTGCTGGGTCATAGAGTAACCTGTGTTTAACTATCTGTGGAACTGCCAGATTCTTTTCTAAAGCAGCTGAATCATGTCACAATCCTACCAGCAATATATGAGGGATGGAAACAGAAAATGAGGTGCACCTAAATGCATGTATTTTATTTTATTTTTTTAAGATTTTATTTTCAGAGAGAGGGGAAGGGAAGGACAATGAAAGAGAGAAAAACATCTACTGGTTGCCTCTTACATGCTCCCGACTGGGGACCCCGCCTGCAACCCCAGTGACTTTTGGTTTGTGGGCTGAGGTTCAATCCACTGAGCCACACTAACCAGAGCGGAATATACATATTTTAGTGTAGCTATGGATAAAACTCTGCAAAAGCCAAACGTATCAAGTCACTTTTTTGAGATCTAATTAATCCATGTAGGTTTAAATTCAAGCTACTAAGTGGGTAAGACTGAAATGTTTAATATTGGCTTTATAAAGAGGCTTTCTGGAAACACAATGGCTTTCAGAGCAGTTTATGAGCCCACTCGTGTTTGGAAAATACTTCTGGATTTCAGAATTGTCTTTGAGTTCCAACTATTTCAATAGGTCAACTCTATGGATTTGTGTCTGTTGTGCAGGATAAATAAGTTGATTGGTGAAAACAGAACATCTGGCGACTTTGGAAATCCAGGTACTAAAATAAATCTCATATTTTACCTAGACCTTAACAATCCCATGACATTGATTTTTGCGTTTCCTGTTTATCAGAACCAATTGCTTACATTTGGTCTCTTCTCCCAGCAGTCCCAGCCCACTCATTCCCCCTGGTCGATTCCTCTATCATTATTTTGTGGGGGGTTCTGGACCTTCTGGGCTGTGCCTTTGTCCCAGAGCCCAGGGCTGCACTGGAGAAAGTTACCCTCCGGGTGGCAGCCCCTGTTGGCTCAGATGCGTTTAAAATGCACTGGGCTTTTTGTGGACTTCAGGAGCATTTTCTCACCTTCCTTTTCCCTCTAGAGTAGAATAAACATGGAGTTGAGATCCTTTTGCAGCTATGCAGGCCAGAGTTCATTGCCTCAAGCTGTCAGAGAACAGAAAACATCTGCTGCAATTCAGCAGGCCTGGGTCCTCCTCTTTGCCAGAGTGTGGGACATTGTAGGTCCTGTGGCTTCTGTCCTGCTTGTGGACACCTATTTTTATAGGGTGGTGTAACTGTCTGCAGAACAACCAGACTTAACATGCTCTCCTGCCTTTGGCTCTTAGAATTCTCCTGGATGTGTCCTGCCTAATAACAGAGTAGAAGCCCGAGGTCATGTAAATGGCGTGAGTGAGGGAAACAGGTGTCTCCTCTGTCACCGCACTTAAAGCAATAGCCCACAGAAAGCCCTCTTTGGGGGCCCTCAGGCGGTCACTTTTTGCAGAGTAAAAGACATTTCTTTATCCAGGATATGGTTGTGAGGGCGAATTGATTTCTGCGCAGGTTGATACAGTTTTAAGGGAAACCGGTTTATGTTTGTCTTGTTCCAAACCTGGCTCTTGCCACTCCCCAGGATGGGAATGGTGGCAGGTGTCTTCTTCCTGCTCCGTTCTGTCCCTCTCTGCAGGACAACCTTGCCAGTTGCTTTGACGGAGGCTGCAGGAGCTGCCGGGGGTTCAGAAATGATGTCCACGTGGATATGCTGAGGGAGGACTTAGAAAACTTGGACTTGGCAGGTAGCAGAGTGTAGGAGAGAGAAGTCAGCTATCTTTGAGAAACAGACACGTCGAGAGCTCTGTAAGCAGTGGCTCTATCAGTAGGAAGAACCCAGGCCCACTTATGATTGTCTGGTATTAGTGAGGGAGGAATGGGGCAGGGGCCAGACCTCGGAGTAGACAGATTACTTCGTGTGATATGAGTGGTGAAAGCTCTCGTATAAAAATACCTTATCTGCTGCCTTTCCCGGTGCCGGAGATTCTAATCGAGCCACTGCTTCTGCATGCCTCTGTGTGTGTGTGTGTGTGTGTGTGTGTGTGTGTGTGTGTACCGTGTGTATCATGAAGTCTTGATCCCTCCCTTGTGAAGATTTTGGGGTGTCCTAGAATCCCACCTATCCAGGAGGGAGACTCCTTTAAGCCAATTCAGCACATGCCTTGAGCCAATGGGTAGGGATTAGCAGGAAAGGATTCGGAAGAAGCCCTTGATGGAAGATGGAGTCCATAGAGAAAGGAAGAGCCTGAGGAGGGGGGCTTAAGAGAATCCTAGCCTAGGTCACTGTTTTCCCAAGGGAAGAGATTTAGTTGGGGGATTCAGGTCTTCTGGTAAGGCAAGTCCCTCTCTGACAACAGAATGTTCCAGGGCTTCATTGGCCTTCAGTCTTCAGGCCTTGGCCTTGACTTCATGTTTCTCCAATCAAGTGGAGCCCACTAATGTCATTTCCAGGAGCTAGAAACCTGGTATCATCCCGGGCCTCTCCCATCTCCCTCAAGCCCACAGTGAGCCAGCCACTGAGTCCTGCAGGTTTTACTTCCTTAGAAATCACTAATTCTGCCCTGGCTGGCGTGGCTCAGTGGATTGAGTGCTGGCCTGCAAACCAAAAGGTTGCTGGTTTGAATCCCCAATCAGGGCAAATGTCTGGGTTGAGGGCCAGGTCTCCAGTAAGGGGCATGTCAGAGGCAACCGATGGATGTATCTCTCACACGTGGGATGTTTTTCTCCTTCTTCTCCCTCCTTTCACCTCTCTCTAAAAATAAATAAATAAAATCTTCAAAAAAGAATAAAAGAAATTACTAATTCTGCTTCTTAGCGGGTTTTCAGACCTCCAGCTCAGCCTCCCTCCAGTCCATGGCCACCCTGCTGTTGAGATGGGCTTTCTGGAAAGTCAGCCTCTTCATTTTCACCCCTAGCGAAAAATCCTCCCGTGTTGCCTGGCTGCCACTCAGATGAAACTCCACATCTCTTACACTGACGTTCTTTTCTGGCCTCTCTGTTTTTTTGGTCTGACCTGTCCCCCTGCAGCTAACCACCTTCCTTCCAAAGGGATTCCCTGAAATCATGATCACCTGTCTCATGTCCCCAGAGGCTCGTATAGATGCTGCCACCTCTGCAGGGACATCTTTCCTCCTACAGCCATTCAAGACTCAGCTTAGGCATCACCTTCTCCAAGAAGAAAACCCTGACCTTCCTGACTGGTTGGTGTGCTCATTCAAGCCCACAGTGCCCCACGTTCCTCTGTCTCGTGGCCCTGCATTGTCACTCTCTGCTTCCCCCCTCCCCCACCTTTCCAATATGAGTTCTTGAAAAGTGGGGACTGTCTTAGGTCTCCCTGTACCCCATGGTCCAGCAGGTGATGCTGGTACAGAAGAGGGAATCTACAAATACTGGCTGTATAACTTAGCTACTCTTAGGTTATGCTTTGGGTCTCAAAGGCTTTTAACCCTTTGTCTCATTTGTAAAATCTACCCAACCAAGACCAAGTTAAATGTGTCCTCTTTTTTTATGAAGCCTTTCCCTCCTGCAATGTTAGGGGTACTTGCTCCCTCCGTGGAGGGAGCCACTTCTCCCCTGTTTAATAACAGTTTATGAAAACCTTGTTACACGAAACCTTGAAAACTCAAAGCAATGAATGTACTCCATGAACACTCAAAGATGCATCCACTGGGGTTATGAGCACCACGCCAGGAAAGGAGAGACTCGCTGGGCAGGCTGCTTTTCCCTTCTAAGTCACATCGAGCAATTACTCTGCTTGCTTGTAGGGTAGGCCCACTGTCTTTATTCTCTCTTACGATGGGTGGGAATTGTTTTCTGAGGATCGTGTCTATGCCTGGTGTGTTTTATTTTACCACCTATGCCTAGCACAATGCCTCCCTTCTAGAGAGTTTCCAATGAATGGGAGCATGAATGAACGGAGCTGGTGGGAAGCAGCAAACGTCGGTTTCCATTTGACTCTAGCCTGATGTTCAAAGTTTCAGAGGTCTGGCCCCGGGAGCACCTCATGTGCCCAGAACTTCATTTCATGGAGTAAAACCCACTCCACCCACGTCCCCAAGAAGAGAGAAAACCAGACTGCAGTTCTGATGCCCCCTTTCAGCTCAGTGCCTAGAACACCCGAGAGCGGGTTCTGGATCTCGGGGTGCCAGCATGGCCAACCAGCTGAGAGGCTGTGACTGGCAGTGCTGTGGATGAAGGGAAGGACTGAGGCTGAGCTTGTTCTTATTTTTAAAATACCTACAGGACTTAAAACTCCTTCAACTCCCAGAGCCCGCTAGGAATTGCATCTATTTTGGATGGCTTATGTGGCCCCCTCCCTATTTCAAATGAGCTCTGGCTGTTTGTGCGGCCTGCATCTCCTTCCCTAGCTTCTCTCTCATATCCCAAGTGCCTTAAAAAGTCATCTGGAAAGGCTGACACTTGCCACAGAAGTCCCAAATGTCTCTGCATCTAAATGGGCATCTCCTCACAGCTTTGATTTGTGGTCTGCTGAAACAGTCTGCAGACTTTTTCAGATGTGAACAGACTTGGGTGCCCTTTGTGGTTCAGATTCTTGGGTCCTTGGTTGCACCCTAAATGTTGGCTAGGTGGCATTGAACACATACTTGAGCTGTACCAGAAAGTTTTGCTAACTGATGTCAAGGCTGAATTTGAGAAACCTGCACAAAATGGATTAACATGATTGAGAAAGGCTTCTCCTGTTCTTCCCCTGGTCTCACACACACACACACACACACACACACACACTCTCTCTCTCTCTCTCTCTCAAGAGCAATGCTGTAGAATAGAAACACAACAGGAACCACAGTTTTTAATTTCCTAGTAGTCACATTTAAACTGTTGAAAAGAGACAGGCAAAATTACTTTTAACATTTAAATTTAACCCAGTAAATAAAAATGCTGTCATTTCAATGTGTAGTCAACGTGAAAATTAATGAGATATATTACATATTTTTGTACTCAGTCTAAGAAATCTGGTATACGTTTCACACTTGCAGCACATCTCAGTTCAGACTAGCCACATTTCAAGTGCTCGGGAACCACAGGGAACTCGTGGCTCTGTGTCGGACGGCGTGGCTCTAGAATGTACAGGTGGTGTGAGGAAATGGTGATTCTGGGCCTGCCCTGCCTTCCAATTAAGGTGTCTGACCAGCTATATCCAGGTAAAAGAGATGAGGAGAGATGAGTATGTACAAATATACAGATATTTAGTTATTTATTTTTAAAAGATTTTACTTATTTATCTTTAGAGGGGAAGGGAAAGAGAGAAGGAGAGAAATATCAATGTATGATTGCATTTCGTGGGTCTCCTGCTGGGAACTGGCCTGCAACCCAGACATGTGCCCCGACTGGGAATCAAACTGTGATCCTTTGGTTCGCAGGCCTGTGCTCAATCCACTGGGCTACACCAGCCAGGGCCAAATACACAAATATTTATAGAGCTTTAGAGATTTTATCTTAAAAGCATGTTAATATTATAATTAGTCAGAGAATATTTTGGGGGTATAAGTAGTTATATGACCCCTACCTGAAATAGTCTTAATTATTGGGGTTGGCCAAAAAGTGCATTTGTTTTTTCCTGTAAGATAGCTGTAGTAGTGCTTAGTTGTCTTTTACTTCATTCAAAACAATTTTGTTAGATTGTATTGTGATGGGTGTCATATCAGCTTGCATTTAAAAAAACAGTTATCAAAATTGGTGAATTTTTGTAGCCATTTAATGTTGAAGATGGAAGAAAATATGCAACATTTTTGGCATATTATGCTTTATTGTTTCAAGAAAGGTAAACATGCAACTGCAATGCAGAAAAAGACTTGTGCAGTGTATGGAGAAGGTGCTGTGACTGATCGAACATGCCGAAAGTGGTTCCGGAAATTTTGAGCTGATTTCTTGCTGGACGATGCTCCATGGTGGGGTAGACAGTTGAAGTTGATAGTGATCAAACTGAGACAACAATTGAGAACAATCTATGTTATACCACACAGGAAATAGCTGACATACTCAAAATATCCAAATCAATGAAGTTATTGGTGAAAATGAAAAATGTGCCTTATTTTATGGAAAAAATAAACAGACTTTGGCCAACCAAATACTATTTTGTTCTCAACAAAGTATTCTTTGTTCATTTTTCTGGGATTAGTGAGTTTAAACAGAGAGACTTCCGGCCAAGATGGAGGAGGTATAGGTGGAAACACTGTGCCTCCTCGCACAACCAAGTTTAAAGACAACAAAGTTTTAGTAACAAAAACACAACCAAAACACAGAAAATTGAACTGTACGGAAGTCCAACAACAAAAAACCATTCATCAGACCAGTAAAAGGGGCAGAGTCAGTGGCTGGTGGAGTGGGGTTGTGCAGGAAAAATCAGCCAGACCGACCCAGGAGCGCAGGCGGCGGTTGGCAGATCCCAGGCGTGGGGTGGCAATAGGTAGACCCAGTGAGGGCATAGGGCGGCTGGCTGACAGTGGTCACACATTCACGCATGCAGATAAACCAGGCAGAGGAGCAAGCTGTGAGACAGACTGCGCAGGCTAGGGCCCCAGCAACGGGAATTAAAGCCTAAAAGCACCAATTGGCAAAACTCTCGGGGTTGAGGTGCTGGGAGAAGCTCCCAGGCTCGCAGAGAGTTTGTTGGAGAGACCCACAGGGTCCTGGAGAGTGCACAGGCCCACATACCTGGGAGCTGGCACCAGGGGGGCCAGGTTTGCTTGTGGGAAGCAGCAGAGGGGAACAAAATCAGAGAGAGAGAGTGGAACAAACGCCATTGCCCCTCTCTGACCCCACCCCCACATAGAGTGTCACAACCCAACAACTGAGTTGCCCCGCCCTGGTGAACACCTAGGGCTCCACTTCTCATATGTAACAGGTGTGAACAGACCAAAAGATTATGGCTCAAGAACAGCTCAAAGTCCCAGAGCCAATAATTCTAAGTGACCAAGAAATAGCCAAGCTATCAGATGCACAGCTCAAAATACTGGTGATCAGGATGCTCACAGATCTGGTTGATTTTAGTCACAAATTGGAGGAACAAATGAAGGCTAAACTAATTGAAATGAAGGGAAATGCACAGGAAACCAATAGTGATGGAAAGGAAACTGGGACCCAAATCAAGGGAGTGGACCAGAAGGAAGGAAAAAAATGACCAAATAGAAAACAATGAAGGAACAAGAATTCAAAAAACTGAGGAGAGGCTTAGGAACCTCCAGGACATCTTTAAACATTCCAACATTCTAATTATAGGGGTACCAGAAGAGGAAGAGGAAGAGCAACAGGTGGAAAACGTATTTGAACAAATAATAAAGGAGAACTTCCCCAGTCTGGCAAAGGAAATAGACTTCCAGGAAATCCAGGAAGCTCAGAGAGTCCCAAAGAAGGTGGACACAAGGAAGAACACACCAAGACACATCATAATTACATTGCCCAAGATTAAAATGAAGGAGAGAATCCTAGAAGCAGCAAGAGATAAGGGGACAGTCACCTACAAAGGAGCTCCCATCAGACTGTCAGCTAACTTCTCAAAAGAGACCTTATAGGCAATAAGAGGCTGGAAAGAAGTATTCCAAGTCAGGAAATCCAAAGACCTACATCCAAGATTGCTCTATCCAGCAAAGCTTTCATTTGGAATGGAAGGGCAGATAAAGTGCTTCTCAGATAAGATCAAATTCAAGGAGTTCATCATCATCAAGCCCTTATTATATGAAATGTTAAAGGGGCTTATCTAAGAAAAACAAGATAAAAATATGAACAGTGAAAGGACAGTAAACTCACAGTTATTAGCAACCACACCTAAAACAAAAGCAAACCAAGAGGACAGCTAGATCAGGAGTGGAACCATAGAAATGGAGATCACATGGAGGGTTAGCAAGAGGGGAGTGGGAGGAGGAGAAGGGGGAGAAGGTACAGAAAATAAGTAGCATAGATGGTAGGTAGAAAATAGGGGGCAGGGCAAGAACAGTATGGGAAAGATAGAATCTAAAGAACTTGAGATGCGTGGACATAAACTAAGGGGGGGGATGGTGGGGGAGGGGGTGTGCAGGGTGGAGGGGAATGAGGGGGGGGAAATAGCATATCTAATACCATATGTAATGGCATAATCAATAAAATATATTTTTAAAATGAGTTTAAACACACTAAATCTAATAGACAATTTCACTTTCTTTTTTTTCATATTTTCAAAATTGTAATTAGGTGATAACAAATAAAGTAGATACACGGCTCTTAAGTTGGAATGCAAAATGAAAGCCCCTTACTGTTTTAAAGGGGCAAAAGCAAGAAAATACAACCTAAACGTATCCACTTTCTAAATAGTTGTTTGAGGGGTGAGTACATGACATTTAAAGACATTTTTCAATAGAAAAGTGGTTTATGAATGAGTTCATAGAAGATGTAAAACATCAGGGTTTAATAAAAAGCACAGAATTCTGCACAAATTTGCATGCCATCCTGGCACAGGGGCCACGCCAACCTTCTCCATGTTCTTCCAACTGCAGCGCATGTGCCACCGAATCCAGGGCAACCATTTCATTTTGTTGACGTGTCATTTCGCTTAGATGCCCCACATGGTTTATGTCAACAGGAAAGAAGTAAATGTATTTATAAAAAAACAGATAATTAGCATATATTTAGAGCTTGGTCACTTGACATGTGTTACCTCATTCTATCCTGGAAAGAGTCACCTGAACTAGGTTCTATGATTATTGCCATTTTTTGGATGAGAAAACATTCACATTGCTGTGTAAACTTGCCCAAGGTCACCCAGTTCACAGTGTACTCTGGCAGGTGGATTCCGCAATGCACTCTTCTAACCGTATAGGGCACTTCCTTGCATGAGTCATGTAAAATTTACCGTTCTCCAAAACTATCCAAAGTCCCTGTCTCCTTTTAACATGCCCAAGCTAGGCCTTCTTGCTTCTAGGCAGTCTGGCAAAACAAAACAAACCAACCAAACAAACAGAAAAGTGCCTTTTGGAGGAGTGAAATCAGTACATTTTAAGGATTATTTGAAAAATTTGGCCTCATTGCACATGGATCAGGCCATCTGTAAATTAAGAGGTAGAACCTGCTTTGGCATAGAAAGAAAGAAAGGAAAGAAAGAAAGAGAGGGAGGGAGGGAGGGAAATCCTGATCTAAGATACAAAGTTATTAAAAAAGAAGTTAAAGTAATAGTAGCTATTGTATGTCTTAAAATTGATAAAAAGTGAATTCACAACATTATTTAGAAGTCACACCTATGTTGGTAGAGTTAAAATGACATTCCATCAGCTTATAAAAGGCAAGGCTACCCTACTTTTAAAAAATCCCGTCTTTGCCCTGACTAGGTAGCTAAGTTGGTTAGAGCATTGTCCCAAAATGCCAAGGTTATGGGTTTGATTCCTGACCTGATCAGGCACATACAAGAATCAACCAATAATGAAGGTATCAATAAGTGGAACAACAAATAGATGTTCCTCTCTCTCTCTCTAAAATCAATCAATAAAAATTTAAACAAAAGATCATCTTTAATTCATTACTTTTTAAATTCAACCATTATAAAATGTAACTTAAATGTTCAAGTTTGGGATTAAAATTTCTCAAAGTAAAGACAGACCTGGTCTGCCATATTCCAGTGTGACAGGTATTTATGAATTATGCTGGTTTCTGCATCTGGACCTTAATGCAATAAGTGGCTATGTAGGCTTAAAGTACTGTGTATATTTTTGCTTTAACATATAATATAAATTTATCCCCCTCTCATTAAATTGTAAGCCTCGTTCGAGGCAGACTCTACATTTCCTGCTTACCTTATCGAACTGCAGATATTAAAATATGCTGTTGTTGCCCTGGCTGGTGTAGCTCAGTGGATTGAGCATGGGCCTGTGAATCAGAGGATCGTGGTTCGATTCCCAGTCAGGGCACATGCCTGGGTTGCAGGCCAGTTCCCGGCAGGGGACACAATACATTGTGTGTCCTCGGCAGAGGCAACCATACATTGATATTTCTCTCCCTCTCTCCTTCCCTTCCCCTCTAAAGATAAATAAATAAAATTAAAAAAAAAATGCTGTTGTTGCCCTGGCTGGTGTAGCTCAGTGGATTGAGCACAGGTCTGTGAAACAAAGGGTCGCTGGTTCAATTCCCATTCGGGGCACATGCCTGGGTTGTGGGCTGGGTCGCGAGTGGGGGACACATGAGGGGTGGCCACACATTGATGTTTCTCTCCCACTTTCTCCTTCCTGTCCCCTCTCTCTAAAAATAAATAAATAAAATATTTAAAAAATAAATAAATAAAATATTTAAAAAATATGCTGTTGTTTTCCAATTGGAATTGCTGTAATTTAAATATGTCAAAGAGGTTGATGGGAGTTCAGACTGATACTTCAAACTCATCCTTAAAAAAAATTCTCATCCTAGGATATGCTCATTGATTTTAGAGAGAGGGGAAGGGTGAGAAAGAGGAGAGAAACATTGATGCGAGGGAGAAATCAACCTCCTACTTTTTGCATAGGAATACAATGCTTGCTTTTTAATGTTGTCAAGACCCATCCTAGGCAAAGTACTAACTTTTGAACAAATCCTTTGACAAGTTAATAGGAAAGGGATTTTTCCAACCTCAATTTTAGAAAAGAGGATCACTTCAAATGGCAAGATGCTGTGCAAAGCAATCTATAGAACTTGATTCGGCTATTCACTAGGTGGAATGAAGGGGTTAAAATATTTTTTTAAGACTTTAAATTTATTTTTAGAGAGAGGGGAAGGGAGGGAGAGAAACATCGATGTGCAAGAGAAACATTAATTGGTTGCCTTTCACACATCCTTCACTGGGGCCCTGCCTGCAACCTAGGCGTGTGCCCTGGCTGGGAATTACACCGGGACGGCGTCCTTTCAGTTTGCAGGCCCGTGCTCAATCCACTCAATCCACTCAGCCACACCAGCCAAGGCTGAAGCAGTTAAAACTGCGAAGTCTGACAGATATACTGATTCAGCCCTGTTCTATCCAGTAGTGTATGGAGCTGAAGTCTGAAAGTTTTGGAAGTTTTAAAAAAATTAAATTGCATTTAATGCCTTGAGAAGAGCGCTGAGAAAGCAAGTGAGAGGGCACAGCTTTGAAGAACTGCCCATTTGGCCTCTCCTCTCCCCTCTTCCCACCCCTCTCCCACTATTTTAGCTGTTTGACCCGATTAGACAACTTTGGGATGGTAGCCAGATTTCTGCATGCTAACGAGGCCCCTGTTCAGGATTTAGTGCGATTGCATCCACCCCGAGCTTCCTAACCGCCCAGAGGAAGGCTGGCTTCACAGAAATCTCTCAATTTTTGTCAGAGGTTCGCCAGCGAGGAGTTCACACTTGCTTGAAGCCGATGCAGACTCTGAACACCTCTGGACATCAGATTATTCATTAGCAAATTCTTTTCGCCTTCTATCCAAGTATTGAAAGGTGACGCCAGAATCGCGTGTACTACTCACAGAAAGAGACTCTGGCAATACCCAGCCTAGGTCCTACAACTTCAGTCTAGTTACTAGCAGTGGTCTAACCCATTTCTAGAATTTCCTTAAATCTCCCCTACTCCAGGGGCAGGTCTAAGAGCCAGGTCCCACTCGACTCTCCAGCCTCCCTGAGTCTGATTACTACAGAAGTTTCTGGTGTATGTGTGTAACAGAAGGGGTTGTAGTGGGGAACTGCGCAGAGTGACCACCGTGCATTACGTAACGAAAGCCCTGGCTACGGGAGGGAGCGGGCCTGACATTGAGACATTCCAGGGGGGAGGGGAGTCGCTGTCCTGGAGTCGCCAGGAACGGTGGCGGCAGTTCCAAGAAACTGAGAGAGAGAGAGAGAGAGAGAGAGAGAGGAAGGTGGCCGAGATAAAACATTTAGGGAATGAGAATGTTAAAAAGCCGCAGGATTGACAGCATTAGCAAACAGCTGGGCACGTGTAGTAATTTGTTAGACGAAACGGCAGCCTTCCAACTTTTGCACGGGAACAAGGGATTTGCTCTTTGGGGATTATAAACGTAATAGAAAAGCCAAAAGCTAATGAATGAAGTTCAACGGTTTGTTGAAAATACTTAAATATTTATGTCCGGAAGCGCAAACTCTCTGCATTTATTTGGAAAGTAGAAACTCCAAACTAGAATACTCTGCCGTGCGTCTCCACTGTCCTCAGTCCGAAAAAAGAGCTGCTCGCGCAGTACTGCCCCTTTAAGACCTGCTCGCACTCGGGCTCTACAAAAGGGAGTGACCTCTGGGCTTTGACAGCTCCCCTAATAACTACCACCGCGCAGGCCCCGCCCACCTGGCGACCAGTCGCGTCGATTGGCCGGCGGGCCGGTATCCCGTGCTCTGATTGGCTCGCTGCTTCCCCTGAGCGAACCTTTAGAACTCTGAGACAGACAATATTCTGTTACATTGTAGCAAAATGGCGACTGTCATTCACAACCCCCTGAAAGCGTAAGTAAGACTAAAAAATGTACATATTCCGCGTGGTTTCAATATGAAAAAAAAGGCGCCTTCTGCGTGCCGAGCGCTGCCAATGCACTGCGCTTGCAGGCGCCTGCAGCCGCTGCGGGGCTTCTCTCTTTTCTTTCTGCTCTTACTTCTTCACCTTCTCTTTTTCCCCACAACACGCAGAAATGTCAGGAGATGCAATTAACAAGAAGAAAATTGTTACGTTTGTGTTCTGCTTAATTGGCGGACGGAGAGAGAGAAGGGATACCGGCAGCAGAGCCTGGCGCTCGAGCGCTCTGCAGCTGGGGGTTCGTGGGCAGCTCGGGGACAACACGGTCCCCCGAGCGCCCGGCTTCTCCGGGCGGTGAGCGCGGCGCTGGGGGCGGCCGAGCGGGGAGCGAGCGCCGGGCAGGGGCCGCCTGGGTGCACTTGGCTGAGCCTCGTACCTCCGGAGCCCGCGGCCCCCGCCCCGCGGCTCAGTCCGCCAGGGCGAGCGGACCGCCGCAGCTCCGGAGTTTGCAAGGAGCTCTCCTCCTTCCGATCGCTGGCGGGGAGTTAGTTTGTGCAAACCTTCCGGAGTTGGGAGGACTGCAGGGGGAGCAGCGGGTCCCGGGAGCCCTGGGGTCCAGGTGGTTGCCCGGGGCTTTCCTGCCGGGGCACCCCCGGAGCGTGACGGCGCTCCGGGCGGTCGCTGGTGTGTCTGCGGGTGTGTTTGTGGGCGAAATGGCTACAGTAAATTAACGACGCAGGTTAACTTGGGGTTGATTTGGAGGCAGGGAAGCTGCAGGTCTCGTAAATGGTGTTCTCGCCTCCTCTGGGTGAAAAGCCGTGGCTGGCGAAGAGGCAGCTTGGAGCTCCCCGCCTGAGCGGGCAGCGTCTGCTCCCGGCCCGAGCGAGGGGCAGGTGCCTCTGGCCGCCGCTGGGAGACTTTGAGCGGACGCCCAGATCCGGGACGGAGGGGGGCGGGCTGCACGAGGACACGCGGGGGCCAGTCCCTGGGTCCAACAGCCAATTCCTGCCTGCCTGCCTTCCTCCTCCTTTTCATCTTGGCTTCCTTCCTTCCTTCCTTCCTTCCTTCCTTCCTTCCTTCCTTCCTTCCTTCCTTCCTTCCTTCCAGTCCGTGGAACTGTTAAGCCGCCAAGTCCGCTCGCGATCGCGGAGCCGGGGGTGGCTTCGGAAAACTAGCGTCGCTCTGAAAGGGGTGCTATTGGCAGTGATGTTGGCAGACGGGAGCTCTCTCCGGATCACGGCGCTACGTGGGCGGGAGCCCGCGCCAGGGGAGTCGGGTCTTCCTAGTCGGCCCGGAAGCCGCGGGCGAGGGGAGGGGGCCTTGCGGGTGGGGGGCGCGTTTCGTGCGGAATTCTCGCGGGCGCGTGGCATATACCTATCCAGGTTCTTTCAACTCCGCGCACCGTTGTCCGCGCCCCCACCATCTCTTAGAGTTGAAATCCAGGTTTGCACCTTGAAGGAGGGACGGTTGCGGGGGGCGGGGCGCGGTAGGGAGATTCCTGTTGCGAAGGAACGCTCGGCGAGGGTGGAATGCTTTTGCATCAGCTTGTCTCCCTCCCGTCAGTAATAGGAAAAAGGGTAAGAACGTCCCAGGTCTCGGAGTTTTAAATATATACATATATATTAAAGCTACTGTTAAGAGGACATTTGAAGCTGAGGCTGATGAAGGAGCAGCAACCCGGGCATCAGTTCTCGCTCTGAACCGCTAATATACTGCACTTCAACGCCACAGCCTTTACCCAAGAAAGAAATTGTTTTATGGCAGAATAAATGGGCGTAACTTCGCCGCATCCTCGCTTTCCTTGTCGCTCGCGCTGTTACACCGCTGATGCTGTGGGGTTCTACCGAGCCCACAGCTGACTTGCAGCTTACACATTTCCAGCCGAAATCACACAATCAGGTTGATGGCACCTGGTAAACTCAAGTTAGAGAAATCTCACATGTGCGCGGGGTTTGCTTCCTACTGGGAAAGCGGTACCCTGGTTACCCTGGAGCCCGCTTACGCGCGGGCGGGCGCGATGTCTCTACGCTCCAGGGTTCCCCTGCTCGCACCGGCTTTTTGTTTTTGTTTTTAGACTGCAGAAGCGTACGTGTTTGATAAGGATTTCTGTGTAGGGTTGGGTTAGAGGTGGGGGGAGGGACAGAAAGCGTTCTGGTTAGTGGAATTAGTTATGAATTTTTGTACTTGAACTTTGATTAGTAACAGTTACAATGTGATGTTTGTAGTTCTGTGGCATCATACAATCACACACCAGCCTACGCACAACACTCCTGCTGGCTTTTTCTAGGTGGGAGTGGAGTGGTCCTTTGTAATTAGCTGCGCCTTTCTTGCACCCTAACCCCTTTCGCCTGGGGATAAGAGGGTGTGAACAATAACCCCGGCCACCCGAGTCCTCTGCGGTCCTCGGCGCCCAGGACGGTTTTTAAACTCCTATGGCGGGAGCATACGCGTTGTTATTGGGAGACCAACACCATCTGCCTTTATTTTTAAAAACAACTTGTTTAATAAAACATCTTATTTTTCATTTGTTTTTAAAAGTTGCTGATCAGGAAACAATACACACGTGAATAAATTATGCATGGACTAAATTAGAACAAAGCGCAGAGACTCATCAAGCCGAAAGGATGGATGGATGGTGGCTGGGAGGAGGGGAGCAGGGAATATGGTTTGGAGAGTGATGTTTTCTTTTTCATCCTCATGTGTTTCTCCTGACAATGAAACGGAGCCGAATGACATTAGCATTTTCTCTGTGCGCTCTGAGTCTCTTCTCCGCACTTAAAAAAAAAAAAAAAAAGCCAATCCCACTAACGCCCCCTACTGAAACTGGTTACACAAAGGTTTGGGGAATAAAGTGATGGTAGGTAATGTTCTGAGAGGAAAGATCAGGTTTCATGTAACACCTGTGTAGAGCCCTATGTACCCTCAATATGGACCGTTTCTCACTTGTACTAGCTCTTTGCAAGTAGGACATTCGATAATTCAATAGCTCAGGTAACTGGATGGCATACTTCGAATCTCATTGCTTTGGGGTCTTTTTAGGGGCCCAAGCTCCCAGAGCCACCTCTCGGCTTAGCACTTTGGCTTTCTTTCTGCCTGTCTTTGATCTCCCCTCAACTCTCTTTCCTATTCCTCCTCCTTGTACCTTTCACCCTCTTCTCTCTGAAGCTGACAGCCTGGCTTCTCTCTCTGTTGTTGCCTTTAACATCTTATTACTGCCCAACAGGGTGTTAGAGGCAGAAACAGGAGCTGCCTGGACTGATCAGATCACAAAGGGGACTTGGCAGGTGGCCATGCAACCAAGCAGGCACATCTGGACAGATAGAATTTAAAGCATCAAAGAACATGTATGAAGTGTAAATGGGTATTACACAGTATTTTATTTAGCAGCTACACTGTCTGAACCTAGATGTGTGAGTCACTCATTGATTACACTTACAAGCAAGATAAAGGCCGTGTTGTGAAGTAATTACACATGTAGGTAATATAAATATGGATTAGATAAAGGTCTGTGTGTTGGTCACATTACATATTGTGTTCTGGTTGCTATCTATATACCTAGGAAACAATGCTTCTAATATAAATTGTAATCTTACTTGCTATTCTAGTTCAGGTAAACCATGCTTCCCAAATCTGCTATCAACACTTTAAACAGCTTACTTTTATTAAGTTATCAAAACCCTGGTTAGTATGCACTTAACTGGGAATGTCTGCCACCTTCTGCCAGACTTGATTATGCACATATGAATCTATTATTATAACTGCCTGCTTAGAAAAGAATAACTTATTATTGTTTAATTATTCCATGTAAACCAACAGAGCTTTACCTCAAGTAACTATGTGTTTGTAAAGAATGCGACCAGTAAACTATTGTCTCATGCTTACAACTGTGAACATACATAATTGTACTGAAATTTTTTTTTGTAAGGAGCTTCACTTGCCTAGAGGCATTTGTTTATATCTGTTTAGTTATGAAGGACACAATTCTGGAAGAAGTAAATATACTTACTTAGCTGAGGTCAGTCAGCAGGTCATGTGTATAGATGGACCTCAGATCTTCATCTCTATACATTCTATGATCTGGATACATTGCATTCTAATCTAAAGTGGCTTTGTGCCTGTGAAAGTTGTGTAATTGTCAGCCACTTAGAAGCCAGACCTTGCTCTTGCTGTGGCAGGTCAGATATCAGAAACGAAAAGGTAGGGGGGAACACATTCCTGGTTCTAATCTCTTCTTAGCTCTTTGTGAATGAGAATAGGATGGGAACGTTGGGGTTGGGACTTTGCGAACTTGCAGCCTTTTATGGACATTACTTTAGTCCTAACGAAAAATGACCCTCAGGCATTTTAAGCCTACAGATGCCTAAGAACCACCTTCTCCATCTGCTTCTGGTTGCCACTGGGGAAAAAAAGAAAAAAGAAAAAGCCCTAAATTCTCCAAACTTCATTAGCACACATTATTTTTCAGCGGGATGAATGTCTGGTTTTGATGAGATACCCATAAAGGAGATTGATTTCTGCCAGAACCCAAGTGGAGGCATTGTCACAGGGTAAACCTCTGTTAGGAGTGGGGCCTGCAGACCACCTGGGAGACAGCCAGAGAGCACCGTGGAGGGCAGCCACTCAGAACCATAAGTGGACTGAAATTCAGAGGCGGCTTGTGGGAGGAGACTTTTCGTCTTCCTCCGTCTTTTGGGGATAGTGCAGGTAGCTGGAATTTGGATACATCTGAAAAAGATCATCATATCTAAAGCTGTTTAAGAGCCATCTGCTCAGATCAATGCAATAAATAGAACGTCACGGTCGGCATGCTTTGTTTTGAGCAGGCACCAGAAAGGGAAAGGAAACTGAGGCTGATGTTTCAGTTTTTAAAGTACAGCCACACTGATGGTAGTGGCAGTGGGGGCTGGGTCCTAAAGAGGCACCAGAATCCAGGCCTGTTTATTATTCCAATCTCTTGCAAAGTACCTTGTGGCTTTTTGAGTGTACTGAAAGTCACTAGAAGACAGAAATGTAGCCAAATGTGGCAAGCCCCCTGCCAAAGAAATGCCACAACCACTGAAAATAGTTTTTTGCCTAGGCAGGTTTCCCTGAAGGGCCCTGTGTAAAAGCATGACCCTAGGTTTAAGTAGTCTTTAAATATGTAGATACTTCAATATCTACATATTTAAAGATGAAAGATAAAGTGGGCATAGGTGAGTGGATAAAACCATTGTGTGGCCTGGAACTGAAAAGCTGATTGTTTAACACCCAGAGAAACTGATATTATGATTGCAAGTTCCAAAGTTTTCTTTGGTTGTATGAGTGACTGGGGAGAGATGAGGTGCCGTGTTTTTGTAATTTGTTTTTCTTATTGGTCCGGTTACTAGTGTTTCACAGTCTGTCAAACCATATGGATGAATGGAGCTAGCATCATAAAACTGTCACCAGAGGAAGGTTTTTGAAGCCTGTGATTTGCATTAGTTTTAAAGGCAGTGGTTGGAAGGTGCTGGGCGGGGGTGGGGTGGGGAAAGGGGCAGACTTGAGAATTTCTAGGTAGAGTGTTTGTGAATGGTAGTGTGTTGGGGAGATTAGGCTCAGAGCTTCTAATAGCGGGGTTCAAATGGCGCACACGGAGTCCTCCACCACCCAGGCCTCCGTTCTGAGCCTGGCGAACAATGATGGCACATGTCTAATCCTGCTGCAGCCTCCCCACCGTCCCTGAATCCAGAGACTGTGGTCATCTCAGGTTGCTGTGAAATGAGGGAGGTTTTTGCTGTTGTTGTTATTACTCGCTTCGAAAACCTGCTCTTTTTATTAACTGTAATTGGAAGCTCCACCAGAAAAGGTTTTGCAGCCCCCAAACTTTCACCTGCCGTTGGTGTGACCCTGTCTCAAACTCTGACCCTCTTCTGTGTGATTCATTTCTCACCAGTGGCCCGTCTGTGGCAGTTATGATGACTTCAGAGTAATGGAAGAGAAAAGGCTCCGGGAAAGGAAGCTTTGAGCTCTGCTCCCAGCCCTACCACCAACTACCTATGTGATGTTGTACACAAAAAGTCTCTGAGCTGCATATTTCTTGACGTTAAGGTGAAGATAATACGTTAAGTCAGAAACTTTTTGTGGTTCTTATTATGATCAGTTAGGACAGGAAGAGGACAGTCGGGCCAGAGCTCAAACTCTTCCTTGTTTTAAAAGTGTGGTTCTAGCCCTGGCTGATGTAGCTCAGTGGATTGAGCGCGGGCCTGCGAACCACATGATCGCGGTTCAATTCCCAGTCGGGGCACATGCCTGGGTTGCAGGCCAGTTCCCAGCAGGGGACTCACGAGAGGCAACCATACATTGATATTTCTCTCCTTCTGTCCTTCCCTGCCCCTCTAAAGATAAATAAATAAATCTTAAAAATAAATAAATTATACCTTTTTTAAAAAAGTGTGGCTCTAAAGTGGCATTGCTAAGATGGGAGACTCTTCTGCAGTCTCACCCTCTCCGGGCCAGCCCACTTGGGCTTCTAGTCCACAGGGAAAGTGGTCTCCCTTCTCAGGGCCTGGGGCTGAGGACCAGGGGGCGTGGCTCATGTAGAACACGATTTTCTCTTCTGAACACTTTTCTTCTCATTAGCACCCCAACCAGAGAATGGAAAGAGGAAAGAGAAGTGGGAAGACTAATTGGCCTATTTTGCTATTTATAAGCACTCAGATAAAGTTTTGGGTTGTGTAATTACTGAGAATACCTGTCTTTTTCTCACTCCTTTCTTTAAATGTGTCCAGGGAGTAGGGGGGGAACCCAGCAAAAGATTTTTTGTCTCTAGATTTTATTTTTCCCCATCTTCCTGGACCTTTCCTCTCTTCCACTCTGGCACCCATCCCAATTAACATGGAAATAAAGTGCTTATTTCGTTTCCATTTGGGCAGCTGCAGACACCTGGCTGCTCAATGAGCTGACATGGTGGACCTGTACTGATGTCTCACTGAGTTTCCTCTGGAGTACCTGAGTTACTGCTGAGGAAATGGAGGTGCCTAGCAGACCCCCCACAGAAGCTGGCATACCCTGGTGGGTATCAGCAGGTATCAGGAGTGTCTTGATTGGAATTCGCTGCTTCTCCTTCCTTGATATGCCTTTGGAACATCCCAGATTCTTCTGGGGTCACTATGATTAGGCTTTCCTTTGGCTGAAACCTTTCTATAGGCCTAAGGGACGAAGAGGGAGTTGTAAAACCTGTCAGAGAATTCACGGAAGCTTAACTTGTGAGACTTTGGCCAAATGAAAGACAAAACAAAATGGTTACCTTGAACTCCACCAGACAGAGGCAGCCCCTTAGTTTTTTTTCTCTAATTGCAGTAAAATATACATAACATAATCTAACACTGATGACATGTACCATTTTAATGATTTTTAAGTATATAATTCAGAGGCATTAAGTACATTCATAATGTTGTACAACCATTGATACTGTCCAATTCCAGACTTTTCTAAAAAAAGATTTTCATTTGTTTATTTTTAGAGAGGG
Organism: Sturnira hondurensis; assembly: GCF_014824575.4. Taxonomy (NCBI): domain Eukaryota; kingdom Metazoa; phylum Chordata; class Mammalia; order Chiroptera; family Phyllostomidae; genus Sturnira; species Sturnira hondurensis. Next base: position 22,056,414 of record NW_028093774.1, read on the forward strand.
GGGAAGGGAAGGAGAAAGAAAGGGAGGGAAACATCAATGTGTGGTTGCCTTTCACATGGCCCCCAGTAGGGACCTGGTCTGCAACCCAGGCATGTGCCCTGACTGGGAATCGAACCAGCAACCCTTTGGTTTGCAGGTCGGCACTCAATCCATTGAGCTACACCAGCCAGGGCCAATTCCAGAATTTTTAAAATCATCCTAAGCCCTGGCTGGTGTAACTCAGTGGACTGAGCGCGGGCCTGCGAACCAGATAATCGCGGTTCAATTCCCAGTCAGGGCACATGCCTGGGTTGCAGGCCAGTTCCCAGCAGGGGCCAATTCCCAGCAGGGGATGCACGAGAAACAACCATACATTGATGTTTCTCTTCCTCTCTCCTTCCCTTCCCCTCCCCTCCCCTCTAAAGATAAATAAATATTTTTAAAAAATCATTCTAAACAGAGGTTCTCCCACTTGTAGACCCTGGTCACCCACATTCTAGTTTCTGTCTTTATAAATTTGTCTATTCTAAGCATTTCATACTCATATAAGCAGAAGCATACAATATTTGCCCTTTCGTGACTGGTTCATTTCACTTACATAATGTTCCCAAAGTTCATCTATATTACAGCATGTGTCAGGGTTCTCTTCCTTTTAATGGTTGAATAATATTCCACCGTGTCACCACATTTTATTTATTCATTCAATGATGGACACAAGTTATTTTGCTATTGTGAATAATGCAGTTATGAATATGGGTATATAAGTAGCTGTTTGAGACCCTGCTTTTAGTTCTTTTGGATATATGTTTAGATCTCCTTAATTTTTAGACTTTTAAAAAAGTCTACTTAGTAGTCCTTACTACATTTCTAGTTACTACAGGCAACCCCACCTTATAAATGTAGAGACAAATACTGTCATAGAATTCAACCAATATATTCCCCTCCTTCTGTAGGAATACCATTATTTTGGAGGGAGAATGCCCTGGGAACCCAGGGACTCACTTCTCTCCTCCCCAGCCACAGAGATTGCCTTCGCACTGCCCCCCTCCCTCCCCTGACATCTGGAACGCGGTGGGGGCCAGGGTCCGGAGTCGGAGAGGTTGCAGGAGCTTAGCAGTCCTGGTTACCTGGTGAGTCTTGGAGTGAAGGTCTCCTAGGCAGAGAGGTTTCATCAGGCGACAGGGGGTTGAGGGAGTACCTAGGATGACTGGACAGGCTGAACGTCAAGAGCTAGTAAATCAGGCTTTTCTCCTTACACAGGGAGAAGCGCTTGAGTCTCCTCTCTCCTCCTCCCCCTACACCCAGCCCTGCTGACCCTCAGAAGCCCAAGTGAAATAATAGATGTGAAAACATTTCCGAAGGTGTAAAGCCAGATGTAAGGCGTTACTAGAACTAGTTTCCTGTAGCTGACGGAGGCCTTCTCAGAGAGTGAACAATACCTCATATATTAAACATTATTTTAATGTATTAAAACTGAAATAAGTGAAAGGAATCTGGCATTGCATATCATGTGCAATCATCGTTTCTCAGGAAGTGCAAAGCCTTACTCATCCAGCTGTGCGTAAACAGCCCTGGGATCACAGTGGGATTTTCTCATTGTCTGGGTTTGAATTGGGTGAGACTATGATGAGCTCGAGGGAAGCCTCGTTTTATTTCCCATTGGCTGCCCTGGACTGAGTTCACCCTCAAAATCTGGGGAAACAGAATCCTGAAGGGCACAGGAGCCCTCTTCTGGAACTTGAACTTGGCCACCATCCAGGCTCCTCCTATCATTAAGAGGATTCCTAGGAGAGGAAAGGGGTGAAGGTGGGGCTGGAGCTTCAATCTGCTAGTGAGCAAGGAGGTTATGCTGTTGACACAGGAGATCAGCAACAAGAATTGATTCTTTATACAAAGTAGATAATGGAGAGCATCCTGATGAGGGGGGGGGGCCGGAAGGGAGTGGGGGAGACAACGGTCAAATCAGAATTAAGAGTTAGATCTTGGTTTGCAGCCTTGAAAATGCTTCGGATTCAAGCTTGCCACAAAACTTACAACATTTCCTTTACTTTGTAAAACAAATTAAGTTAAATGTCATTCCAACTCCCATTCTCCTCAACAAACAACTCTTTGCACGTCTTTGTTTGCTGCCAGTTGAGCTCTGTGAGAGCTGCCCCGCCCTCTCTGGAGTTCCGTCATCCTGTCCTGGGCAACGCGGATTGCCAGGCTGCCCCTCGGAACTGAGCCTCACGGTAGCCCCCCTCCTTTCATCTAGGAGCTCCCACTGCAAGGAAGCCCTCTGGTCTGTCTGCTTTTCCTTCCAGACCTGTTCTTTGGCAGGGCAAAGTAAGTGCCTGTAAACCGGGAGCCTGACTACCCACTGGGCTTCTAGGGAAAGCACTGTCAGCTGGGGAGGGCGGCGGGGGCGGCGGTGCGGAGAGGGGAGGCGATGTGGTGCTGGGGATGGGGGGGGGGGGGACGGTGGATGGGGTAGCGGGAGGGAAGAGAATATATTCTCTCCTGCTAATTATTTTCCCTGAGGACTTAGCCATTGCAGAACCATCTATTATCGTGGGAGCGCTCTATGGTGGTTCTGCCCGTGATGAATGCTAAGTGGAAACAAGCAAGAAAAATTAACAGGCGGCTGCTTCTGTCCACCTAATTAAAATGCATATCCAAATGCATAATTCCTTATGTTTCCCCATGCACACACTCCCCTTCCAATCCCAGTTCTATGGAGGAGAAAAAAACACTTTCCCCCAATCATTTCTCTTGATTATATTTCCAT